>NC_060126.1:136980832-137668233 GCF_021461395.2 Schistocerca americana | reverse complement strand
GAGAGGGGGAGAGGGAGGGAGGGAGAGAGGGGGAGAGAGGGGAGAGGGAGGGGGAGAGGAGAGAGGGAGAGAGAGAGAGAGAGAGAGAGAGAGAGAGAGAGAGAGAGAGAGAGAGAGAGAGAGAGAGAGAGAGGGAGGGGGAGAGAGAGAGAGAGAGAGGAGGGGGGGAGAGGAAGGGAGGGGGGTAGCGAAATACTTCACCAAAATATGTTCACACCAAGATGAATCTTTAATTTCTGCATAGTTTTCGTCTATCAGGAGAAGAACATACAATTCAATCAGGAGAAGAGTATACAATTCAACGACTAATGATGTTGGAATTTAATACTGTACTGGAACTGAATACGTCGCTTCAAAAAGAGATCACACAGCCTTTGAAAAACGACTATTACTCGAAATGTTCAGATGACGTGTTTCGAATCTCTTTCCATCACCAGATACCTAAAAAGTAACAAGAGAACAAATTTGGGCATAGAACACGAGAAAATAACACGTAGTAACTAAGTGCAAAATGCAATACTTTAAAACCTACCTAAGTGCACAGTGTATCACAGTATATGAGTGTTACTAGACGTGTACGTAACATAAGCTGACAGACTACTGCCTATCGTAGGAAGACGAAGGGGGAAAGAAGACAGGGTTAGCCGTCAGAAGGCGGGATTACAAGCAGGCGCTATAGGCTTTATATTTAACGTTTCGTTTTGACCCTCTGCCACGCACTTAAATGTGATTATCAGAGTATCCATGTAGATGTATACAAAAATGACTTTTTTTTACGAAGGTTACAGACTATGTAGTAAACAAGTACGAATTGTTCAAATATCAATTGAAAATCTCTTGGCGTACAAGGTGAACATAACGTTACGTAACAACCATCAACAAATGCTGGGCTCTATGTAGGAAGGGTGCAGGCAGTGCACAAACATATCGTGTGCAGCAAAATGAGACACGTCAAATATTGGAAAAACAACCGTGATTCATTATAAACACATATATGTAATCTGGTTTACAAAAGTAAACATCAGAATAACTTTATGCGCGCACATGTGAAGGTGCTACACGAACCGGTTGCATGCTTTTAGTAACAATAACAAAATTATCTTTACATGGCCAACACGTCAAGTGTAGAATAACAAAGATAAAAAAGATGACTCTACTAAAATGGACCAGTTTGACTGAAAGTTTCTATTAAGAGGTGAAGCTAATAGGGAATAATGGCGTGCAGGTAAAGAATAGGGAAATGTGAGACTGTGGAGGGGGATGCGTTGGGAGGTGGAGAGGGGTAGGGGGAAGTAGGAAAGGAGAACAGGTTTCATTGATTATAGAAGAAAAAATGGTATAAAGGGTGGAAAGAGTAGCAGAAAAATATACAGTAAGTGTATATTACTATGGCCTATAAAATTAACTGAGTACAGAACCAGTACACAGACCATATTTTTTTTTAATATTCAGTATGAGTTTCGCCATCTAGGCAGCTAGCGTTTAAACATATCCATCCGGAAAGGGTAAAATATCGTACAATCAAGTTTACTGGACTAGTGATGTGTTCTCGTTTAACTTACGTCAATACCATCGCCATTCATTCACGTCGGGGTTCGCTGACCGAGGCCCTCTAAGGCCCAGATAGCCGAAAACGAAATTCACAGCTGACAGAGCGGGCCTTGTGAAGACATGTAAGCCGCCTAGTTTGCAGGTTTCCTGTTGCGCACAGAGTGAAGCCTTTGTACTTCCCGTGAGCTCTGGCGGGAAACAGCGTAAGGACAGAAGTGCGTAACATGAGGCTGCCTCACACGCGCCCGTGCGCCATCAACCGCTGCAGAGGTGGAAACAGGCGTTAGTGGTGCTCAGTCATAAGGCCTACCATTAACTCATTAAAAAACTGACCTCTTCTCCACTTTTCTCAGGAACTACATTCGAATTACTGCTATCTGCGTAACTCTGATGACGTTTTTTGGAAAGTGTAGAACCTTCGAGACCGTAATGGGCGGCCGGGGTCGCGACCGCTACGGTCGCAGGTTCGAATCCTGCCTCGGGTATGGATGTGTGTGATGTCCTTAGGTTAGTTACGTTTGAGTAGTTCTAAGTTCAAGGGGACTGATGACCTCAGAAGTTAAGTCCCGTAGTGCTCAGAGCCATTTAAGCCGAGACGGTAATGAATTCTATGTTCTAAGAACGTATTCTATGAGCATTAGAATCAGGAGTTAAATAAAGAGCATATGATTTTTGCTCGCGTTCACCATGATGGTAAAAATTAATATCCGTGTATAGCTTGCAACTAAAAATTTCGACTTCCCGCGCCCGGGTTCCCGGGTTCGATTCCCGGCGGGGTCAGGGATTTTCTCTGCCTCGTGATGACTGGGTGTTGTGTGATGTCCTTAGGTTAGTTAGGTTTAAGTAGTTTAAGTTCTAGGGGACTGATGACCATAGCTGTTAAGTCCCATAGTGCTCAGAGCCATTTGAACCATTTAAAAATTTCGATTTTGTAACACAATCACTGATATCCAATTGCGCTGTGAACTTCAAAAACTCGCTGCTAAAATCGAAACAGTTCATTGCTTAAATGTACATTAAAACAATACATCAGCTACTCCTGTCAAAACGTCACTTGAAAAGAAATACTGAATAAACAGGACTATCTTCCTTGCAGTGGAATGCATCTCAAAAACTAAATGACAGGAAGTACGGTGACATGCCGCATGATTTTGTCCACGTAAAACAATTATTCGCAATATGTTTGAAGAACATTCTGGACAATTCGAGTTACTGATTTGTCCACGCAGAAAGCCAGACATGAATCACATCGGACATTTATGGGACATAATCGGGAGGTCAGTTCCTCTAAAAAATCCTGCAGCAGCAACAGTTCCGCAATTATGGACTGCTTTAGGTGTAGCATGACTCATTGTTTCTCCATGGGACTTCCAAAGACTTGTTGAGCCCATGCCACGACAAATTGCTGCGCCACGCAGGGAAAAACACTGTCTGTCACGATCTTAGGAGATAATACGTGAATTTTGTCACCTCTCTGCACGGGATGAGAGTAATACCGACTGTGGAAGAAGAGAACGAGGAAAGAACTCTCATTTCTACGAAATTCAGCGAGATGCTACATCCGTTGGCAGCGTTATTAGTCCATCGAATTGGACAATAATGAAGCTACAGATCGCTCCATTCTATGTCAAAGGTGTTATTCCCGGCATTTGTCGTGTTTTAAGGACATGGAAGAAAAATAAAATCTGGATGAATCAACAAGGATTTGAACCGAGATCTTCCAGATTGCGAGTCCCATGTGTATTCTATTTGCCACTTCGCTCCGTTCTAAGGCACAAGAATAGCAGGGAATACTTTACTGGAGGTTTAGGGGAAAAAAGTATCTCTCCAACATGAAACTCCAAATTCCAAAAATTTATGTTACTGAAATTATGTTTTGCGGGTACCTCAGACACCTGACTTCATACACATTTTGATTTTACGTACCACGTTATCTTAAGCCTGTAGTATCTAGCCATATTTACCTGAAACAGAAAAAAATCACAATTAAAATTTTGTAGCCACTTTCTTGTAGGTCAATTCATTATTTCTCCACATTATACGCAAAACATGTAATCTTGTGTGCAAAAAATATATAGACAACAGGCATTAATACCCTAGCTATTCAGAGTTACACATGTTGCTTGAGACAAGAATCATCGAGAAAATAAATGAAATATCAAACTGTAAATTATTACGCAATTAAGACACAAAAGACAAACAACATCGCACATACCCATTCTGAATTCCTAGAACTTCGATGAATAGTAAGCATTGTAATTGTGAGATCGTCGATAACGAAGATAGGAATATTAGATATTCGATACAATATGGAGCATCTGGTAGAGTAGGGTGCTAAATGATATTGCGAAAATTTTTTCACAGTAATTATTTACAGATTGCTTAGCGATCAATGATTCCACCAATTTCTGCAGTGACAAGAACCAAGGAAGTAACGCCAGCCGAAATGCTGGGATATCCCTATGTTCCTCGTTGTAAGACGAAAGATTTGTAGAGTCTGTAAGCCAATACGTGTTCGATGGGTGACAGATTACCCTTAGAAATGTATTACCATACTGGGACTACCTTTAAGCATACAGAAGAACCATCAACAAGACTGTAAGCTACGTGTCAAGGCATCTGTGATTAGTTCGCAACAAACGCCACGATTGCTGACGTGACGAAGCAAAGATGCAAGTGGATCATCTTCGCACGCTGTCACATCTTGCTGTCCCGAGAGAAAATTGTAAGATGCGCAACCCTCAGAAACAGCTGCTTAATGGATTCAGTCACGAAAAGTACGCGTACGTATACACGATAAGCGAACTTCGAGATGGTCGGCCGGAGTGGCCGAGCGGTTCTAGGCGCTACAGTCTGGACGCTACTGTGGCAGGTTCGAATCCTGCCTCGGGGATGGCTGCGTGTGATGTCCTTAGGTTAGTTAGGTTTAAGTAGTTCTAAGTTCTAGGGGACTGATGACTTCAGATGTTAAGTCCCATAGTGCTCAGAGCCATTTTGAACTTCGAGATGTCCGAAAGATGAGGCTCGGCGACGGAAGTTACACTAAAAATGTTCTGATAGCATTTTGAGAAAGTGACACTGATAGAGCGTTTGGCGTTTCTATAATTTTAAGGCTCTTCTATGAATTTTTCTGTAAAGGTTATACAGGAAATGTGTCTCGTAAGTTTACAGAAGTGTGAACGAACAACTACTTGTTTACTTAAACACACCAAACTTGTATAAAGAACAGAATGAGATCTCAGGATGAATGAGAGGAAATCTATAAAAGCCATCTGAACGTGGATTTGTAATAAAATTTGAAAATGGTAATGGTTTGATGTAAATGAACTTTCTAAAACCATACTTGTGGCCGGTTACTGTTTAAATCATAGTCCTTACATTTGTACTACAGTATACGTTCTCAATATGTCAATTTTCAATTAGATAGCGACTTACGATGAACTCAATTAGGCACAAGCATATATCGGCATTTGGACTGATGAAATAACCGACGAAAAACGATTTTTCATGTTGAAAAATAACCACTTATGCCAACCTCAAACACCATAAAGCAGACACCATACTTTCGGAGAGCCCCCGTAAAGTACTCGGTTTTGTAAACTACGTGCTTTGTAAGTGGACTGCAGTTCCTGAAGGTTCTTCCGGTTAATCTTAGTTTGGTTTGCGTCTTGCGTGAGATTGGTTTTATTTGGTCGTTCTTCTTTAAATCATTCGGTACTCATACTCTCAGATATTTAATGGATATGAGCGTTTCCAGTGATTTTTCAACAATAGCGTGATCCTGAAGTAAATGGTCGGTACATCCACACGTGGAAGTCTACGACTTGGAGACGTGCTCGGATAGCCGAAGAGATCAACGCGACCGTTACCGATAAGGGAGAAATCGGTGTTCTAGACAGTGTCCGGCACAAATTTTCATTAGTCGCAAAAACAATGCTTAATCGCAGAATGCCAGTCTATTTCCTAATGTTTACCACAGCTGCAATCGTCAGTGCCAACGTCTGCATGCATGTCCGAATAACGCTGTAATATGAGGACAGAGACACTGTATGAACACACACTTTAACCATCAATGACGCGGTTACATATCCGCCGCTGGTGTATACGTGCGTGTGCGAAGTTAAACTGATATCCGACTGTCTGTTGGGTACTTCGTTTTGTCAGGCATTGTGTATAATGTGTTTCTGGGCGAGCACAAAAATTAAAATTTGTGTACCTGTTTACGTCTGTAGCATGTAAGGAAAGCAATTAGCATCGGCCGCCGGCCGAAGTGGCCGAGCGGTTCTAGGCGCTACAGTCTGGAACCTCGCGACCGCTACGGTCGCAGGTTCGAATCCTGCCTCGGGCATGGACGTGTGTGATGTCCTTAGGTTAGTTAGGTTTAAGTAGTTCTAAGTTCTAGGGGATTGATGACCTCAGTAGTTAAGTCCCATATTGCTCAGAGCCATTTGAACCATTTTTTTTTTTTTAGAATCGGCAGGAATTCTGGAGCGACTAGATCAGGATATGGCAGCAAGAGGGCCCAAGCGACGTGACCGCGTGCGACAGCGGTGCAGTGCAGTCGCACTCCGGTCAATACGCAAACGGCAGTCCGACTTCTGAAACTCTCCACGTATTAGGGGACAGACAGCAGGGATCGTAACCCACGGAACCAAGGAGTTCTTTCCGCAGCGCAGCTCGCCTCACCTCGCCACCCTTCCCGAATGTCAGCCGACCCGTCGTTTCGAGTTATTCGTAGGCTGAAATCCCTTCGATGAACAGCGCTCTGTCGTATTACTTCTACAGAACTGTTACCATCACATCCGCGCCTTTGTGTCCTCATCCCGCTTCGCCTGAGAAATCTTTCTAACATAGAATAAAATGCAGGTGATTTTGAGATAAACGAAGTTGGAGGCTGCGCAAGTGTTTTGACGGTATAGAATCGTTTGTGGTACTCCCGTAACAGTTATTTCTGAATAGCATTAACTGAATTCCCTACCGGGCACTGACAAAACATGGCAATAATATAAAAAATGCAAACTACTTCTGATAGTCTGATAAAAACAAAGTTTATTTTATAATACAAAACTTTGACCTTTTGGCTTTGTAGCTGATGACAGTGCCGAAATTATTTTCTTCTTAAAAACACCTGACGTATAAAGTTCATTGTGCAGGATTGTTTCGCTACCAGTAGTCGCTCTTTAAATCGCTAGCTGCCTAATCTATAGCGAAAATGTAATCCTTTAATGCCAGTTCGGGATTCACAGTTAGTGCTTGAGTATGTTTATCAGATATTTTGCAGTATGACGGTTATTTAATTCCTTTATGTAGTATTAGAGGTTTTATAGATTACTTTTAACATAACAAAACGAGTCCTTCCCGAACTGCGAGAATTGGTATGAAGAGTGTAATTCAGTTAATGGCGTAAACTGACATACTTAAACTACAACATGCACAATACTTATAGCTCCGCAATCTACAGCGAAGAGCCAAAGAAACTGGTACTCCTGCCTAATATCGTGAAGGGCCCCAGCGAGCATACAAAAGTGTCGCAACACGACGTGGCACGGACGCGACTAATGTCTGAAGTAGTGTCGGAGGGAACTGACACCATGAATCGTGCAAGCTGTCCATAAATCCGTAAGACTAAGAGAGGGTGAAGATGTCTTTTGAACAGCACATTCCAAGGCGTCCCAGATATGCTCAATAACGTTCATGTCTGGGGAGTTTGGTGGCCAGCCGAAGTGTTTAAACTCAGAAAAGTTTTCTTGGAACCACTTTGTAGGAATTTTGGACGTGTGGGGTGTCGCATTTTCCTCCTCGAATTGCCGAAGCCCATCGGAGTGCACAATGGACATGAATGGATGCAGGTGATAATACGGGATGTTTACGTACGTGTCTCCTGTCAGAGTCGTATCCAGACGTATCAGAGGTCCCATATCACTCCAACTGCACATGCCTCACACCGTTACAGAGCGTCCACAAGCTTGGACAGTCCCCTGCTGACATGTAGAGTACATGGATTCATGACGTCTCCAAATCCACACACGTCCATTCACTCGAAACAAATTGAAACTAGACTCGTTCGACCAGCAACATGTTTCCAGTAATCAAAAGTCCAATGTCTGTGTTGACGGGCCCAGGCGAGGTGTAAAGCTTTGTCTCGTGCAGTCATCAACGATACACGAATGGGCCTTCGGCTCCGAAAGCCCATATCGGTGATGTTTCGTTGAATGGTTCGCACGCTGACACTTGTTGATGGCCCAGCATTGAAATCTGCAGCAATTTGCGGAAGAGTTGCACTTACTGTTTGTTGAAAGATTCTCTTCAGTCGTCGTTGGTCCCGTTCTTGAAAGATCCTTTTCCGGCCCCAGCGATGTCTGAGATTTGATTTTTTATCGGAATCCTGATATTCATGGTACACTCGTGAAATGGTCATAAGGGAAAATCCCCAATTCACCGCTACCTCGGAGACGCTGTGTCCCACGGCTTGTGCGCCGACTATAACACTACAAACTCATTTAACTGTTGCTAACCTGCTACTGTAGCAGTAATAACCGATCTAACAACTGCGTCTGACACTTGTTGCCTTATATAGGCGTTTCCGAGCGGAGCGCCATATTCTGC
Source organism: Schistocerca americana (assembly GCF_021461395.2). Lineage (NCBI taxonomy): Eukaryota > Metazoa > Arthropoda > Insecta > Orthoptera > Acrididae > Schistocerca > Schistocerca americana. Next base: position 137,660,076 of record NC_060126.1, on the reverse strand, counting down.
TGTTGGCAGTAGGGCTGTTAGGAAAGTATATTCCGATTGATCGCGAAATGAAAACCACCTTGAAAAACAGTAACATTTTATCTGCAACAGTTAGGTACAGCTTCCTGCCACTGCTCTACATAGCCTCCACTCCGACTTAGGCATTTGACGTAGCGTTGTTCCAACTTTCCAATACTCTCGACATAGAAGACAGCCGCCTGCGCTTCCCGCCAATTGTCTACGCTCCATATATAGCTCGTTGTCTGTGCAAAAATGTTGTCTTCACAGCCAGTAGTTAATGTGAACAAAGATGAAACACAGACGGAGCCAATTACGGGCTGTAGTGCAGGTGATCAAACACTTCCCGAAACTTCCTGGCAGGCAAAGGTCCCGAGTTCGAGTCTCGGTCCGGCACACAGTTTTAATCTGCCAGGAAGTTTCATATCAGCGCACACTCCACTATAGAGTGAAAATTTCATTCTACAAACACTTCCCATCGAAAACGCTGCAGGAGCATTTTGATTGCCCCTGCAGATTGGGACCGAGAATTCGAACATAGTAGGAACCGTATGACAGTTCTGTAATATGGGCTGCATAACATCAGGCGAAATCTCTCACCAGGACCTCATATTTGGCGGGAGGCACTATATTCTACGCATCTTTATGCGCTCACCATGTGCTCAGAACTGAGAAGACTGAAGTGATGTAACCGACAGGCATACTAAAGACACTGACGAACACACATGTGCAAAGCTTTATTAGATTTTCACAGCGTTTTCTATTTCTTGACCAATCGGAACTTACTTTCCGAATATCCCTCGTGTATCTCTGTATTTGAATACGCATGCCTGTACAAGATTCTTTGGCGCTACAGTGTATATGCAAATTTGTTCCCTGAAGGCGCTGATTTCGATTTTGAATGATCATCCTCGTTTGGGAAACGGAAATAATAAAAATAAAATACTTTTATTTACTCTTTTAAAGTGCACTATCATATGTGGCAGCGTTCGGCACTGAAAATGATACACTTGTGTATCAACCAAAACCGCACCTCATTAATGTATAAGGAAGCCAGGAAAATCACTGCTTCTTTTTTAGAAAGTGCTCGGCCTACGAGTCCAGAGAAAAAAGAAAAAACTCCGTAATTTGACGTTGTAATTCGCTGCCACCCTGTGTGCTGACCTCGTTTGCGCAAGACACTCAACTCCACCATATTTTTGTTTGTTTTTATTGCCGTCTTCATTAAGTTGTGGTCCGTTACCTATCAAGGTGTCTCTTACCCCGTCTCGTTACTCAAGTTGTCATCGTTCAGATGATCTGGTGAGAAACCCGTATTACGTGCTTCCGGAAAAAAGGAGGGCTGAGCAAAACCCAGCCGCCAAGACTTGAAAACTACGTTCAAAGTGTTGACAACGCGCTTGCTCTGGAAATATAGTGCTAGTATTTTGATCGTATTAACTGGTAACATGTTGGCATTTCCGTAACCGCTAGGCGTTCGCGTTTCAAAGCACCGCCCTGAGAAATGGCAGGCCTTAACCTCTGACACCATCTGATCAAAAGTATCCGAACGCCTCGCGTAACCAGTAAAAAGTGATGATGGGAGTTTTTTGTTGGTAGCACAAAAGCGGCAGCAGCGGGGGTGGACTTCGAAGGTGGATTAGTCATTAGATGTCATCTGAGTAACAAATCATGGACATTTTAATCCTCATAATGCTGACCATGTCTATTGTTGGTTATGTAATTATGAAGTTGCAACGCGAAGAAACTACCGCATCTAAACTAAGACCAGGCAGCCGTGATGTACTCGGGGATAAGAACGTCGAGCAGTGCACAGGGTGGTTGTAAAAAGTCATATGAAACTAGTGGAAGGAATCACTCCTAAACTCTGAAGTGCTTCCTAGAAGTAGGGTATCCGAAAAGTCTTTCCCTGATTACATAAATTGATAACTCAGGCTAGAAGTAAGATACAAACATGAAACTGGTGTCTAATTGATTACAAACTACAAAGTTTTTTCACACATCAGAAAACTTCCACAAGACCACCCTTGGTAGCACGCAGCACATGTGGCGATATTCAATTTCCGTCCACACATTAGCCAACATCACTGGAGGGATCGATTCAATGACAGTGGTTACCCGCTGCCGCAGGGTTTCAAATCTGTTACACGTGTTCGGTAGACCTCGTCCTTGACATAACCCCGTGAAAAGAAGTCTAATGGTTTTATGTCAGGAGAGCGTGGAGGCCAAACCGTTGGTCCATCACGACCAATCCATCACCCAGGAAAGGTCATATCGAGATAGGCACGGACGTCCAAACCCCAATGAGGCGGTGCACCGTCTTGCTGAAACAAGACATCGGCCTGATACTGAAGCAGCTGAGGAACGGCATACAGTTGCAACATGTCCAGATACACTGCAGATGTGATGGTAGCCTCAGCGAAGAAGAATGGTCCGATAATTCGATCGTGCAATAGCGTGCACCAAACATTCACCTTTGGACTGCCTCTGGTGCACTCCATGACCTCGCCAGGGGGTTGTGAACCCCAAATGCGCACATTATGGCGATTCACTACTCCATTAACAAAAAAGGCCTCTTCGTCGGAAAAGGCAATTCGTCTGAGATAATCATCATTGTCCTCAACACGTGAAAGCATTTCGACCGCAAAGTCATATCGACGTGTACTGTCATTAGGCAACAACGGAAGTGGAAGTTTACTGATGTGTGAAAAAAACTTTGATAGTTTGTAAACAATTAGACACCAGTTTCATATTTGTATCTTACTTCTAGCCTGAATTAATCAGTTTATGTAATCAGGGAAAGCCTTTTCGGACACCCTGTATTCCACCTAGCACAAGGCCTGTGCGTCCTGCAGGTCCTCAGAAGCCAGATATTTCGGTAAACGACAAGTGACGGTGTACACAGGTGACGCAAAGAGCGACAACACTGGACAGTGGATGATTCTAAACGAGTGATTTTGTGTGATGAACCACGCTATACTCTGTGGCAATTCGATTGAAGCGTGTGGGAGAACGCCTAGAGAACGTTAGTATTTCGCACAAGAAAACATTGTTCCTTCTAGGCTGTTTGTTTACATGCTACGCTGGTGACCAATGCCGACTAATACATCATTATCAAGCTCGTAATTGTATAGTAACGTTATGGACTATGTCGTACGAGATGTGGCACGCAAATCAAATTAACAATCCGTATGTGAAACAAGACACGAATAACAGATGATGCCTCTAAGCACTATGGGCCTTAACATCGGAGGTCATCAGTCCCCTAGAACTTAGAACTTCTTAAACCTAACTAACCTGAGGACATCACACACATCCATGCCCTAGGCAGGATTCGAACCTGCGACCGTAGCAGGCGCGCGGTTCTGGACTGAAGCGTCTCGAACCACTCGGCCACAGCGGCCGGCCACGAATAACAGCATGCTCTGTATCGAATACTATCGAAAGGACAGTAAAATGTATGAAAGGTCAAGTATAGCAAAACTTCAGGATGAAGACACTGTTCATTCGCTAATGTGCGAACCGGAACTGCGAGTAATACACTAGCAGCTCCAACATGCACACTGAATTACCAAACTTGACGATTCCCTTATGTCTCGTAATGCATCCTATCAGCCGATCCCTTGTTGTGTTGTGCCACATAATTATTTTCTCCCAACAGCATTCGTTTCCCGTCATTAGCTATTCGATCGACCCATTTAATTAATCACCTCCATTCTTCTGTAACACTTATTTCAAAGAATTTCTAGTCTCTTCTTGTTTGGGCTGAATTATCGTCGACGTTCAACTTCCGTACAAGTCTACAAGCGAGACCAATATCTGCCAGACGGACTTGCTTAAACACAAATTTATATTCCATGTTAGCATATCTCTCTCACAATTTCATTGCTATTACCAGTCGGCATTTTATATTTTCTCCATTTCGGCCATTGCCGGTTACTTTGGTGCCAAATCACATATGCTAGTCACCATGTTTCCTCTGCAGTATACATATATTAAGATTTCAGTATCCATATAAATGGTGTAAGACAAAAAAGAAAAGTTTCACAGCCAGTCAGTAAGGACAAGAGACTATAAAAGTTCACAAAAACTTCACTCTGGAGGTGGCACACTTAAAATTAAATAACATCGAATATTTTTGTTAAATTAATAAGAAAGACTGAAACCATTTTAGGAAAAGAAAAGGGAAAAAAAGGGTTACGATACGGCTAAACGTGATCCCCCTGCCCATTACTTCGCACCTCGGCGTTTCTACGCTCTATGCTACGCTGAACTTGTGAAACATATGATTTTTTAGTTCGTACTACGACCTCCTGAAGACTTTACTCGCCCATTTGTCATTACCTGACAATTTATTATAACATATCCACGGTTTTTTGATGAATCTCAAATGTGCCTTTGCCTTAGAATGGCGTAGATCTACATGGATACTCCACAAGCCACTGTACGGTGCGTAACGGAGGGTACCCAGTACTATTACTAATCAATTTCCTTTCCAGTTCCTCTTTCGAAGACCGCCAGGGAAAAGAAGACTACCTATATGCATCCGTATGAGCCCAAATTTCTCGTATTTTATATTAATGGTCCTTACGCGCAATGTATGTTGGCGGCTGTAGAATCGTTCGGCAGTCAGCTTCAAATGCCGATTCTCTAAACTCTCTCGTTACTGTTTCTCGAAAAGAACGTCCGCTTCCCTCCAGGACATTCTCATTTGAGTTCCCAAACCATCTCCGTAACACTTGCATGCTGAACGAAACTACCGGTAAAAATATCTAGCAGCCCGCCTCTGAATTGCTTCGATTCAGTCCGACCTGCTACGAACCCCAAACAATCTAGCAGCACTGAAGACTAGGTCGCACCAGCGTCCTATATGCGCTCTCCTTTACAAATGAATCACTCGATTCTGAAGTTTCCACAATAAACCGAATTCGACCAATCGTCTTCCCTGCCACATTTCTCGCATGTTCATTCCATTTCGTATCGCTTTGCAGCGTTACGACCAGATATTTAAACGACTTGATTGTGTCAAGCAGGACACTAAAAAAAATGTAAATGCCGTGTGCCGGGTAGACCGTTCTCCGGGTGCAAGTCTTTGGATTTGACGCCACTTCGGCGACTTGCACGTAGATGAGGATGAAATGATGATGATTAGAACAACACAAAACCCAGTACCTGAGAGGAGAAAATCTCCGACCCAGTCAGGAATCGAACCCGGGCCCTTAGGATTGACATCTGACGCGCTGACCACTCAGCTACCGGGGGCCGACAGAGGACACTAGTAATACTGCATTCAGACATTACAGGTTTATTCTTCCTACTCATCAGAATTAACTTAAATTTTTGCACATTTAGAGCTAGCTGTCATTCATCACACCATCTATAAATTGTGTCCAAGTCGCCTTGTACCTACGAACAGTTACCGATCTCCGCCAGCCTACCGAACACAACGGTATCATCAGCGAACAACCGCAGATAGCTGCCCACACTGTCCACCAAATCATTTATGTACGAGGGCAGTTCAATAAGTAATGCAACACATTTTTTTTTCTGAAACAGGGGTTGTTTTATTCAGCATTGAAATACACCAGGTTATTCCCCAATCTTTTAGTTACACAACACTATTTTTCAACGTAATCTCCATTCAATGCTACGGCCTTACGCCACCTTGAAATGAGGGCTTGTATGCCTGCACGGTACCATTCCACTGGTCGATGTCGGAGCCAACGTCGTACTGCATCAATAACTTCTTCATCATCCGCGTAGTGCCTCCCACGGATTGCGTCCTTCATTGGGCCAAACATATGGAAATCCGACGGTGCGAGATCGGGGCTGTATGGTGCATGAGGAAGAACAGTCCACTGAAGTTTTGTGAGCTCCTCTCGGGTGCGAAGACTTGAGTGAGGTTTTGCGTTGTCATGAAGAAGGAGAAGTTCGTTCAGATTTTCGTGCCTACGAACACGCTGAAGTCGTTTCTTCAATTTCTGAAGAGTAGCACAATACACTTCAGAGTTGATCGTTTGACCATGGGGAAGGACATCGAACAGAATAACCCCTTCAGCATCCCAGAAGACTGTAACCATGACTTTACCGGCTGAGGGTATGGCTTTAAACTTTTTCTTGGTAGGGGAGTGGGTGTGGCGCCACTCCATTGATTGCCGTTTTGTTTCAGGTTCGAAGTGATGAACCCATGTTTCATCGCCTGTAACAATCTTTGACAAGAAATTGTCACCCTCAGCCACATGACGAGCAAGCAATTCCGCACAGATGGTTCTCCTTTGCTCTTTATGGTGTTCAGTTAGACAACGATGGACCCAGCGGGAACAAACCTTTGAATATCCCAACTGGTGAACAATTGTGACAGCACTACCAACAGAGATGTCAAGTTGAGCACTGAGTTGTTTGATGGTGATCCGCCGATCATCTCGAACGAGTGTGTTCGCACGCTCCGCCATGGCAGGAGTCACAGCTGTGCACGGTCGGCCCGCACGCGGGAGATCAGACAGTCTTGCTTGACCTTGCGGCGATGATGACACACGCTTTGCCCAACGACTCACCGTGCTTTTGTCCACTGCCAGATCACCGTAGACATTCTGCAAGCGCCTATGAATATCTGAGATGCCCTGGTTTTCCGCCAAAAGAAACTCGATCACTGCCCGTTGTTTGCAACGCACATCCGTTACAGACGCCATTTTAACAGCTCCGTACAGCGCTGCCACCTGTCGGAAGTCAATGAAACTATACGAGACGAAGCGGGAATGTTTGAAAATATTCCACAAGAAATTTCCGGTTTTTTCAACCAAAATTGGCCGAGAAAAAAAATGTGTTGCATTACTTATTGAACTGCCCTCGTATATAGAGAACAGCAGCAGTGGTGTCGCATTTCCCTGGGGCACTCCTTGTCTCTGATGAGCACTCGTCGTTGAGGACAACAAGCTAGGTTCTGTTATGTAAGAAGTCTTGGCAACAAAGAAAGAAAATTCTTTAACCACCTCAACGACAATTCCCACCATTTAACTACAAAAAATTGTATTAGTAACGAGACGTTTTCGGGAGGTCCTGAATGTGCTGGTGCTTCAGCATATATACTGACGGAAAACAAAATCGCAATGCCAAGTACGAAATTGTGCGACATAGACCAAAGTTGATAAGCGTGTTTCTACATCTGGAAGATGTTTCTCCAAATTTCGCGCCAGTAGCATAACAGTGGCGCTAGTATCACCATTATGATGTTGCAAATCAGATTCGCTTTAAATGCGCCTTGTAACGGTCGTGATCGTTAATTACCTTTGAAATTGCACGTGGTGTGCTGATGTTACTCAAGAACGCCTTAAAGGCTACAAAGATGCCGTTAGGAACACATAACCGAGTATTAACGAGGTCCTGTAATGAGGCTGGATGTTCCTTCTACGATATTGCAGAAAGACTTGAAAAGATTGTAGACACTGTACAAGATTGCTGACAACGGAGGTCACGAGAATGGTTCAAATGGCTCTGAGCACTATGGGACTTAACATCTGAGGTCATCAGTCCCCTAGAACTTACAACTACTTAAATCTAACTAACCTAAGGACATCACACACATCCATGCCCGAGACAGGATTCGAACCTGCGACCGTAGTGGTCGCGCGGTTCCAGACTGAAGCGCCTAGAACCACTCGGCCACACGAGAATGAACGGACGGAATAAGACGGGCTCCGGATGGCCTGAGAGGTAAGACCATGGTGTTCCCCGTATGGCTTTGGCGCATCTGCAGCAGAAACTTGAGCAGCAGCTGGTACCTCAGTGACATAACGAACTGTTACAAACGGGTTGCTTCAATGATAGCTCCGTGGCAGATGATCCGTAGCGGGTATTCCACTGACCTCAAGCCGCGGCCCTCTGCGAATTCAGTCGTGTCAAGAGTGAGCTCATTGGAAGGCATGGTGGAGGACTGTTGCGTTTGCTGGTGAAAGCCGGTTCTGCCACAGTGCCTGTGACGGGCGTGTTTTGATTAGGAGGTGTCCAGCTGAGGTCCTGCATCTAACCGCCTGCATGCCGGACACACTGCATCTAACATGCGATTTCTCATGATAGCAGGAGCAGTCTCGTAGTTATCCCACGCACCCTGACTGCAAACGTCCGCGTCATTCTGGTAATTCGACCTGTTGTGCTGTCGTTCATGAACAGCATTCCAGTTGTTGTTTTCCAACAGGATAACGCTCGCCCACATACCGCTGTTGAGACCCAACATGCTCTATGTGCCGACATGTTGCCTTGGCCGTCTCGATCACCAGATCTCTCTCCACTCGAGTAGATATCAGACACCATAGAATAACTCCAGTGTCATCCACGACCAGAATTAACCGCCGCTGTATTGACGAAGTGCAACAGGCATGGAACTCCATTCGACATTCTGACATCGGGCACTTGCACAACACAATGCGTCCGCCCCCGGTAGCTAAGCGGTCAGCGCGACAGAATGTCAATCGTAAGGGCACGGGTTCGATTCCCGGCTGGGGCGGAGATTTTCTCCGCTCAGGGACTGGGTGTTGTGCTGTACTCGTAATCATTATTTCATCCCCATCGACGCGCAAGTCGCCGAAGTGGCGTCAAATTGAAAGACTTGCACCCGGCGAACGGTCTACCCGACGGGACCTCCTTGTCACACGACATTTACAACACAATGCGTGCGCGTTTGCATGCTTGCATTCAACCCTATGGCGGTTACACCGGTTAATAACGTACCAGCATTTCACACTTCCTCCAACTGCTTATCTTGCATTTACATTATATTCTGATCTTGCAGTGTTAATCACCTAAATACGTTACCTAGACAAATGTATTCCCGAAATATCATTACTCTAATTATGTTTTGGCGATGCGTCTTTCTCCGTCAACGTATTTATAGGAGTTAAGTTATATTCTAAAACCCACCACCAAATGCAACCGCACGAACGCTACGGTAGCAGGTTCGAATCCTCCCTCGGGCATGGATGTGTGTGATGTCCTTAGGTTAGTCAGGTTTAAGTGCCCGCCCGGTTGACCGTGCGGTCTAACGCACGGCTTTCCGGAGCGGGAAGGAGCGCCTGGTCCCCGGCACGAATCTGCCCGGAGGATCTGTGTCGAGGTCCGGTGAACCGGCCAGTCTGTGGATGGTTTTTAGGCGGTTTTCCATCCGCCTCGGCGAATGCGGGCTGGTTCCCCTTATTCCGCCTCAGTTACACTATGTCGGCGATTGCTGCGCAAACAAGTTCTCCACGTACGCGTACACCACCATTACTCTACCACGCAAACAAAGGGGCTACACTCGTCTGGTGTGAGACGTTCCCTGGGGGGTCCACCGGGGGCCGAACCGCACAATAACCCTGGGTTCGGTGTGGGACGGCGTAGGGGTGAAGTGGACTGCAGTAGTCGTCGTGGAGTTACTGACCACTGCGGCTGCGGCGGGGACGGGGACGGAGCCTCTCCGTCCTTTCTAGGTCCGCGGTTAACGTACATTACAATATAACACGTTAAGTAGTTCTACGTTCTAGTGGAATGATGACCTCAGAAGTTAAGTCCCATAGTGCTCAGAGCCATTTGAACCACCAGCAAATATGGCCTTCAAAAGAATACAAGGAAATCAATTATGGCGTCTTCCAAATTTCCCTCTTGACGTAGAGACCGTCCTTGTCGTTTATTGGTTCAACGTTACGTAGCACTTTGGCGAAATATCGCAAAACTTATTTTGTGTTCCATGCGCGGCAGTACGTCCTCAGCGCGAAATAACAGGAAGTAGCGCAACGAAACTCGTCCAGCTCCATGTAAACGCCAGCTAATTCGTCCCGTGTCAGGTCGGCTTAAAGCACTCTGGAGTTTGTGCGGCTAGCAATCAGGACGGGGTTGTGGTTTCCGACAGCAATTACAGGGACGCCGTATCTGAAGCGGTTATCAGGTGCGACAATACGCATTCCGGAAGGCCGTAATGGCAGCGCTGCGGGTGCAGCGGGCCGGATGTGGCCCCACGCGCCATCAGTCCGGCTACGTTGTCAGGCGGCCGACTCATCACTGCGGACGGATCGCGGTAATTGCTCTGTGGTCGACAGCTGCTTCGCAGCAAATGCACTCGCCAGCGCCAGCGCACCATGGTGGTCCGCCACACCGCTGAAGTCATTCAGTCGCCGTACTAGCGCGTTGGCTCACTATCTTACTTCGACCCTGGACGAGGTCGTATACAGGGTGAGTCACCTAACGTTACCGCTCGATAAATTTCGTAAACCACATCAAATACTGACGAACCGATTCCACATACCGAACGTGAGGAGAGGGGCTAGTGTAATTGTTTAATACAAACCATACAAAAATGCACGGAAGTATGTTTCTTAACACAAACCTACGTTTTTTTAAATGGAACCACGTTAGTTTTGTTAGCACATCTGAACATATAAACAAATACATAATCAGTGCCGTTTGTTGCATTGTAAAATGTTAATTACATCCGGAGATATTGTAACCTAAAGTTGACGCTTGAAACCTCCGACGTTCAGTTGCGTGTTGTAACAAACACGGGCCGCGGTCGGCGAGCAGCATCTGCAGGGACATGTTTACGATGACGACTGTGTTCACGAGTGTGGCTGTAGTGCACTGTTGTGGTTTGGTCTAGTTGTCGCAGTGTCCGCATGTAGCGCTTGCTGCTATTGTTATTCTGCATTCGTCTCCGCACGCAGACCAGCTGTAGTACACCGTGTTACCAGACGTCTGTGATAGTGTAGTGTTGCAGGAACTGGGACTATGGTGTATTCGAACTCTGAAAAGGCGGACATGATACTCATCTATGGCGAGTGTCGACGAAATGCAGCTGAAGCCTGCAGGGTGTATCCAGAACGGTACCCGGGCAGAGAGCATCCAACGTGTCGCACATTGCAAAACATCTACCGCCAACTGTATGCAACAGGTACGGTCGTAGCACGCAAACGGGTCCGTAACAGGCCCGTCACAGGAGAAGCGGGTGCAGTTGGTGTGTTAGCTGCTGTTGCCATGAACATGAGTACACGGGACATTACGAGAGCCGGTGGACTGAGTCAAAGTAGTGTCATGCGCATACTGCATCGTCACCGCTTTCACCCGTTTCATGTGTCGCTACATCAGCAATAACATGGTGATGACTTTAATCATCGAGTGCAATTCTGTCAATGGGCATTAACAGATAATGCGTTGCATTTCTACCTGTTTACCGATGAAACGGATTTCACAGACCGTGGACAATCCTCGCTGGCTCAGACAGGTAGAGCGACAGCGACCGTGGACTGTAAATGTATGGTGCGGAATCATTGGCGACCACCTCATTGGTCCTCACTTCATTGCAGGGGCCCAAACAGCTGCAACAGACATCGCGTTTCTACAGAATGATCTGCCAACGTTGCTCGAAAATGTCCCACTGGAAACGCGTCGACGTATGTGGTATCAGCATGATGGTGCACCTGCACATTCCGCAATTAACACTAGGCTGACCCTTGACAGGATGTTCGACGGGCGTTTCATAGGACGTGGAGGACGCATGAATTGGCCAGCCGGTTCTCCTGATCTTGCACCTCTGCACTTCTTTCTGTGGGGTACGTTAAAGGAGAATGTGTACCGTGATGTGCCTACAACCCCAGAGGATATGAAACAACGTATTGTGGCAGCCTGCGGCGACATTACACCAGATGTACTACGGCGTGTACGACATTCATTACGCCAGAGACTGCAATTGTGTGCAGCAAATGATGGCCACCACATTGAACATCTATTGGCCTGACATGTCGGGACACACTCTATTCCACTCCGTAATTGAAAACGGAAACCACGTGTGTACGTGTACCTCACCCCTCATGGTAATGTACAGTGCGTCAGTGAAAAAGGCCAATAAAAAGGTGTTAGCATGTCGACGTAATGTGCTTTTCCCGTCTCTTCCGTATCTAAGGTCCATCACCGTTCCCTTTGGATCCCTACGTAATTCGGTGCTCTCCGATACACACGATCGAACAGCGGAGGAGTGGTACTCGAGCGTCAACATTAGGTTACAATATCTCCGGACGTAATTAAAATTTTATAATGCAACAAACGGCACTGATTACGAATTTGTTTATATGTTCAGATGTTCTAACAAAACTAACGGGGTTCCATTTAAAAAAAACGTAGGTTTGTATTAAAAAACACTTCCGTGCATTTTTTTATGGTTTGTATTAACCAATTACACTAACCCATCTCCTCACGTTCGGTCTGTGGAATTGATTCGTCAGTATTTGATGTGGTTTACGAAATATATCCAGCGGTAATGTTACGTGACTCACCCTGTATACAGGGTGGTCCATTGATCGTGACCGAGCCAAATATCTCACGAAATAAGCATCAAACGAAAAAACTACAAAGAACGAAACTTGTATAGCTTTAAGGGGGAAACCAGATGGCGCTTTGGTTGGCCCGCTAGATGGCGCTGCCATAGGTCAAACGGATATCAACGGCGTTGTTTTTTTTTTTAAATAGGAACCCCCATTTGTTATTACATATTCGTGGAGTACGTAAACAAATATGAATGTTTTAGTTCGACCACTTCTTTCGCTTTGTGATGGGTGGCACTGTAATAGTCACAAACGTGTAAGTACGTGGTATCACGTAACATTCCGCCAGCGCGGACGGTATTTGCTTTGTGATACATTACCCGTGTTAAAATGGACCGTTTACCAACTGCGGAAAAGGTCGATATCGTGTTGATGTATAGCTATTGTGATCAAAATGCCCAACGGCCGTGCGCTACGTATGCTGCTCGGTATCCTGGACGATATCATCCAAGCGTCCGGACCGTTCACCGGATAGTTACGTTATTTAAGGAAACGGGAAGCGTTCACCCACATGTGAAACGTCAACCACGACCTGCAACAAATAATGATGCCCAAGTAGGTGTTTTAGCTGCTGTCGCGGCTAATCCGCAAATCAGCAGTAGACAAATTGCGTGAGAATCGGGAATCTATAAAACGTCGGTGTTGAGAATGCTACATCAACATCGATTGCACCCGTACCATATTTCTGTGCACCAGGAATTGCATGGCGACGACTTTGAACGTCGTGTACAGTTCTGCCGCTGGACACAAAACACATTACGGGACGATGGCAGATTTTTTTGCATGCGTTCTATTTACCGGCCGGCCGGAGTGGAAGAGCGGTTTTAGGCGCTACAGACTGGAACCGCGCGACTGCTACGGTCGCAGGTTCCAATCCTGCCTCGCGCATGGATGTGTGTGATGTCCTTAGGTTAGTTAGGTTTAAGTAGTTCTAAGTCCAGGGTACTGATGACCTCCGATGTTAAGTCCCATAGTGCTCAGAGCCATTTTTTTCTATTTAGCGACGAAGCGTCATTCACCAACAGCGATAACGTAAACCGGCATAATATGCACTATTGGGCAACGGAAAGCCCACGACGGCTCCAACAAGTGGAACATCAGCGACCTTTGCGGGTTAATGTATGGTGCGGCATTATGGGAGGAAGGATAACGAGCCCCCATTTTATCGATGGTAATCTAAATGGTGCAATGTACGCTGATTTCCTACGTAATGTTTTACCGATGTTACTACAAGATGTTTCATTCCATGACAGAATAGCGATGTACTTCCAACATGATGGATGTCCGACACATAGCTCACGTGCGGTTGAAGCGGTATTTAACAGCATGTTTCGTGGCAGGTGGATTGGTCGTCGAAGCACCATACCATGGCACGCACGTTCACCGGATCTGACGTCCCCGGATTTCTTTCTGTGGGGAAAGTTGAAGGGTATTTGCTATCCTGATCCACCGACAACGCCTCACAACATGCGTTAGCGCATAGTCAATACATGTGCGAACATTACGGAAGGCGAACTACTTGCTGTTGAGAGGAATGTCGTTACACGTACTGCCAAATGCATTCAGGTTGAAGGACATTATTTTGAGTATTTATTGCATTAATGTGGTATTTACAGGTAATCACGCTGTAACAGCATGTGTTCTCAAAAATGATAACTTCACAAAGGTACATGTATCACATTGGAACCGAAATAAAATATTCAAACGTACCTACGTTCTGAATTTTAATTTAAAAAACCTACCTGTTACCAACTGTTCCTCTAAAATCGTGAGCCACATGTTTGTGACTATTACAGCGCCATATATCACAAAGCGAAAAAAGTGGTCCAACTAAAACATTCATATTTCTTTACGTACAACACGAATATGTAATAAAAAATGGGGGTTTCTATTTTTAAAAACGCAGTTGATATCTGTTTGACCAACGGGAGCGCCATCTAGCGGGCCAACCATAGCGCCATCTGGTATCCCCCTTCAAGGTAGACGAGTTTCGTTCTTTGTAGTTTTATTCGTTTGACGCTTATTTCGTGAGATATTTGGCCAGGACACGATCAATGGACCACATCTACATCTACATTTATACTCCGCAAGTCACCCAATGGTGTGTGGTGGAGGGCACTTTACGTGCCACTGTCATTACCTCCCTTTTCTGTTCCAGTCGCGTATGGTTCGCGGGAAGAACCGACTGTCTTAAAGCTTCCTTGCGCGCTCGAATCTCTCTAATTTTACATTCGTGATCTCCTCGGGAGGTATAAGTAGGAGGAAGCAATATAATCGATACCTCATCCAGAAACGCACCCTCTCGAAACCTGGACAGCAGGCTACACCGCGATGCAGAGCGCCTCTCTTGCAGAGTCTGCCACTTGAGTTTGCTAAACATCTCCGTAACGCTATCACGGTTACCAAATAATCCTGTGACGAAACGCGCCGCTCTTCTTTGGATCTTCTCTACGTCAACCCGATCTGGTACGGATCCCACACTGATGAGCAATACTCAAGTATAGTTCGAACGAGTGTTTTGTAAGCCACCTCCTTTGTTGATGAACTACATTTTCTAAGGACTCTCCCAATGAATCTCAACCTGGTACCCGCTTTACCAACAATTAATTTTATATGATCATTCCACTTCAAATCGTTCCGCACGCATACTCCCAGATATTTTATAGAAGTGTTTGTTCCGCTATCATATAATCATATAATAAAGGATCCTTCTGTCTATGTATTCGTAATACATTACATTTGTCTATATTAAGGGTCAGTTGCCACTCCCTGCACCAAGTGCCTATCCGCTGCAGATCTTCCTGCATTTCGCTACAATTTTCTAATGCTGCTACTTCTCTGTATACTACAGCATCACCCGCGAAAAGCCGCATGGAACTTCCGACACTATCTACTAGGTCATTCATATATATTGTGAAAAGCAATGGTCCCGTAACACTCCCCTGTGGCACGTCAGAGGTTACTTTAACGTCTGTAGACGTCTCTCCATTGATAACAACATGCTGTGTTCTGTATACCACACTGTATATACGATGTGTTCTAGCTAAGGTCTTTCTCTGCGAAACTCTTGTTTCCAAATAAATTCAAGTCAAATGTCTATCAATGTTACGTTAGGAGTTAAAGAGTTCACGGTTTTATAGGTGGATGCAAACATATTGTACATAATTGTCTGTGTTCAGATACGCGTTCTGATAGCAGAATGTTCACAATTTCCTGAATGCAGAACTCAATGTTCATTCTAAACGACCTGTGGAAGAAGTTGCTGATGTCCGGTGTGACGTATAATTTTATATATATAAATTTTCGGTGCCTACAGTGTCACACAAATTTTTATTTTTAAAGGGGATCACTTAAGACTATTTCCATGGGTTCGCTCCTCAAATTTCTCCCTCAAATCACAAAATTGTCGTCTGATATAGTTCAGGCTGAAAAAATAAATTACTTTTAAAGCACAGTTTCGTATATAATTTATATTTAAAACCTTACACCTGTGTCACAGAACAAATTCTACATCGAGAACACTTTACTCAAGTTTAAGGGAAGAAATGCATCAGATAATTATTACAGTATTTAAAGAACATCAAAATATGAACAGGCTGAAATGAACAAACAGTACATGAGACTATGTTAATCCATTCAACTGTAAAAAACTTATTAAGAAAATGAGAAGCATGCAAACGTGAAATGCCAAAATGAGCACTTCTCAATTGGGATTAAGTCAAAACAACCAGAATGGTTGAAAGAGAGCACAATAACATGAGCCATAAACGGATAAGAGCTAAGCAACTAAGCAAGTAAGAGAATAGGCAAAAATGCGATGCCAACAAAATGAGAGCTGGCCGAACTCCGTCGGCGTTTATATATGGTTGCGCTTGTGGCGGCACCTCGCGGCCAGTACGCAACACGCGCGCTTCCGATCGCAATGCACTCTTAACGCTCACGGCGGCGTCTAGAAGCCCGTGCGCAAGTTGTGCGATTGCTGTCGCAGGTCGACCCTTAATCTATGATGTTACACAGGGAGTGACAAGCTTCCCCCATGTGCCACCTGAAATCATCTGTGCTTGTGTGGCCGACGACATAGGCGCGATTCTTTAGACAGCCGCGCAAAAAGTGGTGTCAATGGGGCGCCCGTGCGGGCGACTTCTGAAGACCACGACGTCCCAACCATATACCAGCTTCTTGCTGTTTTCCTGTATTACCGCCGCGCCGTCTCAAACGATTGGTTTTTCGGATCTGTTGTTCAGCACGCAAGAACGTAACAGCTGATGGGGTTCTTTGATCAATGTATCTCAAGCCATGGTATACTGATAAGTTTCTAGAGCGTGTGTTCGTGGCATAGTCAAACAATATGATGCTTCCTCCTGCATATATCCTGTGAAAAGACTTAAAGATAAAATCAGAGAAATTCGAGTCCACACGGAGGCTTATTAGCAATCGTTCTTCTTGCGAATCGTTCCCGACTGGAACAGGAAAAGGGAGGGTGATAGTGGTATACAAACTACCCTCAGCCACACGCCGCGAGGCGGCTTGGGGAATACAGAAGAGGATTTAGATACCCCTTGTCAACGACCCTGCCGAGGTGAATATTCCTGTTGCCGTCAGCTCACCGAAGATAAGCAGCGTCGGGCGTAGCCAGTACTTGGATTGGTGACCGGGTACGCCGGGAGCAGTTGACAATTTTTACTTTGCCTTTACCGCAGAGGGGACACGAGTCTCTGTGCCAATGTGATGTGTTTCATTCCAAACCCCTCTGCAGTGTTTCATGAAGAGAGGGCGAGGGACACTCTTGATGGTGGTCCTTCCTTTGGATGGGGGCGTTAAACTCGGTACTTTCTCTCATCATCTCCGACACCAAAATGGTACTATCCCCCCCCCCCCCCCCCCACACACACACAATAGAACAAAAAAGTTTTGCATGAACCCGGTTCCCAAAACTACTGAAGATAGTTGACTGTGGATATTGTGTAACAGACACAGTCCCTTAGACTGTTCAGAAATGTCATTAAACCCGCCCAAAGATGTAAACAACCATGCATGAGCAGCGCCTATTAGACGGAGGGGTGTCCGACAGCCGATCAGTTCCAGTCATTCCACCAGGACGGAGGTACACGGCTCGTGTTGTGTGTAGTTCAACCATGCCTAGACTGTCAATACCGCAGTTCGATCGCGTACGCGTTGTTACTTTGTGCCAGGAAGTGCTGTCAGTAAGGGAAGTGTCCAGGCGTGTCTGAGTGAACCAAAGCGATGTTGTTCGGACATGGAGGAGATACAGAGAGACGGGAACTGTCGATGACATGCCTCGCTCAGGCCGCGAAAGGGCTATTACTGCAGTGGATGACCGCTACCTACGGATTATGGCTCAGAGGAACCCTGACAGCAACGCCACCATCTTGATTAATGCTTTTCGTGCAGCCACAGGGCGTCGTGTTACGACTCTGTGTGCCATAGGATGCATGATACGCAACTTCACTCCTGGCGTCCCTGGCGAGGTCCATCTTTGCAACCACGATACCATGCAGAGCGGTACAGATGGCCCAACATGCCGAATGGACCGCTCAGTATTAGCATCACGTTCTTTTCACCAATGAGGATCGCATATACCTTCAACCAGACAATCGTCGGAGACTTGTTTGGAGGCAACCCGGTCAGGCTGAACACCTTACATTGTCCAGCGTGTGCAGCACGGTGAAGGTTCCCTGCTGTTTTGAGGTGGTATTATGCGGTGTCGACATACGCCGCTGGTGGTCATGAAAGTCGCCGTAACAGCTGTACGATACGTGAATGCCATCCTCCGACCGATAGTGCAACCGTATCGGCAGCACATTGGCGAGGCATTCGTCTTCATGGACGACAATTCGCGCCCTCATCATGCACGTGCCGCGAATGACTTCCTTCAGGCTAACGACATCACTCGACTAGAGTGGTTAGAATGTTCTCCAGACATGAACCCTATCTAACATGCCTGGGATAGATTGAAAAGGGCTTTTTATGGATGACGTCACCCACCAACCACTCTGAATGATGTACACGGGATCGCCACTGAATAGTAGGACAATCTGGACCAACAGTGCTTAGACGAACTTGTGGACAGTATGCCACGAAGAATACAGGCATGCATCAATGCAGGAGGATGTGCTACTGGGTATTAGAGGTACTGGTGTGTACAGCAATCTGGACCACCACCTCTGAAGGTCTCGCTGTATGGTGGTACAACATGTAAATGTGTGGTTTCCATGGGCAATATAAATGGCGGAAATGATTTTTTATTTTGATCTCTATTCCAATTTTTTGTACGGGTTCCGAGGTGGTGTAAAGCAGAACAGGATGTTGGTTCTGTTTGGACGCATTTAGTAGTAACGTCGGCATAGATCACGTTTCCGCATTTACCGCGCGCACGTCAGAAAGACACTAATGTCACACTAATCCCTTGCCTACATGTGGGTACTTATATACCAGCACCAGGCTGCAGTAACGCCTTCAAGCGTAAGATTTTCGATCGCCCCTGATACACAGGGTGATTACACAAAAAAGAAGAAATTTCAATTTGTTATTGCAAACTACAGGTGACTGAAACACAATGTGCTTGTCACTGGATACAGGAAGGCTGAAATCATGATAACTGCGCTGTTGTCTGTCGTAGCAGGTAGTGTAGCAGTATGGCAACTACAGCACAAGAAAAATCATTGCGTGTGTCGCATTTGCGATAAGTCAATACATTGTTGGAGTGCGATGTCCATGCCGCCTCTGCACGGGCAGTTTTATGACGGATACGAAATCCTTGGAAAGTGGTTGCATATGCACAGGGAAGGTCACTACTTGGCCCAGCACGTCTGATGAAAATGTCGAACGTATCCGAGATGCGTTCACACTGAGCCCTAGGAAGTCCACAAGACGGGCAGGCCAGGTACTTAAGCTTTCTCAAAAACGGTGTAGCGTGTTCTGAAACGACTGCTGCATATGAAACCTTACAAGCAATTATTCCAGCAACTGCTTCCCGGTAACCGTAACACAAGGTGCGAATTTTGCATTTCAGTTCTCGAGGATAAAGCAGAGGACACTGTCACCGAACGACTCGTCTATTTGAACGAATCACCGTTTCATCTATCGGATAAAGTAAACGACATAATGTAAGGATCTCGGGGTCACTAAATCTTGGCATCGTTGTCAAACATGAAATACACTTAACGAAACTGGATGTGTATTGTGCTTTTTCTGATCACGAAGGTATGTGATATCTGGACATGCAGCAAAATTGATTGTTTCTCCAACTTTGAAAGGATCCCAGTGATTACATATTTATGCAGGATGGCGCGTTACCTCACTTTAACCTTGATACGGCGTAATCTCTACAACACTATGTTATAATGCTGGTTTGGAAGAGATGGACAACAGGATCTTCTTCATTGTTTTTGGCCTCCCAGGTCACCAGTTCTCACACCTTGTCTTTTTTTTCTGTGAAGGTTGGTAGAAGACAGCCCTTCATGAGCTGAGAAATCTAATTGTTGAACCTGTCGATTCAACAAACAGGGACTTCTTGTGGAATGATAGGGACTATGGTTTCGACGTTCTAGAGCAACGCATGGTTGAGTGTATGGCACAGTATCTGTGCGAACGTAAAATTTTGTTCAAATGAAACTACATGATTTCTGAGACATTTTTTTAAAAGTCTCAAAAATCTATGATGCATTACATAGCTATGGAGGCTTCCGCGACCGGTGTCACGATGATTAAAATTCTTCTGGATGTTAGCTGCGTCATAAAATACTGTACTTATAAAATTAAAACCAACGTGTCGACCTACTGCAACTGTCTTACCCTGAGCAAAGACTGCTTTTGCTGGAGGAAAGGTGGCTCTGTTTATTGCAGACGATCGATGTCAATACTTTATATTTTTAAAACTTTATTGATTCAGAAGTATGACGTATTGAAATCGATCGTCTGCAATAAATAGAGCCACCATTCTTCCCAAAAAACAGTTTTGTCCTGAGGAAGGGCCGACCGCGGTGGCCGTGCGGTTCTGGCGCTGCAGTCAGGAACCGCGGGACTGCTACGGTCACAGGTTCGAATCCTGCCTCGGGCATGGGTGTGTGTGATGTCCTTAGGTTAGTTAGGTTTAAGTAGTTCTAAGTTCTAGGGGACTTATGACCTAAGATGTTGAGTCCCATAGTGCTCAGAGCCATTTGAACCTGAGGAAGGCTGTCGTAATACGATCGAAACGTTAGTTTTAACTTTATAATTATAGCATTTTATAGTATGAGGTGGTTCAGCACCCCGTAGAATTCTAGTCATCTATGATGTACATATGCAGACAGGAGGAGTGCTAGGGTATAGTTCGTGCAGCTGTGAAAAGGCGGCGGCGTAGTGATTACCACACCTGCCCAGAGTGGAGGAGACCCAGGTTTGAATTCCAGCCTTTGTACAAATTTTCATTCGTCGCTTCAATCATAAAACTTTGGACCTTCCTCTGCCCAGTAACGTGCGCAATGTTTTTCTATCTTTCATAGTTATTCTGTAATAAACAATGTAATCTGCTGTTTCATTCCTAATCACGCCATATAATTTTTCTAATGTTTCTGAGTAGTTATCAATATTACTGTTTTTTCGTCATGTTCTTATTAGTAGACAAGAAAACTTTTGGAGTGCAAGTTCCATTAATTTGAATCACTTATGGGCTCTACGTTAGATTTTTTTTCCCATCTTATCAGCAACGTGCCGCTCTTTTGCCTGCAAACAGGATTCTCGGCTTTTGCGAGCACGTTTCACTTCGATTAGATTAGTACCCGTTCCATAGATCACGAATATGACACTTCGTAATGATGTGGAGCGTGTCAGGTTAATAAAAGGTGCCTATACAAGATATTACATTACACAAAATATTACATGACACTTTAATAATTTTAATTTTTTTGTGGGAGTTGGGGAAATTACCCACTTACTATATCCAAACATTCATCTAATGAATAGATGTAGTTGCCATTAAGAAATGGTCATCTGTCAGAATTTTGATGCTATTAGGTAAGTCACCAAAGACTTTTGTGGCAGCATAATTTACCCCCTTCTGAGCCAAAGTTAGATTTAACCATGAGTAGTGAAGATCATCCTTTCTCCTAATGGTGTAACCATGTACACTGCTATTGCATTTGAATTCGTTCGGATTTTTAACAACAAATTTCATAAGTGAATATATATATATTGTGAGGCTACAATGAAGGTCTCTAGCTCTTTGAATAAGTGTCTGCAGGATGATCTTGAATAAGCTCCAGCAATTATTCTGATTACAGGCTTTTGTGCAATGAACACTCTTTTACTCAATGATGAGTTACCCCAGAATATGACGCCATATGAAAGCATAGAATGAAAATAGGTGTGATAAGCTAATTTACTGATATGTATATCTCCAAAATTTGCAGTGACCCTAGTAGCACAAGTAGCTGAACTCAAACGTTTCAGCAGATCTTCAGTGTGTTTTTTCCAGTTGAACCCCTCATCAATGCATACACCTAGAAATTTTGAATATTCTACCTTAGCTACCAATTTCTGATCGAAGTCTATATTTATTAATAGTGTCATTCCATTTACTGTGTGGAACTGTACGTACTGTGTTTTGTCAAAGTTTAATGAGAGCACATTTGCAGAGAACCACTTAATGAATTTCCGAAAAACATCGTTTACAATTTCAACAGTGATAGCTATACTTGTATCATCGGCAAAAAAGTACCAGCTTTCCATCTTCGTGGATATAAAATGGCAAGTCATTAATATATACTGGGTGATCAAAAAGTCAGTAAAAATTTGAAAACCGAATAAATCACGGAATAATGTAGATAGAGAGGTACAAATTGACACACATGCTTGGAATGACATGGGGTTTTATTAGAACCACCCCATATTGCTAGACGCGTGAAAGATCTCTTGCGCGTGTCGTTTGGTGATGATCGTGTGCTCAGCCGCCACTTTCGTCATGCTTGGCCTCCTAGGTCCGAAAACCTCAGTCCGTGCGATTATTGGCTTTGGGGTTAACTGAAGTAGCAAGCGTATCGTGATCGACCGACATCTCTATCGATGCTGAAAGACAACATCCGACGACAATGCCTCACCGTAACTCCTAACTCCGGACATGCTTTACAGTGCTGTTCACTACATTATTCCTCGACTACAGCTATTGTTGAGGTATGATGGTGGACATATTGAGCATTACCTGTAAAGATCATCATCTTTGCTTTGTCTTACCTTTTTGTGCTAATTATTGCTATTCTGATCAGATGAAGCGCCATCTGTCGAACATTCTTTGAACTTTTGTATTTTTTTGGTTCTAATAAAGCCCATGTCATTCCAAGCATGTGTGTCAATTTGCACCTCTCTATCTACATTATTCCGTGATTTATCCAGTTTTCAAATTTATAATGACTTTTTGTCACCCGGTATATTAAGAACAGCAGAGGATACAATACCGAACCTTGCGGCACCCCACATTCTTGATTGTTCCCCAGTTTGGAAATTTCGCTGTCACTGTGTTGCTATAAACGGGTGACAATTGTGCGCGTTCACCATTTATATGCGAAATTTATGTGACTTGCGCACGTGAGTGAAGCCGCCGGGAAATCATATTAAATCTAATAGGGAATGAGTCCTTTTCGTCAATACCAGGGTTGCTTGATTCATTTGTATTTTCGGAAGGCTGTAACTGACATGATAGTACCTTCAAGCGTGAATACGCTTTGGAATGCGCCGTTGAGGGTGGGAGGTGAGACGCTCGTGCACGTGGTGTTTAGGTGCCACCGAAGTGGCGCCGCGGACGCTGTCAACGACCAGACTGTCATCCGAGACGGCGTTCAGCCCCCCACTCCTCGGTGGAGCGAGTAAGAAGATAAGGCAGCGGCCGAGCAGAGAAGCCTGTGTCGGCACCGGAAGCGATCCAGGTGGCTGACGGTACCAAAAACATCCGCCCATCTCCCTTGTTGTCCGCTCTCAGCCCGCCCGCCGACGAACAAGAGCCCCCTAGTCCCCGTTGCAGGGCAGAGACGCGCGGACACGGCCTACACCTCGCGCGTCCTTTTTAAACACTGTTGCCATTCACCGCAACGCACAGCTTTTACTACGGCGCGACCCAAAACAGGCGCTAATCTCATTATCTTTCCGTCTTTTCTTCCTCTTTTTTTTCTAGGTAGCACTTCCCGCGCCTCCTGCTCGCGACCGGAACCCCTCTCCCTCAAAGCAATCCAGTTACCGGGCTCACTTTTTTTCTACGAGTTTTTTTGTAGGGACGGCAAGCTATAGTCTTAATTTCATGCTACTCTCCCCAGCCACCCCTGCGACCGTCTGCTTTGCATACATTTCTCAAGTGTCTCACCCGCTACACACACACACACACACACACACACACACACACACACACACACACACTTTACGTCAGACAGATGTTACTGGCGCTAGGTTTAGGACTCGGCCGTATTGTAATAGGAGACACGCTGAGGCAGTAGGTAGACGTGGACTGAATTTCCAATCCCTAACGTTCCAATCTCTTCGGAATGCTGATTATTTAACGGAGTTCCTTTGCAATGGAAACGTCTTTAAAAATAATTCCGGTTGTGAGGACGCAATGGCGCCCAACATCTACATTACATAGCGACCATACCGGAACCAGCTGCGAGTTGCTGGTTGCCTATTCAACGTCTTCCAGGGGCAACAAAAATTTAATTTTCAATATTTCGCGTCGCGCAAATACCACGAATTTATGCATGAATGAGAGCACTTACTGGCTTACAACAAACTTCACATTCAACCTCAAACCTGTACGAAAGTTTTTCTTCCTGCCATCCGTACTCTCTCCCTCCGCCCGCCCCCCCCCCCCCCCCCCAACCCCTAAAAAGATGACGAATGTACAAAACTTTATCGGTTACTGCATTATTTGTTACTCCAGCAAAACTTCAGCATTAAACATGTTTTCGGTCCCGGCGGAGGTTCGAGTCCACCCTCGGGCATGTGTGTGTGTGTGTGTGTGTGTGTGTGTGTGTGTGTGTGTGTGTGTGTCTTTAGGCTCTGAGCACTATGGGACTTAACATCTGTGGTCATCAATCCCCTGGAACTTAGAACTACTTAAACCTAACTAACCTAAGGACATCACACACATCCATGCCCGAGGCAGGATTCGAACCTGCGACCGTAGCAGTCTCGCGGTTCCGGACCGCTAGACCACCGCGGCCGGCTGTGTCTTTAGGATAATTTAGGTTAAGTAGTGTGTAAGCTTAGGGATTGATGACCTTAGCAGTTAAGTCCCACGAGATTTCACACACATTTTTGAAACATGTTTTAATTTCTTACTTAATGCTACCGACCCCTATGTGCAATAAGTTTGCAGACAGAATCCTCGTATACCACTGGATGAAACTGAAGAATTATGTCACTCTACTACACATAGTTCTGGAGATATGGCCGCACTGACATTCAGTGCGCGAAAAAGTAATTTCTGCTTAAGAGAGCACGCAATAAAATTTCAGCATCAAGTGTGGCTCTGTAATTTATTTCTCTGCTGCTAATTTTATTCGCAACGTATTTTGCAGGCAGTATATATATTAGGGTGGTCAATTGATAGTGACCGCCCAAATATCTCACGAAATAAGCATCAAACGAAAAAACTACAAAGAACGAAACTCGTTTAGCTTGAAGGGGGAAACCAGATAGCGCTATGGTTGGCCCGTTAGATGGCGCTGTCATAGGTCAAACGTATGTCAATGCGTATTTGTTAAATAGGAACCCCCATTTTTTATTCCATACTCGTGTGGTACGTAAAGAAATATGAATGTTTTAGTTGGACCACTTTTTTCGCTTTGTGGTTCGAATCCTGCCTCGGGCATTTTAGGAAAATTACAGAGCCACACTTGATGCTGAAATTTTATTGCGTGCTCTCTTAAGCAGAAATTACTTTTTCGCGCACTGAATGTCAGTGCGGCCATATCTCCAGAACTATGTGTGGTAGAGTGACATAATTCTTCAGTTTCACCCAGTGGTATACGAGGATTCTGTCTGCAAACTTATTGCACATAGGGGTCGGTAGCATTAAGTAAGAAATTAAAACATGTTTCAAAAATGTGTGTGAAATCTCGTGGGACTTTGAAAACTGAATAAATCACGGAATAATGTAGATAGAGAGGTGCAAATTGACACACATGCTTGGAATGACATGGGCTTTATTAGAACCAAAAAAATACAAAAGTTCAAAGAATGTCCGACAGATGGCGCTTCATCTGATCAGAATAGCAATAATTAGCACAAAAAAGTAAGACAAAGCAAAGATGATGATCTTTACAGGTAATGCTTAATATGTCCATCATACCTCAACAATAGCTGTAATCGAGGAATAATGTAGTGAACAGCACTGTAAAGCATGTCCGGATTTAGGAGTTACGTTGAGGCATTGTCGTCGGATGTTGTCTTTCAGCATCGATAGAGATGTCGGTCGATCACGATACGCTTGCTACTTCAGGCAACCCCAAAGCCAATAATCGCAAGGGATTAGAGTAATAGCCACAAACGTATAATTACTTGGTATCACTAACATTCCGCTAATGCCGACGGTATTTGCTTCGTGATACATTACGCGTGTTAAAATGGACCGTTTACCAATTAAATTTATTTTCGAACTTCAACAAGATCGAGTTTTTAGGAAAACAAATGGCCGTTTCAGAGTTTCCTGTTTTTTAAGGCCAGCTTACTGAGCAATTTTCGAACGACTTCTACAAGGTTTTCAGTGACTCCATTACCGCTGCGCCATAGAAGTCGTCCGGCAGTAGGTAATTATTTTAAATGATAATGTTTCTAAGTGAGCGATACATTAGACAAATGCATACTTAAAAGGGTAGTTTCTTCGTGTAGTACAAAAACAGCATAGTGCAGACGGTAGCTATCGTCCGAGCGGCAACAGATATCCCTAAAGCTGAAGTCGAGTTGCCGCGG
This sequence comes from Schistocerca americana, assembly GCF_021461395.2. Lineage (NCBI taxonomy): Eukaryota > Metazoa > Arthropoda > Insecta > Orthoptera > Acrididae > Schistocerca > Schistocerca americana. The sequence goes on along the minus strand of NC_060126.1, from coordinate 137,633,788 downwards.
CTGCTTCGGCCATTTGCCACGACCAATCACGCAACACGATTTTGTGTAAGTTTCTATTGCAACATCTCAGTGTCGCCATAATGTTAGAAAGTTTTTTCAGCGAATGCTGCGGCAGGACTTTGCATCGGTTGAAATCAGACAACAGCGCTGAAATCTGTGGTACTCCTTCACCATATGGATGGTTTTTTTTCCCCTCTGATCTTGGTGTTCGCGCCTTTTACATCATCTGCGTCGAGGTAGGTCCGATCTTCATTACTGTAGTGGTGTATATTGATTCAGTAAAATTACGATACACGAGAAGATGATTCGATCGTGGTGGACATGGTACAGTATCATTATAAATTTTGTAAGAATACCTATTTTCCACTGGTGGGCAAGGATAGACAACATTTAACACTGTAGGCATTCCCTCTCAGAGTACTTCACATCATCATGGATGTCATTGTCATTGAGGCTGAGTGGCTACGGCAGGGGATAACTACGAGTGGCTACGGCAGGAAATAACTACAGTGAACATCTACTTACGTATGCTGATAATTAAAAAGATGCAGCAAAATAATTTAACAAAAATTTTCTACAGAACCATTTCAATTACAGCAAAATACTGGCATGGAACTATCTTATTAACAATGAGAGTAATACCTTTACACGTAAATACGTCCACGGAATATGTGGACACAAGAAGCTAGCAGAGCAAGTGAAACTATTACCGTAGTTATATCTGCATGTTGTTATGTCAGGAATACAGTGACCTACTGAGAGATCTTCCCCGCTATGTCAGTGGGTATGAGCTTCTAATGGGTAAAATGACTAAGTACTATGGGGCTTAGCATCTGAGGTCATCAATCCCCTAGAATTACAACTACTTAAACTTAACTAACCTAATGACATCACACACATCCATGCCCGAGGTGGGATTCGAACCTGCGACCGTAGCAGCTGCGTGGTTCCGTACCGAAGCTCCTAGAACCGTTCGTCCACAACGGCCGGCCGGAATGAGTTCCAAAATACTCATCGGAAGGAGTTCGTCCATTTACTAAGTGACGAGCATACGAATCTAGTGCGCAATGTTCTGCCTGACAATAACTTCATATTTTGTCGAGTAATCCACTGGAGAGCTAACCTATTTCACAGATGTATCAACAACTTCGTGCATTTTATTTTTAAGTATATAGGTAATTCCAGTATTGAACCGAGCGTGTGAATGTACGGATACGCTTCTGACGTTTCATTGTTTGAATGCACCGAGTCAAAGAACGTTATTACGGAAAATACCGTAATATTAAACAATGCGTCTCAAGGACTAGTACCACTGCAGAAATTGAAGAATTCGTACCAATTTTTTAAAATGAAATCTGTAGTTAGTCAGAGATGTGAAGATTTCACATCCAACTTAAAGATAAGTTCATTTCAAATTGTTGCCCAGGTAATGAACTAGAGCTGTCTTTAGTCAGTACGACAATAATACCTTGAAAAAACATAAGACAAAATGTAGAAAGCCCGTAACGCTCTTTACTATCATAGGAACATGAAATGCCAACGCCAAATGTACACTAAACTGAAATAACGACGGGAGGACCGCGGCTTGTGGAACTAATCCAAATACGTCTAGCAGTTTCAGCAGATACGAATATACATACACGGATATGTACTCACTGGCACATTAATTTTATAGCAATAATAGCGTCGCTAACGAAGGCTAACTGCTTCGTCACGTAACAGCGGAACACATACTTCACCCCCTCTTAATAACCAAATATTATACACCGTACAATTACATTTCTAATTGTACGTTATAATTATTAAGAATCTTGGACGTCAATGTAGAACAAAAACGACAACTACTACTTTGAGGTCCTTGGTTCGTTGCCCAAGGCGTCCAATCACGATGCAGTCTCGTAGGACTGCTTCCCAATTCGCCAGAGCACTAACGATTTTCAAGGGCTGACCGATCACAGCTGGGGGCGACAGAATGGCTCCACCCGGGGTGATATACCGACTGTAGCAAGGCCGACAAAGTCTGAGTATGTGGAAGGTGTGACTAGATAATGACGTGGCAGATCAATAAATCGAAAGGTTGTGCGTTCTATCTTTGCTAGGTCGTAGGACCTTTCATAGCATTTAACGCACCTGCAGCAGTGAGTTGTGAATAACTGTACACTGTGCTTAAATTAGGAATACCAAATTGAAGTGGAGGTATCCCAGTATTTGGTATATCCGGCAGAATGAGCTATTTTACAGGTTCTTCAATGGGAAAATTATCATGGTCGCAGAACAAACCTCGGAGTGAATAATGAAAGTAATCTCTTCACGCCTGGTACGGTAGTTGTGGAAGGACTATTGTTGGGGATATGAAGCGCCGCAACAACCTGACACCTTAACAACGCTGGGCTCCAAAGCTGAGGCGGCGTAACATGAAAAGGAACATACAGATCACTGTTAAAACAACAAGGGTTAAGCAAACAGCAAACTGTTATGAGATTTCACACTGATCTCTTCATTCTTTCGCCACAGTATGGATTTAAATCAAACAATTCTTTACTAAAGTGCACCAATAAATAGTTTTTATGTGCCTCTCATCTTTTACAGCAAATACTGCACGACATACTACGTGAAAACAACTGTCCATGGTCTACAATATATAGCTTTCACGTACCAGCATTATTTTATTTTAATATAGAGATAAATCGCCAGAGGATTTTCATTTTAAAAAAATGGTTTAAATGGCTCTGTGCACTATGGGACTTAACATCTATGGTCATCAGTCCCCTAGAACTTAGAACTACTTAAACCTAACTAACCTAAGGACACCACACAACACCCAGTCATCACGAGGCAGATAAAGATTTTCATTTATTTGACTAGTTTCGCTGATCGGCACCAGCATCCTAATGTACCTGAGTACTTGGCATTGCCCGTGTAGGTGTGTTTTCCAATCTTCAGTCTCCTTCTCCCCCTTTCTCTGCCTATAAACTGCTAAAACGAAACGGCAAAAATCTGTCGAATTACCAGAGAAAATGACAACTCTTGAGAGGTACACACACGCACGTCGGGTAGTGGGAAAAACACAGCGTAATAAAAGCACCGTCACAGCCACAAAAACAAAACAAAAGACGATTGCATTTTGTGCGATGGAAACAAAGCACATGGGGTGAGTGTGGATCTATAAAAACATACAAAGGAGAAAGTATTGTGTCTCATTGCAGTACAGAGTGTTAAAACCGATTGCCTGTGTGCATAATACTGAAAATAATGTAAGAGTTATAAAACGTGACTGACAGCACAGTAATTTTAGACACAATACGTATTGATGAACTCGTCAAATAGCTTTGGAAACGGAACCTCAAATGGCCAAGTAAGACTTTATGCAGTCGCAAAAGGCGACGTAACTCCCATGCTACTTGTAAAACTGCGACTGCGTAAGAGAGACCTAAAAAATGATTACAGAGGATGTCGGGTGCAGTAATTACGAAGAGATGAACGGATTTGACCATGATGGAGAAAAAAATTTAAGGACTGCATGACTTTAAAAGTTTAAAAAATTAAGTGTATGTCACAAGTTAAAGCCGCGCTTCGTTCGAGAACTGAAACAGCATCCAGCTTCAAAAGCCATGACTGAAGGAACGCATTCTCCGCTAGAAATTCCATCCGCCTGTCGGCGTTGATCCAGAGTGTACGTCGTACACGGAAAGTGAACAGCCAGATAACGGTTGTGAACATGATGTGAATGGCAAATCAGTAGCTGCGTTAGAAAATGCGTTACACGCCGAAACTTGTAACCGTCGTGTATTCCCTTCTTTTATTAAGAGTATCACAGGTAAGAGGCTTTTTTGTGCGGCATTTCAGGCCGGCAGAAAGAGACCGAGCAGCCCCTTCCTATGTAGCGTTTCACACGAAGCTCGGTCGTGGCATCTCTCAAATGCTGGCAGGGATTTCCGTTGGCCCATTACCCGACCCCTATTGGAAGCCCATTTTCTGTTCTCAGCGCTCGTCCTTCGAAGGGCAGGTAAGAATTTTGCAGACAATGGGGTCCCCTTGCCAAACCGACCCTCGCAGATGGCGGCCGATCCCTAAAGCCTCTGTTCACCTCTAACGTACATCGCCGCCGCGAGCGAAGTTTCTAGGTCTCTGCCGGCGAACACCACACTTCTTCCCGTAATCTTATTTTCAGTTTCTTTAACAGTTCAGGTTATTCTCACCTCTCCACCTCATTCCACATGTAATGTTTTCCACCTCTTGATACCTATTGCACATAGCGTCTCCCACAATCTACGTTACAGATCATCATCGTCACGTTTCGCAACAGATCCAACTGTGCATTCCACACAGACCCAACTTTCTTCTAGTAAGGACACTCCGACCCCTTCTTTCTTAACCTATTCTTTCCTATAAACTTCAATTTCGTTCTCCTCAGGTTCCATAGCCCTATTTGAATGCTGGTGATGAAAAAATGGGAAGCAGAGCAGAAATCATTAAATTCTTTACCACCACTATTTACGCCACGTTGGTTGACTATCTTTCAGTCGAGATGGTAACCATCGCTCCTGTGATACACCTCTCCCATCAGCGACAATAGTCATTACGTTTAGTTTCGCAGGGGATTACGTTGTTTCATGATGAGATTTTTCGCGTAGGATTCTATCTCAGAGCAGCTGTATCGATGCCGCCATTTTCCATTTCTCTTTGGTGGAGACGACATAATTCCCGATGGTAACCATCGCTCCTGTGATACACCTCTCCCATCAGCGACAATAGTCATTACGTTTAGTTTCGCAGGGGATTACGTTGTTTCATGATGAGATTTTTCGCGTAGGATTCTATCTCAGAGCAGCTGTATCGATGCCGCCATTTTCCATTTCTTTTTGGTGGAGACGACATAATTCCCTATTGTTTTCTGGATTCCGTACAACAAGGAAGCATTATATACAGGGTGAACCAGAACTCCAATGACAAACTCACAGAGTTTGTATAAGAGACCCATGGTGTCTGGTGGTCCGTTCAGACTGTTCCATGGCCAGCTCTGTCACCAGAACTGACATCGATGGACTACTACTTTTTCTTGTTCCGGTCGATTCTAGCAACAGGGCCCCCTCTAAGGCCGGACACTCCGGACTTTTGCGGGGGCGGCAAATTTGAGAGGTGTCCTTGGAAAACATGTTTAAAGCTGAACAAAGTCTTATAGCAGATTTCTACTTCATGATGGCCGTTGGTTCGGCTAGTCGGCAGAACTCGGTCGCTTCACTGTGCTGTCCAACTACGGAGTTCGATCTGCTGCGAGAAGTCCCATAGGAAGAATCCCTCCGGCGGTGTGGCGAAATCTTTCGTCGTCTCCGGGCCGAAAAGACCATTTACTGGGAACCGATGTTTGTAGTTAAGCGTTTCTATTCCCGCATACCACCTACCTCCTTATCCCTGCCGCCCACTCCTCTAAGCTTACCCTGTCTCGCTCGCTCTTACCGAGATTCCCATATAATCACTTTCGGCTGCAACGAACGTATAAAGACGAGCCCGCATCGGCCTGGAGTGATTTCTGCCAACACCCACGGAGTTGGTCGGGACACCAAGTCTACATGTGAGTTATATATAAATTCTAAACGAATGATACTGGATCTGTAAAATCATTTCGAAAATGTATTTCTTTCATGAATAGGCATCCGTTAAAAGGGCAAATGTCCGTTACGGCAAACCTTAGGAAACAAGCAAAAGACTGATTTTCTTCTTTACAGCACGTGACTGGTTCTCCTGTTTGATCACAAGTTGTAGAACTATCGTAACATTCACTAGTGAAATTAGAGAGGCTACATCGATATGTATTCATTGTAGAAAGCGGTATTAATTTGCGCCACATCTCAATAGTGCTAGAATCTACCTGATACCTGGGCGTGTGTTCCAAAATTCAGTCCTACTTATGGAAGGAAACGCCGACATTAAGGAACGTAGTAATGAGGTTACATCACTTGTTTATTTTAATGGTGCACCATTTAGTGTCTTACACAGAAAGTAACTTTGTAAACTGTTTCCATTTAAAAGCCTTCAGTGTTATTTGTATGTTTGCCAAACTATTGTAAGTTGTGTAACTAGGAGATTATGCTGTACTCGTTTATTCTAATGATGTGTCACTTTCAACCGTGCACATAATGTAATTTTGTAACTTATATCCATTTATATACATGATTTTTACATTATTTAGAAGACTCAAATTTTATTTCAATAAATAAAATACTTAAATTACCTAATTACTAGGGGCAGATGCTGATGGAGGTTTCCGGGATGGGAAAGGTAACCAGGCACGCTTTCGGTGTTGAGAGATTCATGATTCGGAACAGTCATTTTGTGTGAAATTAACAACAATAACGACAGCAATAATAATAATAATAATAAATATAATTATAATGTGACAAAGTCTAGATATTTGTGAATCAGAAATATAAATATTTTATTATAATGTATGGATCATGTACAGCGCCTGCCACGTCCCTTTCATCTGCCAGTAAGCGTAAACTCCGCCGCAGAGTGAAACTAATTCTGAACGATTTGTTACAATTAAATGTTATTCAATGACACACTGGCCGTACAAGTTATTAGAAGAATCTGAGATAAACTACACTATCGCTCAAAACTGTATACGATCACTGGGGTTGTAGGGTTAGAGACGTGCAGTTGCGGGGTCGAAGGACGTAGATTTGTGTTCTGGTACACACTAATTTTTTCCATGTTTGCGTTTGTAACTTATCCTGGGACTTTATTCGTGTAACGGAAGTATGTTTTACAATATTCAATGTTATTTAGATAACAAAAGTGTGCTCTCTCAGTACTGAGGTTCTTCGATTTCGTGAGTTCAGTCTGATTAAAAATCGAAAGCTGAAATTGTTGCGAGTGAAAGAAACGGAAGTAACGCTTATAGTCTTGCTTTTCACCAATATTTTGGTGTTTATTTGGAGTGGATCGCGATTTTCGCGGACGTGGTTAGGCAGGAACGCAAGAGCGCAAATTAAATCGTTGCGAGCGGAACGAGCAGAAATCAAATTTATAGCGTTGCGTGTCACAAATATTCAGCTGCGATCGAGTTCTTAACAACGCTTCCGTTAAATCTGACGGCCAAGATGAAGATCACGCCACGTGGCGAACGAGGGACGTGACGTGACATTTCAGCCGACTTCAGGGACGCCACGTGACTGACTTCCGGTATCAGCCACACTCCGTAGCAATACCTCATTTTAGTAACCCTTTTTACAATGGGGAAGGAGAGAACAGATCGTGGTACCAGAACTATCCTCCACCACACACCGTATAGTGTCTTACGAAAATACTAGAGGGATTCATGAATGATCCAACATTTTTTTCCCTCAAAGCAGGTTGGTTTTATTCAGGATCCCACTACACAATGCCATTCCCCACTCTTTTGGCTACAAAATCCTATTTTTCAACATAATCACCACTCTATATGTGGTGTCTGTTCATTCGTTCATGTCCGAAAGAGCAGCCACCATGTTGATTCTGCAGCCACCATGAATCAAGACCTAAAGGAATTTAAGACATGAGATGCAAGTGGTCAGTGATCAATCCAGCACAAATTTTCAACTTGCCCCATTGATATATACCAGTGCCCAGTGGCAGCTAATGTCGTTAACTCCTCTGCGTTTTGATAATGTCTGTTCAATGCGACGGCCTTACGCAATCCTCCTGGGAGGATCTGTATGCCCACATCATACCACACTATTGGTTGACGTTGGAGCCAATGTTCTGCTGCATCGATAAACCCCCAATCATTCATTTACTGCTCCCGCGAAGACCTTCCTCCATTGGGCCGAACAGATTGAAGTCTGAAGGGCTGTAGGGTAGATGAGAAAGAACAATTCGTTGAAGTTCTGTGAACTCGTCTCTGGTGTGGAAACATATGTGAGGCCTTGCGTACTAATGGAGGAGGCGAACACGTTGAAGTCGTTTCTTCAATTGCCAGAGCGTAGCGCAATACACTAAAGGGGGGTAGGACGTCAAACGGGACGACTTGGAGCAGGACAGGCACCAGAGGACATTTTAATTTCCACTGTTTAAACTTTTACGAATAAATTCATAAAACTTCGTCAAAATGATCAGAAAGGCTTCAGGATTTACACTCATAACAGTGGAAGTTCAAAAATATAAGAATATATATATATATTTTTACATTTGAAATTTGACCTTTTTTCACTTACCATTGGATGCATTTGTTGCTATAGGTACACTTTTCTTCATAAGTAAGGGAGATTCTTCGATGAATTTTGCACAGCATACAAACCATACTTACAAGTGTATGAAACTCTTGAATTTGCTTAATCTATTGAAAACTGTGGTAAAAATTGAGATAATTAACTATAAAATTTGAGTTTTTTCTAAACATGAAGTTTAAAATGTAACAGAACCTTCATTTTTTCATAAATTAAATAATCTCTAGAGTTTCATACACCTGTAAGTATGGTTTGTATGCTGTGCAAAATTCATCGAAGAATCTCTCTTAGTTATGAAGAAACGTGTACCTTCAGCAACAAACGCAGCCAATTGTAAGTGAAAAAATGATGAACTTTCACATGTAAAACAAAATTAATTTAGTTATGTTTTTGAACTTCCACTGCTGTGAGTGTGAATCCTGAATCCTTCCTGGTTATGCTGACAAAGTTTTATGAATTTATTCGTAAAAATATAGACAATGGGAATTAAAAAGTCCTGTGGTGTCTCTCCTGCTCCAAGACGACCCGTTTAACGTCCTACCCCCCTTAAGAGCCGGTCGTTGCACCATGACGGAGGACATCAAACAGAACAACCTCTCAGAGTCACAGAAAACTATAGGGGCCGAAGAGGGCCTTTGAACTTTTCTTGAGAGGAGAGTCGCTAAAGTGCTCCTCCTTGATCACGTGATGAACCCTCGTTTCATCTCCTGTCAAAATGTTCGACAAAAAATAGTGACAATGAGCTTCGTAAAGCGCAAGTAATTCCGCACAGATGGTCTTTCGTTGCTCTTTACGGTCTTCTGTTAGACAGCGAGGAACATTTGAGTACCCCCTAAGTGGTGGACGAGTGTGTCAGCATTACCAACAGAGACGTCCAGTTGTGCAGCGAGGTGTTTAAGATCCGTCGGTTATCTCGAATGAGAGTATTCCCACGTTCCAACACTCCGGGAATCACAGCTGTGCGCGACCGGCCGGCACATGGGATATCGGACAGGTTTACGCGACGTTGATGCGATGATGACAGACGCCTCACCCAACGATTCGCCGTGCTTTTGTTCAGTGGCACGACTCCTTAGACATCCTGCAAGCGCCTATGAATATCTGCGATGCTCTGGTTTTCCGCCGAAAGAAACTCAATAGCAGATCTCTGTTTTGAACGCACCTCCATTCAAAAAATGGTTCAAATGGCTCTGAGCACTATGGGACTCAACTGCTGAGGTCATTAGTCCCCTAGAACTTAGAACTAGTTAAACCTAACTAACCTAAGGACATCACAAACATCCATGCCCGAGGCAGGATTCGAACCTGCGACCGTAGCGGTCTTGCGGTTCCAGACTGCAGCGCCTTTAACCGCACGGCCACTTCGGCCGGCCGCACCTCCATTGCAGACGCCATTGTGAAGGCTATCGGAACTTCATGAAACTAAAGGGGCTGAGGAGGGAATATCCCATGACGTCCCACAGTAAATTTTACATTTTTTCAACCGAAATTTGCCGAGAAACAAAAAGTGTTGTATTACTTCCTGAACGCCCCTCGCAGAACAGATGTAAATGAAACAATTTGTAGCTGTGCCCATTTACGTGATTCCTTTATAGAAAACGGGAAGAATCGTGGAAGTTATGCTCTTGAGGCCTGCCCTTTGGTGGTCCCGACTGCTCTCGTGACCGGGAACAGTTAGCACGGATAACCCGGAAGCGCAGAGTCAGAGTAGCCGCGGCCCGCCCCTTCCCGCGGCTTAGGCCAACGCGGAAGCAGCGACGCCCGCTAACCGGTTCTTCCCCTACTCGCCAGGGAGGGACGCCCACCACAGCCGCGCCGCTCGGCGCCGCGGGGAACCGCCAATCCCTCTGCTCGCCCGCCACCTAAGCACGGGGATGTACCTTGGCGCTTGCAAGGCGCGGAACGTGTGGGAGAGAGCTGGCCTTACTGGTTCGTCTTTGAGAACTAGTCCACTGGTGACCAGTCCTCTTTTTAAGACTCATTCATTTTTTACTCTTTAACGTTCCTTTTTTATCTAATTGCGTAATACCTGTACGAAATTTTAATTTAAGGGAAGCCAGAGCTATGTTTACATATTTGTAATAATTATCGTACAATAAAATTTTAGAGCTATTTTAACGCAAAATTTAATGTAGCACCATTATTGTAGATTCACTGCCGTTTTATTGTTACTGTTCAGCTATCACTGATATCTGCCAACCGTCAAAAACCAAAAATCAGTAGACTCAGTTTTAAAAATCGGGAGAATGAATCATCAAAAACCGCGGCTAATTTCCAGTGTAACTCCAAAACAACTAGTGGGAGTCTTTCCCTAACATTGGTATACAACGGCTATAAAAGCACAAATGAAAAAAAAAAACTAACTACCCAAACGCTTTTTCCACCGCGTGATTTACAAATGTCACGTCGGCAAAGAGTACAAAATGCAGACAACGGACCTTTCCTAGACTCGGTAATGCACGGAAACTATCGAATATTGCTGTACAAACAGAGGTACATTTTTTTGCCATAACAAAATAACACTAAATCAAAATAGTACGAATATGGCGAATATGACGCACATGAAATAACCGCTAACATCGAAATGAAGATTTTCAGGTAACAAAATAACACTCAATAATTCACTATGAATATTTATACCGATTATAGAAACGTTTAAGAATAAGCGACTTCATATAACCACAATAACACACTAATTCCAGGCCAAACAGAACACAACACTGAGCGATATGAGCATACGTTATGCAAAACGCGCGGGAAAAAGGAAAACTAGCCATCGATATACAGGTCGCCTACGAACTCCTGATTTCTGCAAATTTCGATACTTATATCGATTACAACGGAGTAATGAGCGAAGGACTTCCGACCTTTGGCCAAAAACACTGGAATGACTGGGTTTAAAAACAAACGTCTTAGTTCTGACGAGAATTAGCTGAAAACTGGGAGACACAAAGACACAATCGGGAGAAGGAGGGAAAAAAAAAAAAAATGCGGAGGCTTCCACCGCAATAAGAAAAAGTTATAACGTAGTTATCAGGCACATCTGTGACTTTATATTATTTCTGGTCATGCACCATGGCGTCTTGTTGCAGTGGGTCTTGTTACACAATGTGCAGCCTATTGAACGTTGATAAAAAAATTATAATTTTGGATTATTTATTGTTGTTTTTCTGTTGCTCGTAATTTGTTATAAGTATTACTAAGAAGTGTGTTTTTGATTTTACAAATTACTGGTAATATGTTTTCAAGAATCCCTATTCTGAAACACTAACATCAATTTCATTATCAGAAGTGCAATTCTTGCAAATGAGCTATTTATCAAAATTTGCACAACAATCAAGAAGGCAGTCTCTAGACGTAGTACACTGAATATATTTAAAACCAGAAAGGAAAAAATTACGAACAGACAGAGAAATAACGTTTCTTGTTGCAGTCTGTCACTGACAATCCTTCCTCCACAGTGGAAGATACATATGGGGGGCGCCGCCGAAGGCCCACTCGTGTACCCTTGATGACTGCACGACACAAAACTTGACGCCTCGCCAGGCCCCGTCAACACTGACATTGGACTTTTGATGACTCAAAACATGTGGCCTGGTCGGACGAGTTTCGTTTCAAATTGTATCGAGCGGATGGGCGTATAGGGGTATGAAGACAACCTCACGAATCTATGGAACATGCATGTCAGCAGAGGACTGTTCAAGCTAGTGGAGGCTCTGTAATGGTACGGGGCGTGTGCAGTTGGCGTGGTATGGGACGCCAGATAGGCCTACGTACGACTCAGAGGTGGCACGCACATAAGCATCCTGTTTGACCACCTGCATCCATTCATGTCCAGTGTCATTTCCAGTGGACTTGGGAAATACCAGCAGGACAACGCGACTCGCCACCCGTCCACAGTTACTACGGAGTGACTCCAGGAAAACACTTCCGACTTTTAAACACTTCCTCTGGCCACCAACCTGTCCAGACCCGAACATTATTGAGCATATGTGGGATGCGTTGCAACGTGCTGTTCAGAAGAGATCTCCATCCCTTCGTATTCTTACGGATTTATGGACAGCCCTGCAGGATTCATGGTGTTAATTCCATCCAGCACTACTTCAGACATTGGTCGAGTTCTTGCCGCGTCGTGTTGCGGCACTTCCGCGTGTTCGCTGGGCACTACACCAATTGGGCAGATGTACCCTTTTCTTTGGCGCTTCAGTATATATTACCTACGGAAAGGACTAAATCCGCGTCGTACTCAATGTTAAAAAAAAATGGTTCAAATTGCTCTGAGCACTATGGGACTCAACATCTGACGCCATCAGTCCCCCAGAACTGAGAGCTACTTAAACGTAACTAACCTAACGACATCACACACATCCACGCCCGAGGCACGATTCGAACCTGCGACCGTAGCGGTCGCAGGTTTCCAGACTAAAGCGCCTAGAACCGCTCGTCCACCACGGCCGGCTGTACATAATGTAAAATCTATATGAATGAAGTCGTGGCCGGGAACATTGTTCGTTTCGAGTAATTTTCATCGTTTTTCAATGCGGGTGTGTGCTTATATTAGTATGTCCCATCCGAGTATGAGCGGAGGTCAAGTAAGTTTATTATCCTCACATGTGAATGTCATTTAAAATGAGAAATTTAATATTTCTCCTGGTTTCAGTTCAGTAAACTGATCTATGAGAAACTGAGTGAAAGATTTACGAGGCTGTCGCTGCAATTCTGGTCAGTGCTTGCGTAAAATAAATTGATATTTTGTGACATGGATGTGACCGTACTTGTCCACTACAAAAACTACGAGTTATTACCGTGACTGAGCCAACGTAGTGACCTTGTAACAGAGCGAGCAACCTCTCCAGCAAGTTCCTCACTACACCGGACTGCTCATTCCAGGAAGTGAGTGGCCCTGTGTGGCATTTCCTGCAATAACCACAGCTTCTTATGTAATTCGCTTACGAAGCGTGGGCCACATACTTTGACCAGAACCTGTTCCGGCTTCCATTTCCACGAATTCAGCGCTGTATCTAAGCGATGAGCAACAAACCGTATTTGATACTTCGAGACTCGTCGTTTCATATCTCTGTGTCTAGGAGAGCGTTCCGTAAGTAATGCAACACATTTCGTCTTGCAAACAGGTTGGTTTTATTCAGGATTCAAGTAAATCGTATTATTCTCCACTATTTTAGCTACAAAACCCTATTTTTCAACATAATCTCCGTTCAAAGCGACGGCCTTTCGCCACCTTATTGGGAGGGACGGTATTACCGCATGGTACCGCTCCACTGGTCGATGTCGAAGCCAACGTCTTGCTGCAGCAATAAACCTCCCCATGCAGCACGCACTGCTTCCAAAGGAATGCTTCCGCACGCTGAATACGAAGGTAATTCATAGAACTCATTTATTTATTGACATATCGTGTTCAAATAATCCCATCGTGGTCAATTAATTGTTCAAATGGCTCTGAGCACTATGGGACTTAACTTCTGAGGTCATCAGTCCCCTAGAACGCAGAACTACTTAAACCTAACTAACCTAAGGACATCAACACATCCATGCCCTAGGCAGGATTCGAACCTGCGACCGTAGGCAGGATTCGAACCTGCGACCGTAGCGGTCGCACGGTTCCAGACTGTAGTGCCCAGAACCGCTCGGCCACACCGGCAGGTGATCAATTAATGAAATGAAATTTGTACTGTCACATACCATATTATTAAAAGTCTTGACATAGGCATCTTGTCATTTCTAACACTATATACAGCCTAATAAAATTAGTCTCCGATGATAACAAATAGATTGTCACTTCTTTCAGCACATACTATTTGACATGGTTCTCATTAGAAAAATCAATCTAATACTACTCCTTAAAGACAAATACTTTATAAGGTTATCATTTCAGAAATCCTCTACACTGCAGTAACGTTTACTTTTGAGGTATTTTTTTATTATCTCCTTCAGTATTTTACGTATTTGATTCACATTGTCCCTTCCAGATTTTATTTACAAACGCAATGACTTTATGATGTCGTATTTTCCATACAGTTGTAAGTTTGTGACTAGGTAGCAGATAAGTTACTCTGTGTCTAGTTTCGTAGAGTTGTAAGATGGCGGTTGTCCTCAGAAAGTACGTAGTGGGTTTCTATTTGTCAAGTACGAGTCTCACATGCTCAGAATGAACATTAGATTTATCGTTTCTTACCAAGGTCTGCAATGTTACTTTATTTTTAGCTTCTAACATGGCTATAACAACCACTTTTTATAGTCTAAAAGACTCAAGTACTTTAACTTTCTCACATCCCCAGGAAATTACAGAACACTTAATGACAAACAAAATATGCGTAACAACGTGTGTCCATAGTTAAAGTTCCACTTTGAAAACGATGAAGAAAAGGAACCATTTCTCCGAACAACCTCGAACTTGAACAGAATATTATTGAGACAGCAGGAAACGACATTAAAGAAAAAAAAAAAATTAACGAAAATTTGACAAATAGATGGCGCTTTAATCGTCGGAACATTCGCACCAACAGAAGCGCTGCACACAGCTGTCCCTCAGTTTACGTGCGAGATGACCAAAATGGTTGTCTCCATGAAGGATCTTTCCCAAGAACGGTGACTGTGCATCAGAGCCTCTAGGGAAGTTTTGGACACTCAGGGATATGTACGAAACCATTGGTTCGATGTCTGGTAAGGGTCTGGAGAAAGTGATTACAAAATTCGAAAAGGCAGGTGGTTTTGAAGTACAGTGTGGCAAAGGGAGGAAAGTACCTGCATGAGAGGTCGAGCGGTAGTGTGCAAACATGCAGTGGGCGGGGAACTATACAAAAGTTGAGCACGTCTGCTTTGGTGATGGTGTTTAGTTTGTGGGTCGCTCAACGACGAGTTTATCGGCGCCCGTACAAATTCCCAGTCTTTACGTTGTCCAATCTTGCCATTTGCGAATGATGACAAAACGAAGAGGAGAATCCGAATACCCACTCCCTGGGTGGACAAAATCCCCGACCTGGCCGGGAATCGAACCCGTGACCGCGTGATTCAGAGGCAGCAATGCTAACCACTTTCTTTTTCGTGTACCTTTCTTCTCACCTAACGAAGTTTAACCTCCAAAAACAAAAGAAACAACCACTGGACCACGGATTGCGGACGACGTACCTGCCAATACGGTGCATACGAATCATCCCCGATTGCTAACCATACAAAATCACCGATGTTCAGGAGTTGCTCCCCGCTGACATGCCAGCAAAATAAATGTTCGCTGTGGAACTTCTTGCTCGCATGGAAGTGGACAATAATTGGTCCTGGAACATTCTGTGGACACATGAAGCCCATCTCCGTCTCCACGACATGTCAGTGCGAAGAACTTCAGAATATGGGCAGAAAATCCGCACGTGCGTCAACCGGGACCACTTCATTCTGCAGAGGTGACTGTGCTGTGAGTGTTGACGGCATCGTTTATCGCAGGGCTGTACTTTTTTGAGAAGAGTCCTGCGAAGTTTTTTGGGAACAAGAGTCCTGCGAAAACCTGTTCGCTGTACCGTCACGCAACGAGAGCCTTTTGTACACCAACGTCATTCCAACCCTTCAACAGCTTGAGTACGTTGGTATGTTCACCTTAACGGTGCATCACACCTGACACGAGTCACGCCGAACATCAACAAAACGGCTTGGCCTCCTGTACGCTCCCAGACGTCCGCAGTTCGAGTCCTTCCTCCAGACCGACGCTATCCCGGAAACACGGCAGGCAGCCGGCCGCAGCAACACCACAGCGCCCTCTGGCTAGGATAAGGAAACAACAGAGCGCGAAGCGGGAATTTCAAAAGGAACGCGCTACAGACAAGGAGAAAAATCAGAGAAAAACCCGTGACATTTCGTCACGGTTCACACCATTGGTTGTGTCCACGATTTCACTACGCCTTAGGTTTTAGCTTTTGGATTTCTGGTCTGAACTTTGTTATTCTGCCGTACTATTTCTATTATCCATTTTCCTCTTTTTGCTGACCTGTTCACCCTGGGCTAACCGTTGTTAACGGCCCCATCCCAGTGAACATCCTCTGCCGCTTCTTCGCATCATTCCCAACCCTAGTCAGATTCCGGTTACAATAATTTGCAACAGTAAAATTTCACACACACAATACTAAATAGCCAAGAAATAATTATTAAAATAAAAATCAATGTAAGGCATTTATTCTAGACCCATACAGTTTCATGACCTAATACAGATGGTTCTGCAAAATATGTGGTTGTGAATTTTTAATAGCTACGACAATACTTTTAAGATTTATAAGAAAAGTACGGGCTGCATGCAACAGATAATAGGTAGGTGGTCAACTATGTATTACGTGCTCCCCACTTTTTTAGTCATAGAGGGTGACTATAATTAAAGTTATACTTTCAAACCGCTGTAGAAATAATACCACTGGACAGAATGATACCAAATTGCAACGGAATATTATCCGCAAAGGGGGAAAACGTATGGCAGAAGAAAAATAAATATTTACAAAATGCAGAAATAGATGGCGCTGTAAGCACCATAATTTAATAATGGTCGACTACAAATGACAAAACAATCATACAACAATGCCTAAGGAGTACGTTTGACGTTTAACTGTACTACTCAGTGTGCATGGATGTATAGGTGTGATTCTGTTAGTTACGTAACCCCTATCCACCATGGCAAGGTCATATCGCATGGAAGGGGAAAAAACGGTTTTTAATTGTCCTGAGGCGAAAAACCGTATAAAAAGCATCGTTCACATCGGATTTTAATTGCCCTAAAGCCAAAATGGCATAAAAAAATCAATCACATCAGTTTTTATCTCTCCTGAGGCCACAGACCGCATAAAGAGCATGAATCAAAATCAAATCCGATAATTACTTTCCGTGTGGCTGGAGCAAAACATGTGCAAAATGTTGTCTACCGTCTTTTGCAACAAGTTTGAGATCGAAAAACAGCATGTTCCACAACATATCAAAGTGTTTCCGGGGTCACGTTCATAATCCATTGCGCAATGAGAGCTTTCAGTGCAGCTGAGTTTGCAGTCGGAACAGTGAACACATCTTTCAGATAGCGTCATTGCCAGAAGTTACACGGATTAAGATCACGTGATAGAAACGGCTGTGGGGAAATGGCAGCTGATGATTCTAGCATTTCCGAAATGAAGCTTCAACAGCTGCTTAACTGGATTTACAATGTGCGGAGGTACTCCATCTTACATAAAAATGATCATCCACAAATCCACGCTGTCGGAGAGCTGGAATGAGGTAGTTGCGGAAAAGACACTGATAGCACTTACCAGTGATGGTACAGGTAATAGGGCTGGAAGCACCCTTCTCTTCGAAAAAATGTGGCCCTATGATAAATGATGCCGTAAACCCGCACCACACAGTAACCTTTTCAGGATGAAGTGGTACTGGTTGATTTGCGCGTGGATTTTCCGTTGTCCATATTCGACAATTCTGCGTGTTGACATATCCTGACAGTAGGCTTCGTCTGTCGACAAAATCTTCCACGGCCAGTCATTGTCCACTTCCATGCCAGCAAGAAATTCTAAAGCAACAGTCTCTCTTGCTGGCAGGTCAACAGGAAGCAACTTGTGGACATGGGTAATTTTGAATGGATAGCAAAGAAGGGTGTTTCGTAGGATTTTACACACCGTGCTCATGGGTATGTCCGATGTTCGCGGAATTATCCATGCACTACACGTTTGCACACCACCACTCGTCTCCTCCTGCACTGCTCTGGCCACTGCTTCCACTGACATCGAATCAATTGGTTTTCTCACTCTACCAAGTTGCACAGCAAAATAACCCGTCTTTTCGAATTTCCGAATCATTTGCTCCAGACCCACGGCAGTCATCGGAGCAACGCCATTTTTTTCAAACCCTTCAGTGTCCGTAAATTCTGCAGAGCACGATCCTGCATTGAGACAGTCATGGCGAAAGTCGCAGACGCGAAAGGAGGAAAAGTCGTGTACCCGGCATGTTTATACCAACTTCAATGGGTCGTGCGCATGACACGTGTTTTCATTTAAGTATTCTGACACATACAGCGCCATCTATTGATCAATTTTCACACAATTTTGTTTCTTTTTCCATACATTTTCCCCCTTCTCCGGTAACATTCCATTGCAATTTGACGCGATTCTGACTTGTGGCGTTATTTCTACAGCGTTTTGAAAGTTTAAATTTAATTATAATCACCTTGTATATCTAGCTAGATTTTTCACAGCTATTAAACATTCACAATGAAAAATATTCATAAATGTCTATGGGGTCAGGAATCGACGAGACCTAAGAAATCTTTTTATAAAACTTCCTGGCAGATAGAACTGTGTGCCGGACCGAGACTCGATATCGGGACCTTTGCCTTACGCGGGCAAGTGGTCTAACACTCACAAGGGAACCTCCCCATCGCACCCCCCTCAGATTTAGTTATAAGTTGGCACAGTGGATAGGCCTTGAAAATCTGAACACAAATCAATCGAGAAAACAGGAAGAAGTTGTGTGGAACTATATAAAAAATAAGCAAAATATACAAACTGAGTACTCCATGCGGAAGATATGTCACATCAAGGATAGTGTGAGCTCAGGAGCGCCGTGGTCCCGTGGTTAGCGTGAGCAGCTGCGGAACGCGAGGTCCTTGGTTCAAGTCTTCCCTCGAGTGAAAAGTTTACTTTCGTTAT
This sequence comes from Schistocerca americana, assembly GCF_021461395.2. Classification (NCBI taxonomy): domain Eukaryota; kingdom Metazoa; phylum Arthropoda; class Insecta; order Orthoptera; family Acrididae; genus Schistocerca; species Schistocerca americana. Next base: position 137,614,905 of record NC_060126.1, on the reverse strand, counting down.
TTTCGCAAAGTTATGGTCTGACCGTTCGTTCATTGACGTCTCTGTTCACTGTAATAAGTTTAGTGTCTGTGTTTTGCGACCGCAGCACAAAACGGTGCGATTAGTAGAGGAAAGGACGTGCCTCTCCAATGGGAACCGAAAACATTTGATCGCAAGATCATAGGTCAACCGATTCCTCCACAGGAAAACACGTCTGTTATATTCTATACGACACATTTCAGGAAAATGTTGTCGACTCACCTAACTCGTACACTTGGCGAATGGGTAAAAAGATTCTTCTACCTTGCCCGATTTAGGTTTTCTTGTGGATGTGATAATCACTCACAAAAAAAAGATGAAAACATAAGAGTTTGTCACATAAACTACAACAAATGAATGCAAGTTTCACACTAGCATAGTTTTCCCTGTGCTCTGTCAAAACATATGTTTTTAACGTTTTCAAATTTTTCCGTGTGTAGACCGTCAAATCCTGCATATGTCCAAGCAAATCTGAACATGTGCTGAAAATAAAAAATTAAATTTTTCATTCGAGGGCAGACTCGAACCTAGGACATCATGTTCAGCAGTTGCCCACGCTAACCACGGGACCACGGCGGTCCTAAGTTTTCATTCTCATTGGTGTTGTCTATCTTCAACATGGACTACTCAGTTTGTATATTTTGCTTATTTTTTAATAGTTCTACACAACTTCTTCCTGTTTTCTTGATTGATCTATGGTCAGTTTTTCAAGGCCTATCCACTGTGCCAACTTATAACTAAATCTGAGGGGGGTGCGATGGGGAGGTTTCCTTGTTAGCACTTGCCGGCATAAGGCAAAGGTCCCGAGTCGAGTCTCGATCCGGCAGAGAGTTTTAATGTGCCAGGAAGTTTCAAAGTTTCTATCGTCTTGGATATTCTGTTAATTAGTCACTGAATTCTAAAAAAATGACATGGTGACTGTGGATCATCATTGGATTCTTCATTAGCAAATGATCCTGAATCCGTCATCTGGCTGCTTATTAATTCTGACTTGACTCTTCCTTTGTACTTTTGCGACCGACTACGCTCGCGTCTCGCCACGTGGCGGTCCTGGGATGTTTCGACGTGTTAACAAGTTCAGTGTACAACACGGGTCTGCTGCACAAGTGGTCATTCCTGAGCTCCACCTGCAGCGCCGAAGAACCCGGGACGGGTAGCAGCCGCCGAGCCCGTCGTTAAAATTTTCGGGTTTTTCGGCGGTGGCGGCGGCAGCTGTGTGGATCGGGGGGCGGCAGGTGAGGAAGACAGCAGCCAGAGGCGTTTTTGCGGGCGAGGGCGTCTGGACAGGTGAGAGGCGCGCGCTGAGGAGCTGAGGCGCTGAGCGAGCGCGCAAGCATTTCCGGCGCCAGCGGTTGCGGCGGCGCTGTAGGAACAGCAGGACTTGGGGGGGGGGGGGGGGGGGGGGGGTAGTGACGGTGGTGCTAGCGCTAGCGGTCCGGAGGCTGCGGCCTTGGGGAGCGCCGACGAGGCCGCCCACGGCCGCCCCGTTACATACCTGACGGCCGCCGCTCGGGGGATACCGACCTGCCCCCGGCTCGGACAGCGTATCGAGGCACTGAATGTGCGCTTTCCGGCCGACCAGTTTTCCACTGTGGGTTTTCCGAGCAGAGGTTCCCCTACTGCTAATTTACGCCAGTCGTGCACCAACAGCAGTTGTGTTGCCACCATCAGTCAGGCGCGCACACAATAGGCCAACGAACGACAACCAACCACTTCGTTGGCCCAAATTTGCTCGGTGTGTACGGGCGCCAAATAGGAGCTAGCGAAGCGGCTGGACTCGGTTACGGTTCGGGCGGCAGGTGGTAACATCAGAGGGTCGGAAAATAGTTGGCCTCAGAATCCGTTACCTAGTGTTGGTTCTGTGGAGCCTGAACAGCTGTAACCTAATCCTTCTGAATCTGCTTAGTGTATTCATCTCTTGGTCTCCCTCTACGATTTTTACCCTCCACGCTGCCCTCCTATGCTAAACTTGTGATCCCTTGATGCCCCAGAAAGTGTCCTACCAACTGGTCCCTTCTTCTTGTCAAGTTGTGCCACAAACTCCTCTTATTCCCAATTCTATTCAGTACCTCCTTATTAGTTATATGATCTACCCGTTTAATCTTCAGCATTCTTCTGTAGCACCACATTTCGAAAGCTATTCTCTTCTTATATATACTAAGATGGTATCTGTTCTTTTGGGCATGTCCAAAAGAACAGATACTATCGGTGACTATGCAGCTCGTTAGAATGAAATTACAATGAAATGAACACCCTTAGCTGCTTACAGGCGTTGACATACATCAACGGGGACAGATGAAAATGTGTGCCCCGACCGGGACTCGAACCCGGAATCTCCTGCTTACATGGCAGACGCTCTATCCATCTGAGCCACCGAGGACACTTAGTATATATATAGTTAAGGCTCTCCGGCCACTGGACCATCTTCATCTTCTGTGCGAATGCACAAACAGTGCCCGAACTCTTACGGGAATCGGCAACGCGCCGCGAGTAATGAGTATAATGGGCAGGGGCACTACGAATGTAGTGTGGGACAATACGTTGAGAATGTGGGTTTCGCGGGAGGCGTGCCAGAGACAAATCGTTGCAGTCGCGCTATCCTCTGTGTCCTCGGTGGCTCAGATGGATAGAGTGTCTGCCATGTAAGCAGGAGATCCCGGGTTCGAATCCCGGTCGGGGGCACACATTTTCATCTGTCCCCGTTAACGTATGTCAACGCCCGTAGGCAGCTAAGGGTGTTCATTTCATTGCAATTTTATTCTGTTCTTGTCCAAACTATTTATCGTCCACGTTTCACTTCCATACATGGCTACACTCCATACAAAAACTTTCAGAAACGACTTCCTGACACTTCAATCCATACTCGATGTTAGCAAATTTCTCTTCTTCAGACGCGCTTTCCTGTTGATTGCCAGTCTACATTATATATCCTCTCTACTTCGACCATCATCAGTTATTTTGCCCCCCAAATAGCAAAACTCCTTTATTATTTGAAGTGTCTCGTTTCCTAATCTACTTCCCTCAACATCACCCGACTAAATTCGACTACATTCCATTATCCTTGTTATGCTTTTGTTGATGTTCATCTTATATCCTCCTTTCAAGACACTGTCCATCCCGTTCAACTGCTCTTCCAACCCCTTTGTTGTCTCTGACAGAATTACAATCTCATCGGCGAACCTCAAAGTTTTTATTTCTTCTTCCTGGATTTTAATACCTACTCCGAATTTTTCTTTTGTTTCCTTTACTGCTTGGAATATAGTGGCAGCATTAATGCAGATACAGTTCAATTGTGAACGACAAATTTAATGGGAATCTACGAACTGCTATTACAAACAAGTTGAAGCGGTCAGATGCTTGTGGAGGGAAACAAGTGAGCTGGCTGAAAGCGATGTACACGATGTGAAAAAGAATATCTAGTCTTTGCTAATCTCTCTTCGACGTGAGCTTACCCTCACACATTACTGTAGGCTTCGAAATATGCCGTAACAAACTTCAGATATAATCTTCAGGGTGAGGTATTTCGACACTTTAAACGTGTAGCTAACGCTGTCATACACTACGTGAACAAAAGTATCCGGTCACCTGGCTGACAATGACTTACAAGTTCTTGGCCCGCTCCATCGGTAATGCTGGAATAGGGTGTTGTCCTATCATTAGCCGTGATAACAGCTTCAACTCTCGCAGACATACGTTCAATAAGGTGCCTGGAAGGTTTCTTAGGCAATGGCAGTCCATTCTTCATCAGTGCTGCACTGAGGAGAGGTATCGATGTCGTTCGGTGAGGCCTGGCACGAAGTCGGCGTTCCACAACATCCCAAAGGTGTTCTATAGGATTCAGGTCGGGACTATGTGTAGGCCAGGCCATAACAGGGATGTTATTGGTGTTAACCACACTCAGCCACAGGTCGTGCATTATGAACAGATGCTCGATCGAGTTGAAAGATGGAATCGCCATCCCCGAATTGCCTTCAACAGTGGGAAGCAAGAAGGTGCTTAAAACATCAATGTAGGCCGGTGCTGTGATAGTGCCACGCGGAACAACAAGGGCTACAAGCCCCCTCCATGAAAAACACTCACACCATAACAACACCGCCTCCGAATTTTACTGTTGTCACTATACAGGCTTGCAGATGACGTTCACCGGGCATTCGACGCACCCACACCCTGCCATCAGATCGTCACATTGTGTACAGTGATTCGTTACTCCATACACTGTTTCTCCACTCTTCAGTAGTCCAATTTTTAAGCTCTTTACACCAAGCAAGGCGTCGTTTGGCATTTACCGGCGTGATGTGTGGCTTATGAGCAGCCGCTCGAGCATGAAATCCAAGTTTTCTCACATCTCGCCTAACTGTCACAGTACTTGTACTGGATCCTGATGCAGTTTAGAATTCCTGTGTGACGGTCTGCAAATATGTCTTCCTATTACACATTACGACCCTCTTCAACTGTCGGCGGCCTCTGTCAGTCAACAGACGAGGTCGGCCTGTATGCTTTTGTGCTGTACGTGTCCCTTTATGTTTCCACTTAGCTAGCACATCGGAGGCAGTGGGCCTAGGTATGTTTAGGAGTGTGGAAATCTCGGGCACAGACGTATGACATAAGTGACACACAATCACCTGATCACGTTCGAAGTCCGTGAGTTCCGCGGAGAGCCCCATTCTGCTCTCTCACGATGTCTAATGACTACGGAGGTCGCTGATATGGAGTACCTGGCAGCAGGTGGCAGCACAATGCACCTAATATGAAAAACGTTATTTTTTTGGAGGTGTCTGATACTTTTGATCACATAGCGTATGAATCGCCAGTAGATAAAGTTTTCTACTGCAAGTTAAGTTCTGCTACAAGAGATATCGTCCTTGGAAATTATAGGGCCTACAGAATTCAATAACAATTCGAAACCTGTAACTCCCGTTCGCAAAAAAATATGAAACAGCCCGTATTCTAATACCGCTTTAACATCAGACATTCTTCTTGTTTCACAACATTGCTCCCCACTTTTCAAAAGAGAACTCATCCGTCAGTGTTGCTTCTTTTTCTTGTCATTAAATACTTCTAACAGAATAAATACTGCATGCGACGACTGCTAAATCTCCTTCATTCCTGATAGTAGAAACTGGTGAAATTTTAACTAAAACACTACTTTGCAGTAATAAAAAATAGCTGAATACCTTGCCACCAGCCCGTTGTTTTTGTGACCACTAGAGGGCAAACTCCAATGCGACCGACATTCGGCCGAATCCACTGGTTCTTGTCCGTTGGCCTTCGTTGGCCTGGTGTATACGCGCATTTACGGACAGCTCGTCCCAAAACAACTATAACCATTAGCATTGCAGGGTAGCCGGAGCGAATAGCATAGCTTCGTTTCGGTTGAGACGAAAGTAGGAAGTGAAAATTTCATTTTGGAAAGACTCCCAAGGCGTGTCTAAGCCACGTCTGCGCAATGTCCTTCCTTCTAGAATGTTTACGTGTGAAATATCCAGAGAAAAAATTGTCAACAAATCATTTGTGGAACAGTGTATTTGTCACTGCCACAATTTCTGTGAAAACGGAAAGCGAAATAAAACTTGTTTCATGTTTTAAATACACAAAATTTCTCTTGCGAAACTTGTTGGACTAGCAGTCCTGGATGAAAGGATATATCGGAGACATGGCTCAGCCACAGCTTGTGGCATATGTCTGTGCAGCTGACTTCTGTGAAGTCTGGAAGGTAGGACATAAGGTAATGGCAAAAATAAAGCTGTGAGGACGGACCGTGAGTCGAGCTTGGGCAGTTCAGTTGATAGGCCATGGCAAGGAAAGCGTTTTTTGTTGACATCGAGTATTGATTTACGTGTCAGGAAGTCTTTTCTAACTGTATTTGTATGGAGTGTATGGAAGTGAAACATGCAAGAGAAACAGTTTAGACGGGAGGAGAATAGAAGCTTTTGAAATGTGGTGCTACAGAAGAATGCTGGAGATTAGATCGGTTGATAACATAACTAATGAGGAGGTACTGAATAGCAGTGCGGAGAAGAGAAATTTGTGGCACAACTTGACTGGAAGAAGGGATCGGTTGGTAGGACACATTCTGAGGCATCAAGGGATCACCAATTTAGTATTGGAGGAAAGCGTGGAAGATAAAAATCACTTGGGGAGACCAAGGTACGAATACACTAAGCAGATTCGGAAGGATGTAGGTTGCAGTAGTTACTCGGAGATGATGGGACTTGCACAGGACAGAGTAGCACGGAGAGCTGCATCAAACCACAACAACCACAACAATGGATTAGGAAAGGTACGTGGGCATAAAAAAATGCGATATGTGAGAAATGCATAATGTTGATTTTGTTATTAACCGCCGCTTACACAGGGTGTTCAATATGAGCACCGGAGACGCCGACGAAGTGCTGTACAGCGGTAGATTTGCACCTGGTGTTGAAAACTGAAACTTTTTTTTCCAACGTAAATGGACTCCTCATTAACGCATTAGCAAATTTGCCGACATTCACTGCCATACGACAATTACAACCCACACTGGGCGTATGTGAATGCAGATGCAGCACTCCTTCAAGCCACAAGTGGCCAATAGGGACCATCCCACCGCCGTGTCATCGTCAGATGAGGATACGGGTAGGACGGGCGTGTGGTCAGAACACCACTCTCCCGGTCGTTGACCGGAGCCGCTACAATTCGGTCGAGTAGCTCCTCAATTGGCATCACGAGGCTGAGTGCATCCCCGAAAAAAGGCATCAGCGCATGGCGGCTCGGATGGTCACCCAGCCAGGTGCCGGGCACGCCCGACGGCGCTTAACTTCGGTGATCAGACAGGAACTGGTGTATCCACTGTGGCAAGGCCGTTGCCACCTATGTGAATACCTGCACGTTAATCATATCCACCCAGCATAGAAAGAACAGTCCTTGTCTCTATGAACACACGCCAACCAGGACAAAGTATTATATTTTATTACTTAAGAAGTCTTCAGACCACTCACATATCTGGCAACCTGTTCTGTATGCTCGGAACATTGTTAACAGAGTGGCACTGCGTCAAAACGCTTTCAGGAAAGCTAGTACTGTGCCGTATTAGTAAGTAACAGTATAAAATAAGATACAATTGGGCACTGGTTGTTTTGTTCTGTCGATGTCGGTGTTGAGAACACATTCGGAGACCTCCACAGAGGAAGCGCGAGGCACTGGTCAGTGGCAGGGATGAGACCGGAACCCGCTGTCGTATTCGTAACGGTACCACGGAGGGGGTGAGGCTTGCCGGCACCAGGCGAGGTCACCCCAGGAGCGCCAAGTGTCGATGACCTGAGCAGCCTTGCCGAAGAAGATGCGACCGAAAGCACGAGGTCCATTCAAGTTCTAAGGCCTCCGATTTTTTTTCTAATTCACTACTCACCCGAAATCGATGAAACTGGCGTTACTTCTCGACGTAATCGCCCTGCAGACGTACACATTTTTCACAACGCTGACGCCATGATACCATAGCAGCGGCGAAGGCTTCTTTAGGAGTCTGTTTTGACCACTGGAAAATCGCTGAGGCAATAGCAGCACGGCTGGTGAATGTGCGGCCACGGAAAGTGTCTTTCATTGTTGGAAAAAGCCAAAAGTCACTAGGAGCCAGGTCAGGTGAGTAGGGAGCATAAGGAATCACTTCAAAGTTGTTATCATGAAGAAACTGTTGCGTAACGTTAGCTCGATGTGCGGGTGCGTTGTCTTGGTGAAACAGCACACGCGCAGCCCTTCCCGGACGTTTTTGTTGCAGTGCAGGAAGTAATTTGTTCTTCAAAACATTTTCGTAGGATGCACCTGTTACCGTAGTGCCCTTTGGAACGCAATGGGTAAGGATTACTCCCTCGCTGTCCCAGAACATGGACACCGTTTTTTCAGCACTGGCGGTTACCCGAAATTTTTTGGGTGGCAGTGAATTTGTGTGCTTCCATTGAGCTGACTGGCGCTTTGTTTGTGGATTGAAAAATGGCATCCACGTCTCATCCATTGTCACAACCGACGAAAAGAAAGTCCCATTCATGCTGTCGTTGCGAGTCAACATTGCTTGGCAACATGCCACACGTGCAGCCATGTGGTCGTCCGTCAGCATTCGTGGCACCCACCTGGATGACACTTTTCGCATTTTCAGGTCGTCATGCAGGATTGTGTGCACAGAACCCACAGAAATGCCAACTCTGGAGGCGATCTGTTCAACAGTCATTCGGCAATCCCCCAAAACAATTTTCTCCACTTTCTCGATCATGTCGTCAGACCGGCTTGTGCGAGCCCGAGATTGTTTCGGTTTGTTGTCACACAATGTTCTGCCTTCATTAAACTGTCGCACTCACGAACGCACTTTCGACAGATCCATAACTCCATCACCACATGTCTGCTTCAACTGTCGATTAATTTCAATTGGTTTCACACCACGCAAATTCAGAATACGAATGATTGCACGCTGTTCAAGTAAGGAAAACGTCGCCATTTTAAGTATTTAAAACAGTTCTCATACTCGCCACTGGCAGTAAAATTCCATCTGCCGTACGGTGCTGCCATCTCTGGGACGTATTTACAATGAATGTGGCCTCATTTTAAAACAATGCGCATGTTTCTATCTCTTTCCAGTCCGGAGAAGAAAAATCGGAGGCCTTAGAACTTGAATGCACCTCGTAAAGTCTATGTTTAGTTAAATCGAGAAGAGACCGCATAGGGAAGATTCAGTCTATTTCTCACAAGTCCAACTCTGAAGATAACCGCAAGTGCCTTCATTTAACTGCATAAACCATAGAAATTAACGGAGTAAGTATAGCAAGACACGGGGAATGCCACCTACAGGCTGGCCAGTTCCTGCTGCCTTTCTTGTGAGACGGGAAAGGATGATTTTGAGCAGTTTTTGGCAAAATATAATTTCAAAATTAGACTCCACAGCTCGAAGTACAATAAAATTGACAGATTTTTTTAATTCCTACCCTGCAATATTGATATGTAGCATTTCCAACAGATTTACATCTACATAGCACTGCAAAAAGCTAGTAGAATTGAGTACAAATTTCTTGCAAGGAAAAAAATATGAGATAGTTTCTTGTGTAGCTTACACCGGAATAAAGGACAATAAATTTCAGGACTATTTCAAAATGTGTAAAAAATTAAAATGGTTGCCTGTGAGGCAAAGAACTGTACAACCGACAGTTTATATACTACTCTAGGAATAAATATGAAGCCATGTGGGGAGTTAAAACGATAAAACATGGAACGCTGCCAGTCTACAATTTAGCATAGAACGTTTTGTTTCTTTTTTCAAAGCCAAAAAATGTGTCAGGCTTGTTGAGTTTCCTGGAGTGTTGAGTTATCAAGAGCGTAGTTTTTGGGGTTCTAATGTTGATCATATGAATCTAAAATGCTTAAAAAGCTTTAAAACTCACTATTTTGCATCTAAAATTTAAAAAATTTCCCGGGGCAAGACCCCAGTATGCCCGCCACCCCCCCCCCCCCCCCCCCCCCCGCCCATATTTTTTGTATATCGGCGCCCCTGCCTGTCTCTCAATATGCCCTGGACTGGAGCAAATGAACAATGTGATTTGCCACTTTGCCACTGCTTGGATCATCATCGTGCCCGGAAATGAGGGACATCCTACCCACAATCCTTCCCTCCACTCATAAAATGATATAAATTTAAGACGTAAACACAAGAAATAACTTCAGGCCTAGAGGAAGTACTAGGCAAGTGCCTTGTGATCGAAAAACACTTTCACAGAAGGCAGATTTGTAAAATTCTGCTACAGCTGTCATTATATTTGAAACAAAATATTTACTTCAAAACTACTGACCAAATTTGCCTGCTTAGTGAGCTTGAAATCAATGTTTACGTATGTTCGTACATATATAGCATTAAGAGATCTTACAGTGTCATAAAAGGAACAGGACATCACAGACTACTACAGCGGTATCGGAATTTGATAAACCCTACTAAAATGCTTCGTTCTGCTCTAATGGCACATTTCTATGTCCAGATGCACTCTGAAGTACTTGATATTCAGCTTTTCATGTGGTTTTCGTGATACCAGTTTTCTTGGAGGTCCAGTACAGTATTCTCATGTTTGGGTCTTTAGTATGGTATAACGTCATTCGTCCCAGAAAATGAAAATTTGCGCTTGAAATTGAACGAGGTTGAAAGTAGCCAATAGTGCGGAATAAAACACTTTGTTTCAAATAAACTAACTGCCTCAGCGGAAACAAATTCTCTAGGAAACAGACAGAAATAGCTTCATTAAGACATTAACGGTTGGTTGCTAACAACGTGGATATAATATAAAATCAGAAAATTGAAACTACTAACTTATTTTGGTCTTTCATGGTTATGAGAATGCATATTAACTCACTTGATGGCTCCCAGCCACAGAAATCTGTTTTGATTTCATTTGACGTGGGAGCTGTAAACGAAGAGACCAGCAATATTGCCAAGACACAAAACATATACACGGGTCACGTGGGGAAGGACCCCCCTCCACACAAACTCAGCTTGCTCTGCGCATGCGTGAATCTGGCAGCTTGGACGCGCCGTAAAATTTTTTCCGGGTAGCTTCTGCCTACTTGCTGCTACTGCTCATACAGGAAACAGCCACCCTTCAAGTAGCCAGAAGCGGGAGGAAGGCACTGCTCATACGCGAATTCAGCTCTGCGTATACGCACGAGCCCGCTGGCAACTGCTCATACGAACCTCGAGGGCAAACGCTCGAAGTATACGCAATCACTGTCAGTCAAAGCTGTTTTACCACATTTATCTGTAGTCAGTTAATGTTGCATGTTCCATGGATCATTTTGCACGATAGATCGTGGTGATGAGGAACGAGACATTTCATGTTGTTGATTTATCAACACGTCAATAATTATCATTGTCTAAATGATTTAATGTATCAGTCAATTCGCTTAAAAGCCTTTTTTTAACTATGAAAATTTATTCCACTTGATTTCCCTATCGACCTACTGCTTGATGATCACCTTGATAATAAACCTAACTTTGTGGTACGACTACGTTTTTATTCCGGGATAGTAGCTACGTACCCGCCTTTCTCTGGTTTGTATTTATTTCCATTGTATTAGACAATCTCCTCCCTCCCCTCCCTCTCTCCCTCTCCTCCTTCCCCTAAAACTAAACTAAACAGTTTCCGAGACCTGAGCCGCTACTTCTCAGTCATGTACGAGGTGCATTCAAGTTCTAAGGCCTCCAATTTTTTTCCTCCGGACTGGAAAAAAAATAAAAACACACGTATTGTTTTAAAGTGAGGCCGCGTTCATTGTTAATACGTCCCAGAGATGGCAGCACCGTACGGCAGATGGAATTTTACCGCCAGCGGCGAGAATGAGAACTATTTTAAATACTTAAAATGGCGACGTTTTCCTTACTTGAACAGCGTGCAATCATTCGTTTTCTGAATTTGCGTGGTGTGAAATCAATTGAAATTCATCGACAGTTGGAGACATGTCATGATGGAGTTATGGATGTGTCGAAAGTGCGTGCGTGGGTGCAACAGTTTAACGAAGGCAGAACATTGTGTGACAACAAACCGAAACAACCTCAGGCTCGCACAAGCCGGTCTGACGACATGATCGAGAAAGTGGAGAAAATTGTTTTGCGGGATTGCCGAATGACTGTTGAACAGATCGCCTCCAGAGTTGGCATTTCTGTGGGTTCTGTGTCTGTGCACACAATCCTGCATGACGACCTGAAAATGCGGAAAGTGTCATCCAGGTGGGTGCCACGAATGCTGACAGACGACCACATGGCTACCCGTGTGGCATGTTGCCAAGCAATGTTGATGCACAACGACAACATGAATGGGACTTTCTTTTCGTCGGTTGTGACAATGGATGAGATGTGGACGCCATTTTTCAATCCAGAAACAAAGTGCCAGTCAGCTCAATGGAAGCACACAAATTCACTGCCACCCAAAAAATTTCGGGTAACCGCCAGTGCTGAAAAAACGGTGTCCATGTTCTGGGACAGCGAGGGAGTAATCCTTACCCATTGCGTTCCAAAGGGCACTACGGTAACAGGTGCATCCTACGAAAATGTTTTGAAGAACAAATTACTTCCTGCACTGCAACAAAAACGTCCGGGAAGGGCTGCGGGTGTGCTGTTTCACCAAGACAACGCACCCGCACATCGAGCTAATGTTACGCAACAGTTTCTTCATGATAACAACTTTGAAGTGATTCCTCGTGCTCCCTACTCACCTGACCTGGCTCCTAGTGACTTTTGGCTTTTTCCAACAATGAAAGACACTTTCCGTGGCCGCACATTCACCAGCCGTGCTGCTATTGCCTCAGCGATTTTCCAGTGGTCAAAACAGACTCCTAAAGAAGCCTTCGCCGCTGCCATGGAATCATGGCATCAGCGTTGTGAAAAATGTGTACGTCTGCAGGGCGATTACGTCGAGAAGTAACGCCAGTTTCATCGATTTCAGGTGAGTAGTTAATTAGAAAAAAAATCGGAGGCCTTAGAACTTGAATGCACCTCGTAGTTCCTCAGTTTGCCTCACAAGGGCTGAGTGCACCCCGCTTGCCAACAGCGCTCAGCAGACCACATGGTCACCCATCCAAGTGCTAGCCCAGCTTGACAGCGCTTAACTTCGGTGATCTGACGGGGGTGTTACCACTGCGGCAAAGCTTCTCCTCCCTCTGTCTATCTCGTCCTCCCCCTCTGTTCATCTCCTCTGTCTACTCCTTCTCCCTTTCCCTGCCGTACTGCATTAACAACGAAAATGTAGTAAGCGATAATTTTTTTCCCCTTTCATTATTTTCTAGTGGTTGTCAGCGACAATAAGCTTCATACATGTTTGAAATTATCTGCAAAGTTTGTTGTAAGACACTCAACTGTCTTCGATCTCAAATACTGGATGAATAAAAGATCTGGATGTTCGCACGTCGTGGCCCACACTTCTTTGTGATACGTACACCCAGTTTTGGTGAAACCGACCGAGTAGCTTTGGAAAATATTTCGAACATACTCGTAGAGACATACATACATTTTTATAATTTTTATGAATGTTTATTTTCTGTGATCCGATTTTGATGAAATATAGCATAGCTACGATTAAGTTACCTGTGAAAAACCCCCAAAAACTGTCTAATAGTTTTGGAGATTGGCGTGTTCTAAGACAAAGAGAGAGACAGAAAGACACGACAGTTTTACAGGTTTATTGTTAGTACAGATACCCCAGAGTGACCATCCAAGGAACCCAGTACGAATATTCGATTTCCCACAAACACAGGGCAACCCCCATTTCGTTGTAACTCACAAAGGGAAAGCGGCGCAAAATAAAAATGGAAGCTCTGCTAAGAAAAACACTGCTATGAAATCAGCAGTTGCTTATGGAGAAGAGCCCGACGATATGTGCACAAATAGAAAAATACGTATCAGATCCGCTGTTGCCAAAACTCTTCTGAGGTGCACGGAAGCGTCTTCATTGATGAGCAGGGTCTGAATCATTAACTGGCAACCAATGGGAGCTTATACTGTGCGCCGATGAGTTCACTTCTATACTATAGTCTACAGCAAGTTATTTCATATACGGAGAACAACAGGAAAAGCTTATAGTTCAGACTGCTTCCAACTGATTATTAGTGATGATCAAACAATCGTGTGAGGAAGCTATTTCACTATTTTTATTTGCCGCAGAGGCAATAAGGATAGTTTATGCCTATAGAGACACTGTGAAACAACAACGAATGTTAGGAGTATGCCGTGTGAATAACAATCATTAAGTCTCGAGAGATACATTCAGACTCGAGAAGAGTATCACCCACAAACTTATGAAGACAGCAAGGGATGATAAATGCTGGAATTATAACACAATCAGGTTGTCTAACCAAGCGTCCGAGTTGCTGACCTGAATGATAGACAGCGAATGCAAAATGAAACTTAAGGGCCGGCCGGAGTGGCCGAGCGGTTCTAGGCGCTGCAGTCTCGAACCGGACGACCGCTACGGTCGCAGGTTCGAATCCTGCCTCGGGCATAGATGTGTGCGACGTCCTTAGGTTTAAGTAGTTCTAAGTTCTAGGGGACTGATGACCTCAGCAGTTAAGTCCCATAGTGCTCAGAGCCATTTGAACCATTTTTTTTTTAACTGAAGGTCTGTTTTATAACAAGGAGTAAGGTATGGGAGGAATATGAAAAACGTGCCAGCATGAAGCATTACGAGAAGAAGACAGGCTAGGAACGAAACGTTTCGGTTACTGTGGGACTGCCGACAGTAACGAGTTGGAGTAATTCGAAAACTACCGTCTCGGTCCCAATTGGGCACTAACTGTGTGTGGAGAAGAAATCATGCGAACAACGAAACGGTTCAGGCAATAACGATGCGGTATTTCGAATATCATCGAATAGTCGTTACTCAGTTAAGAATACATACGACCCGCCACGCGGCCACGTTGGCGCTCGGGCTCCAAACCCGACTGAGAATACATTTCGGCACGTTCTGTAAGAGCTAGAAAGCCGATTGACACTCGTACATGACAGAAAACAGCTACGAGTGTACTGCGACACCGCCTTCTGCACCCACGGGCGGGTTACCTTAAATCTTAAATTTGTTTGCATCCTGTCGCTGCAGTACGTGAAAGAGGCAGTGGGAAGAACCTTTCCAGTTAGTATATTTGCTAAAATTTTACTATCGGAAGTGCTGTGTTTTTTGCAGTCACGTAAGTCTCCCTCTCGTTTTGTTGGATACTCATCTGTTAGTCGAATCGATACGTATGTGACAGCATGTTTACCGGTATTTTGTAAAACGCAGCTCAGGAAAACGAGAATTTCTAGTGTTGATACCTCGTGTTTCATGTTGATAAAAAGGTACGGTCGAGTGTTTTTGGTAGTCTCTGCGCTAGAGACCGTTCGCACACACAAAATAAGGCTCGTCTTAGAGTCACATGGTCAAAGTATGACTATTATACACTTCATCCTGCTTAGGCAAAAGGAGCAACTCGATTGGCTCTTTTTTGTTTGATGTGGTCTACGGTGGTCTTGATAGGACTTACGGAGGAACCATTAGTTCATATGCAGTTCCTCGGAAAGTCCCACAAAAAGGTTTTGCACTGTATTTTCGCCGTCACCAGTGAATACAAAGCCAGCGAAGGAGTCCAAGGTAACTACACACAGCAAATGGATGGAAATTTTACGAAATATTACACGAGGCATCACAACAACTTTTCACTAGGCAACGCCGGTCAACTGCTGTTTGTGTATGAGAAATCGGTTGAAAACTTTCCTCATGTCAGCACGTTGTAGGTGTCGCCACCGGCGCCAACCTTGTGTGAATGCTCTGAAAAGCTAATTATTTGCATATCACAGCATCTTCTTCCTGTCGGTTAAATTTCGCGTCTGTAGCACGTCATCTTCGTGGTGCAGCAATTTTAATGGCCAGTAGTGTACTTTATTACATTGGTCTACAGTCCAAGTTTTATGGGTTCGGCACCGCGTTTATCTGTTACGGGCGTTTGCATCAACGATGAGTGTTTCTGGAATTCCAGCTCGCCCTGCAGTTACCTGCTTACGGAGTTCTCTTCGTGTTGTTTTAGTGCTGACAGGTTTCGGGAGGACGACTTTCAGTTCTGCATCATCCTCATTTTTTTTCCTTTACAGTCCTCTTCTATGACCGTCTGTCGCGATGACTCAGCAGGAACTGTCGTCGCTTTGTGACTTTGCGAATCATAGTTTTCCGCTTTCATTGTATGGAGTGTAAGTCTCCGATCTGCAGCCTCTTTGAACACCAAGCACTTCAGCTCCCTTGGTGGTGACAGCAGCCAACACCCGAGCATTGCCGATTAGTCCATTTTAGAATTCACTCACCTCCGGCATAACGCACTCACAACTACAGGGTCACAATTATTTAAATATGTGACATAAAATCATTGTGAACGGTTTGCGTTACGATGTTCAAACTCCACGGTTGGCCGCTGGGCATGATGGGAATTAGTATGCGCTGTACGGTTTGGTTTATCGACGAAGCTCACTTTCATTTAGATGGGTTCGTCATACGCAAAACTTGCACATTTGGGGGACTGAGAATCTGCATTTCGCGATCGAGAATTCTCTTCACCCTCAACGGGTGACTGTGTGGTGTGCAATATCCAGTCACGGAATAATCGGTGCGGTATTCCTTGACGGCACGGTGACTACCGAATGGTACGTGAAGGTGTTAGAAAATGATTTCATCGCCATTATCCGAAGTGACCCTGATTTCGACAAGATGTGGTTCATGGAAGACGGAGCTCGACTCCATCGAAGCAGGAGAGTGTTTGATGTCCTGGAGGAACACTCCCGGCAACTCGGAGCTTGTTCCCATGAGGGGAGAACCAGTGGTGAAGCCGAAGCGACACCACCTGCTGACAAACGGCAACACAGAGATCATCGGAAGGATCGTTGTATGCATGTACAAGTACCAAAAGCAGCAGAATGTTTGCAAACTAGAAAATCAACATGGAAATCAATATGGCACCAGCTCGGTTTACTTTTACTAGCCGAGCAGAGATCCGGCTACATTACGGGTTAGATTGTCAGCCCAAACCTCAATCAAAAATATGGAAAAATAAAACTGGTTAACTACTGGAATTAACTAACTCTCTCAGTGCTCTGCTGTACGCTCGGAATCACATTTGCCGGTGAAATCACTTATTGTTCGCTGCGACTGGCTGATAGAAGCAAACCAAGCAGGCGCTATGTTGAGTTACATGTTTCCGAAACTTTGCCGTATTTTGATGAGTTTCGAATTTGTACTTGTCAACTACGTAAATAAGCAGCTTAACTGACACGGTGCGTTAGAGACATCCCCGAAACACGTCGTTTTTTTGTTCCATTTGTTGTGCAAAAGCGCCGGGAAACGTGTCGTTGGCACACGAAACTGTTTCCACTGTTCCACATTGTAACAGTGTGAAGCTGGTAGCAGCAGTGTGCGTCCACTTCAGTTCTAGTATAAATGCTGTCGGGGTAACAGTTTTATGTTCTACGTTTTGCGCAGTGCGGTTCAGTAATAACTGTTCAGTGTGACTTTCGTACTAGATATGGTGTGAATCCTCCTACAGCACAGAGCATTAGACGAAGGTATGAACAATTCCGACAAACAGTTTGATTGTGTAATGGCATATCGCCGGGCCGTCCCCGAGTGTCTCATACAGACGTCGGACGCATCCGCCATAGTTTCATAAGGAGTCCGCAGAAATCCGTTCGCGGTGCAGCTCGATAGCTCAACATGCCCCTGACGTCCGTCTGTCGTGTTCTGCCTCGACGTTTACACATGAAACCATACAAAATGCAGTTACTGCAAGCTGTTCGTGAAGGTGACAAAAACGTCTGCAGTTGTGTAATTTCTTTATTGGCAAGATGGAGGATGAAAGTTTTCTTTCATGCTTAATGTTTAGTGACGAGGCAGCATTCCACGTAGATGGAAAGATGAACCGTCATAATTTAAGAACATGGTGTATGGAAAAACCACATGAAGTTTTACAACATGAGAGGGACTCTACAAATTTTAATGTGTTTTGTGCAATTCAACAGACAAAGGTATACGATCCATTTTTGTCGGCCGCGGTGGCCGAGAGGTTCCAGGCGCTTCAGTGAGGAACCGCGCGACTGCTACGGTCGCAGGTTCGAATTTTGGCTCGGGCATGGATGTGTATGATGTCCTTAGGTTAGTTAGGTTTAAGTAGTTATAAGTCTAGGGGACTGATGACCTCAGATGCTAAGTCCCATAGTGCTCAGAGCCATTTGAACCATTTTGATCCATTTTTGTTTGCCGAGGACACTGTTATAGGACGCACATATCTCTAAATGCTTGAGAACCTTATTTTCCCACAGTTGGAGACTCATTCGACAAACTTCGTTTACCAATATGATTGGGAATGGCCACACTGGCGTCTGCAAGTGCGGGAATTTTTGAATCAAAGGATTATTGAACGATGGATCGGTCGCACTGGACCAAAAAGTATTCGGCCTTACATCACTGGCCTCCAACGTCACCAGACGTGACTGTGTGATTATTTCTTGTGGATGTTCATGAGAAAGTCCGTTTATGTTCCACTGTGGCCAAGAACAACGAATGAACTGAGACATCGCGTGACACCATCTGTGGAAGCTGTAACTCAAGACATGGTCGTTGCAGTGTGGGAACAATTTGAACACCACATTGATACGTGCCTTACACCTCAAGGGGTTATGAAAGAAAACTTCTTCAGTTTCCTGTTTATCAAAAAGAAAATTGACTGTGTATGTTTATTATTTTTTAGAAACGCAGAACGTGCCAAATCGGATGATTCTTTCTGATAAAGTCTGTATAATAAGATTTTTCCCTGTCACTACTGATAACTCAAAGAGAAATGGTAAGAAAAGGCGTAGCGCGTCGCTCACTCGTGGGAGAGCCGATCGTGTCAACGCCTGCTGCAGCTCGCAGCGCCTCCAGAGGTCGCAGACAGTCGCTGCGTGCAGAGGGTCGTTTGGAAAGCAGCGGCACGCGGAGGAAGGGGGTCGCGATCGGTTGGTGACCTCCTCCACCTCCAGCTCCAGCCCTCGTGCCTGGAGGGTCGCGCGGAGGAGTAACGGCAACCTAAATGGCCAGATGCGGGAC
Source organism: Schistocerca americana (assembly GCF_021461395.2). Classification (NCBI taxonomy): domain Eukaryota; kingdom Metazoa; phylum Arthropoda; class Insecta; order Orthoptera; family Acrididae; genus Schistocerca; species Schistocerca americana. Next base: position 137,596,297 of record NC_060126.1, on the reverse strand, counting down.
AGGGTGGCGGGAAACGAGCCCATTCAAAAGGCCCGGGCTCGCCCCGGCCAGTTCCGCCGGTCCGGCGGTCGCAGGTGTCGTGGCGGTGCTCCGGGCTTGCCAGCGCTCAGAGCACGCGTCGCCACCTATACCCCGTCGCTCGTTTCCCAGAATAGCTAGAGAAGCCTATGTATACGTTTTGCAGTCCGTTATAACACTCTTAATGATACCAATAACAAAGAAGGCAGGGCAGAATGTTACCGAACCATCAGTTTGATAATAACTTCTCCTCCTCCTCTTCTTCATCTCCTGGATTTGGCAAATTGCCTTCTAGTTACTCGATCCCTTGCATGACCTCCCTACATTCCTTCTCCAACGCGTTTATAAACGAGATCGTTTACCAGGAATCTTTCTCTTCCACTACGTTCTGTATCTTCCTACCATTTTCTCCTATTTTCTTTAACTCCTTCGTTTAGGTTACATATTCCTAAACCTTTCATTATATCCTCACTTCTTTGCGATCTTCTCTTGTGCATCTTTCCATTCTCTTACAAGGGAACCTCCCTATCGCACCCCCCTCAGATTTAGTTATAAGTTGGCACAGTGGATAGGCCTTGAAAAACTGAACACGGATCAATCGAGAAACCAGGAAGAAGTAGTGTAGAAAAAAAAAGCAAAATATACAAACTGAGTAGTCCATGCGCAAGATAGCCAACATCATGGAGAGTGTGAGCTCAGGAGCTCCGTGGTCCCGTGGTTAGCGTGAGCAGCTGCGAAACGAGAGGTCCTCGGTTCAAGTCTCCCCTCGAGTGAAAAGTTTACCTTCTCTATTTTCGCATAGCTATGATCTGTCCATTCGTTCATTGACGTCTCTGTTCACTGTAATAAGTTTAGTGTCTGTGTTTTGCGACCGCACCGCAAAACCGTGCGATTAGTAGACGAAAGGACTTGCCTCTCCAATGGGAACCGAAAACATTTGATCGGAAGATCATAGGTCAACCGATTCCTCCACAGGAAAACACGTCTGATATATTCTATACGACACTGGTGACGGCATGTGCGTCACATGACAGAAATATGCTGTCGACCCACCTAACTTGTACACTTGGCGAATGGGTAAAAACATTCTTCTACCTTGCCCGATTTTCGTTTTCTTGTGGATGTAATAATCACTCTCAAAAAGTGATTAAAACGTAAGAGTTTGTCACATAAACTGAAAACAAAAAATTAAACTTTTCACTGGAGGGAAGACTTGAACCAAGGACCTCTCACTCCGCAGCTGCTCACGCTAACCACGGGACCATAGCGAGCCTGAGCTCACACTCTCCTTGATGTTGCCTGTCTTGTGCATGGACTATTCAGTTTGCATATTTTGCTTATTTTTTCATAGTTCCACACAACTTCTTCCTGTTCTCTCGATTGATCTGTGTTCAGTTTTTCAAGGCCTATCCACTGTGCCAACTTATAACTAAATCTGAGGGGAGTGCGATGGGGAGGTTCCCTTGTTAGAAACGTCATTTCTGTAGCATGTGATCTACTTCCTTGGTATCTTGTTGCCACCCATACATCACATCTGTAAGTAAGGGTTTGGTAAAACTTCAGTTGGGTGCCTTTCCCATTCTTTTCTGCATATTTTTTACAATCATTTTGTTGTGTACAAGTTCCGCGTAGTCAGCGCGTACACAACTTTCCCACTAGAGCGCGCCCCGCTAAGCACAACAGCGCAGGCGCAGCGCTCGTCCGTCTCTGCACTACGAGATGGCGCTGGCTTAGAGACGGACCAAATTCTGCTTTCGCCGATCCGCGTATTAATATGTAACGCAGCCAGTGAGACTGCTGCTAACGTAGAACCTTTTCTCCTCGCGGATCACACTCGCGCCAGTGATACCTGAACGCTCGAGGTATTATAACGAGTGTACAGACCTCCGATTAGTCAGTCTGCATTAGTCTGTACCAGTCTATAGTCAAGTAGTCTGCGCCTAATAAGGTTATCATATTCCTGTACATAGCCATGAAGAGAAATGTATAGACACTTTGTCAAGTATCAGAGATATGAGAGATTAAGATTAACGTACCAAGACCAAAGAAACTTCAGATTGTCAATTGTAAATAGCATCCAGAATCAAGTTAAGTAAGGTTTATGATTTTTATTATTGTAATAAATGTGTGTGAAAATTAATCAAGTTCTGTTTAAAGTTGGTGACCGTCAATCTGCTACTCTAAGCGTGCAAGTGGCATTTCTATCGTCTGACCTAGCGCCACGATAAGACCAACGAGACATTTTGCTGACACTCGCCTACTTCGTTAGAAAATGGTTCAAATGGCTCTGAGCACTATGGGACTTAACTGCTGAGGTCATTAGTCCCCTAGAACTTAGAACTAGTTAAACCTAACTAACCTAAGGACATCACAAACACCCATGCCCGAGGCAGGATTCGAACCTGCGACCGTAGCGGTCTTGCGGTTCGAGACTGCAGCGCCTTTAACCGCACGGCCACTTCGGCCGGCACTTCGTTAGAGCGACAAGTCAAATAATCTGATGGTGTGTGTACCGAAGGTCTTACAGTACGCACACCACACATTTACATAATTTTTTGTCCAAGTCATGGCTGTACTGATGTGTGTTGTCGGATCCTAGATATTTAAAATGTTTAGCTTGCTCTAAAATTTTACTATTCAAGACTATTTTCGATCTTAGAGATTGTATGCCACGAAATGCCATCACTCTCGTTTTACGTAAGCAATTTTAGGTTGTATTATGATGATTAAAGGATCGAAGGTACATCCGAAGCATCATACACACTCCACAAACTACTGTCATCTAATTTTTTTTTTTTTTTTTTTAGAGGAACCAAAGAAAGAATATATAAAACCATAATCATACCCATATTACTATATGGGGCAGAAATACGGAGACTAGACAAATACGTGGACAGAAATGTAAGTTTTTGAAAATAAAATCTTGCGAGTTATGTGGACCAATCTATGAGGGAGGAGAATGGCGAAGAAGAAAGAACAGGGTGCTCAGGGAGCTATACAATGAACCACACGTAGTTGCGGAAGCCGGCCGGCAACGTACATAGAAGAGACCGGAGATCTTTACTGACAGAAATCTCAGAGAATAAAAAGGAAGGACTAAGATCTCTACGCAGGCCAAAAATTAGTTGGAGAAACCAGGTTACCAAGGATCTCCAGATACTGTGAGCAAGGGAAGAAGATATCGAAGATAGAATACTGTGGAAGACGCTACTTGACGCGGTCAAAAACCGACTGCGGTTTGGGGGCCAGGAGAGTAAGAAGTATTATGATACGTCAGCGATATTCTACGCCCTGTTTCGTTGGCCTTCGTGGTAACCCATCTTGGGCTTACATTCCAGCAATATAACACCCGCCCGCACACGGCGAGAGTTGCTACAGTTTGTCTTTTTGCTTGCCGAATCCTGCCTTGGCCAGCAAGGTAGCCGGATTTCTCTTCAAGCCAAGCCGAGCCGAGCCGAATAATGTGGCCCAACACGTTATTGGCTTGCTTAATTTATGAACCTCTTTCTCTTGAATGTATCATCCATTTTTACTAAAATTTTAAGCAGTTGTTTGTTTGTACGTGTAAACCACGTCTACCCCTTCCCGTCATATTCGGATAATTCCTTCGTGGTACACCGTTTTGTCTTAGAGTGTATATAGACAGGAAAAATAAAGAAGTAGAACATAAAGTTCGTATCATTTCACGTAAAAAGCTTTGAGGCGTTACTTCTCAGCACGCCCTCGTATATTAAATCTGGAGGAACCCTATTTGCAGCAGTCTATGATTAACGGCTGATAACAGTGATTCCTTGTACGACAAACAGTTTCAATCCACGAAAAACGCAGTTCTTTGAAGCACTTTTTGCGCTGCAGTTCGTCGTCGCTTCCTGCACACAGTTCCCACGTTAAACTCTCATCATGTGCAGATGCCTACGGTGAATTTCGTTAATTGTTGGCAAGACAAAGTCAGGCCATTTGCTGCACCGTTGCCAGTACGCCAGAACCTCGGTTAATTCTCTTCTTCCGCCTCTCTCGGAGCATCTGGAGGCGAGGCCTTCAGACGAGAGTAATTGACATACAATGGAGTACCGACTCTACCCACTGGCAGTTACTGCTGGTTCGTCATGTCGACGCTGTGGAAATCCCGGCCTCCAAAGCGACACTGATTAGTTGGTTACGCACATGGCGATAGGGAAATTAGATGACCGACGGTAAATCTTGGGAAGACATGAATTTTGTCAAGCGATTCGTATTTAATGGCATATCATATAATTTTGCGTTCCGGCCTTAGTCTGACATATATGGTAGATACGATACTTCGCGAAATAAAGCCACAACTATCAAATCAATGTCGCTAACTACCTGTCAGAGAACCACCACATGATCTGGGGCTACTTCAGGACCAGAAAGTTCATGACTTATTTGTTGCTTACTCGTGCCGACCCCTCCTAGTGGAATATTATATATATATATATATATGTATATGTTTTATAGTGTGTGTGTGTGTGTGTGTGTGTGTGTGTGTGTGTGTGTGTGTGTGTGTGTGCGCGCGCGTGTGTGTGCGCGCGCGCATGCAATAATTGCAGAGGGGTTATGAACCACCTATCTATCATATAATTCAGGAGATGTGACGCCATAAACACTGAGATGCGTGGAAAGATACATCACGCATGACGTATTAATACATTTATTGTTTGCTACTAATACGCTGCAACAGTCGAGTCAGTTTAAGAATCTCCCGCGAACCTGGCAGTGCTTTTGACAGCTTCCAACTGCGAAGCGCAGGGGGCTGTAGGCGAATACGATAGCCGGCGTTAAAACCATGAAGACGGGTTGCTATAGAGACGTTCAGAAAATCGCGTTGTAGACATGTGAAGCAGCTGTATCCAGCGTATAGAAAATGCCTGAGATCATGTTTCTTGACCTGGACACAGTACTTAAACATTTCTACATTTTCTTGGTACGACTGTTTCATAATTTCAAATATATTTTCATGAGTACGTGGAAATGAATCCTTGCAGTACATTATTACAGACACAACTACTTTTTTGTGTTCATCTCTAATAGAAAATTGTAGAATGGATGCCAGGGCAATACCTGGTTTGTCAGCTAGTAGATAAATAATGGCTATAACATTACACTTCGCACGATGTTACGTTTTCCTCGTGTTCTGGATACATGGCTTATGCATTCTGCTCTCTTCCTTCGGAAAACACATCACATTGCAGTTGAGACATACACATCGACTGCCTACAGAAGTTGACGGGGAGGGGGGAGGGAGGAGGTTGCGTGGAGTTGGGAGGGAGAGGAAGGGGCAGGGAGAGGGAGACGGAACTACCTGTGAGAAAAAAGAAACCGTAATCTCGTTATGGGAGTTTCTGTCAGCTATGAATTCTGTTTCTACATAACAGAAACTTAAGTTAAATACTTGAAATATCTTGGCCGATTGAAACTGTGTGCTGCACTGGTAGAGTGAAATCACAGTTCACTCCTATCACGAATTTCACGTGAGTGTACATAATATGAGCTCTAGTAAATTTAACCCTGTACAACGCAAAATTTTGTGAACACCTATGGATAGCAGAACGTAAAATTTGTAAATAATTTTGTATAAAATGCAATTTGCAAGGAAATTAATATGTTACTGTAAAATCTGTGGAGGAGAGTGGTAACGGGAGTGGAACAAGAAGAATCAGTGGAAGGTGGTTTTTTGTGTGTGTGTGTGTGTGTGTGTGTGTGTGTGTGGCGGTACTGAGGAGGAGGAGGAGGAGGAGGGGGGGGGGCGTAGCAGAGATATTGTCTTTCGTATTGACTGGACAGAACATGGAGTTAACGAAAACGTAGCTTTGAAGGAATCAGGAGCAGGACAATATCATTGTCGCGATGCTGCTACCGAATTCTGAGAATGGAGTTGCTACTGCGTCAGCTATAAATTTAAGAAGAAAGCGAATTCGTAGCCGCAATTTTAAATGCATAACGGTGAGTAATACTTTTGTGAGAGCGCACCATATCTAACTTTTTTTTGTTTGTTTTTTTTTTTTAGCGAAACATCATGCTAATACAATTACCGGGCGTTGTGATCAAACATACCTCCCGCCCGGACATTTCTACCAAGCGGGGAGGCGCAATGGTTAGACATTGGACTCGCATTCGGGAGGACGACGGTTCAATCCCGCGTCCGGCCATCCTGATTTAGGTTTTCCGTGATTTCCCTAAAATCGCTCCAGGAAAATACCGGGATGATTCCTTTCAAAGGGCACGGCCGAGTTCCTTCCCCGTACTTCCCCAATCCGATGAGACCGGTGACCTCGCTGTCTGGTTTCCTTCCCCAAACAACCCCCAACCCGGGTATTTCTACATATAATACAGCGTCGAATTAATTTCTATTACTTTCTGAGAAATTACGACTGAATCAATCAGTTTCTCGCCTAACAGATTTAAAAACAATTTTAGTGTGTTCACATAAAATCAAAAAAGGCGACACATCATATTAGTCAAACTGGTGAGCGAGGCGAAGAGAGAACTGTCACTTTGGCCTGACCAACACTTTACTTGCCCGCGACTCACGAGTAGAGTATAACTAAAGGCACCATTCTCACACTTCCTTACACCGAGCCCGAGTTGATGTTTCGAAGAAGTCTCAGCTATGTTTATTCGCGCTGAACGTGTAATCACACTTCATTATTTATTACTGTTTAGCTATAAACCACAGTAAAATCGAATTCAAAGGGCAACAGCTACCCAAGTGACAGTAATACTTCTCATAACCACCCCTACGTAAACATTCATTTTAAAAGAAGCTACCCATTTACAATAAATTTTTATGAGACGACACGGCGGATGTACGTTGCCGTTATTTCCAGATGCAGCAGTACATTAAGTGCTTCTCATGTGATCATATATTTAAGGAGCTGAAGTTCACTGTGACCCCAAGCGTGACAATGACAGTGCAAATCAGTAGAAAACCCACTGAACGCAACCTATTTTTGGAGGTGTGGGAGAGACTTGAAGTTCTGACAGGAAACCAAAGAATGCAAGATTTTTTTAAAATAATAGAACTAGCTCGTGGCCCTCGACGGTGAGTGTTCATCAGAGACAAGTCTACCTTTAGAAGTGCGCCCGGGAAGTGTGATAGGACCACTTTTATTCTCTATATACATAAATGATCTGTCAGAGAGGGTGAGCAGCAATTTAAGACTGTTTGCTGATGACGATGTGGTGCACGGGAAAGTGTCGTCGTCGAGTGATTGTAGGAATATACAAGATAACTTAAACAAAATTCGTAGTTGGTATGATAAGTGACAGCTTTCTCTGAATGTAGAAAAATGTAATTTAATCCGGATGGGCAGGAAAAAAAAAGAGACCTTTAACGGTCGAATACAACATTACTACGATGCAGCTTGACAGCCATTTCGATCAAATATCTAAGCGTGACTGTGCAAAACGATATGAAATTGAGTGAGTGCGTCAGGTTGGTAGTAGGCAAGGCAAATGCTCGGGAGGCGGCGTATACATGGTGTTTTCGTAAGAACATAAAAAACTGTAACAGGACATAAAGAATGCTTCACTGGACATTTGAAGTAGGAAACCTGAGGCCGGAGAAGCCAGCTTAAGGAGATATGGAAGTAAACCTGACTACCGCTTTGCCTAACAGTACTGTTTTCCGACTTATTTACAACTAACATGGGTACAAGTTTACACGTTATCTACAGATGCAGAGGTACATTACGTGTTTCTCATGCGATCACTCATTTAAGGAGCTTAAGGTCGCTGAGCAGAGACGTGACAATGACAGTGCATATCAACAGAAAACCCACTGAATGCAACCTATTTTGGTAGGTGTGGGGGATCGAGACTAAGTAATTTTGCACGTCTTTATGGTGTTCTGGTTCAAATGGCTCTGAGCACTATGGGACTTAGGATCTGTGGTCATCAGTCCCCTAGACTTAGAACTACTTAAACCTAACTAACCTAAGGACATCACACACATCCATGCCCGAGGCAGGATTCGAACCTGCGACCGTAGCAGCAGCGCGGTTCCGGACTGAAGCGCCTAGAACCGCTAGGTCACAGCGGCCGGCTGGCTTCTCCGACCCCAGGTTCCCTACCTCACATTGGTCGGTGGAACATCCTCTATGTGCTGATATATTTTTGCACGCTCTTACGGAAGCACTTTGTAGAACGCTAGTACGACCAATTCTTGAGTACAATTAGAGTGTTTGAGCTGCCCACCGAGTCGAATTAAAGAATGACATCGACGGAATACAGAAGCGTGCTGCTAAATTTGTTACCCGGTAGGTTCGATCAGCACTCAAGTGTTAGGGATATTTTCTGTGAACACAAATGGGAATCCCTGGATGGAAAATGGCACTACTGCACTGTTGCGAACTGGCATTTGAAGCCTACTGCAAGACGAGTGTATATTTCGTTTAGAGGTCGTACGGAGGCTTTTAGACGGTCTTTTTTACTTCACTCTATTTGCGAGTTGAACAGGAAAGGAAATGGGTAACAGAGGTAGTGGTGCCCTCCGTCGCGCACTGTTTGGTGGTCTGCGGAGTATGTATTTAGAAGCAGATCTGTTTTAATTCTCTACGTCCAGGATACTAACTTCTTTATCCACCTTTCGTAAACGCTAAGACACTGGCTTGTATGGCAAAAGACTACGTCAACAGCTGGAATACGGCAGACTAGATATTACACTACTGGCCATTAAAATTGCTACACCACGAAGATGACGTGCTACAGACGCCAAATTTAACCGACAGGAATAAGTTGCTGTGATATGCAAATGATTAGCTTTTCAGAGCATTCACACAAGGTTGGCGCCGGTGGCGACACCTACAACGTGCTGACATGAGGAAAGTTGCCAACCGATTTCTCATACACAAACAGCAGTTGACCGGCGTTGCCTGGTGAAACGCTGTTGTGATGCCTCGTATAAGGAGAAGAAATGCGTACCATCACGTTCCCGACTTTGATAAAGGTCGGATTGTAGCCTATCGCGATTGCGGTTCATCGTATCGCGACATTGCTGCTCGCGCTGGTCGAGATCCAAAGACTGTTAGCAGAATATGGAATCGATGGGTTCAGGAGGGTAATACGGAACGCCGTGCTGGATGTCAACGGCCTCGTATCGCTAGCAGTCGAGCTGAGATGCATCTTAAGCGCATGGCTGTAACGGATCGTGCAGCCACGACTTCATCCCTGAGTCAATAGATGGGGACGTTTGCAAGACAACAACCATCTGCACGAACAGTTCGACGACGTTTGCAGCAGCATGGACTATCACCTCGGAGACTATAGCTGCGGTTACCCTTGACGCTGCATCACAGACAGAAGCGCCTGCGATGGTGTAGTCAACGAAGAAACTGGGTGCACGAATGGCAAAAATGTCACTTTTTTTTCGGATGAATCTAGGTTCTGTTTACAGCATCACGATGGTCGGATCCGTGTTTGGCGACATCGCGGTGAACGCACACTGGAAGCGTGTATTCGTCATCGCCATACTGGCGTATCACCCGGCGTGATGGTATGGGGTGCCACTGGTTACACGTCTCGGTCACCCCTTGTTCGCACTGACGGCACTCTGAACAGTGGACGTTACATTTCAGGTGTGCTACGACCCGTGGCTCTACCTTCCATTCGATCCCTGCGAAACCCTACATTTCAGCAGGATAATGCACGGCCGCATGTTGCAGGTCCTGTACGGGCATTTCTGGATACAGAAAATGTTCGCCTGCTGCCCTGGCCAGCACATTCTCCACATCTCTCATGGTGGCCGAGCAACTGGCTCAATACGACAATCACTACTCTTGATGATCTGTGGTATCGTGTTGAAGCTGCATGGGCAGCTGTGCCTGTACACTCCATCCAAGCTCTGTTTGACAGGCGTATCAAGGCCGTTGTTACGGCCAGAGGTGGTTTTTCTGGGTACTGATTTCTCAGGATCTATGCGGACAAATTGCGTGTGAAAATGTAATCACATGTCAGTTCTAGTAATTCATCATCTGCATTTCTTCTTGGTGTAGCATTTTTAATGGCCAGTAGTGTATGCGAGGTCCTGACGGCGCCGCCTCCTGTCTGAGGGCCGGCCATGCGGGGGCAGACGTGGAGCCGCGGCAGGATGTGGCCCGCCCATAGCCGTCCACAGTTCGGTTCGCTGCCCCTGATTGCGGCTAACTTTATCCCGGCCCGACCGGAAGCGGCTAAGAAAGGCCCACCCCACGGCGTCGGCGCTTCCTCGTGGCGCTTTACGTCCGCCCTTGCGTTTCTTCGGAACCATCTCCACGTAAGCGCCGCCCGGTGTACAATCTATTAATTTTAACACCCGTTCTTCCAATGTTCCTGTGCCACGTGTGAAATATCAAGCGGGGACGGATCTGCAATGAAGGTATGTTTACACAAGCACTGAAATTTCACATTGCCGACAGTATGGTTCGGCAATACTGCACGTCAACACAACCGGACAATGTAGACTACAAGAACCTAACAAGGGAACCTCTCCATCGCACCCCCCTCAGATTTAGTTACAGGTTGGCACAGTGGATAGGCCTTGAAAAAATGAACACAGATCAATCGAGAAAATAGGAAGAAGTTGTGTGGAACTATGAAAAAAATAAGCAAAATATACAAACTGAGTAGCCCATGCGCAAGATAGGCAACATCAAGGATAGTCTGAGCCCAGGAGCGCCGTGGTCCCGTGGTTAGCTTGAGCAGCTGCGGAATGAGATGTCCTCGGTTCAAGTCTTCCCTCGAGTAAAAAGTTTACTTTCTTTATTTTCGCAAAGTTATGGTCTGTCTGTTCCTTCAATAACGTCTCTGTTCACTGTAATAAGTTTAGTGTCTGTGTTTTGCGACCGAACCGCAAAACCGTACGATTAGTAGACGAAAGGACGTGCCTCTCCAATGGGAACCGAAAACATTTGATCTCAAGGTCATAGGTCAACCGATTCCTCCACAGGAAAACACGTCTGATATATTCTATACGAGATTGGTCACGGCATGTGCGTAACACGACAGGAACATGTTGTCGACCCACCTAACTCGTACACTTGGCGAATGGGTAAAAAGATTCTTCTACCTTGCCTGATTTAGATTTTCTTGTGAATATGATAATCACTCCCAAAAAAGTGATAAAAACATAAGAGTGTCACATAAACTGCAACAAATGAATGCAACAGTTTCACAGTCGCACAGTTCTCCCTGTGCTCTGTCAAAACGTAAGTTTTTAACGTTTTCAAATTTTTCCGTGTGTAGACGGTCAAATCCATCGGACGAACGGACGGATAATAATTGTCTGAAAATAGGAGATTAAACTTTTCACTCGAGAGAAGACTTGAACCAAGTATCTCTCGTTCCGCAGCTGCTCAAGCTAACCACGGGACCACGGCGCTCCTGAGCTCACACTATCCTTTATGTTGCGTATCTCGCGCATGGACTACTCAGTTTGTATGTTTTGTTTATTTTTTTCATAGTTTCATGCAACTTCTTCCCGTTTTCTCGATTGATCTGGTTCAGTTTTTCAAGGCCTATCGCCGGCCGGAGTGGCCGTGCGGTTCTGGGCCGCTACGGTCGCAGGTTCGAAACCTGCCTCGGGCATGGATATGTGTGATGTCCTTAGGTTAGTTAGGTTTAATTAGTTCTAAGTTATAGGCGAATGATGACCTCAGAAGTTAAGTCGCATAGTGCTCAGAGCCATTTAAACCATTTCAAGGCCTATCCACTGTGCCAACTTATAACTGAATCTGATGGAGGTGCGACGGGGAGGTTCCCTTGTAAGTAGGATACGGCTCACTGCCGCCCTCTCCAGACTGCGGTCTCTGTATACAAGACGAACCAAAATTGGCGCAAACAACAAAGGGCGATTCCTTGCATGCGAATGGCACGAAAAAAAAATGTCTACCAAAATTTCATCCCGCACCTATTTTCGGTAGACAATAGACATCAAACAATTCGCAAGGCTTAATCGGATGTGCGACAAATATCTTCGTTCAGTATTGTGTGACTGATGCGGTGCCAGTGTAGTGAAAGCAATTTTGCGGTAACTTCCTTATCCTTTGGCCCCTAATGGAGTATTCAAATTCAAGAGGTCGATCCCTGGTCTAGGTCTTTTTTATTATTATTATTTTCTCGTTTTGTTATGTCCAGTAATGTTGTCGTATACAGTGTTTCTGGTAACATACATAGACTGCAACTACAATGTTTTTCAGTGTTCAACATAAAAATTGGTCAGACGTATCAGGAATAGTCACGAAGAGTAACAATCAGTTACGAACAAATTACCAGTCATAGGACAGAAATAGCTGGGAAAAATATCAATGTGAAGATGTTAAACATACATACTAAATTCAGTACCAGGAGCCAATTGTAATAAATATCAGTGACAGGATGTCCATTGACTGGAAAGCATGCAGGGATGTAGTACGTGAGGAAAGAACGGAGGAACGTGTCAAGGTAAAATAAGTCTTTAAAAGTGGAACGATAAAGACGATTGTACTGTAATATCTATGTCGGTATATTGAATAATTGCATGTGCTTTGTGTAAGACCTGCTGCAATCACTGCATAACGATTAAGAAGCCGGGCAACACATCACACAGTCTTAAATTAGAAAATAAAACAAAATGATTGCGTCTGTACGCGGAATCCAACTGTCTAACTCGAGTAATCTAACGGAAAACACCCACTGCACTAGCTGCGTAGCACAGTTACACAGTACTGAATGAACACACTTGTGCAGCACTGCTATAGCAGTCATTTTTTACAGATGACGTTGCTATAACCTGGATGGGTTTATATCGATACTAGGTCGATGGTCATAATGTTCTGGCTGATTAGTGGGTGTCACACTTATACTCGTCTACTTGTCGCTTATTAGGTAGTAGTGTACGTACCACACTGGTTGAAGTTGTCATAAGGATGTCAGAGCCATATTTACCTGAAAAGAAAAAATATTGCTATTAAAAAATTCTTGAAACTAAAGACAGTAAGTTAAACAGAACATAATTAAATTTGAAGGACGTTTCTGATGAGGCGGCCATCAGTAAAGTTATTTCATGAAGATTACACAACAGTTTTTTGGATGTCTGAAATAGAAGGACGTGTGTACTTATGACATCTCCTCCTCCTACCCCCGTCCTTACCCGATGTTGGCAGAAGTCCTACGCCGTCGAGTAGTAGGGCGGTGTTATAAACTGGCGGAAAATACACTCCTGGAAATTGAAATAAGAACACCGTGAATTCATTGTCCCAGGAAGGGGAAACTTTATTGACACATTTCTGGGGTCAGATGCATCACATGATCACACTGACAGAACCACAGGCACATAGACACAGGCAACAGAGCATGCACAATGTCGGCACTAGTACAGTGTATATCCACCTTTCGCAGCAATGCAGGCTGCTATTCTCCCATGGAGACGATCGTAGAGATGCTGGATGTAGTCCTGTGGAATGGCTTGCCATGCCATTTCCACCTGGCGCCTCAGTTGGACCAGCGTTCGTGCTGGACGTGCAGACCGCGTGAGACGCCACTTCATCCAGTCCCAAACATGCTCAATGGGGGACAGATCCGGAGATCTTGCTGGCCAGGGTAGTTGACTTACTCCTTCTAGAGCACGTTGGGTGGCACGGGATACATGCGGACGTGCGTTGTCCTGTTGGAACAGCAAGTTCCCTTGCCGGTCTAGGAATGGTAGAACGATGGGTTCGATGACGGTTTGGATGTACCGTGCACTATTCAGTGTCCCCTCGATGATCACCAGTGGTGTACGGCCAGTGTAGGAGATCGCTCCCCACACCATGATGTCGGGTGTTGGCCCTGTGTGCCTCGGTCGTATGCAGTCCTGATTGTGGCGCTCACCTGCACGGCGCCAAACACGCATACGACCATCATTGGCACCAAGGCAGAAGCGACTCTCATCGCTGAAGACGACACGTCTCCATTCGTCCCTCCATTCACGCCTGTCGCGACACCACTGGAGGCGGGCTGCACGATGTTGGGGCGTGAGCGGAAGACGGCCTAACGGTGTGCGGGACCGTAGCCCAGCTGCATGGAGACGGTTGCGAATGGTCCTCGCCGATACCCCAGGAGCAACAGTGTCCCTAATTTGCTGGGAAGTGGCGGTGCGGTCCCCTACCGCACTGCGTAGGATCCTACGTTCTTGGCGTGCATCCGTGCGTCGCTGCGGTCCGGTCCCAGGTCGACGGGCACGTGCACCTTCCGCCGACCACTGGCGATAACATCGATGTACTGTGGAGACCTCACGCCCCACGTGTTGAGCAATTCGGCGGTACGTCCACCCGGCCTCCCGCATGCCCACTATACGCCCTCGCTCAAAGTCCGTCAACTGCACATACGGTTCACGTCCACGCTGTCGCGGCATGCTACCAGTGTTAAGGACTGCGAGGGAGCTCCGTATGCCACGGCAAACTGGCTGACACTGACGGCGGCGGAGCACAAATGCTGCGCAGCTAGCGCCATTCGACGGCCAACACCGCGGTTCCTGGTGTGTCCGCTGTGCCGTGCGTGTGATCATTGCTTGTACAGCCCTCCCGCAGTGTCCGGAGCAAGTATGGTGGGTCTGACACACCGGTGTCCATGTGTTCTTTTTTCCATTTCCAGGAGTGTATAATGGTTCATGTCAGGAACACATCTTCACCGAACTCTACCAAACCGATTCTCAAGTGTTTTCGTGCATGTGTGATATATTGATTCCAATTTCATCCTTACGCGACCTAGTTTTCAGTAATTGAAGTACAGAACAAAGGCACTGCTATAGATGAGGAGTGTTGTGAGCACATGGAACTTTTCAGGCAGAGATCGCAACACGGCATTCCCAGAAGACGCCATCAATCTCACACCGATGAAGGATCAATCACTAACATTAGTAACATGAGAGCAGTGTACCGACGTATCGTAAGTGACAATTTCGGCTGTGATGCAAGGACAGCAGAATGAGAGGTGAAGAGCTATCGGCAGAACAGTAGTGCGCCAAGAAGAACAGGCACGTGTCCTTCCAGAAGAGATACAGCACGAGAAATGGTTCAAATGGCTCTGAGCACTATGGGACTTAACTTCTGATGTCATCAGTCCCCTAGACCTTAGAACTACTTAAACCTAACTAACCTACGGACATCACACACATCGATGCCCGAGGCAGGATTCGAACCTGCGACCGTAGCAGCCACGCGGTTCCGGACTGAAGTGCCTAGAACCGCTCGGTCACCAAGGCCGGCACAGCACGAGAAGATCGCTGCTTTGTTCGACTGGTCCTGACGAATAGACGAGTGACAACAGTCTAAATCTGCTAGGAGAGATTACTAGTGGTGTATGAAAGTTTCAGCACACTGATAGAGGATAGGACCAGCAACTCGGGGGGTTAAATTTTTATTTTCTTCCAATATTCGTCACAGTTGCGACAGGAGTTATTTCCTTGTGGTGACTAGTTTTGGACTATCACGTACACACAAAATAATAAACTACATGTGAGTATACAATGAGGTTTCTTTCCAATCGAACACATTCTATTCTCATACATAGTTTATCGTTTCGTATTTATGTAATGAGTACTAGTGAGGGATAATGAATGCTTCGTAACTCACACGTACGTTTGTGGAAACTGTGGGATTAAGCTTACGTCTAAGGCCATGGTTTGAAAACGACGTGATAGTCGGGATAGGTCATTTCTTTGTCATGATTTGTTTCCAGCTGTGACGGATATTGGAAGGAAATTAAAAAGAAAATACTAGTGGTGTGTCACCATAAAGCTCAGGGGCGGATTACCGTTATCTTGGATCAGATTTTCGAGTTGCCATCCGTCGTTTATTGCTGACATCACAGCACAGAAGGCAGAACCCTACGAGGGATGTTTAGAAAGTAAGTTCCGATCAGTCGCGAAATGGAAACCACAGTAAAAAATAAGATGAAGCTTTGCACAGATGTGTTTGGCAGTATCTTTAGTATGCCCGTCGATACGTCACGTTGCACTTTGTAGTTATACCCACAGTTAACACGTACAAATGTCTAGAAATTAGTGTCTCCCGCCAAGGATGGATGCCTACCGAGAGAGTTCGCCTGCTTTCCTGCAACCCCACACCCACGTCGCTAAAGTGGTGTCCCATCGGATGACATCCGTCGTACCACTGAGGCTCATGAAACTACTATTGTTAACAGTGAACACAGTAAATGGCTTCACTACGCTGTATTTCGTATTTTGTCAGTAGTCGCATATCCTACAAGTATCTAAGACTACGACATGTATCGGGAGACAATTGGTGCAGACCTCATTAAAATGGCCTTTTTTAGTTGGCAGATGCATGCGTTATCAATGTCAGTGGTTTCCAAGAGCCGAATAAAATCTTTTCACACCGCTCCCTGTGTGCTAGGAACCGCTGCGAAAGCTTTCACTTGTGTACATCAGACTAGCTGTAGCCTGATTTTCAAATCTTCGTATGTGACAAGGTTATCAAGATGTTTCTCGTCGTTTCTGTTATCCTCTATGATGGTAATGAAACTGATCAACACTTCCCTTTTCTCCACAATTGTGATGTATGATGTACTGTGTTCCACCACTCGATTCGACTGAGACATGGAGTCCCACAGTAATTTGGCTTGTTCCTCTTTCGGGAACTGTTTCTGGCTTATGGTCCTATCAATTTTTTGTCACTAGTAGATGCTAATTTGGCACAAGTTCCAGTGAATCATTCCTGCAAAATTATTATTATATATTTTTTTTTCTTCCTCTTCTCAGACGTTATATCTGGTCAAAAATGGAAAGTGACGCGAACCTTGATCAAGCGTGACTTCCTTTTAACTGTTCGGTATATGTTACATTGCATTTAGGAACTTTCGGGTAACTGAGCATTTATCAATAATTACGGATTTCTGTAGTTGTATATATAAGTTTGGATGTAGCTGTATTGCATTGATGTACTGGTGGATATTGTGTGGTATGACTCCTGTAGTTGATAGTATAATTGGAATAATGTCAACTTTATCCTGATGCAACATGTCCTTGACTTCCTCAGCCAGTTGGATGTATTTTTCAATTTTTTCTCCTGTTTTCTTTTGTATATTTGTTGTACTGGGTATGGATATTTCGATTACTTATGTTAATTTCTTCTTTTTGTTAGTGAGTATGATGTCAGGTTTGTTTTGTGGTGTTGTTTTATCTGTTATAATGGTTCTGTTCCAGTATAATTTGTATTCATCGTTCTCCAGTACATTTTGTGGTGCATACTTGTATGTGGGAATGTGTTGTTGTATAAGTTTATGTTGTAAGGCAAGCTGTTGATGTATTATTTTTGCTACATTGTCATGTCTTCTGGGGTATTCTGTATTTGCTAGTATTGTACATCCGCTTGTGATGTTATCTACTGTTTCTATTTGTTGTTTGCAAAGTCTGCATTTATCTGTTGTGGTATTGGGATCTTTAATAATATGCTTGCTGTAATATCTGGTGTTTATTGTTTGATCCTGTATTGCAATCATGAATCCTTCCGTCTCACTGTATATATTGCCTTTTCTTAGCCATGTGTTGGATGCGTCTTGATCGATGTGTGGCTGTGTTAGATGATAAGGGTGCTTGCCATGTAGTGTTTTCTTTTTCCAATTTACTTTCTTCGTATCTGTTGATGTTATGTGATCTAAAGGGTTGTAGAAGTGGTTATGAAATTGCAGTGGTGTAGCCGATGTATTTATATGAGTGATTGCTTTGTGTATTTTGCTAGTTTCTGCTCGTTCTATAAAGTATTTTCTTAAATTGTCTACCTGTCCATAATGTAGGTTTTTTATGTCGATAAATCCCCTTCCTCCTTCCTTTCTGCTTAGTGTGAATCTTTCAGTTGCTGAATGTATGTGATGTATTCTATATTTGTGGCATTGTGATCGTGTAAGTGTATTGAGTGCTCCTAGGTCTGTTACTCCATTTCGCTACTCCAAATGAGTAGGTCAATATTGGTATAGCATAAGTATTTATAGCTTTTGTCTTGTTTCTTGCTGTCAATTCTGTTTTCAGTATTTTTGTTAGTCTTTGTCTATATATTTCTTTTAGTTCTTCTTTAATATTTGTATTATCTATTCCTATTTTTTGTCTGTATCCTAGATATTTATAGGCATCTGTTTTTTCCATCGCTTCTATGCAGTCGCTGTGGTTATCCAATATGTAATCTTCTTGTTTAGTGTGTTTTCCCTTGACTATGCTATTTTTCTTACATTTGTCTGTTCCAAAAGCCATATTTATATCATTGCTGAATACTTCTGTTATCTTTAGTAATTGGTTGAGTTGTTGATTTGTTGCTGCCAGTAGTTTTAGATCATCCATGTATAGCAGATGTGTGATTTTGTGTGGGTATGTTCCAGTAATATTGTATACATAATTTGTATTATTTAGCATGTTGGATAGTGGGTTCGGAGCAAGGCAGAACCAGAAAGGACTTAATGAGTCTCCTTGGTATATTCCACGCTTAATCTGTATTGGCTGTGATGTGATATTATTTGAATTTGTTTGGATATTAAGTGTGGTTTTCCCATTTTTCATTACTATGTTTAGGAACTTCATCAATTTAGGATCTACTTTGTATATTTCCAATATTTGTAGTAACCATGAGAGGGGTACACTATCAAAAGCTTTTTGGTAATCAATGTATGCATAGTGTAGCGACCTTTGTTTAGTTTTAGCTTGATATGTCACCTCTGCATCTATTATCAGTTGCTCTTTTCATCCTCGTGCTCCTTTGCAACAATCTTTTTGTTCTTCATTTACAATTTTGTTCTGTGTTGTATGTGTCATTAATTTCTGTGTAATGACTGAAGTTAATATTTTGTATATTGCTGGTAGGCATGTTATGGGGCGATATTTAGCTGGGTTTGCTGTGTCTGCTTGATCTTTAGGTTTCAGATAAGTTATTCCATGTGTAAGTGTATCAGGGAATGTGTATGGGTCTGCAATGGAACTGTTAAATAATTTAGTTAGATGTGAATGTGTTGAGGTGAACTTCTTTAGCCAGAAATTTGCTATTTTATCTGTTATATTATTATTATTATTATTATTATTATTATTATTATTATTATTATTATTACCACCTAATAAGATCTCGGGAGTAACGCGTCCTTTTGGCATTGAAGTTTCCCGAGCACTCTGCTGTTCTAATGGGTTATCGAGCTGTTATTCTAGTAACGCTTCGTACGATGTCTCTGCTACCATGTCTACTTGATGTCTAAGTCCCCAAATGCTGATCCAGTGCCCTAGAATTGGTTGTTTCAGCTTCTTATAAGCTATTTTCTTTGGAGTCCAACACTCTCCTAGAACTCTTCAAATAAATGTCTTCCATTCGCCTTCCCGAATATTGGCTTTACGTGATCCTCCCATCTGATACCGAGGATTGAGCATCGCAGCGAGGGTTCCTGAAGCATACACAAGAACGAGTGGAAGCGAACACAAGCCAATGAGCATTCGGGGACAATTCGCCAGTGTTCACTGACATTCACTTGTATCTGCAGAATGGAAGTAAACGTGAGATAACGAATATAGCCTATGAACATTGGGTCATTGTTTTTCAGCGCTAATAGTAATCGACACACAGGACACAGCACTATAAAGTTACTGCCAGGAAGCCAAACTTCAATATTCAGAGAGGATTACTTTACATGAGAAGCGCCCAGTGGACGAAGTAGGGAAAATGCCATAGGAAAGGAAGAACTTAGGTGTCTCAGTTTGTACGTGAATGTAAAATCCGCAGAAGTAGTGCACTTAAAAGTGAATTTCAGCTCCATCTTCCGTTAGCATTAGTCCATAACTTTGCACGTATCTCGGTTGAAGTTTTTCGCTTGCCTCTCATTACAACTGAGGATGAGCTTTAGAAGCACGACGCGAACTACCGACAACCAACATAACCTGAACGAAGGATAGTATCTTTACTCCAGTCATTAGCAAAAGGAAAGATTTAGGTTAGTGACCGTTTCGCATTTCAATAGCTGCTGTATATCAAGTAGTTTCTGATGTCTCCATTAGATATGCAAAGCACTTCGAGGACTTTATAGAAGGAGGTGTAATTACGATAAAGCCAATGAAATATGAGCAAGGAAACGTGAAGCACACGAAGAACACGTCACGTGTGCGGCTTAATAATATCTGCTACTTTGTTAAAGGGCAGATAGCGTGATTTCGAGTAAATTATTTTTATTTATCACCAAAAATCTCTAACATTACAGTGATACATCAGGCAAGTAATTACAGATACGATGAATGTAAACAACGAGAATGACCAGGTCTTCCGTATAGTTTTAATTTTAATCAGTATAACAGATACATATTCACTTTTTTTTTACTTTGCTATCAAGGAAATTTACTACGCTTTTCTTTTTTAATAAAAAGAAAGCATGAAGTTTGTGCTTATTCTGTTCTCGCCTGATGAAAGTATCTAACGATTTATAGTCTTTCCCACATCCTCAGTAAAACCTCTGCGTGCTTCAGCAATTTTGTATCATTCGTACAGGTGTTACACAAAAAATGAGAAACACCTTAAGAAATTCATGCCTGAACATGAATGCAGATGCTAGTCGAGACTGTAGGTGGCGGTGTTGTATAAGATCCGTTTTAAGGGGCTCCGGAACGCCCTATACTTGCAATGTTAAAATAACGCTTATAAATTACATCTTTCCTCACAAAGTATTTGAGGTAGGAAGTTGAACTTTTTACAGATTATTTATTGGAATATGTGCTACAACTTAACACAGGGATTTTACAAAATTTTAGTTCAGTTATTAAAGATGATTTTTTTTTCAATTTTAATGAAAATTCACAACATTTTTTTGCAATTTTTTATTTATATATTCAAAAATATACAGTTTTTTGGAAAAAGGCTGTGTTAAATTATGCAGAAGGTACTGTGTAACATTTACTGAAAGTTTGAAACAAATATGTTTGGAAGATCCTTAGAAAACATGTAATTAGTAGGAGAAAATAAAAGTTTTGGGAATCGAGCGACAAATATTGGATTAACTTTTTAGTGCATTCCAGGTCCCTAGGATGGATTATCTTCATCCTCTGCAAACTCCTCCTCCAGCTTCCTCTTGTTCCTCCTCCTGTTTACGCTTGCTTGTATTTCTAGAATCTTTACAGCCCTGTCTGCAGCCCGAAGGCGTTCCTTGTCTAAAGCAAGCATCGCTCGTTGTTGTGTTCGTAGATTTTGCTACCATTTTCTTCAGTTGCAGTTACTGCAACACTGTTCCAAAAGGTGGTCATGTATGAACACTTATCACATTTCAGTTGTATTTCACTAGCAAGTCCTACGTGCTTTATTATGGAGAGTTCCAGACCAACTTCACTACAATGAATACATCTTACACAGTTTGAAAAAATTCCTTTGAGAACCGACATATCAAATATTTCATTCACATCCGATTCGCCCATAAAACATTCATAGTTTCCACTCATTGAACCAAGCTTCTTCTGTGAAGTATTTTCTTTCCCACTTTGACTGCTATGGGCAGGTGTACTTGAGAGGTTAGGTTCACTCACTTGGTTATCGTCTTTATTGTTTACAGTAATAACACATACATTTGGGTTTCCAACATTTCTCCTTTTCTTAAAAGCCTTCAGAGGATTTCTAATAACTTTACTTTTACTCATTATTATACTTCAACAAAACAGAGACTCAAGAAACAGAATTAATTACGAATATTTTCGAGATAACGACAGAGTAAATAAAAATGAAACAATCGACAATCACACCAGCGATATATATTGAACCATCACAGGTTAGCCACAACACATACTTTATCTCACATCACTAAAATGTACCTGATGAACACGGACGTTAATAATAACACCATTTGACAGCAGTTTAACAGCGCCACAGTGGGTCACGCCCATGTAGAACACATTTCAAAAAAAATTTAAAAATAGTTGTAGTCTTCGGAATTGAATAAATTACACATCTATTAAAAGGTAATAGTCTGCAGATTCAGAAAACGCAAAAAGTAAAAATTGAACTTTCCATGATTTTGAGCCATTCCGGAGCCCCTTAATGTACTCAATCCGTTGCAACTGCCAGTCATGCTCAAAACAGCGTTATGTGTAGTTGTCGATGCCTTATATCGCAGCTAAGTGAATTAGAAAGTGGGCAAACTGTTGGTTCTCGTATGGTGGGTGCGTCCGTGACCAAGGGAAAAGAAGTGTTCGGTGTTTTAAGAGGCACAGTATCGAAAATACATACAGCACCAAGGGAAAGCAGAAAAACATGAGGCGTGTAACTCGCCTATCTCCCGTCCTCCTTCCTCTGCGTGCAACTCGCAACGTTTGGAGTAGAGATGGGTAGTTCGCGAACGAACGGGTGCAAAGGAACGGTTCACTAAGATGAACGAAACGACCGAGGAACGAATTCCAAGGAACGATCGGTTCATAGTTCACTTCGGTCGCGGCGGTCACTTCTGGCAGTTCTCATTCCAGCCTCGGTCCCGTGCTCGTCTCAGTCTCGGTCTCCCTCGGCCGCACTCGTCGTTCTTCGCATGACCACCTGTCTCAGTTCCAATGCCGACTGCTCCTAGTTAGTTCAGTATCCAGTTGTTCGTTTCGTTCACTGCGCTCGCCCATTTTACATGTGTTCCAAACTGTTCTTTCACTTGGGTCTGTCTATCCAGCGTCCACGATCGGTAATCAAAAAGTACTTTATAGTTACGTAAATTACATAAAAATTAAGTTCTATGTAATAGGTACGTCTTTTCAGGTAACAAAAGGGCATATCAGCACACTTCATTATATCCATGAACAGCAGAAGACATACTTATAACAAGGCAAGTTTTTTGTGTTATTCATATTGATTTAGCAACTAACTTTCAATAATTTGCTTAATTTTTAGTGTAAGAAAACTCATATAAAACGATTTTAGTGTATCTTCATATACAAAACATACATTTAAAAACGCTCAAATTCTTAAGTTTGGGCTAGTTTAGTTTCTTTGAAGAAAAAAAAAAGTGGGTTGTGGGTCATTTTGGCCTCTCCATTTGAAAAGACATAGATTGCCATAAAATCATATTTACTTATTATCTCAAAAACATTTGTTCAGAAGGAGCTTTCTAACCAAAAACTTTATTACTGCGAACTTTATTATTATTATTATTATTATTGCTGCATTAACCTTAATAATGCAACATAAATACCTAATTTTTACTAAGCGTGTGACGCAAGTGTGATGAGAAAACCATTTTATTTTATGCTTCCATGAAGTCTACTTCGCCTACGAGCTCAGAGACAACGTAAAGTATATATAGGGTGTAAACGATTATTGTTTACAACGTAGCATAGCTATGTAGTGGAAGTAGAAACGAAGAATATTACACAAGACACTTGTGGTCTATGAAGTTCGGAAACAGCCACCAACAGATTTACAACACTACATGAGCTATAGCCCACGCGCGTGAGATTTTCATGTTCTCTTCTCCGGCTCTCTACACATCGAGGGGCTGGAAATCGCTTCTCATCAGCACGTTGCAAGGCATTCCAGGTATGTTCAATAATGTTAATGGCTGGGGAGTTTGGTGCCCAGCGGAAGTGTTTAAACTCAAAAGATCGTTCTTTGAGCAACTCCGTAGCAGTTCTGGGCGGGTGGGAGTCGCATTGTCCTGCTGGAACTGCCCAAGTCCATCGGAATGCACAATGGACAGGAATGGAAGCAGGTGATCAGACAGGATGCTTACGTACGTATCAACTGTCAGTCATATCAAAACTAATCGGGGGTCCCATATGACTCCAATTGCACACGCCTCACACCATTACAGAGCCTCCGTCAGTTTGAACAGTCCCCTACTGACATGCAGCGTCCATAGATTCATTAGGTTCTCTCCGTACCCGTACACGTCCAACCGCTTGATACACTTTGAAACTAGAGTCGTCCGATCAGGCAACATGTTTCCAGTCATCAACAGTCCAATGTCGTTATTGAGAGCCTTGCAAGATTCTTGGTGCCAGTTACCTCCAGCACTACTTCAGACCGTAGACGAGTCCATGCTACATCGTGTTGCGGCACTTCCGCGTGATCGCGGGGGCCCTACACGATAGAAGACAGATGTACCAATTTCTTTAGCTCTTTAGTGTATCGACAGCATTACCTTCTCTTCGAACGACTGTATCGTTCACGCAAATCATATCTACAACAGCAGAAGGAGACAAGGTAGCAGACGAAAGATTTCTATATTTCGGAGAGGACGACAATGTCCTTTGGGGTTTTGCTGAAAGATCGAGAAGCAGATTAAAACCAGCGAATAGTGAATCGAACTCTAGCGAAAGCCGTTTGCCCACGGACGCGTAGCGTTTACGCCAGTCATCCCTCTTCGCTGTTGCACGTTCGCTTGTGTTCGCTTAACGATGCCGCGCGGGACGACGCCGGACGGCCCCTCAGAGCAAGTGGCGCCTCCTCGCGCGTCTTTCTCCGCGGCTCCTGTTCGCCTGGCGTCACGTCGGCATTTCCGCTCCGCTCCGCATCCCAACACAAGTCACCGACCCCACCCACGGCTGGCCGCGCGACCCACTGCGGGCGCGAGCAACTCACTCCTCGCGAGGACGCCACAGTAGCAGGGAACTGTCTAACTTTGGGTGTAACACTGCAAGTTCGGAGTGACGTCCTTTAATCCGTCCTAACACGGGACGTGTGTCTCATTACGAAGCACGTCAGACCTACAACCGTCCGTCGTGCTTACTACACGCTACGAAACGACCAGCTACATCGCACGTAACGTGCTCCTCGTCGTAATTTGTGACAACAGCGTCCTCCATTGGCCGTCTGCCCCAGCTGCTTTAAGGAAATGGAAGCACGTAAAATGGAAGTAAGTTGTGGATAAAGCTGTTGGTTGACTTCTGTTTAGGCGGTACAGTCTGGAGCCGAGCGACCGCTACGGTCGCAGGTTCGAATCCTGCCTCGGGCATGGATGTGTGTGATGTCCTTAGGTTAGTTGGGTTTAACTAGTTCTAAATTCTAGGGGACTGATGACCTCCGAAGTTAAGTCGCATAGTGCTCAGAACCATTTGAACCATTTTTTGACTTCTGTTTACTGGTAGAATACTAGTGAAATACAATCACGCTGCAAAGGAAATGGCTTACAAATCACTCGTGCGACCCATTCTAGAATACTGCTCAAGTGTCTGGGAACTGTACCAAGTAGACTACCGGAGGATATTGAACGTATACGGACAAAGGCAGCACCAATATTCACAGACTTCTTTCTTTTTTTTTGCATGGAACAGTGTTGAAGAAATGCTGAAGAAACTGAGCTGGCTGACTCTTGAATGTAGACGTAGACTATCCCTAGAAATTCTACTAAGAAACTTCCGAGAACCGCCTTTCGATAACGACTCTAGGAATATACAATACCCACTAGGTATCGCTCAATAGGGATTGTGAGGACAAAATTAGGATAATTACTACAAGCACACAGTTACACTACTGGCCATTAAGATTGATACACCAAGAAGAAATGCTGATGATAAACGGGTA
This sequence comes from Schistocerca americana, assembly GCF_021461395.2. Lineage (NCBI taxonomy): Eukaryota > Metazoa > Arthropoda > Insecta > Orthoptera > Acrididae > Schistocerca > Schistocerca americana. The sequence goes on along the minus strand of NC_060126.1, from coordinate 137,570,807 downwards.
TTCATTGGACAAATATATTATACTACAACTGACATGTCATTACATTTTCACGCAATTTGGATGCATAGATCCTGAGATATCAGTACCCAGAAAAACCACCTCTGCCCGTATTAACGGCCTTGATACGCCTGGGCATTGAGTCAGAGCTTAGATGGCGTGTACGGGTACAGCTGCCCATGCAGCTTCAACACGATACCACAGTTCATCAACAGTAGTGACTGGCGTATTGTGACGAGTCAGTTGCTCCGCCACCATTGACCAGACGTTTTCAGTTGGTGAGAGATCTGGAGAATGTGCTGGCAAAGGCAGCAGTCGAACATTTTCTGTATCCAGAAAGGCCCGTACAGGACCTGTAACATGTGGTCGTGCATTATCCAGCTGAAATGTAGGGTTTCGCAGGGATCGAATGAAGGATAGAGCCACGGGTCGTAACATATCTGAAATGTAACGTCAATGCGAACAAGAGGTGACCGAGACGTGTAACCAATGACACCCCATACTATCACGCCGAGTGATACGCCAGTATGGCGATGACGAATACGCGCTTCCAATGTGCATTCACCGCAATGTCCCAAACACGGATGCGACCATCATGATGCTGTAAACAGAACCTGGATTCATCCGAAAAAATGACGTTTTGTCATTGTTCCACCCAGGTACGTCGTGGAGTACACCATCGCAGGCGCTCCTGTCTGTGATGCAGCGTCAAGGTTTACCGCAGCCATGGTCTCCGAGCTGATAGTCCATGCTGCTCTAAACGTCGTCGAACTGTTAGTGCAGATGGTTGTTGTCATGCAAACGTCCCCATCTGTTGACTCAGAGATCGAGACGTGGCTGCGATGCCTGTCATCTCGACTACTAGTGATACGAGGCCGTTGGGATCCAGCACGGCTTTCCGTATCACCCTCCTGAACCAACCGATTTCATATTCTGCTAACAGTCATTGGATCTCGACCAACGCTAGCAGCAATGTCGCTATATGATAAACCGCAATCGACCTTTATCAAAGTCGGAAACTTGATGATACGTATTTCTCCTCCTTACACGAGGCATCACAACAACTTTTCACCAGGCAACGCCGGTCACCCGCTGTTTGTCTATGAGAAATCGGTTGGAAACTTTCCTTATGTCAACACGTTGTAGGTGTCGCCACCGGCGCCAACCTTGTGTGAATGCTCTGAAAAGCTAAGCATTTGCATATCACAGTATCTTCTTCCTGTCTTTAAATTTGGCGTCTGTAGCACGTCATCTTCGTGGTGTAGTAATTTTAATGGCCAGTAGTGTATTTAAAAAATCATTCTTCCTGCGCTCCATATCTGAATGGAACAGAAACAGACCCTAATAACTGGTAGAATGGGGTGTACCCTCTGCCACGTACTTCACAGTGGGTTGAGGGCTATAGCTGCAGAAGTGGATTTACCTTAAGATATCATCACGTATGTGTCTGCAGCCGACACCGCGAAGCGACAAACGTAACATTATACTAGAAAATGTAGCTATCTTTCACTGTACTGTGTACTGGGCAAGAGATACATGATCAGTCGCAAATATACTCGGCCATGCAAGTAAAGTTGAGTAGTGTAAGTTTTCTATTAGAATTTCTTCTTAATGAACCCGAATCAGGACTCAGTATTGCCAAAAAGTTGACACTCTCCGGATGTTGTATGGACGCTGAATGCAAGCAAATCCCCTCACAACAGAAATGCAGTTTTTTTTTCTCGGCCATTTTCGGTTGAAAAAAATGCAGAATTTGTTGTGGGACACGTGGAATATCTCAACTTCGGCCCCTATAGTCTCATGAAGTCCCGATAGTTGGTGGGGATATACGTAGCCTTCAAAATGGCATCTGTAATGGATGTGTACCTTCCAATCAAGGAGCTGTCATTGAGTTTGTTTCGCGGAAAAGCAGAGCACAGCAAACATTCATAGGCGTTTGCACAATGTATACGGAGACCTAGCATTGAACAAAAGCAGGGTGAGTCGATGGGCGAGGCGTCTGTCATTGCAACGAGGTCGCACAAAGCTGTACGATCTCCCGTACGCCAGCCGACCACACATAGGTGTGACTCTTGCAATGTTGGAACGTGCCAACATTCTCACTCGAGGTCATCGACGGATCACAAACGAACTCCTCGCTGCACAACTGGACGCCTCTGTTGGTAGTGTTGACACACTCGTCCACCGGTCGTGGTACTCAAAGTTTCTCGCTGGGTACCAAGCCGCCAAACAGAAGACCGTTACGAACAACGAAGGACCATGTGTGCTGTACTGCTTGCATGTTACGAGGCTGATCGTGACAATATTTTTGTTGAACACTGCCATAGGCGGAGAAACATGCGTTCATCGCTTCGAACCGGGAACTAAACGGCAATACATGGAGTGATAAACAATCTCTCCTCTGAAGAAAAATTTCAGAGGCGCATCTTCAGCCATTAAGGTCATGGTGACTGTCTTCTGGGCCTTGACAGCGTTATTTCGTTTGATGTCTTCGCTCACGTAGCAACGATCTATTCTGAAGTGTATTTTGCTAACCGCAGTAAACTGAAGCAACGGCTTCAGTGTGTTCGTAGCCACAAAAATCCGAACGAACTTTTCCTTCTCCATGACAATGTGCCACACATAAGTATCCGCACCCAAGAGAAGCTCACGAAACTCCATCGGACTGTTCTTCCTCGTCCACCCTAGGTTGGTTGGTTTAAAAGAGGGGGAAAGGGACCAAACTACGAGGTCATCGGTCCCTTGTTCCTAATAAAACAATGCGACAAGTGTGAGAATAAAACAGACGAGACACACAACACAAAACGGAAAGAAAGGAAAGACCACAAGAAGGAACGAAAGACAATGAACACTAAAAGGAAAAAAAAGAGGACAAGAAAACAACAGAGAGATGCAAGAAACAGAAGAGAGTAAAGCAAGAAAGCTGATTACAGTGGCTGGCCGACCACGAAAATAAAAAGGCAAATTTTGGTAAACATTTTTGGAAAGCAGTGATCAATAACTTGTTATATTTGGTAGGCGGAGCTCTCCTCACTACGCACCGAGGAGAGCTCCCCCTACCATCATAAAGGAGCCAGGGTCTGATGATGGTTTTGTAGAAAGAACCGAAACCGGTCACCTGTATCATTAAAACATACATGACGTGATCAAGACTGAACTTTAGTCAAAATATAAAAAGGCAAAGCCACCCACCCTGCAACACACTGAAACCTCCACCCTAAAAGCACAAGGGCAGAAGACACAGAGGGACAAAAGACACGCGCTAAAACTTAGATCAAATGATAAAACCCACCCTCACGAATAAAATGAGGCGTTGTCAGATAAAATGAGCGGCAAAGAGTCCGGTAACCAAAGATTTCGTCGCTGGGCAGTGAAGGTGGGACAGTGCACCAGAATATGGACCACTGTCAACCGGGCGCCGCACCGATACAGAAGTGAGTCTTCACAGCGCAGGAGGTAGACGTGGGTCGCCCAGGCATGGCCAATGCGGAGCCGGCAGAGGACCACGGAGTCCCTGCGAAGGCCCTCATCGACGACTTCCACATATTCGTGGTCCCCTGAATGACTCGCAGTTTGTTGTGCGTACTGAGATTTTCCCATTACGTCTCCCAAAGCTGAAAATCCGTGCGGCGTAATAACATACGCAGGTCAGTTGCAGGGGATGCCCATCTCCAGAAGGGGTTTCCGTGTAGCCTGTTTGGCATCCACCCTACAGATCGGATCTCGCACCTTCCGACTTCCATGTGTTTGGCCCAATGGAAGATGCACTCCACGGGAAGCAGTACCTGGATGATGGGGAGGTTGCTGATGCAACACGACGCTGGCGCCGACGTCGGTCAGTAGGATGGTACCATGCGGTCATACAGGCCTTCCCAGTGAAGTGGCTCAACGCCGTCACTTTGAACTGAAATTACGTTCAATAATAAGGTTTTGTAACCAAAATGTGTGGAATAAAATTATGTATCTGAAGCTAAATAAAAAAAATAAACTGGACATCCTTACTTTGGGTGGTTGGAGAGTGTCTTCTGCCACTTATTTACGTTTGACACTAAGTGTATTTTGTGAATACAACACATTCTGTGTACACAGAAATTATGGTTTATACGCAGACGACGAGGTAGGAATACGACATATATATTTAATATGAGACACACTGTTAGCCCAGATTGTAGGCAGCCGAGAACTATCGGAGTACTCTAAAAGCAATGTCAGGAGCCCGTCAACATTTGTATAGGCGCGTGTGTCTTTTGCATTATTCATCCCCTGTACGCACATCAGCCAGTGGAGGCAAGACTTAAATCTAGGAAAGACTTCATAAAAGTTGAACGTCCACTAACCGAAAGTCAGTCTACAACTAGAGAATCAATGTGGAAACAGAAATTGGATAAAGGCAGTCTGAAAAGTTGGAACATTAAAGAAAAACTTCCTGCTGGATCACAATTGGAATGGAGAGTCTGAAAGAGCCTAAATAGACTTAGATGTCAAATGGGAAGATCACAGGATAACCTGATCAAGTGGGGATACGCCGAAGAAGAGCCCTGCCAATGTGGAGTAAAACAAACCATGACACACCTGCTGACCTGTCCATCTTTGCTGGCCCCATGCACTTTCCAAGACCTGTGGTTGGCCAACGACGCTGCAGTGAAGTGTGCCGAACACTGGAGAGAGATATGAGCCTTGCTTTAGACAATAATGACGACTTACAATATGTGAAGATCATGAATGTATATATGAATGAATAACTATCATTTACTTGTATTTGTAATCTAGTATACATAGCGTATTAATTAATTACAGATGTAGCTCAGACACGATTAAAAATAAATTATTCATCCACTGTCGGCCGGGTGTTCAGTATTTCGGAGCATGGCGAAGTTTTTGCACCGCACATTTCGGAATCATATTTGACACAACCTCCCCCCATGAACCATGGACCTTGCCGTTGGTGGGGAGGCTTGCGTGCCTCAGCGATACAGATAGCCGTACCGTAGGTGCAACCTCAACGGAGGGGTATCTGTTGAGAGGCCAGACAAACGTGTGGTTCCTGAAGAGGGGCAGCAGCCTTTTCAGTAGTTGCAAGGGCAACAGTCTGGATGATTGACTGATCTGGCCTTGTAACAATAACCAAAACGGCCTTGCTGTGCTGGTACTGCGAACGGCTGAAAGCAAGGGGAAACTACAGCCGTAATTTTTCCCGAGGGCATGCAGCTTTACTGTATGATTACATGATGATGGCGTCCTCTTGGGTAAAATATTCCGGAGGTAAAATAGTCCCCCATTCGGATCTCCGGGCGGGGACTACTCAAGAGGATGTCGTTATCAGGAGAAAGAAAACTGGCGTTCTACGGATCGGAGCGTGGAATGTCAGATCCCTTAATCGGGCAGGTAGGTTAGAAAATTTAAAAAGGGAAATGGATAGGTTGAAGTTAGATATAGTGGGAATTAGTGAAGTTCGGTGGCAGGAGGAACAAGACTTCTGGTCAGGTGACTACAGGGTTATAAACACAAAATCAAATAGGGGTAATGCAGGAGTAGGTTTAATAATGAATAGGAAAATAGGAATGCGGGTAAGCTACTACAAACAGCATAGTGAACGCATTATTGTGGCCAAGATAGATACGAAGCCCACACCTACTACAGTAGTACAAGTTTATATGCCAACTAGCTCTGCAGATGACGAAGAAATTGAAGAAATGTATGATGAAATAAAAGAAATTATTCAGATTGTGAAGGGAGACGAAAATTTAATAGTCATGGGTGACTGGAATTCGATTGTAGGAAAAGGGAGAGAAGGAAACATAGTAGGTGAATATGGATTGGGGGACAGAAATGAAAGAGGAAGCCGCCTGGTAGAATTTTGCACAGAGCACAACATAATCATAAGTAACACTTGGTTTAAGAATCATGAAAGAAGGTTGTATACATGGAAGAACCCTGGAGATACTAAAAGGTATCAGATAGATTATATAATGGTAAGACAGAGATTTAGGAACCAGGTTTTAAATTGTAAGACATTTCCAGGGGCAGATGTGGACTCTGACCACAATCTATTGGTTATGACCTGTAGATTAAAACTGAAGAAACTGCAAAAAGGTGGGAGTTTAAGGAGATGGGACCTGGATAAACTAAAAGAACCAGAGGTTGTACAGAGATTCAGGGAGAACATAAGGGAGCAATTGACAGGAATGGGGGAAATAAATACAGTAGAAGAAGAATGGGTAGCTTTGAGGGATGAAGTAGTGAAGGCAGCAGAGGATCAAGTAGGTAAAAAGACGAGGGCTAGTAGAAATCCTTGGGTAACAGAAGAAATATTGAATTTACTTGATGAAAGGAGAAAATATAAAAATGCAGTAAGTGAAACAGGCAAAAAGGAATACAAACGTCTCAAAAATGATATCGACAGGAAGTGCAAAATGGCTAAGCAGGGATGGCTAGAGGACAAATGTAAGGATGTAGAGGCTTATCTCACTAGGGGTAAGATAGATAGAGCCTACAGGAAAATTAAAGAGACCTTTGGAGAAAAGAGAACCACTTGTATGAATATCAAGAGCTCAGATGGAAACCCAGTTCTAAGCAAAGAAGGGAAAGCAGAAAGGTGGAAGGAGTATATTGAGGGTCTATACAAGGGCGATGTACTTGAGGACAATGTTATGGAAATGGAAGAGGATGTAGATGAAGATGAAATGGGAGATACGATACTGCGTGAAGAGTTTGACAGAGCACTGAAAGACCTGAGTCGAAACAAGGCCCCCGGAGTAGACAATATTCCATTGGAACTACTGACGGCCGTGGGAGAGCCAGTCCTGACAAAACTCTACCATCTGGTGAGCAAGATGTATGAAACAGGCGAAATACCCTCAGACTTCAAGAAGAATATAATAATTCCAATCCCAAAGAAAGCAGGTGTTGACAGATGTGAAAATTACCGAACTATCAGCTTAATAAGTCACAGCTGCAAAATACTAACACGAATTCTTTACAGACGAATGGAAAAACTAGTAGAAGCCAACCTCGGGGAAGATCAGTTTGGATTCCGTAGAAACACTGGAACACGTGAGGCAATACTTACCTTACGACTTATCTTGGAAGAAAGATTAAGGAAAGGCAAACCTACGTTTCTAGCATTTGTAGACTTAGAGAAAGCTTTTGACAATGTTGACTGGAATACTCTCTTTCAAATTCTAAAGGTGGCAGGGGTAAAATACAGGGAGCGAAAGGCTATTTACAATTTGTACAGAAACCAGATGGCAGTTATAAGAGTCGAGGGACATGAAAGGGAAGCAGTGGTTGGGAAGGGAGTAAGACAGGGTTGTAGCCTGTCCCCGATGTTGTTCAATCTGTATATTGAGCAAGCAGTAAAGGAAACAAAAGAAAAATTCGGAGTAGGTATTAAAATTCATGGAGAAGAAATAAAAACTTTGAGGTTCGCCGATGACATTGTAATTCTGTCAGAGACAGCAAAGGACTTGGAAGAGCAGTTGAATGGAATGGACAGTGTCTTGAAAGGAGGATATAAGATGAACATCAACAAAAGCAAAACAAGGATAATGGAATGTAGTCTAATTAAGTCGGGTGATGCTGAGGGAATTAGATTAGGAAATGAGGCACTTAAAGTAGTAAAGGAGTTTTGCTATTTGGGGAGCAAAATAACTGATGATGGTCGAAGTAGAGAGGATATAAAATGTAGGCTGGCAATGGCGAGGAAAGCGTTTCTGAAGAAGAGAAATTTGTTAACATCCAGTATTGATTTAAGTGTCAGGAAGTCATTTCTGAAAGTATTCGTATGGAGTGTAGCCATGTATGGAAGTGAAACATGGACGATAAATAGTTTGGACAAGAAGAGAATAGAAGCTTTCGAAATGTGGTGCTACAGAAGAATGCTGAAGATTAGATGGGTAGATCACATAACTAATGAGGAAGTATTGAATAGGATTGGGGAGAAGAGAAGTTTGTGGCACAACTTGACCAGAAGAAGGGATCGGTTGGTAGGACATGTTCTGAGGCATCAAGGGATCACCAATTTAGTATTGGAGGGCAGCGTGGAGGGTAAAAATCGTAGGGGGAGACCAAGAGATGAATACACTAAGCAGATTCAGAAGGATGTAGGTTGCAGTAGGTACTGGGAGATGAAAAAGCTTGCACAGGATAGAGTAGCATGGAGAGCTGCATCAAACCAGTCTCAGGACTGAAGACCACAACAACAACAACATTTGACACAAACACCATCCGGCATATCAGAATTCATAACAATGTAATTACAGCATAAAGTTCAAAATACGTTTCTCATATCCCTTTTCTGTAATTTTAATGTTCTTTCATTCAGTACGTAATCATGTGGATAACTAAGCTTTGCCAGTCATCATTCGTGAATAGAACAGGGCAGGGGGATTTTTTTTATGGTTTTAGGGCTCAAAACTGCTACGGTCATTAGCGCCCATTCTGTGGCTTAGGGAAAGGTAAAAAAAAAAACACAAATTGGCAATAACCAGCAATGGGAGCTAAACTCAAAAAGTAGGGAAACTAAAAAACAGAAGGAAAGCTCAGAAAACCACTATAAAAGGGGGGTTGTTTTCCCCAAAAAGAGCTTCAAATGACAGACGTCATCTCACTCATCATCATCATCATCATCATCATCATCATCATCATCATCATCATCATCATCATCATCATCATCATCTAAGACTGATTATGCCTTTCAGCGTTCAGTCTGGAGCATAGCCCCCGTTATAAAATTCCTCCATGATTCCCTATTCAGTGCTAAAATTGGTGCCTCTTCTGATGTTAAACCTATTACTTCAAAATCATTCTTAACCGAATCCAGGTACCTTCTCATTGGTCTACCCCGACGCCTCCTACCCTCTACTGCTGAACCCATGACTCTCTTGGGTAGCCTTGCTTCTCCCATGCGTGTAACATGACCCCACCATCTAAGCCTGTTCGCCCTGACTGCTACGTCTATAGAGTTCATTCCCAGTTTTTCTTTAATTTCCTGCCATTGTTCCCATCTACTAGTACCTGCAGTCATCCGTAACCTCATCCTTATTGATAATGTAAGCTGAATCCACCCAGCTTTCGCTCCCATACAACAAAGTTGGTCGAAAGATTGAACGGTGCACAGACTCTTGCAGAAGAGAGTAGATCGTAGCTGAGCGCTCACTGCATTAGCTTTGCTACACCTCGCTTCCAGTTCTTTCACTATGTTGCCATCCTGTGAGAATATGCATCCTAAGTACTTGAAACCGTCCACCTGTTCTAACTTTGTTCCTCCTATTTGGCACTCAATCCGTTTATATTTCTTTCCCACTGACATTACTTTCGTTTTGGAGATGCTAATATTCATACCATAGTCCTTACATTTCTGATCTAGCTCTGAAATATTACTTTGCAAACTTTCAATCGAATCTGCCATCACAACTAAGTCATCCGCATATGCGAGACTGCTTATTTTGTGTTCACATATCTTAATCTCACCCAGCCAGTCTATTGTTTTCAACATATGATCCATAAATAATACGAACAACAGTGGAGACAGGTTGCAGCCTTGTCTTACCCCTCAAACTACTCTGAACCATGAACTCAATTTACCGTCAACTCTAACTGCTGCCTGACTATCCATGTAAATACCTTTAATTGCTTGCAAAAGTTTGCCTCCTATCCCATAAACTCGTAGAACAGACAATAACTTCCTCCTAGGAACCCGGTCATATGCCTTTTCTAGATCTATAAAGCATTGATACAATTCCCTGTTCCACTCATAACACTTCTCCATTATTTGCCGTAAGCTAAAGATCTGGTCCTGACAACCTCTAAGAGGCCTAAACCCACACTGATTTTCATCCAGTTGGTCCTCAACTAATACTCGCACTTTCCTTTCAACAGTACCTGAGAAGATTTTACCCACAACGCTGATTAAAGAGATACCTCTGTAGTTGTTACAATCTTTTCTGTTTCCATGTTTAAAGATTGGTGTGATTACTGCTTTCGTCCAGTCTGATGGAACCTGTCCCGACTCCCAGGCCATTTCAGTTATCCTGTGTAGCCATTTAAGACCTGATATTCCACTGTATTTTACGAGTTCTGACTCAATTTCATCCACCCGAGCTGCTTTATTGCACTGCAATCTATTGACCATTTTATCCACTTCCTCAAATGTGATCCTATTTCCATCATAATTCCTATCCCATTCTACCTCGAAATCTGAAACATTACTGATCGCATTTTCACCTACATTGAGCAACTCTTCAAAATATTCCCTCCATCTGCCCAAGGCATCCACAGGATTCACCAGCAGTTTTCCTGACCTGTCCAAAATACTTGTCATTTCCTTCTTACCTCCCTTTCGAAGACTGCTAATTACACTCCAGAATGGTTTTCCAGCAGCTTGACCCATAGTCTCCAACCCGTTTCCAAAGTCTTCCCACGATTTCTTCTTGGATACTGCAATTATCTGTTTGGCTTTGTTTCTTTCTTCAACATAACTTTCTCTGTCTACCTGGGTTCTGGTATGTAGCCATTTTTGATACGCCATCTTTTTCCTTTTACAGGCTGCCTTGACTGTATCATTCCACCAAGCTGTTTGCTTCATCCTACTTTTACACACTACTGTACCAAGACATTCTTTACCCACTTCTAGTACTGTGTCCCTGTACCTTGTCCATTCCTTTTCCAATGACTGTAATTGACTACATTCAACTAACTGGTACCTTTCTGAGATCGCTGTTATGTACTTGTGCCTGATTTCCTTATCCTGAAGTTTCTCCACTCTTATCCTCCTACATATTGACCTGACCTCCTGCACTTTCGGCCTCATAATCCCAATTTCACTGCAGATTAAATAATGATCAGTGACATCAAAGAATCTCCTGAATACACGTGTGTCCCTCACAGCCTTCCTGATCTGTTATTATATAGTCAATGACAGATCTGGTTCCCCTGCCTTCCCAAGTATACCGGTGAATGTTCTTATGTTCAAAAAAGGAGTCTGTGATTACTAAGCCCATACTGGCACAGAAATCCAAGAGTTGTTTCCCGTTCCTGTTGGCCTCCACATCCTCTCCAAATTTACCCATAACCATTTCATACCCTTCTGTTCGATTTCCAATCCTGGCGTTAAAATCACCCATGAGCAGAACACTGTCGTTGTCTTTTATTCTAACAACTACACCACTGAGTGCCTCATAAAAACTCATCTCACTGACACTGATAAACTCGACGACGCGATCGGCTGAGCGCGTGTCATCTACTAAAATGGAAGATTTATCAGGCGACAGCTGTAAACGGGCGCGTAGCGGAGTAAAATAGGGGCACTGAAGTAAAAGGTGTCTCACCGTTCACAATTGAGAGCAGTGAGGACAAAGTGGGGGAGGATCGATGGCTAAAAAGACATTGCCCTATCCAGAGTATAGTTAAAATTACCTCCTCCCGACGACGAGTTCGGGAGGAAGAGGTCCAAGCACAGGGAAGAGGGCAGGGGGAAAGACAGTGGTACCTGAAATACTTTTCGCCACGCATTTTAACGTGGTTCCTGAGCAGAGATGAAGAGTTGTTGAAGTGAATGTTGAATTAAGCATGTAGTTTTCACCGATATATTAATATTGTTGCGGGGGTCTAGAAGAAACTTTCAGGAAAGGGCAGAACATAGTTACCTCCTGAGCCACCACTATCAATGACAGGGAAGGAAGCGCCAGTCTGTCTGCTACGTGTATTCGTTGCTCGCACGCCCTTGCGGTGCAGCAGCTCAACGCCGCCAGCATGCACTTGCCCGTGGCACGCACTGGTGTCTTCGCCGCGCTGTATAAGCGGGCAGCAATGCTTCAGCGGGAGAAAGGATGGAAGGCCAGGACGACTCATTTCGGTCGATAAAACCAACGAATGAGTCGTGGAGCAACTCCGTCACCGCTCAGCACGTGACGCGGGACCAAGTCTCCGGACCCCTCTCCACACAGCGCACGAATTCTTACTTGGGGAGAAAAGCCCAGCAGGGACTGCTGCGTGCAGCGCACGGATTACTGCAAGCAAGGTCTGGAGAAGTGCTCAGAGTAACAGAGTGGCCCAGCACAACTATCCTGTTTGAATAGATTAGTGAAGAAGGCCTTACCACTAATCCCGTTTTCACGATGTAGGATCACAAGCAATGGGCTTGCGCGCTTAAGAAACGAACAAATGTTCTAACAATAATGATCTATTAGTACACGCATATTTAATGTGCGAATAACCCGTCTAAATTGCATCAAGCTACATTCACGCCGCGCGGGGTAGCCGAGCGGTCTAAGGCAGTGCAGTCACGGACTGTGCGGCTGCTCCCGGCAGAGGTTCGAGTCCTCCCTCGAGCATGGGTGTGTGTGTATGTGTGTCATTAGGATAATTTACGTTAAGTAGTGTGTAAGCTTAGGGACTGATGATCTTAGCAGTTAGGTCCCATAAGATTTCACACACATTTGAACATGGTTCGCGCGGCTCACCCTGTCGGAGGTTCGAGTCCTCCCTCGGGCGCGTGTGTGTGTGTGTTAGATTAAGTAGTGTGTAAGCCTAGGGACCGATGACCTCAGCTAGGGACTGATGACCTTAGCAGTTAAGTCCCATAAGATTTCACACACATTTGAACATTTGATGACCTCAGCAGTTTGGTCCCATAGGAACTTACCAGAAATGTCCAAATTTTTATGGTCACGTTCACAAAAAACAGAACACCTTCAACGACTAGATATAGAACTTCCATATTTACAGGACACGTGCATTAGTAAGTTCTGCAGATATGACTAGCATTTCAATCACCTCGGTTCAGCATGTATAAGGCGCCAATGCTGCCTTGTTGTATAGCCATCTATGCTGCGTTGATCTGGTTCCAAAGTTCATTTGCGCTGGTTGGCATTGGATCACAGCGCTACACCCGTAATTCCACCATATCGTACGCGTTTTCGACTGACGGCAAGTCTGGTGATCTGGCGGGACAGGGCAAAAGATAACTTGTGACACCAAGAAGGTACGTGTGTGTGAAGCAACATGTGGTGCTGCATTGTCTTGCTGAAAATGGCGTCTGGGGTGTCGTGCAGAAAGGATATGGCTACGGGTAGCAGGATGTGTTTGACGTCACACTGGTCACTGTGTCCTGGACAAACAGCAACAAAATTTTTGTGATTGTACCAATAGCACCCCTACCCCCCAAGGCCTTGAAGTGGTTGACACAGTATGTCTTCTGTGAATGCAGTTACTCTGATGCCGCTCCCCCTGTTTGCGACGAATCAAAATGAGAGCATCATCTTCAAACAAACAGAAGCTATTTTCATCCGAGAACACTATCATATGCCATTCTTGTCCCTACAGACATTGGTGCCTAGCATGTTCCTGCACATCTGTCAAAGGTGGACGGAGAAATGGACTAAGCCATAATAAATGGCGACGAGCTGTCACCCCTGTTAGTGTACAACGTGTTATACTATTCCACTGCTGCGCCACAGCCGAGGAGCACGCAGTTCTGCCCTGCGATGCCATTCGTATGAAATGTCGACCTCTTCTGGGATTCGTCTGGGTGGTGCAGCCTGACCGATATCTTTGTGTTCTACGACGTTCTGTGAATCATTCTGCACACACCAGTTGCACTGCCAAAACAGTTCGTCCCACATTTTCGGGATGGATGCCTCACATTCTTTCATGCCAGTAATGCGCCCTCATTCAGACTCTCTGATCTGCCGGTACACTTCGCGCGTACGTCTGCGAGTCATCCTGCAAGTTTGCTGAAGTCACACTGATCCGTTACCTTTGGTTTGTAGCGACAACGAGAGCTGTTAGCACATTTTACCGGTATATGGTGTTGTGCTGTGATGCCGATGTTTACCATAACCCGCGGGCCGACGTCGTTCAAACGCTAGTCATGTCTGCAGAACATAATAATGAACATGTTTGTGTATAAGGAACATATGGTTTAACGTATCGTCAACGATGGTGTCGTTGTAGAAGAGGCGGAAGCTCTGACTGAGGATGGATAGCAGAAGACATCAGCCGTGCCCTTTACGCGGAACAATCCCGGCATTTGCCTAAAGTGATTTATGCAACTCATGGATAACTTAAATCTAGATGGTCGGATGCTGATTTGAACCATTATCCACCCTAATATCAGTCCAGTGTCATAACTAACGCAGCACAGCGTCACTGTGTAGCCGTTTGTGAGAGTTGCGTCTTTAAGTGCATCTGTTGAGCGCAGCCACGCTAACGAGTGTGGTAATATTCAGTACACGATCAAAAGTATGCGCAAAGCGCAACTGAACAGTAGATGTCACATGAGGCAGACCCGTAGTATGAGAGGAGACGGGATTATTATGTTGTCAGTAGAGAAGCATTAACAACAAAATCGGTGAGGCCAGGAGTGGACTAGTCGTTCCATGTCACCTGAAAAACAATCCACCAGGTGCATTTCAAGCCTTCTGAAGTCATCCAAGTCGATTGTCGGAGATATCCAAGTCGATTGTCGGAGATATCCAAGTCGATTGTCGGAGATATCCAAGTCGATTGACGGAGATATCCAAGTCGATTGACGGAGATATCCAAGTCGATTGTCGGAGATATCCAAGTCGATTGTCGGAGATGTGATCGTCACGTAAAAACGGGAAAGAACAGTCGTAGCTAAACAAATGGTTCAAATGGCTTTGAGCACTATGGGACTTAACAGCGGAGGTCATCAGCCTCCTAGACTTTGAACTACTTACAAGGGGAAGGCCTCAGACATGGCCAACCGATTCGGCTCAGATTTGGCAGGACGCTTGTGTACAACCTAATACGAAGGACTAAGATATTTTGGGTCAACGCCCCCGCGTTTTTGAGAAAATCACCCCTAAAGGTTATGACGAGCGATCGACTCAGAGTTGGCGGGATCGAAAGATAATTGTATATAGAGCATTTTTCATCAACAGGTGTGGGGTACGAAAATGCATACTTTTCCAGAAATCGAGGTAAGAAACTTTTACAACTGACTCTTCTGTACACACATGGTTAACGCCTATTGCCGACAGCGCCGATAGCGCAACGGCCGAGGTAAACGGAAAACCCGTGTTCGAATCTCTGAGAAACCTAACGGATGTTATTCTTTTCGTTTGTATTTTTCCATATCTCAATCGATAGGGATAGGAGGGTTAATAAGGTAAGTAAATCAATAAGGAATGAAAATAATAAGGTAGGCAAACTAATTTCCCTAGCGCCGTGAGTTAGTAAAGTATTAAACTTTTAAGTCTTGTCATATGAAAACAACTCCGAATAAAAGAGCTGCGATTTCCTCACGAGGGATCACAGATGGCTAACCGTGCGACGCTTGTTTACAGCGAGGCACGGGATAGAATGCACGCGGGGAGAGTTATATTGGCCCGGTTGCCTCTTCGTCATATCATACGGAAGGGACAGTGTAGAAGCCGAAAGATTGCATCCATTAGATGCTCTTGGTGCCGTGAGTATACTTGTTTAGAATGTTTATATGACAAGTACCATCCATCTAGTTGTTCGAAGAAAAGTGAGGACACGTAACAGTGACTGGAAGAGCCATTGTAAAGTGACCCGGAGTAACATTTTAGTTGTTTACTATCCCAGGAGGTTCAAAAATGTCTCTGAGCACTATGGGACTTAACTTCTGAGGTCATCAGTCCCCTAGAACTTAGAACTACTTAAACCTAACTAACCTAAGGACATCACACACATCCATGCCCGAGGCAGGATTCGAACCTGCGACCGTAGCGGTCGCGCCGTTCCAGACTGTAGCGCCTAGAACCGCTCGGCCACTCTGGCCGGCCCTAATTCACATTTAGCATCGTGAAAGCTAGGGTCATACCCCAATTTTTGCTTAGTATTCCTATAGATAACCTGCAGACCCTCCACGAAGGCGAAACACGTTAATAAAGGAAAAATTTGCAAACAAGACTGTCTGTAACTTAAATATTCTACATACGGTTGCTGTTATCAGACGGCCTAACGGTGTGGAAGTAATTTTACAATATATGATAGGTAAAATTTGTTAGCAACAATCTTGGAAACTTTGATCGACTTCAGATTTTTACACGATACACTAATAAACTTTCAGGCAGACATAGGGTACGTATTGTTTTAATTATAATTCACATATTCTGTGTTAAAAGCGAATGAGAGAAAGAAAATGCTGTGCAGTGAAAATCTGCGGTTTCGATTTCTTTCTTGCAGTCACATTTAATCCTCCCACAGTATATGGTTTCAAGCAACAGTCGTTCGTTTAACTGTAATTTGATGGTACTGAGAGACTGTTCTGATAGCATATCGGTTTCTTCTTAGAATACTATTACGGAATTCGAATTGTCTACACTGCGCAATCCATTTCGTTTTAAGTTTAAAAAAGGTTGATCGTACCTTGTATAATAGAGATGGGCAAACTGGAACACATAACTGTTTCGAAACAAATGAAGCAGTACAATGTAATGTTTCGATACGCTGTTTCTAAACAGTTTTGTAGTCTAATAAACCTACACATTTTATCATCTAGAATGTCTACTCTATAAGTATGTCCATATAAACACAAATGAGGTGCGAGAGCGCTAATGATATCGCAGAAAGCATGAAACTGTCACTTAGGCGTCTTGGCAGTTTCGTATTTCCTGCAGCAAATGCGCTGCTTTCGTGATGTGTGACTTTCATACTTTTCAATTGGCTGAGGACAGCCATAGCTGAAGACAGAAGAACCACCACGAACGGAACTGGAGGTGGGAGCAAACTGCAGAAACAACGGATATGCTACTGGGATTCCCATGTTAGTATGGGTAATATACCCATCCTGCTAATTTCCATTCACACAAAGGGAATCATTGTGGATAATAGGCACAGTGACTATAGACTCAGAAATAACGCCAAATAATTCGAATAATTAACAAAATGTAACAGAAAAAAATTTAGTCTTTAAAGCTGTTTCGAACCGTTACCATAAATTCACCATGCTTCCCAGCCCTTCCCGTTCACCATTACACTATCAGTGATATGTCAAACAGATTGCTTGCAATTATACCTACATCAAATTTATGTATATGTCTAATAACTGTCACCCTGCGCCTTTTTTTTATTCAAAATGTTGTAGGCTTACTTGCGTTTCTTAATGTGATTACTGTACATGAACAGAGAAGCGTATGTTATAAAAAAATGTAATTTAACTGAATTATTTTCACATACGTATTATTTTGAATGTGAATAGAATGCGTTGTTTTATTGTTTGGTTAGTGTTTATAAAGCAGATGTTACGCCATTTCGTAATAGGGCAGTCAGCTAGAAACGAAGCTTTATTTTCGGATATCTTAAGCTTCATGCTATTGCTTGTCAAAAAGATTCGACACTCTTGAAAGTGTTTCATGAAGTGCTATGTTGTGTTTCAGTACCTGTGCCGAGCCCGAATCTCATCCGACACAGAGCGGAATGAAACATCACTGCTTCGATACAATTAGTCCGTTCCAAGCACAAGTGGACTGAAATAGCCTTATTTTGAAACAACGATACAGTTTCTGTGTCTGGCTCGAGATCAAATCTGGTCCGGTTGTCCGAGACGGGGGCGAAATGAAACTCCACTGTTTCGTACCAGTGAACCACAGCCGTTCCGAAACACTGAAACAGTTCCACGTAGCGATACACTGTATCGAAACATAGAAACAGTGGCCAAGTCTATTGTATAACTATCATCCCAACTGATTTACCTGTGCACTTTAAGCGAATTCATTACCTAGTCAACGATTGCTTGTAACAGCTATCAGTAAGACTCAAGGTCAGAAAGAAGAGGGACTACGAGATGACTGAGAGGGGAAGGTGAAGAAGTAGGTAGATAGATGCGGGAGGAGGTAGAAATTGACAATGAGATGGACAGAGTGGGTGTTTTAGGGCGTATATTCAATTCTCATACATATTCAACAAATTGAGAAACATTGCTGGATTCGCTAGTAGTTAATATGCACTAACTTTTCTCTTGAATCCGTATGTCTATCAGTGAAAACCGTATCTAAATCTGACACACGTCCTGAGATTAGCCTTCACATACAGACAGAAAAACATGGCGGGGGACTTTAATTTAGTAATACGTATAAAATTACAGTCGCTGTTTTTTCTTCCTACCTAATAAGCGATACTTCCATGCATATGTCACGCCAGATCACTATTCCATGAAGATGTAAGGTACACAACTGTTCTCAACCGTTTCTTCCCCGATCTTATCAGACTCGCTTTTACAACCGCCGACAGCCTATAAAGACGACGAGAAAACAATTCTGAAGAAGCGGAGAAACAGCTGCAAATAGTCCTCGTTAGGGCCCAACATTCCTCACTCTGCTCCGCCGTTTTTACTCCATTGGCACCACATTCCGGCACCGTTTTCGAAGACTCCATCCGTTGTTTTTTTTTCGCTTTGCCAGCGGGCCGCCTTAAGCATAAGCAGCTCGAGCGGTCCCGCAGAGCGGGTCATTACCGGCCAAAATTACTCACATTAGTGCGAGTATCGATTACATCTTGGGCGGAGTTTTTACGTCTCGCGAGCTTCCGCATTCTGTCAATTAAGGTTCCGGGCGATGGCTGCCAATTTGCGGCGGTCCGCTCGCCGCGAGGCGTGGATTCCGTGCAGCTAATAACTGCGTCTCTCCAACGGCGGAGCTTTTACTTGGCGAGCGGCTAAAAAGTGCTTCTCGGGAGGTGCCACAGAGACACAAAGTAATGTCCACGCGAGAGGAGGGCAAAGCCAACAGCACGGTATAGAACAAGGATGGACGTCCGCACAAATTTTACAAGGGGGGCGAACTTCCTAAAACTGTCGTTTTTTATACAGCTGATTTGATGAGACTGGTACAGTACCGCGTACGGTAACAGGTGAAACTGTTTGCTTAAAACGGAGCTATCCACAAATACATAAAGCTGTTGGCCTACCTGTGGATAATTTGTCCCGATATTTTATTTTGTACGTCGATCTTTATAAGTAAATATCAGTTGGCGCATGTACGAAAGATCATCACGTGAGAACGGCTCAACCGGTTTCGCTGTTCATAATTGTCAGGACAAGTTGTGAGTTGTGTACGAAACGACATTTGTGGAAAAACCACCAGAAAAGTCGAAAATTTGGATGGTATTTTTGTATGAGAATATCAATGATCTATGAATTCATGATCTTATTGAAATTGTTTTCTTTAGATTCACGAAAATTCGAGGAAAGATTCGAGGAAACATTCCTTTGACTGACTGAACGACAGACAACGCACAGCCTGAACCACTGGAGATATAGTCATGTAATACAATAATTATTTTCTGTTAAACCGACTACGAGGAAGATAATGTTAAGCTGTGTTATGAGAATGTGTGATTTGGTTTTCCCTCTCGCAGTAATTTTTAACAGAAAACGGGAAAGTTGTGTTGATGGATAACTTTAATCCTACCTGTTAGTAGATTAAAACAATGTGGGATACTGATATTAAAGCCAATATCCTCACAGGTACATCAGCTGGAAAGGTCTCTCTCATACCCGTATACTAATAATTTCTACCGATTTACCCATTCATTTTGTCTTCTGTTCCCAATCAAGATTCCGTTTGTAATAAGAATAAATAAGGTCGTTGAGGAAGAGCCGGAGGAGGAGGAGGAGGAGGAGGAGGAGGAAGAGATGGGTCGAGAAAGGGCGAGGAAATGGATATAAAGAAGGGGAAGGAGGGTATGGTCAGAGAGATGAGGAAGAACGAAATGAAGAGAGGTGTGTAGGGTAAGAGATGTACAGGGAGTGGGGGGAAGGTGATGGAAAGATATCTACATCTGCTTTTACACTCTCCAAACCACCGTCAGGTGCATGAAAGAGGTTACGTCCCATTGTACCAGTTATTAGAGCTTCTTCCAGTTCCACAAACGTGTGGAGCGCGGGAAGAATGATTGACTGAATGCCCTGTGCTTGCAGTATTTATTCTAATCTTATACTCACAATCCCTACGTGAGCGATTTGTAGGGGGGTTGTTGTATATTCCTAAAGTAATCATTTAAAGCTTGTTCTTGAAACGTCGTTAACAGACTCTTTCGGGATAGTTTACGTCTGTCTTCAGGAGTCTGCCAGTTCATTTCCTTCAGTATCTCTATGACACTCTCCCATGGATTATACAAACCTGAGACCAGTTGTGCTGCCCTTCTCTGTATACCTTGTCTATTCTGTTAGTGTTGCTGGTACGGGTCCCACACACTTTAACAATATTCTAGGATTGGGGGCACGACAGATTTGTAAGCAATCTTTTTCAGACTGATTGCACTTCTCCAGTTTTCTACCAACAAACCAAAGTCCACCACTTGCTTTATCCACGACTGAACCCCCATTTCATACCCCAGCAAAGTGTTACACTCCGGTATTTGTATGAGTTGGCCCATTCCAGCACTTATCGTCGTAGGATACTACTTTTTTTCATTTTGTAAAGTGCACAATTTTACATTTTTGAAAATTTTGAGCAAGTTTCCAGTCTTTGCACCAATTTGAAATCTTATCATGATCTGACTGAATATTTATGCAGCTTCCTTTAGATAGCACTTCATCGGCAAGAACCCTGATTTTACTATTAATATTGTCTGGAAGGTAATTAAATGTACGATATAAACAGCAAGGGTCCCAACACACTTCCCTGGGGCACGCCCGAAGTTACTTTTATGGTGCATCTAACGATGATTCTCCATCCAAGATAACATGCTGTGTCCTCCCTATAAAAAGTCCTCAGTCCAGTCACAAATTTCACCTGATACCTTATACGGTCGTACTTTTAAGCACAAGCGTAAGTGTGGTACTGAGTCAGGTACTTTTCCGAGATCAGGAAATACAGCCTCTACCTGACTTGATCCAAAGCTTTCAGGATGTCATTTGTGAGAAGTACGGGTTGGTTCTTACATGATTGTTGTTTCCGATATCCGTGCTGGTACTGAGGAGATCATTCTGTTTGAGCTAAGAATATGTTTTAGCATTCTACAACAAATCGATGTCAAGAATATTGGACGGCGGTTTTGTGGATCACTTCTACTGCCCTTCTTGTAGACTAGTGTGCCTTTTTCCGAGAACTGGGACACGGTTTTTTGTTCGAGGGCTCTATGGTGGTTTATAGTTAGAAGAGGGAATAACTCAGCCGCCAATTCAGTACAAAATCTGACAGAGATTCCATCGGGGCTAGGAGCTTTGTTCGATATCAAAGGCTGCTCGGCTGAGTTGGGGGAGGGGACCAAACAGCGAGGTCATCGGTTCCATCGGATTCGGGAATGACGGGGAAGGAAGTCGGCCGTGCCCTTCCACAGGAACCATCACGGCGTTTGCCTGAAGCGGTTTAAGGATATCACGGAAGATCTGAATCAGGATGGCCGGACGCGGATTTGAACCGGCGTCCTCGCGAACGCGAGTCCAGAGTGCTAACCATTGCGCCATCTCGTTCGGTCGATTTTAAAGACTTCAGCTGCTTCTCAACACTACTAACACTAAACTTATTTCATTCACCTTTCCAGTGGTATTAGGATTAAACTGGTGCAATTCTCCTGGATTTTCTGTTGTGAAAGAACATTTGAAAACGGAGTTAAGCATCTCAGCTTTTGCTTTGCCACCCTCGATTTCAGTTCCTGTCTCATTCACTAGGGATTGGACACACTGCACCATTAATAACATGCGATCAGAATATCTTGGGGTTCTGTGAAATATCACTTGACAATGTTATGCTAGGTAGCCACTGAAGGCTTCACATTGCTCTCTTGACAGTCAAACACATTTCGTTCATCATCTCGCCGTCTAAAGCTCTACGCTTTGTTTTACACCTATTTTGCAGTAATCTTTGTTTCTGTAGAAGTTTCTTTACGGTGACAGTATATCATGGAGGTTTCCTCCCATTATGAACTGTTCTATTCCGTACATACCTATCCAGTGTGTGGTCAACTATTCTTTTAATCTTGAGCCAGATTTCTTCTAGATGCTTCTGCCCGGCGCTGAAGGTTTCAAGTTCCTCATTGACATATGACACTACTGATTTTTTATCTAGTTTACTGGAAATATAAGTATGTTTCTGCTTGTTTTAGTTGTGCTTTGTACTTCGGTAGTTATTTTTGCTTCAACCGCGTCATGGTAACATACCAGTTTCCATGTGAACCTCCTCAAAGAGGTCAGGTCTATTTGCTCCCATTAGATTCAATATAGTTGCATTATGAGTGGTGTTCCTATCCAAATATTCTAGATACTTTTCTCAGAAGGCATTTAGTAGAGTTTCACAAGCTGTTTTATCACGCCCCACAACTAACAAAACTGTATTTTTCGATGTCATTGTTGAATGATTACAGTATGATTGGGGAACTTACATAATGGCTTGGTTCAAACGGCTCTGAGCAACACGGGACTTAACATCGGAGGTCATGAGTCCCCTAGAACTTAGAACTACTTAAACATAACTAACCTAAGGACATCACACACATCCATGCCCGAGGCAGGATTCGAACCTGCGACCGTAGCGGTCTCGCGGTTTCAGACTGAAGCGCCTAGAACCGCTCGGTAACTCCGGCCGGCGGAACTTACATACAAGTGAACTGAGGTTTTCTCTAAAGTTTTCGATGACATAAGGAGATGGAAGGATTTAGTAGTTTTATGCCCACCCCTGATACGGAGTCTTGCCCTAACAACCTCACATGGAGCTTTAATTTCTATCTCGGTGGATCTGAGTTTCTTGCCTACTGCAACATTCATTTCCCAATCCTTTCGATGTGCACTTAAATTTTCGCCCAAAATCTCACTGTTGTCAGTTTCAGGTTTCAACCAGCTTCCTGTACCCAGTATTACGTGAGCTTCAGTGTTTTTCATGAGTGCTTCAAGCCCTAGCAGTTTGTTGCGGATGCTTCGGCAGTACACCATTACGAGTTTAATACTCTGACCTGTGGGAGGCATTTCTTTCGTTCTTACACTGATAATTCTGGGTTTCCTACAGCTATCGTTCGCTGGATTGAATGGAGAGTAGCAAAATCTAAAATAGGGCAGAGATGGACGATAGGGAGCGGGGGAGAGAAGGGTATTAGGACGTATATGCAATTCCCATACGAATTTATCAATTGCGAAGCCTTGCTGGGTTCTCGATTTTAATAATAAATTTAAGTATTAATAACTGTAGAAGAGTATGAATGGCATAATCCAAAACGGTTAAGGCAGAATGACGTAGCTGGTTTGACGAGAGATTTATGTTCTGGGTCGTGCAATGTGTTAAGAGAAAAGAAATTCTTTCAAGAAAATGTAGTAGTATGTGATAACATGAACTGTGGACAGAATTGTGAATTATATTTGGTTGAAGTATTTGAATATTATGGAAATGTTTGTTAACGAACTATAGTCTCTTATATGGATATTAATGTTACTAGAGTAGTGTCATGTAACAAAACCTAGGATACAGCGTGCAAGGCAGAGACCGTCGTCTTTTGCTGGTCGGTGAGACCCGTGCATTTAGGGTGGGCTAAACGGCCGGGGGACTGCACGTTTGAATTCCGAGGCAGGTACGATACCGTAGCCTATACTTCTATTTGGAATTTAGACTTCGGTGTATCAGTCTCCGAGCTGAGAATTTTAACTGTGGATGTAATGCACCGTACTGCGACTATCATACAGTGCACTGTATATTTGGCTGCAACTGCTCTAGTAGAACGATTTGAGATTCCGATTGTACCTTTGTGTATATTATGTGTAGGACCATCACTCCGAGCGAAGTGATTTTCTATGAATGAAACAATAGCGTAATTCAAACATGTGCTAAGAATACATTAATACCCCGAGGGATCATAACTTTAATTACCTGCTTCATTACTTATTTTAATCTTGCCGTATATATCAGTATTTCACTGACTGATACAAGCCACTATAATAATCGCTTTTCGCTTATATTAAAGGCGTAATGGAACGGTGTGCAACAAAACCCCTGTGCAGACGAACCACGTAACAGATTGTTCACTGCCCTTCGGCTGGATTTGTAGCAGTAGAGTCACCGTTAGTTCCCGAGTACCTATATTTGACTATACAAACAAATGTTGTTGTACGTCAAGGAGCGGCTGTTCAATTACTACATGTCGAAATTTCCTGTCAATCCTGACAGTAACTCAGACTCTAGAATATACAAAGTAACGTTACAGGAATGCTCAGGGATCTACCTAGGACAAACAGGTTGAAATTTCAAACTAGTGACACAGAGGACACGAATGCCTAAACACAACATCAGCAATGATGTTGATGTTGGTTTGTGGGGCGCTCGATATCGTGGTCATCTGCGCCCGTAGAAGTCCCAAATTTTTCTATTTCCAGTCTCAGCACTTCCCGAACGATGAGATGATGAGTACAACACAAAAGCCATTCCCCGGTCGGAGAAAATCGCCCACGCGGCCGGGAATCGAACACGGGGCCCCGTGATCCACAGGCAGCAACATCAGCAGTAACCAAACACACGCGTAACACACGACGCCCATTCTAAAAGTAGAGCAAAATGTCAAAGTGCTCCACCGCCTAAATAAAGGACATAAACTGGGCGTGTTAGAAGAACTGAAGATATTCCCATTACAGAAAATACACTACTGGAAATTAAAATTGCTACACCAAGAAGAAATGCAGATGATAAACGGGCATTCATTGGACAAATATATTATACTAGAACTGACATGTCATTACATTTTCACGCGATTTGGATGCATACATCCTGAGAAATCAGTACCCAGAACAACCACCTCTGGCCGTAATAACGGCCTTGATACGCCTGGCCATTGAGCTTGGATGGCGTGTACAGGTACAGCTGCCCGTGCAGCTTCAACACGATACCACAGTTCGTCAAGAGTAGTGACTGGCGTATTGTGACGAGCCAGTTCAAATGGTTCAAATGGCTCTGAGCACTATGCGACTTAACTTCTGAGGTCATCAGTCGCCTAGAACTTAGAACTAATTAAACCTAACTAACCTAAGGACATCACACACATCCATGCCCGAGGCAGGATTCGAACCTGCGACCGTAGCGGTCGCTCGGTTCCAGACTGTAGCGCCTAGAACCGCACGGACACTCCGGCCGACGAGCCAGTTGCTCGGCCACCATTGACCAGACGTTTTCAGTTGGTGAGAGATCTGGAGAATGTGCCGGTCAGGGCAGCAGTCGAACATTTTCTGTATCCAGAAAGGCCCGTACAGGACCTGCAACATGCGGTCGTGCATTATCCTGCTGAAATGTAGGGTTTCGCAGGGAACGAATGAGGGGTAGAGCCACGGGTCGTAACATATCTGAAACGTAACGTCCATTGTTCAAAGTGTCGTCAATGCGAACAACAGGTGACCGAGACGTGTAACCAATGGCACCCCATACCATCACGCCGGGTGATACGCCAGTATGACGATGACGAATACACGCTTCTAATGTGCGTTCATCGCGATGTCGCCAAACGCGGATGCGACCATCATGATGCTGCAAACAGAACCTGGATTCATCCGAAAAAGTGACGTTTTGCCATTCGTGCACCCAGGTTCGTCGTCGAGTACACCATCGCAGGCGCTCCTGTCTGTGATGCAGCGTCAAGGGTAACCGCAGCCATGGTCTCCGAGGTGATAGTCCATGCTGCTGCAAACGTCGTCGAACTGTTCGTGCTGATGGCTGTTGTCTTGCAACTCGGAGATCGAGACGCGGCTGCACCATCCGTTACAGCCATGCGGATAAGATGCCTATCATCTCGAGTGGTAATGATACGAGGACGTTGGGATCCAGCACGGCTTTCCGTATTACCCTCCTGAACCCACCGATTTCATATTCTGCTAACAGTCATTGGATCTCGACCAACACGAGCAGCAATGTCGCGATACGATAAACTGCAATCGCGATAGGCTAGAATCCGACCTTTATCAAAGTCGGAAACGTGATGGTACGCGTTTCTCCTCCTTACGCGAGGCATCACAACAACGTTTGACCAGGCAACGCCGGTCAACTGCTGTTTGTGTATGAGAAATCGGTTGGAAACTTTCGTCATGTCAGCACGTTGTAGGTGTCGCTTCCGGCGCCAACCTTGTGTGAACGCTCTGAAAAGCTAATCATTTGCATATCACAGCAGCTTCTTCCTGTCGGTTAACTTTCGCGTCTGTAGCACGTCATCTTCGTGGTGTAGCAATTTTAGTGGGCAGTAGTGTATGAAGATGAAATACTGAACGAGAAACTAGAAAGCGAATCAGTGAATTTCTTCATATGCTTCGTCAGTACACTGATGAGCAAAAGCATTATGACCACCAACCTACTGTCGATTTAAGTTCGCCCTCCAGCTGACAGCAGCGCCACCTGGAGAGAAATGACTGCTAGTCAGACACGCGCACGGTGCATGTAGTATCAGTGAGCGTGCTGTCCGTGGGTAGAATGGGGAAGGCGCGCGATGTATCTGTATTTGACCGAGGGCAAATTGTGATGGCCCCTAGGCCCGGTGCGACCATTTCGGAAACTGTACGACTTGTCGGGTGCTCGAGAGTGCTGTGGTGAGTGTCTTCACCAAGGCGAAACCACGTCCAGACGGCATACGGTTGGGCACCCAGGAAGTCGTAGGGTGGCCAGACTGGTTAAACAGGACAGCCGGCGTAGTGTGGAGAAACTATTTTCACCGAAAAAAGTGTCATTTCTGTTCGTCTCATTGCGTATTTCGTTCAGTTACCTTCTTTCATATACTGTAGCAGATCTTTCTGTGTATGGTCCAAGTTACATCGATATATGTAACTTTGCAGAATTATATCATATTCAAAAGTTACTTTCGCCCTTCATTTTTGCATACCAGTATAGAAGGGTCTGTTACCCACGTGTGCTCCATATTACCTACCTCATTTAAATAGTAAGAAAGATTTTCAGCAAGAAAACCGAAGAATGAGCTTCGAAGTGCAGAAAGATAATTTAGAAGTGAACCAAGAACTTTAATTAGCTCAGCTTAAGACTCTCTCATGCGGAGCAGGTGACTGGGTTATAGGCAACAGACGTTGTATACGCAGAACGCACACTGCCTACGCCCTCCTGTCTGATTGGGCCATGACCAAGTCTATGACGCATGGCGTCGCCGGAAAACGGAAGAAAACGCTTTGTCTCTAACAGAAGTTGTTCCCTTTGTTAACCTCTAGATGTTTGGTGCTAAGACTTTTGGAACACCCTGTATATGTTGAACATGTCACAATTGGCTACCATGAAAATACAAAGTTTCCGTTTCAGACGGCGAGCATGTTGAATAATGCCACATCTTTGTTGTTGCTTTGTGAACAGTATTCATATTTCAGAGAAAACGTGGCTCGATTAAGGATGGTGGTACGTAAGTAACAGAATTAGGATAGGTTTTCGTGATAATGCGAGCAATGCTGCTAGCATTAGTGAGATTCTGACTGAGGAGAAATCAATTGCAGCATCAAGCGTAAATACCCTTTTGGTATTTGAGTACCAGAATTCAGGTTCAATTAACATCTGTCACGCATTCTTATTCTGTGTACGACCCTGAAGGCATTTCTCCAAAACCTCAGTGTCACCTAGGTCCATGAGAACTAACTGTATGACGCCTGTGACATCAAAACAATATAGACTGGTAGACTAGATATCTGTATAATGCTCTAATCCTTGTAATCTAGTGTATTTTCACGAAGCATCTGGTCTCTTTGGGCATGATCTATGTAAAGGTCCAAAATATGTTGAGTATTATACTCTCTACCTTGAATTATTTGATGCTAATGGCCAGCCGCTGTCGCTGAGCGGTTCTAGGCGCTTCAGGTCAGGAACCGCGCGACAGCTACGATCGCAGGTTCGAATCCTGCCTCGGGCATGGATGTGTGTGATGTCCTTAGGTTAGTTAGGTTTAAGTAGTTCTAATTTCTAGGGAACAGATGACCTCAAATGTTCAGTCCCATAGTGCTCAGAGCCATTTGAACCATTGTTTTTTATGCTAATATCGCATACAACAACGGAAGTTGCGTTAAGTGCCATGTGCTTTGGATAATGCATTCATACAGAACGAGATGAAGACGCATGATGAGAAAAAACAGATGATTTAAGGGGCAAGCTGGACAAAGAACGAAATCTGCTGAAAGGAAAAATGGTGACGAGTAGTATAGTAAGTCATAAAATCTTTGCTACCGCCAGGAACTTTATGAAATAGTTGTTATAATTTTAGACACTTTGTCCGATCTGTGTTTTCGTCATGCAACGGGCATTTTCAAGTAAGACATATTTCCAGTATTTGTTTTTAGCATATCAATTTACACTTTTTTATCTACTTCTAAATACATACCCCGCCAGACAATACGGTGCATGGTGGAGGATACCTTGTACTGCTGCTAGCCGTTACCTTTCATTTTCAACCACAAATGGAGGTACAGTCTATATCCTCCCCTAAGAGATCTAATTTCTCTTACCTTGTCTACGCGGCACTTACGCGAGGTGAATTCTTGAGGCAGTAGACTCGTTCTGTAATCTGCTGAGAATTCTTCCAGTAAAACAAAGTCGATAATTCACCTGCCTTTCAACCGACCTTGAGTGCTCGTTCCGTTTTATGTCGCTATGCGACATTAATCTAGGTACTGCGGCGTGACTATGTCAAGCAGCATTCCACTAATACTGTATTCGAACATTACAGGATTGTTTATCCTACTCGTCCCTCTTCACTCATATTTTTCCACATTTATATCAAGATTCCATTCATCACATCAAATAGAAATTCCGTCGGAGTACTGCTGTACCTTACCCTATTGCCACTCGACAATGACCCTTTCACATGAACTACTGCTGTATCTGCTAACAGTCGCACCCCGCTGCTCAGACTGTCCGTCACACTGGATGTGTGTATAGAGAAGAAGAACGGTCCTACTACACTTTCCTAGAGTGCTCCTGACCGTGCATTTATCTCCGATGAACACTCGCCGTCAAGGACAAGTTACTCAATCTACAGGGCGAGTCAAAAGTCGCAGTACACCTTATTATGTAAAAGCCCTGCAGGAATGCGGAAACCCGAATATCCCAGTACGGTATGGGTGAGGTGCTCTATGTCATGTTATGTACCGAACATGGGCACCATCTTGAAATCGTCCATTTTGAATCTTAAGTCTTCTTTTTTTAAATGGAAATGGGGTCGTTTCATGTATCAGATAACATCAGTACTTTGTGGAAAGTTCATACCTGTAAACGGATTCGAGGTACCAGTTATGGATCAAAAGTTACCCTTTTTTCATTGCAGGTAATTAAATGGCCCTGATGACAAGGTCCCATACTCCGAGGAGCGTAGGTGACGATGCGGGAGACCCGCACCGCCGTACTAGGCAAGGTCCTAGCGGTGGTGGTTCGTTAAAGGGCCCTAGAACGAGATTAGCGACATCCCTCTTTTGAAAGAGGTCAGTGATGAGGCAAACATTTTTGTCAGTGGTGAAGTCAACCGTCATAACCACAGACAATGCAGTGACCATAATCCACACTGGATGGAAGCTCCCACAGAGGTTGGTGACAAAGATTATGATGTGGTGTGGATTAGGAGGTACCTAATTGGACCCATTTTCATTGAGCAGAACCTAAATGCTCAACGTTACCTGGAAATGCTGCAAGAAGTGGTGTTTCTCTTAGTTCTGAATGAAGACGATAGCTTTCCCTTTCCACCACACCACACCACACCACGGAGCAGTTGTTCGTCAGCGGTTGGACGATCAGTCTTCTGGTCATTGGTCGACGTGTTTCTGTGGAATAGCCATCCAGATTACCTGATGTCTCACGACTTGACTTTTATCTGTGGTGTCATTTAAAGCAACTAGTTTACGCGAAGAAAATAAGAAACAGACACCATATCCAGTAGCGCACTGAGGAAGTGTGTGCCAACATTTCTCCGGTAATCCTGCGAGTGCATTAGGATTGGATTCAGCGCTTTCAAATGGGCGTTGACAGAGAGGGACACCATGCTGAACACATTAAATGACTGTCCTTTATGGGAAACGGTCCAGCCTGTAATTCCAATCGAAATGTGTTAACATCTGAACCATAACTGCTACTTCGAATACTTCGAATCTGTTTGCAGGAATTAAGTTGTCAGAAAATGCCGATGTTATCTGATACATCAGAAGAGCTTCTTTCTATTTAAAAAAAACTGGGTCTGCTTCAAGATGGCCGATTTCAAGATGGCGCCTATGATCGTGCGTACTGTAAAAGATAGACGACGTCACCCATAACTCACTGGAACATTCAGGTTTCCCCATTCCTGCAGGGTTTTTGAAATAACTGGGTTTACTGCGTATCTGTATTACTGAATTATTCTTCAGACCACTCACCCATCTCAGTTATCGGCCGTTTTAGCAAATGACGCGCGCGCTGTCGACCTCGTTTTACTTTATATCTGCCAAAGCGATATGACGAAGGCCATTTAATTTTTAGTTTTGGACCTCCGTTTCTGAATGGTGTCTTTTTCAGCCCTTTCTCCACGTCCCTGTTTTCAGCTGTCTTCTATTATGTCACTTGGGACTGACGTATAATCGTTTTCGTAACTCCTTTCTGTCTTCGTATTCTATGGTTTTGACTTGGGCCTGTATGACCCCAGTTGGTTTTCGCGCCCTAAAGCCAAACAAAAACAAACAAACCGCTCACATATCTGAGAACCGATTCCGTATGCCATTACTACAGCCTTTTCATAACACGTCGAAAAATATGGTCAGTATGAACGTAAGTTTATAAAAAAAGGTTGATTTTTCCACTTGTGCAATATATTATTATAACTACAATTTCCAGTAGATTGAAACCCCTTTGACAAAATGTGTCAAACATACTCACCATGCTATTTAAAAATGGCTTTATAGTCCACACAGTGTAGTAGATTATAATATGGCACAGGTCTCCTTGAACATAGGTGTTGAATGCAAGGACGATGTAGAGGGCGATGATGGAACAAGAAAAATCGCTAGAGCACAGGCGAGTCGACCGCATCTGCAGTTCCCGCAGCTTTTTTTCCCTTTCTTTTTCCCCCAACATAGCATCTGTCTCGGTTGGTTGCCTTAGCGTCACGGTCGTTGTTACACCTTCCGCTTCCAACAGCTGTCGGTGCAACAGACCTACACAATGTTTCTGACTGTGGTAACTGATCTGACCTTCAGAAACGCAGTTTCACTTGGCAGACTTTGAAAAGCTGTATCACCTCCAGCTCGCAGCTACAGTGGTTTCCTGGCATTTTGCCGTCAGAAAGCAGTAGCGTAAGCTTAGATTTTTATTTTTGCTGCAATCGTTGATAAAATGGTTGGCTGTCTCTGGAAGCGCTCCTAGCAATGTTGCCAGATGCCTTAGTTTTCGCAATTATTTGGGGCGTCGTGGTCCGCCCACGTAAGCTTTACGGGCGAGCGGAATGTCCAGATATTTCGGCACTGCGAACGATTGTAGACACAGGTTGAGAAAGAAGCCTCCGTACCCCTGGTATCGGATGCTAATGATTTCATTTGTTTCAGCACAAGTACGTACTTACGTATCAGGTGCCCAGTACGTCGGTATGTTTGCCATCATTCATTTCCATACAGCTCCACGTTGTTCTTGACATACGTTCGAGCATGTCCGATGGTATAGTGCGAAACGCGTCATTAACAGCATTGCGCAGCTCTCCATTCCTAGCATACTGACATGCAGATGCATTCGTGTTAATGGCTACCCGTAACTAGATGCAGTAGGCACTGGGAGATGAATGAGCTTGCACCGGATAAAGTAGCATGGAGAGCTGCATCAAACCAGTTTCTGGACTGAAGACAACAACAACAGCAACAACAACAACACCTAGACGTCAGGCGTGGTGACGTCAGAACCGCTTGGTGCTTGTTTCCAGTGAGGCGAAGTTGTTGTTGAATCACAATCTGTCCACCGTCCTGTAAGAAGTTCATTTAGGAAATTCCCGTCTGCAACAGCGAAGTGGGGAGATGTTCCGTCTCGCTGCAACCATACGCTTCCTGTGACGCCCATTTTCTCAAGCTGGGATATTAACCATGTTTGTAGCATGTGTAAATAATTTTCGCCATTCACAATTCCTTCAGTAAAGTACGAGCCAAGCAGATGATGTGATTTCATCGCTGCCCACATTACTACGTGAGGCGAATTACTTTCTAACTCTATTCTGTAATGGGGATTCACTTTCGTACGAACGACAATATTTCTGGCACGTGAGCTGCTATAAACATCTGAAAACATAACCTTGACACAGTTCACTGCATTTTGAAATTATGTCCGGCACGCTAAAATGCGCTAATTCAGGTGTGTGCGTCCGATAACTCGTTTACGAACGTCGATCAAAAAAGGGCTGACATCAAGGTCTTTTTTCCTATGATCTCGCGTTGTTGTCCTCGGTAGACCGAGTTCCGAAGCACGCTGACGTGTCGACTTCGTACGAGATTGTTCAATCGAAGGAGAGGCTTCGGCACTGGTTTCTTCTCGTTTCTTCTTCCTTCCACTCCGCGCCCTGTCTTTAACACAGCGAAAAAAGGAAGCACGTCTTTCTCTTCTTTCCTGGAATGATCTCATAATCTGTATCATTATCTGCCCTATGTATTGTCATTCCTGCAGTCAAATGGTTCAAATGGCTCTGAGCATTATTGGACTTAACTACTGTGGTCATCAGTCCCCTAGAACTTAGAACTACTTAAACCTAACCAACCTAAGGACATCACACACATCCATGCCCGAGGTAGGATTCGAACTTGCGACCGTAGCGGTCAGGCGGTTCCATCCTGCAGTCACACAATTGCACTAAGCGCTCCTCAATAGTATAACTATGGCCGCTCACATCTGCTATGGCTACAAATTAAAACTCGACTTCGACGGCGACTGCGAAAACATGTGAACACGATTGATTTCAGCAATTCAGGATGTCAGCTACGTTGCTGCTAACCTGTATAACATGAACAGGGGTTACAGGGGTACGGGGATTTCTCGCCTACCCTGTAGAATACGTACTCAATTCAAAAATGATAGAATACATTCATATTTCAAAATGAATTCATCAACTCTTCGACGGCGCTAACCAAGAAAGAACACAGTCGCCACGATGTCACAGCGACCCATTAAGCTATAGACGAGCTTAAGTGCGTTGCCGAACTATATGTTTCGAAAACACTGAGCCGTGTGGCTTCCATTGTTTTACTATTATTGGCATGATGCTGTTTTCTGAACAGTGTTTGAGGTTCTCTCTCTTTCTCTTCCCCCCACCCCTCCCTCCATCCACCCTTTCGCCCACTGACGCCGCTAATTCTCTTGTCGCGCCAATTAGTACTTCCATTTCACGGTGATGATTACTCTTCGCGTCCGCCTACTTGTTCGTTTCTAATGAGAAACAAAACCCGGGGGCACTGACTTAGATGTCTGCACAATACCCGTCGACGTTCTCAATTCAGTCAGTGCAGATTCGACTGGTAAGTAATTTATAGAATATGTATCTATTTCTAAGCATACTTACTCAAAACAATTTGAATGAAACCTCTTGCCAGTTAAGTACATTCAGTAACTGTACTAACAAACTAAAACTTCGGTTCGTTTTACGTTTTAAAGTTTCAGTAGTATTTTTAAGAAACGCAAAGCACACAATTATGCCCGTGTTTGTTGTGCGTGTTTCTTCATATTTAATCTTTATAACGCGCGGGTGGATTTTTCGTATACCCAATATGTCTGCTGTCATTATAAATCTGGTGAAAATCTGGAAATTGATATAATGTAAAAATTTAGACGGTTCTACTGAGTGGATGTGGGAGGCAGTGGGGAAGAGTGGGGGCGGAAGAGATGTCATGACACACTTGTGACGAATTTCGATTGGCATCCGCAAGAATTCAGAACCATTGCTGATAATGAAACAAATGTCTTGGAACAGGGAAAATACGCAACTTTTGTTAATATTAAATAAATCTGTTAAAACAGGGTAAATTCGCGTATTACTGAAGTTTCGGCCTTAGCGCGAAACATGAACAACAGCACCATACCTACGTTACTTGACCGTTTCAGTATGGTGTCAGCTACACGCGCAATGCCCTATGCTCATTCCACTAAATAGGTAGCGTTTAATCACTGCGAAGATGACTGCTCGAATGAACCAAATTAATAAAGTACAGCTTGTAAAACATCCTGCTGCATTACATCACACGTTAACCAAAGGTGCACTGGATCTTCTTCGGCATCAGTGGCAGGTCATATTCTTTTTCTATAACAATCCTGTAAGATAAAAAAAAAAAAATCCGCGCGAACAGGTCATGAAGGCCCAACGGTATCGACCGGCCGCCGTGTCATCCTGAGGCCCAGTAAGATAAAGGTGTAAGAAAAACCTAGTGAAGATAACTATTGTACGAATTATACGAATTAAGCATTGCCAGCTGCCACTGAAATTGTTACGCCACTCCTCGTTTCCATATAGAAACGCAAACAATGTCATGACTCATATGGTGGCACTTTGGACGATGTTTCACAACAGAAGTTCACCATTACAGTTGCTCAAAGAATAAATGGACTGACATAAGTAACACGGCTACAGCTACTCTGGCCAATTTGACTCGACTGGCGAGATCCCTATGATGTCACAAGACATCCTCCCGTATCTATTACGTCACACGCCACACCCCTTGTTTTCGATGACGGCGCCGGCCGCGGTGGTCTGGCGGTTCTAGGCGCGCAGTCCGGAACCGTGCGACTGCTACGGTCGCAGGTCCGAATCCTGCCTCGGGCATGGATGTGTGTGATGTCCTTAGGTTAGTTAGGTTTAAGTAGTTCTACGTTCTAGGGGACTGATGACCACAGCTGTTAAGTCCCATAGTGCTCAGAGCCATTTGAAACATTTTTTCGATGACGGCATCAAAACGGAGGTGAAAAAATTTGGAAATAAGTAGAAATTTCAAAGTTGGCAGCAGGTAGTAAATTTAAAGAACATGCCTGCTTAGTATATATTTCCTCTCTGTTTTAATACATAATTCTTATGTTAAACACTGTACTGCCTTAGCAGTAAATTTAATCTCACATCTGATTCATCGGTAAATTTCATATGCCTATGATGGTTATAGGAAAATACGTACTACCTAATCATCAGTATACTACTGAGCAAATGGTGAAGTAAATAGAAACTCAAACAAAAGACACGTCTACATAAAACATTTATTATAAAAAATTATATTCGAAAGGTCTTCACATGCTCACTCAGACGACTGTACATTTACATACAACAATATTATTCACTGTTGAAATTGTGCAATATTTTTTCGCACATTTTAATGTTTTTTACGTTATTCATTCTACAAAAATACTATCCTTACAACCAGGTAGTTGCACTCAAATAGAAATCACTTTTTAAGCTAACATACACAGTGGAGAAAAAAAACGAATTTGATACAATTAATCTTCCTACTGTGAACAGTAGAGTGTTACAATTTGAGTACATATTTTTCTTCTGTAAATGTTTCATCGAATTAGCAATAAGATTGAAGTCTAATCTATACTAACACTACTAATAACATTTGTATCGTTCTCATTAAGTACTTGTTATAATAATCAGAAACCAGTGATTCTGCTGCTTCAGTATTACAGGACTCTAAGCGTCTGGCTGATGTTCGAAGCGCAATACGTACTGAAATAAAGTCCGCATTGGAGGAAGGCGAGCGGCATCCAATCATGAGCGTGAGATGCTTTATCACTAAAATTGAAGATACAGTGCTGGTCCTTCCGGACTTTTCGTTGCATCTACCTATCAGCGAAGATCAACTTAACTTTCTGAACAACGGCACTCATGGAAGAGTGAACAACACATATACGGTTGGTTTCGAAAATCGTCATACGACTACCGTTTGTGCCTGATAGAAAACTATGCCAGTTCCTATTCGTACCACGCGGTGGAAATATGAGAGATATCAATGTCTGCTCTCTAAACGAAGATTGTTGCGCATCTGTATTTATTTCACAAGATCGTTTAGTTCGCGCAAACAAAGTTACTGGATTATGTTCAGATGTAAACTTTTTTTCAGAAGTGTGAAAACAATACAGTTCCTTAAGAGGAAGTGCTTTACAGATTCTGAACACTTTATTGATTTTGAAGTGTATGATCAGTATGAATGTATTTACTGCACTGAAGTGATTCTGTTTGAGTATAATAAACTGGTTGATTGTTACGTTAAGGATGTATTTTTCATGTTATACGTAGGTTTCCCACATACTGGATTTAAGTGTCATTTTGATTTTATTATTGCAGATACAGCTGTCAAAATTTGGTTGGTTAGTGAAGTTATCTCAACAAATATTTGCTCTAATAGAAACAATCAACTGTTTGCAACAGATGATACTCTATAAAGTATAACTGTGCTAAATTCGTATATTTCCACTGCGTATGACAGCATAAAAAAGTGATTCTTAGTGTAACAAACTGGTTTTAAGAATACTAGAGTATTTTTATTGTGCGAAAAATTTTAAGAACATGAAAATGTGTGAAGAATCATTGTACAGTTTAAACTCTGAATATTCCTTCTTGTATGCAAATGTGCACAGTCATCCCAGTGAGCATTTAAATTTCTTTAGAATGTAATACCTTATACTGTATAGTAAATTTTGCACGTAGACAATTTTTGTTTGAGTTTCTATTTAATTTGCCTTTTTCCTCCGTAATATACTGATGATGAGGAAGTGCAGTTCCTTTGTATAAACTTTAGTGCTGTATGAAATATACTGAAGAGTCCAATGAGAGATTAAATTTACTGCTGAGACAATACAATATTTAACATAAACATCAATTATGAAAAAAAGGAAGCACAATGCGCAATGTGAGACGAAATTTGCTGGAAATACAGTGCACTATTGCACTATGTGACATCAACGTGTGTGTGGGAAGTGGTGGGGGGGGGGTGGTGGGGGCGGGGAAGTGGCGGGGGGAGGGGGGCGGGGAAGTCGTGGAGCGGGAGGGCGGAGGGGGAGCTAGCGCGCGCACACCCAGTTCAACTGGTTGAAAAAAGCTATATATGCATTTTTTTTAATTACCCCACACCGGCAACTTAAATGTTTCTAAATTTCGCGCTTCCATTTTGTTGACATGCTCAAAAGCAGGAGCGTGGCTTGTGATACCGTGAAATTACGGTGTGTGGCTTGTGACATCTCGGAGGAGATAATGAGTTCCGATCCTTTTATCGGGGAAGATACGTGACTGTAATCGTTGTTTCCTCAACTGGTGCAAAGTTGATGCATCAAACTAACTGAAAACGCCTTTTTGAGGTGGTAACACCTGACACTTTCGTAAATGGTTTAAGGAGTAGCACTGTTTACCGTATCGTTTAATCAGCTATTGTTTGTTCCCTTAAAATGAGAGAAAACTGTAGATATCTTACATGCTGAAAAACAGTGATTACGTCATCAACAAAAAACAAAGGATTAGGCGCCTCTAGAATTCCTGGAAGTATTTCCTTTAGTATAATTTTGTTCGTAAGCCACGATATGCTCCTGGAATGGAGGAACATCGAAACATTGTTGTATAAGTTCCATTTTTAGTCTAATACCTATGTGACATGGTCTGTGAATTTTTGTTACAGGCTGAGCCGACGATGCTGAACAAATCACACGTCCAGCTTTACGTCTCTTAAAGTTACACCCGTGTCTCACATTATCGAGGGAGAGATTTTTTTACAGTTTCGTATATTATTTCCATTTAGAGGCATCAAGTAGTGTGGGACACTTGAGACGGAGTATTCGCACGCTGCATTTCTAAAGGAAAGTGACTCACCTACGCATTCGTCCGCACACCTACTTGCAGGCACGGACAAAGTATTCGATGGTTTTTTTTTGGGGGGGGGGGTCACAGAATCTCTCCACCTCTTCCCCCCCCCCCCACCCTCACAAATAGAACTAGCCGTAACCCCTCCTTTTAACATGCCATAGATGTCAATGATTTTAATATTAAAACAACGAAACATATAAAACTGTGAATCTAATAATAATTTGTTTAGGTCAGTGGCTAGAACACTGCTTAAGTTTCAAAAAAACTACAGTGCAGAAGAATACGTGTTTTTCAAAGTATTCGTCCAAAAATCTGAAATTCAGACGTGTTATGAAGTTGATTTACGAAATAGCACGAAACTCGCGATTCCAGCAATGTCCTAATTGTTGCAATGTTAAATCGGAGTGCGCACTCACCATTATCAGTCACACTCACATCTACGGATGTTAACACTCGTCTACTGGGGCTACGCGAACGCATAAATATTTGGGATTGCAGTTTCTTTCATTCGTTTCCATCTACATTCTTCGAACTCATTGTACTTTATTCTTAGTAGTGAACCTTTATCTTTCTGCCTTGTCTTACTCTACGTAATGCTTGTAATCTTC
The DNA here is from genome assembly GCF_021461395.2 of Schistocerca americana. Lineage (NCBI taxonomy): Eukaryota > Metazoa > Arthropoda > Insecta > Orthoptera > Acrididae > Schistocerca > Schistocerca americana. The sequence goes on along the minus strand of NC_060126.1, from coordinate 137,532,510 downwards.
CACAACTCCTCTTGTCAATTTCGAGGGTCGCACTTAACAAGTCACTGTATTCTTCTCCGAAAGGGGACTGAAAAAATTTGGAAATTGTTTAACGTACATAAAACTGTAAATACTCTGCGTAACTCGAGGATGAAGGTGGGGGGGAAGAGGTAGGGGTACATGTAGCCCAATTTATGATTCTTGTACTACGTCCTTTCGATAAAAGTTCTAAATAGTTGTGTTGTATTGGTTGACGCTAGAAGTGTATATGAAATCACTCATTCTGAATAAAACAGAGACAGCCTACAAATATGGCAAATGAACAAGCGGTAATGTGTGCAGACAGACAGAACGTCTTATTCTCTGACATCAGGGAAGGAACAGCTGAATGACGCTTACTGTGAATGTGGAGAAGACAAGAGGGCAGCATTAATTGTGTGTAATTGGAAAACATTACACTATAATCTAATGTTGTTAACACGCATTTTGATCAGAACATTAAATCTTTAAGTAGAGCGTCAAATTTAGTGTAACAATGAAAGCAGCAGTAATGAACACGGAGTCGAGTAGTGAATAAATACATAACAGCTGGACAATACACAGTAGGTCATACATGGTCTCCATGGACGGTCTCTTTGCGACTGGCTACAGTAACTCCTTCTGACACAACTAGGATATCTCAAACGCGTCTATGTTACAAATAAATTCGTAGTCCATAAGAGGGGACCACTTTTAGTTCTTTAGTTGCTGATGGGTTTTCCCCACTTAAGACTTATTTCATACTAGACTGTTGCCTGTGGCTTCGCCCACATGCGCGAATGTCACAATACACTGGTGTCCGAAAGTGAAGCAACAAATGGAAATTTTTCAAGGTAGCGTTTATTTTGCCAGAAAACAGTATAAACAGATCATAGTAAAGTAGAAGCAATGTACACAATACAGAATATAGACAACTGCAACATGCAAGACAAAAATACTCTTCGTTTTTTTCCAATTTAATGGATTTGCATACGCATCCCGACGATAGGTTAATGTTCACAGTATGGAGTGTGCCCACCTCTCGCAGCAGTTCAGGCCTGACAACGACAGAGAAGGCTGTGAATGATGTCATGAATCTCCAGCAGAGACAATACTGCCTTTCTTCTTGCAGAGCTGGTCGCGAGTCTTTAACAGTGGTTGGTAAATGCTGACGTGGTGCAACCCGTCTCTCAGACGTGCTCTATGGGATTCATCGGGAGAGCGAACAGGCCTGGCCACGAGTACAATATCTTCTGCTTCCTAGGAAAAAAAATCAATCACCCACCCTCTATGTGGTCGAGCATTATTGTCCATCTGTACGAAGCCTGGGTCCACAGCACCTCGCAACAACAGCACATGAGGTCCCAAGATCTCGTCATGGTAGCTGACAGCAGTTAAACCTTGCCGATTCACCCGTACAGTTTCATGAAGACGAGTTAGAGTGAGCAACATAATCCCTTCCCACACCACTACGGATCCTCCTCGATATCCGCCCCGATCCACAATATTTGTGTCCCTAAATCGTGTTCCACGTTCGCTCTAGATGTGAACCCGTCGAGAGTCACTCTCCAGACCAAATCGGACGCATCCGTGAAATGAACATTGGCCCAGTGGTCGACAGTCCAGGTGGATGTTGACGCCTCCACTCTAAACGTTCCTTTAAAGAGGCGTCGTGGATACACATAACAGCAGCTCTCCGACAATAAAGGCCACTCTGTCGAAGCCTTCTGTACACCGTTTGCTTTAATACAGCACGTCCAGTGGATGCAGCGAAGTCTGGCAGTTGCCCAGCAGTACTAAGACGATACTGTCGTGCCCTTGCAGCCAAATAACGGTCCTCTCTCTGATGTCATACGTCCTCAGCTCTGTCCTGGTCTGTGGGATACAGTTTTGGTCTCTATAAAGTGTCACCACATCTGAGAAACATCAGAGCAGTTCAAATTAAGCCACCGGGCCTAATCAGTTTGCTAGTGTCCTGCTTCCATTCTTCCTACGTCCACAGCAGAGAGTCTGGCAGGCGTCTTCTCTCTGCAGAGATGCACCCTGTGCGACTGTGTACCCAGCGATTGATTGCTGACTTGGAGAACAAAGCAATCCCCAAAACAAGCAAACACACACACACACACACACACACACACACACACACACACACACACACACACACACACACACAGAGAGAGAGAGAGAGAGAGAGAGAGAGAGAGAGAGAGAGAGAGAGAGGGAGAGAGAGAGAGAATAAAAATACCAACAGGTCGTTTTCGAACTTTGCAACATCATCCCCATCCCTAGAAGTAGTAGGGGTATCTTACTGCCACAATGTTTTTATGTAAGGAAGTAACACAGAAGCATAGCTGAGGAACAACTTCAGACAAATTTTGTGTAGACTTACGTGATTATATGTACAAAAATACTCTGCGAGCAACACACCCCTACTACCCACTGCTCCACGCGTTTCTGAGCTACGCTTTCATGTCACTACTTTTCAAGCCCTATGTCAGTGATATGGGTGCTATGGATGTCGTGCTATCAGAGCAGTTTCTCCAGATAGCAAATAATACAAGTACCAAGTTTGGTAGTAATTGCTTCAGGCGATACAGCCCTCCCCCCCCTTCTACTCCCAAACGGCGTCTCTGGGGATCATCATCAGGATTGTCACCAATGAACTCAAAATCGACTCATTGCTAATATCGTTTGTTATCGATTTGGTCTACACGTCACAGCTCCTCAGCCCCACTCACCAACACTGTGAAGTTATTCCAGATGTTCCTGAGCTATGCTTTTGTGTTACTTCCTTTTCACCGTCGCCACTGTTGTATTGGATCATATTGCCATCGTGCTTCTTTACAGATAAGTGGCATGAGTACCAGGTGTTGAACCTCGTATGATAAACGTTAAACATTTCGTTTCAGTTAAAACAACTTCATGACCGTAATTTGTATAATGGAGTCTAATATGCTCTTAATACTACAGTTCTTCCTGTATTAAACGCCGTCGGCAGAGACGAGCAGATCTTAATGGAACAACAAGAAATAAATATTAGTTGTAACTGGTTTAGGGAAAGAATCTATAAAATGGACTACTTAACCACGCTCTTCTATTATACGAAGGAGATTAAGATTTGGATTTTAAGTACCGTTGACGACACAGAATTTCTTTATTATTATTATTATTAGTGACGGAGCACTAGCTTAGATTGACAAACACCAAGTTTTCTTGCGCAGTGCAACAGAAGACTGATGACAGAATAAAACCACTTTTGGTTGATTTTTTTTTCACTTCCTGGTCTGTTCTGACAGATCTCGCCAAAAGCGCCGCCTGCCACACGGAATCGACGCCTAGGTACATTTGAAACAGCAGCTGCACCCCAGTGGAGGGTGGCAGGGAGTGCGTGGCGCAGCGGGGAGGCTGCATTCCAGAGACATCTGCTGGGCCCTCGCCTTACCATCTGCGCCCTTAGGCACAGCAGAAACCCGCCCGGTACGACATTCGCCAGGCTACGTATATCATCATATCATACACCTATCCGCTCATAACGAAACGTGCTTTACGAACTTCTCTGACGGCAGATAAACCTAGACAGTGGGGTACCTACGGTAATTAACACCTATACGAACTGGTTAATCACCGTGACGATACGTATCTAAACACCTAGTACAAAATTTAAAAAATCTAGGGATTATCTCTGACCAGGGAATCTGTAAAGCTTTCTGAGGTGACATACTATAATGTAAAGCCCAGCACACAGACTAATATCTCGTACATGCTCTCAAACGCTCCCCACCTCACCCCCCCCCCAATCCGCAATAAAAGAAGAGAAGGGGAAAAGGGAAAAAAGGGGAAGCAAGCAAAAGAAACGCATAATGGATGGGAGATCGAGAGGAGAACACAAACACAGATGGGACAAGGCTGGTAATTGGAAATGTACTCGACCTTATCAAAGGAACTATCTCGTCTTTCCTCTTCGGCACACGGAAAAACGATTAGAAGTAATGTAACATACGCATATACTACGAAATCAGAATTTAACTTTTCTTTGCAACTGAGTATGAGCTGTGTTCGGATTTTCTGGCAGATTAAAACTGTCACACACAGGGACTAGAACCCTTGAATTGGGAATCAGATACTGCCGGAAATGAAGGTGTGTCGGCACATCGTACATCGGTAATAGCATTGCAGAAAGATGGGCTCACATACTGTGAGGAAATGCTGCGTGACTGGACGAAAGGAAAGTGAGAACCAGTGGACCACAAAAAATGACTAATTTTGTATCGTTAATACGACGGGAATTGATAAGAAACACACAAACAAAATATTATATTATAGAAGTTGCTTGCATTTCATGTCCTGGGATGAAATACGAGAGTCAAACTCAATTTCCTACACAGCCATCTTGATAAATTACCTGACAACTTACGAAACATCACTGACGAGGGAGATGCGATAAACATATGACGGCAGATTACTGCTGAAATATTAAACGAGATTCTCTGAAGCAGTCCACAAACGGTTGAGCTAGAAACGAAAATTTCTGAATCAATAGAATGTGTTAATCAGTTACAAGTCACTTTTATGTAACTTTGATCTTCCTCGTGATGGTTTGTGTTGCAATTAGTACCACTGAATAAATTTAGGTTGTCCCTTAATTTAATTTAATTGTTATTACCCAGCTCAGTTGAATAGACTTAAACCTATTTTTATCCTGCTACGCTATGATTTAATAAAAAAATATGAAATACTGACATTTCGTGATAGCCAATATACTGAGTCGATCAGAAAAATATTACATTTTTCGGTATTCCGAATGCAATGAGAACATAATGCCGGGGTCGGTGCGGGAGGGAGGGAGGGAGGGGAAGGAGGTAGGGGGAGGGGGAGGGAAGAGATCTGCAGGAAGACACAATGTCCGACATTAAATACACTCCCACAGCATCAGAAATGTGAAGAAATTCCGGGAAAAATTTGTACAACGCCTAAAAAACGTAAGTATGCTGGACCTATATTATTTAAATCATATTCTAAGGAGGATTTGGATATAACGCTCCGTCGACAAGGGCAGACGGAGAACAAACCTGGCTGGAGCAGGACAAGGATGGAAGTTGGTCGTCCTTTTCCAAATCATCTTAGCTTTTGCCTTAAGCTATTTGAATAAACAAAAAAAAAAGAAAAAATGCTCATCTAGGTAATCGGACGCACAGTTGAACGGCTGTCCTTACGGACTCCTGTAATCTAGACTTCCGAAAAGCGTTTAACAATGTATTACATTTTTGACGGATAACATAGTTATGGTCATCATTATAGACTATCTTCCAAGGTACTCTACCTGATATAAAAAAAGCATTCAGATACCTATTACTGGGTGTGTACACTCGTCTGTTGCCAAGTGTAACTCATCCCACAGGTATTCGACGGGGTTCAGGAGGTGACTCTAGACAGGGCATCATATTTCAGGAATGTCCAGAAGTCATTGCCTCAGAGGTGACAGAGTGCAATGTTATGCTGCTAACTGCATCACCTACATTGTTTTATGATACTGTCCGTTGTCATGCTCATACGAAGAGTCATCACCTACGAACTGTTTTTCTACTGTACGTAATATATAATGCTGCAAAATGTGGTCATATCCCAATACATTAAGTGTTTTGTGACGCGCCATAAGGGGACCACACTCTGACCACGAAGAAACACCCTCCAAACCGTAACGCCACCTCCTACGTACTTCACTATAGCGCAACACACGTGGGCAGGAAGGTTCTCTCCAGGCATTAACCACACCGAAAAACTGCCATCGAGTTGTCACATGATTAATCACTCCAAATCGCTAGCTTCGAGTCGCCTCCACCAACTAGAGCGTCGGTCAGAACCGACTACAGGACCGTGTAGTTTACGTGGAGCTACTCGACCATTCTACCCCATTCTTTTTAACTCCCTCCGCATGATCATTGTTGGACTGCTGATATTGGTATGGTTGTGGTTGTTTCTTCGCATTTTCACTTCACAATCACATCAACAACATTCGACTTGGGCGGGTGTAGAAGGGTTGATACGTTCCTGATAGATTTTTCTCTCAGGTGACATCCACGTTCGAAGTCTCTGAGCTCTCGTGGCCGACTCATTCAGCCGTCATTGCTTCTCTACTGACAGCGCAGTACTTCCCACCCCTTGTGATACCATCGGGTCCGTCTTCTGTGACCTCTGGTGTTCAGTTCCGCATTACAAAGAAGTATCCGTATACTCCATTTCAGATAGTACAGAAAAATGTGTCCTTCCAAAAGCGGACCCAGTCTCGTAATGGCTGCACGACCACAGGCAGAGAAAACCTCATCAGGGTGGCCGGGCAGATTCGAACTCCGTCCCTCCCGTATTCGAGTCTACAAAGCATCACGTAACTCCGTAAAATGTATGAGAACTGAAGGTTTCATTCGACAGTTCCTCGGGCACGATATATACATATTTTCCTGAACCAGTGGAATGATTTCAACCCATCTTGATAACATATCAGGAACGAAGCGCTATGGCGGATAAGATCTACCTTCCACACGAGTGGGGGTTGCTGTGAAGGCATACGTCAGGTGTGGAGAAATTTCAATCACATTCTGTATTTACACGACTCATTATCTGCATAAAAACACAGTTAAGGTAATGTACCCCTAACAACCCTAGGGGTAGGAATAAGAAACTGTACATGTGAATATACTAGAAGCAGCCGAATCCAACGTTTGTACATTTGCTAGCCTCATTGGTGACTGTCACTGGGTCGTATGGGAGGGTGGAGGGTGCGCACAGACACTGACATAGTATCTGTATCACCTGAAGCAATTTCTGGGAAAAACTGCATGCGTTACAGCAGCTGGAAAAAATTATGCTCATAGTGGGGCACTCCTGTCACTCCTATGGCTGAGAGAAGGGCTGAAACGGTTGTCATACAGACAATAATTCGGAAACGCCTGAACCTATTTCAAGTAACCCTAGGAGCAGACTTGGGGAAGACAATGGTGCTACGTAAGTATGTCCGAAAAGGAACTGTTGGCATTTCTTTCCTTAATTCAGCTGAATTGGAATTAAGTGCAAGCTGTCTTATTTATACTGCTCAAAGAGTCTCAAATAAATCGCTAGAATGAGCACTGCAGCGAGATAATAATACTGTTAGCGTGTATGGGTCAAAGATTATCTCACACGGCTGAAAACGTACGTGAAAAATGCAGATACATTTAACATACTTTCTGGTGTCGCATTGTGTAAAACAGCGGAGCATTAGACACTTCCCAGCGACAGTCCTTCTGGAAACGATAATCAATTCCTGCTAAAAATATGGCTCAACCGAAACAGAATTAATCCGTCAGATACATGGGCAAAGAAAAAAAAAATGTTGGGGACGACGACGGTCTATACCCGCGTCCGGCCATCCAGATTTAGGTTTTCCGTGATTTCCCTAAATCGCTCCAGGCAAATGCCGGGATGGTTCCCTTAAAAGAGCACGAGCGATTCCCTTTCTCATGCTTGACGCAATCTAAATTTGAGCTCCGTCTCTAATGACCGAGATATTTATTACCTTGTTTACTGCAGACTGTTAAATAACGAAATACATCTTCCTTTCCTCAGGTGATTCTGTACTAAAGATATACCGCTTTACAAGCTATGGCAGCTACATGACAAGTGGACAAGACTTGTCTTAGGTTAAGGAGAACGACCATTTAATAATCATTGAGGAACACAGCCAGCGGAGAAATAAATGTCACAGAAAACGCGCTGCTACAGAGAATTTTTCACTAAGTGAAAATTGTCAGAATAAAACGGAACAGTACGTGTGAATCTTACCGGAAGGGTGGACCGAATACTGAGGTTTAGGGGCGTCTTAATCTGGCATCGGAGGGAGCACCATATAAAATTAATTGCATAACATTACCTTAACAGGCATATTATACCTTTTATTACTGAATATTATCGTGAAACCATTCCAGAGCGTGGGTGCTGGAGCAAAGGTTCTGTTTTCTGTTTTCCACAAAGGAACTTGTTTGCATTACATCTTTGCCTCGCCAATAATACACGACAAAACTGTTACTAGCAAACAGCATTATTTGCTCGTTTATTTATTATTACGGGAAACTCTGGCCTAGAAAAATACAACAGTCATTACATTACACCTACTTATATTACGTGAGACAAACATTCATCATATAGCGAAGATTACCCGACGCCTAAGATTCGTAGATGTTCTATTCGTTATGGAACTATGGGAAATTCCAATAGTCTTGCACACCTACTAATCTGCATTATAATGTGCGAGAGACCTTGCACGTAGCAACACACTGTCGAGAACATTAAGTTTCAGTTTCCCGAGATAGGTAGAATGGTTTTGGCTCTTGTGTATAGCCAGAAAGTGTGACTTACATTAATGGTTAATTGCAGAGCCGTTTTTCCTTTTCTTTCTCTAAGAGGAGAGATATGAATATGAATCGTAATCGTTTCGAACGATACGGTAAACGCTAGATTTTCTTTCACATCAGTATGTGGGTAGCAGTGACAGCTTTTCGTGTTGGACTTTAAAAACTTAAAGGAGAGAGAGAGAGAGAGAGAGAGAGAGAGAGAGAGAGAGTGTGTCAGAGAGAGAGCGCGAGAGCAATTTCAGATGGTGCAAGATATTCGGTAAAAATACCTCATTTAATTTCGGACGAGAGTCAGATTTCGGGAATTTCTTCCACTATCCGTTCGTTTAGTGTTTCGTATAATTCGTGGAAAGAAGTAGCAACCCTGCAGTTTTCGAGATTTTTTTGTATCCGTTAATAACAAAAACCCAGGAGATGTGCCTCGCCCATGCAAATCACATGACAATTACTGTTAAACCAGCATTTAAAACTGAAGCTAGGTGTGACTGCTTCTTACAGTAATCGCGCTATTCATTCTGTGTTTCAATTCATTATTCAATAATTCTTGTGCGTGGGAGGATGCTTTCGTTCGCGATTAGCATTACGACAATCTTTGAAACAAAGAAGGTTGAAGTTAACTTTATCTGCCCTTCTCTTCGCACCATGCAGAATTAATTCACTCGTCCAATAATAATATGCAGATGAGGAAAGCGATACTTAAGTATTAGTTTTATGGGATTCATCACATCGGGAAGGCACATAATATTCCTGTAACCGGTATGAAGTGGAACTAATAATTCGCGGCCAATAACTAAGGTCGTATCAATGTCATCAAAATATTACTGCGCGTTCCCTGTCTGTCTTAGCTCCGATTGTCACGCCAAACATGCAATGTCTCTCCAATATGAAACTTATTTTTAGAATAGCTTTTTCAACCGTCAGCCAGAAACAGACACGCTGTTATTCGCATGTGATATCTGTAAAAGGAAGAACATTTTCAGTTCCGATAAGCCCTCATAAAATTTATTGTAATAAAACTGTGGTGTCGGTCCGGGAAACACACCCCGAGCCCGGCCCAACACACCACGTACAATCAACACCTTGTGTATTCTGCATAATAAGAAAATTCATTTTTATTATCGTACAAAGTTAAAAGGATGGACGAGGCACTTTAAAGTCTTTGAAATGAGTAGCGTACTAAATATAATCACAAACAGTTATACACACATCATCGCAAATTCAATGCATATATCTCAGCTGTAATTGATAACTTCCGTTGGCAACAAAGAAAGAGGGTTCGTTACAGTACTTTGTTTATGGTACAACAAAGTCTGCTTGCTAAACTTTTCTCTCAAGGAAAATATGCTTCATAACCAATCAGTTCTTAGTGTAATAATATTTTTAAATGACACATTACAGTAATGGGTAATTAGAACTGGGTTTAGAGGTACTCCCGACTGTCAACAATAAGACAATCTTTGCATTACATTTCCCATAGAAAAATAGGGAACTAATGTAGTTCGGCAACAAAATATTTTTCTTCTCTTAATATATTATTTTATCTAAAATCGACACACATTTGAAGATCTGTTTCTTTATGTTCTTTCTTTACTTTAGGCTCGCAGAAATTACATGCTTGTATCTTTCCGAAAATTAAATTTAACGTCGAAATTATAAAGATAACTGACATTATAAAAATTGCTCACCAAACGTAAAAAATGTAAGAGATTGTCTCCTACTTACGAAAACGAATGACAGAAAAATGTTGCTTTTATCGTATCATTCGAAAAGATTACTTTTTTAATTTTTTTAAAGGAAACTAAATAAAATATTCTGTATAACTTCCCAAACATTGTACTTCATGCTGTCAGATTATATACACACTCTTCAAGACATTTAAACCCGGCGAGGCATTTAAACAGTTGTCACGGATAACGTAAAATTTACGTAAAGAGAACTTCGAAACATCACAAGAGGTAACTTAACCTAAAAGTGTACTTCATTGCTTGCTCACATACAACGCTTTCAGGCTGCAGCACGATTAATCCGGATGGCATGAAAGCTACGGCACATTATTTTCACGTGACACACGACGCCCTGCCTGAGAAGAAGGCACCAGGCCTGCGCGGAGGGTGGAATCTTACGCACGCCAGACGCACGTAACGACGTGTTTACGTATTGACAGTGTGTTATATACCTGACAGCAGCCTCCGTGTTCCCAGAGTGACGATATGATACCAGTCGTCTTTGAGATCTCCTTTCCAGAAACGTCCAAACTGCGAAATCACCGGGACGTTTTACTCACTCGAATACGTCGGAACCCAGCAAGGAATGTTGCGTCATTAGCCACAGTTCGGCAGCCCACCGCAGAGAGGCGCCACCGCCGTGCCGTGCGTCTTTCTCGGCGGCGTTTGTAAACAAACGCTCCCGTGACGTGCTTCAATTTGAAGGAATATTTGCAACATCAATTTTGTGACGTAATTTAGTTGGCGGTACTGATTCGCGTGGTAATAACTATAAGTATCCACTGCATTGCCAATTGGCACAAGAACTGCGGAACGCGTGTCGCAGTACTTGACACCGTATTGATTTTTGCAGATTATTCTTTACTATCAGCTCGCTCCGGAAGGCGCCGCGGGTTTGCGCTGAAGTTTTGCAGGGCATGCTGCCCCTTAATGCTACGGCATTAAATGGATAATAAAAGAAAGGCATATATTTCCATGTTGCGATAGGCGTTCCTCTTTAATTTTGCTGTTAGTGTAATTTTGCGTCCTGTAGCAGCGTTATTTCCTAGCACACATGCACCACGGCAACAGTAAAGCTGCACGATAAGACTTGAGCCAGTACCAGTTGCAGACTGGAGCGCTGTGCATCGAAAAGTGGCAAAAACTTTGCGGAACTAAAGTCGCGAATGTAGACTCACCAATCGGAGTAGTTTATCTTAATAGGCTCTCGCGTGTCATCTGTAGTCAAGTGGTCACGCATCATATTTGAAAACACAGATTCTGAGTACAATTTGAAATTTTGTACAGACGGTGTGGGAAAAGTGCGTCCATAATCTCTGCGCCGCAAAATATTAATGTTAAACATATATTTCTAAAATGTACGAAGGAGTATACAATCGAGATCACACTATTTTTTAGAAAAAACTTTATAGCCTGTAGTTAACTCCCATGCGATCGGTAGTTCTATTGAAGACTTTTATTGTATCGGAAGTGTGAATGATACACTAATCCGATTTCTGACTGAACAGGGAAACGCTAATCACACAATACCCCGGATCCCCGCAGACAAAACTGCGAACGCTTAATAAATAATAATGGCGCTATTTAATTCCAGTGTTATAGTAGGCATAGGTGAATCTTTAAGCACTTGTACTTTTTTCTTCCTCACAAATCAAAGATGTGTAAAGCTCCTTAGACCACTGGAGATGAATGTGCACAAGCAATCGCTGCGAATTAGAAATTGTATGTATTGGGCGTTTATATGCAATCCCACTCGTTATCGACAAAAAGGCAGAAATATAAACGCGTTAGGGACACTCATGGAAAGATATCGCACTATACACATTATCAGTGTGATTCTGGAACCTTACATTTGGATTAAACAAAAAAATCTAAGCTATTCAAAAACAAGGCAGTCAATAAAGTCTTTGATGAACCGGCTTTCCACTTGATTTAATTGCGTACTATTCGTCACAGTGAAAAATATTAAGGAAGTATCTTATGAAAGAAACATCTCCGTTCAGATTTTTTTTTTTTTTTTTTTTTTTTTTTTTTTTTTTTTTTTTTTTTTTTTTTTTTTTACTACGGATACATCTCACTGTTCAATGTTTTCAAAGCAGTTTTCGTAAGTTTTATTTGTTACTTGGTTTCCAATGTCTGTAAGTGAGGCTTGTCATCCGAAGTGTCCGTCTTTCTTACAGTTTTGAATTTAGCTACTTGGCTCTTCTCTTGCGTTCTTTCATAAAAATAGTTTCCGGTTCCGTCCATATGCTGCATAAAAAAGGCAACACTAGAACTATCAGAAAGTACATTGAAACACCGCTGCTAGCGGGTAAGACGAGTGTCAAAGATAACAGTCACATGATTCTGCCATACTTTCTTTTTGTAGCGTATTTGTTGAAAAATATGCCTAGCAGTATATATGTTTGCTTTATTCAGGAGAACATGAAGCATATAATGGTTTATTCATCAAATACGCAGTATAATACGTGTGAATACGTGCAGCAGCACGTGTGAATTTTCGTCACATTTCGTGAAAAGGTTTCTCAGCGGTGCCCGTTAGCAGTGTCGCAAAACAAGCAACGAGGCGAGATAATGTAGAATACAATTTCGGTGCGGCTGTGCTACATGTACATCTTTAAATATAGGAAATGGGTGGTGTGACTTGCAGATTATAATACCCTTTTAAATAGTGAAATTTATAGCCGTGCATATTGAAGAGCGTTTTGTGTGTGTATTTTTTACAGAAACTTTGTATCAAGTGGACAACTTGCGAACCTATAAAGAAAGAGACTACGAAAAATAGGGACTGGAACTCTTCCTTTGGCAACATTTCTACCGTTGGAAATGTGAACACACTTAAAATTACTTATTTCGTTTTATCCCCACCTCACAATTGCATGCGAGTGACACTAGAAACAGGGCATTTGTAGGAGGGGAGTAACGATTGAACAGCGACCAAACCTTATGATTAATTTAATTGCAATGAGTATTACAATATTTTGGATATGAGCATGTATGGTTCACCAGGAGGAAAGGCTGATGTTTCCACAAATAATACACCAGTTACCACGCCGACTGGCGATCGCTTTCTACATTATCAGTCTTCTTGCTTGACTCTACCTATTCATTAACTACGACACAATCTACGACCTAATTATTAATTAAATCTTGTAGCAAGTACTTACTTACAGATAGGAGTTTAACAACCTTTTAGTCACTGTTGTTTCCGATCGAAGTTTGATCCAGAACACGATGTCGAATTGTGACCAGTTTATTAACTAAGAGTGACAATTTATTTCAGTGCCCTGTAAAATCAACCGAGACTTGATTTTCGGGTTACAACCATGGGCGTCCACCAAAATTCGCAGAGATGGCTGAAGACTCAAACTGCCGGTACCGATACAACTTATGGGGAGAAAATCCTTCTGGGTGTCAACACAAATAAATCGACAGAAGATACTCCTCGCAATGGAAAAATAGAAAATTAGGTTTTTTTTTTTTTAAAAAAAGGAGGGGAATAGTGACGGACAATGGGATTTGGCAATGTTAAATATAGTTTCGTGGTGTTGCAGAAAATCGTTGCCAGACACTAGCGAGAATTCTGGACTCAATAAAAAGTCTTACAGTTTTGAACATAGCTGTCTTTCAGCAAACGTATGTAAGTTTCAATGGAGAAACAACACAGCGAACCGGTTGCAGGGCCGGCAGGAGTGGGCGTGCGGTTCTAGGCGCTACAGTCTGGAGCCGAGAGGCCGCTACGGTCGCAGGTTAGAATCCTGCCTCGGGCATGGATGTGTGTGATGTCCTTAGGTTAGTTAGGTTTAATTAGTTCTACGTTCTAGGCGACTGATGACCTCAGAAGTTAAGTCGCATAGTGCTCAGAGCCATTTGAACCATTTTTGAACCGGTTGCAAATAATGGTCTAATATTTTTACCTAGGTTTCGACACCTCTAAGCACGTTTTCATCATAATTAAAATTTATCGTTACGGCTTTTAGATATTCATTCTGGCTGAAAAATGCTTAGAGGTGTCGAAATCTATGTAAAAGTATTAAGCAATTATTTGCAACCGGTGGTCTGTGTTATTTCTACATTGGAGAAGAATAAGAAGTCAATAGACAAGATTCCAGGAGGGGACAAGTGTCCGCTCTTTCTCTCATTTCGCTCCATTTAATACGCCAGGCAGAAATACCGTCTTAGTCCTTCTGCATTTCCTAATGATCATTCAGTAACATTACTTTCCGTCAAAAACATCATTAGGGAACAATCAGACTGCTGGTGATTTTTTTCTGGCGAGCGTGCATCTACATTTATACTCGTAAATCACTGTGAAATGCGTATCAGAGCCACTTATCACTGACCTAAGCATCAGTGTTTCTTCCCATTCCATTCGTGTATGGAGCACCGGGAGAATAACTGCTAAATACCTCCGTGCACACAGTAATTAAGGGATTTTCCTTTCTCGAGGTTTCAGATTTTTGCATGACTCCTTATAGCCTTAAGAACATGCGATCAAAACGATTTCGTCGGGAAATTACACTTTATAACCGAAAATCACGTTTGAATGGAAGCGTGCTTACGTCCACTCTAGTCGCTGTCAGCGCTTGGGCAGTTTCCGACTCCGATCGATATCTCATTCTCTGTAAAGCTGCTATAACATTCTAGTTCGAAAAAATACAGATATAGATGGTGTAGTTGCACACCAGATGCCTCGTGTATATGAGTTCTACAAATGTAAGATGAAAAACGCAGTTATGGAGACACTATCATAGTAGTTCACAATTACTGTTTTGAAAGTTGGTGTAAATGAAAGTACGTTGAGATATAAGAGTCACTGGATACTTTTGATTGTATTCCAGAACTGAGGATTTAAATTATTGAATCTATTGCTGTTGTGCAGAAATATCTGAAAGAGATGCCTTGTACCCTGTATGAAGAGTAACAATGAAACACTGAAACATTAATTTTGACTTATGCTCCAAAACATATGTTTTCGAGAGTAAAAGTCTTCCAAATTGTTAACAATCGGACGTGCGTCGCTTTTAACGACGGATTTGAGGCTGCCATGCGTAACGTGGAAGTCATGGGAGTCTATCGACACTACGACACGCTCTTCAGCCGTGGAAAGGTATGGAAAACGTCCCATGCGTTAGCACTGGCGCTTGTTTCGCACCAGCGTCAAGGCCATAGAAAGACCCGTGCTTTAGTAAATGAGATCTTCGAAGAACAGGAAAGTTTACTGTATGACTCGGGAACAGCAGATTACTAGAAAGTTGAAAAATTTTAGAGTTATTTACGCAAAAATCGACTCCGAACGTCAAATGCGTATTTCCCGAGACGACGTTTTTCAAACTGGTTGGTATGATTAGAAGAAAAACAACTCGGTAAAATTTGATTCAGTTTTGGATTTTATAAAACAGACACTTGCAGTTTTGGCGTGAACCTAAAAAAATACATTTACATAACGCTTGTTAATTATTTGAATTTAATGAGAAATAAATAGATCGACTTACTGCAACTTTGTCTTAAAGTGGCCACCATTTTGAAGCGCATTTTCAAGGTTCATACGTTAGAGATTTTACTTCCGATAACGTATATATGTTTCATTTTGATTGCAGACCTATACTTCACCCTCAATAGTGCGAAGTGTTTAGTTACGCAACCAGCGCAGAGGATATTTTGGTAGCCATTCTGTGCTGCATAGACTCATCAGTTTACCGACTAAAGTTATTTACATAGTATTTTAGGTGTAGTTGTTAATGAAGATTTGTATGAAAAATAATTTTCTGCAGAAAAAAAAGCGTTTAACATGAGCATAAGATAGGGTCCGAGACTAATAATGCCTTCACGGTCTCTAAGGAGGCCATGCGTTTGGGGTTCAAACACATTCATAGATTCATCACTAAGTAATGATTCCTGAAACTGTGTATGCAAACTTTAACGAAATATACCTCGTCTAGCGTCTGCCAGATCGGGTTTTGCGACGCTGTTAGCGACTGTCCAGCGAGTCAAATAAATATGTGACCATTCGTGCTCTCAGGTCCCATACATCTGAGTAATATTCTATACGAGTCGCAGAAGTATTTTGTAACCAATCTCCTTTGTAGACTTCCTGCATTATCCCAATATCCTGCTCCGAACTCAAGTCTGCTGAGTGCCACTGAGATTACGTAATCATTGCATTACAAATCCTCATAAATTATTACATCTAGGAATTTATATGTTGGCTAATACCAATTATGAATCTTTGTTATTTTAGCCGACGGGTACTTGAACGTGTAGTGCGTAGTCAGAACATTAGCGGTGAAATCACACTTTCAGTTTTGAACATGCTGTCTTTCAGCAACCGTATATAAGTTTCAACTGAGAAATGCACCAGGTTTCACCTTCTTCTCTCCTACTCATCATCATCATTATCCACACACACACACACACACACACACACACACACACACACACACACACACGAAATGTTACAAATATTGTAGTGGAGCAGGTTGCAAATAAACAAAAAAATTACGTTTTGTTCAAAAGTCAGCAATCAATACAACACAGCGTATTCTATCAGTCTAAAATTCTTCATGACAGTCAAATATTGAAGAACAACGAGTTGTGTTCCTTAGTCATTTTCAACTTAATGAGAGCAATAGCAAAACAAAACACAGAAAATGGCGAGATAACAGCAGTTGTTCTCAAAACAGAAACGCAGTTGTTTAGCACAGTGAAAGTGCTGCGTGCTGAATACTCGACACACACACAAGTGGAAGAACAAGAGAATTGCAGAAAACAACAAAACAACCCGACCACGGAAGATGTTTTACAATAAAGCGAAACGCATCTGGCCTTATTAAGACTCATTAGAGTTGCAAAAAAGACAGTAATTAACCTATACAACTTGTTTACCTGCGACTGCGGAAAAAGAGGCCGAAAAAAAAAATAAGAAATATGTACTGAAGAACAAATTTGCTATGTGGTATTTTCTGTTACGAGTCGACAGTATGGTGCAGTAACAAGTTACTGTGGAGGGTCTATGAGGACAGAATTTGCTGCTTTGCCACAGTGTGTTGTTTGGACGATTTCGTAAGCCGAAAACTGAGCAGTGTTCGGAGATAACGATAATGACTAGGATTTCAGAAGTAGTCACCAGCACAGTTATTGGTCTCTCATCATAATCAACAAGCCAACCATAGAGATTTTCTAGTTTCATAGCACAGTACTAGGGCATAGAGATGTGCCGCACTGTTGTTGTTGTTGTTGTTGTTGTTGTTGTGGTCTTCAGTCCTGAGACTGGTTTGATGCAGCTCTCCATGCTACTCTATCCTGTGCAAGCTTCTTCATCTCCCAGTACCTACTGCAACATACATCCTTCTGAATCTGTTTAGTGTATTCATCTCTTGGCCTCCCTCTACGATTTTTACCCTCCACGTTGCCCTCCAATACTAAATTGGTGATCCCTTGATGCCTCAGAACATGTCCTACTAACCGATCCCTTCTTCTAGTCAAGTTGTGCCACAAACTTCTCTTCTCCCCAATCCTATTCAATACTTCCTCATTAGTTATGTGATCTACCCATCTAATCTTCAGCATTCTTCGGCCGCACTATGTAACTAGAAAACCTCTATCGTTGTCTCGTGACGCTGTCAAAAAAATGGTTCAAATGGCTCTGAGCACTATGGGACTCAACTGCTGAGGTCATTAGTCCGCTAGAACTTAGAACTAGTTAAACCTAACTAACCTAAGGACATCATAAACATCCATGCCCGAGGCAGAATTCGAACCTGCGACCGTAGCGGTCTTGCGGTTCCAGACTGCAGTGCCTTTAACCGCACGGCCACTTCGGCCGGCTGTGACGCTGTCAAATGGATGCCCATATGGAGTTCAATGAAATCTGAATTATTGGTAAAAGGAGTTATAGGACATGCACAAGCGAGTGTAGAACAGCAGTAGGGAAGTGAGCGGGTAAAAAGTCCCCAGGGACAAGAATTGTGGCGATAGAGTTACACCCTACAACCTTCGCTCTCTCGCTCCCTCACCCCCCTCCACCGCCATGCGCTACGATACGAGGACAGGATATTGTATAAAAGGAAAACGTCATACACAGTATTGTGTGTCATAAGTACAAGTAGCCGAACCGTTCAATTCTTCCGCTTGACTGGCACTTGTGTAAGAGCACGACGAAGAAGAGAACATCCAGTTTTGGTAAAAAGGCGTAACAAGACCCATACGCTTTGTAGACGATAAGGTCGATCGCGGTTCCAAGTTCAGAAGTATAAATGTGCTCGATGTGGATATCCAAGCCGGAGACTCAGGAGTTAGAACTGGAGTCTGAAAGCTAAACTCAGGAAGACTACTGGCACTAACAGAAGGCATAAATCGGATAACCGTGGGTAGGAGAATCGAGAGTGGTTTCCGTGAAAGTGGAAAACCAGCTCCTCGTAAATTTTCAGGTTGAGTTCATGAAACGTATAAGTACTGAAAAGGTTAATTTGTATATAAAAATGAATTAGCGTCGCTGTCTTCGGTGCGAAAGGACGCGGGTTCGATTCCCGGTACCTCCTCGGATTTTTTGGAGGTAGGGAAGTCTCAAAAAGTCTCCATTCAGCCTCGTGAGGACAAAAGAAGAGCTGCTTAAATAAAGACGCAACCGCATCACCATTATTCATCCACTGACAAAGGCTGTAGCGACTGGCGACAAATTGATAACATGTCAAAGTATCATAGACTGATACTCGTTCTGCCAAGTATGCAGGAGCTGAAAATTCGGAACCTAAGTTCAAATACTCAAATACCGTATAGACGAATTTCTGGTATAAGGAGGTACGACTTGTTTAATTTAGGGATGGGGAAGATGCCGTGCAGAAGCTCCATCGGGCAAAACCCGCTTCCGTCTCTTATGTCGCCCTTATGTCCACTACTAAAGTATGTGTTTGAAATCCACTTCCAGATAGCAAGTCTAAAATGAGTGTTTAGATTCATTCAGATAATCCTGTTTTGGAATGTTGCTTATGCCCAAAGTTAGAATATGACACAAACAGGTCTTACAAATATTAGGCTGAAACGCACGCTATGTGAGCTTAATAGCATTAATTACCTCTCCTTTAAAAAACCGTCCATCAGAGGAACAGGGTCACTGAACCTTGCATTAATTATCGGAAGCAGATCTCAACAGCCTTCCCTCTGCTTAACGAATACATCGTCGGAAGACGGTGTGGAACTAAACAGCTCCCTCGCTGGACTCTGTTTCGGAAACCAGATTACTTATCGCCGAAAAGTACACACAACCCGCTGAAGTGCCTCAGATAAGAACCGGAAGTTTGGGACGGGGGAGTGGATGGGTTTAAACTGACACTGTTGGAGTCCTCTACAGATAAGGCCAACTCTTACACTCAAGTTATTTCTCATTCAGAAAGGTTCTCCTCAGCTGTGACACGCATGTGCTAGGGATGCTGATCCGTGCAGCGCGCGAAATATAGCTTTGGTGCTTTTTGTTAACATTTCCAACCTTTCCAATATTTTAGTTGTTTGACACGGTTCTCATCCATAGATATGTATCGCTGGATAATCTTTACACGGAATCGTGAAGCTATGGGACGTCAGTAACTCGAGAGCACCAACTGGCTGTAGCCCTCTCTCACTCCTTTTAAATATTACGGCTTCCCTTTCATGTCTTTCGACCCTTATAACAGCAAGTTTTAGATACAGTTTTGCTCCCTGTATTTTATCCCAGCTACGTTCAGACTTCCAACGAGTGTTGTCCAATCAACGTTGTCGAAAGTTTTTTCTAAATCTAAAAATTACAAACGTAGATTTCTATGTCCTGTCTCCTGTCTCGCTTGTTCCTACACTTGCCCGGAACCGAAATTGATCTACACCGATGTCGGCGTCTTCTAGTTTTTCTATTGTTTTGGAAATTATTCCTGTCGGTATTTTGCAGCTATGACTTTTAAGTGATAGTTCGATAGTAGTCACACCTGTCATTACAGCCCTTCTTTGGAAACGGAATTGTTACATCCTTCCTGATGTCTGGGGATGCTTTCTCCCGTCTTGTATGTCCTGTATACTAGGTGGAATAATTGTCATGACTTGCTCTCCCAAAAATCTCTTAGCTAATGTCGTCTACTCCAAGGACTTCGTTTCCACTGACGTCTTACAGCACTCAGTAAAATTATTCTCGCATTATTTATGTGTCCTATCTCATCTTCTCATCCATAATACAACTGGTTCAAATGACTCTGAGCTCTAAGGGACTTAACAGGTGAGGTCTCAGTCTCCTAGAACTTAGAACTACTTAAACCTGACTAACCTAAGGACATCACACACATCCATGCCCGAGGCAGGATTCGAACCTGCGACCGTAGCAGTCGTTCGGTTCCAGACTGAAGCGCCTAGAACCGCTCGGCCACCGCTGGCGGCACAGAAGTCTAAAATGGCTCTGAGCACTATGGGACTTAACATCTATGGTAATCAGTCCCCTAGAACTTAGAACTACTTAAATCTAACTAACCTAAGGACATCACACAACACCCAGCCATCACGAGGCAGAGAAAATCCCTGACCCCGCTGGGAATCGAACCCGGGAACCCGGGCGCGGGAAGCGAGAATGCTACCGCACGACCACGAGCTGCGGGCCACAGAAGTCTACTGTATGGTAGTGATGCCTATTGTATGATTCCCAAAATATAGCGGAAAAAAATGAAAAATTGTAGGTTAATGAAACGAGCGTAGAAGGGAAGATTTAGCTAGCCCTTAACTTTGTAACTGATAGTAAAGCTACTACTGTTTTATCGATGAACAACTGAACAAGGTGGTGGCGCGGCTAAGACAGTTGACTTCCATTTCAAATGAAGAGAGATCAAACCCTCATCAGGATCAGGTTTTCCTCTATAGTTTCACTAATCACCGAGGGTGAATGGGTAGATGCTTCCTTCAACAAAATGACGACCAATTGACGCATCCATGTCCAATCAATGCTATTTCTCCATTCAGCGGAACATTAAATTGTAACTTCTCTTTTCATTGTACAACAATACCGGAACACCTTAATACCGTCTACATTATCTCCAACATGACTTTTTCTAAATTAACTAAAACTCACCAGATTTCATTCCACGTTCTCGGTCTACCCGAACTTGGATTCCGTCTCTAACGCCCTTTTCGTCCTTATCATTGTCCCTTCCTTCCCATTGTTCAAATAGAAATCTAATTTTGAAAAGACTTCGTTACAGACTTTTTCTTAAGTGCGCTGGCCCACTGCGAAACTTGGAAGGCGTCCTGTCACTAGACAGAAAATCATTGCGCACCCATACTACCAAAATCAAAAATTAAAAACAAAATAAAGTAGGCTGGTGAAGAAATCTTCAGTGTAGGATAAATATAGTGATCTCTGGTTCTTCTCAGTCACTGGCAGTTTTTTTTTTTTTTCCTCTCCTGACTTACACTCACCCCCTCCCCTTCACCGTTACCGTCCACGTATTTGTTTGGAAAGTGTGCGCCCCTTTGCTCTGATTAATACGGGTCTTTTCTTTGTCCATTTACAGTACTCGAGACCAGTGGTGGTCAAACTGCGGCCCAAATCGAGCATTCGTGCAGCCAGCGACTCTCATTCGCATTTTCTAATCATTAGCATCTAGCAACTAACAGCCGATTCCAAAAACGTCAACCAACGTAAAGAGCTTCTCAGCTCATCAAGAAAAAAGATGCTTGCAGAGGCAGTAATGTTGAAAGATGTCCTTACTTTTAATTGATGTTGGTGGATTCGGCCGTGAGCTAAGCAAAGACGACAAATTACCTCATGGACGGAAGGGTAACGCGGCCACTTCAGCGTTAGAGGATGTGAGAGGCGAAATATTTTGTCGTTCGTCTTTCAGTCCTGTTTTGGACTCGTGTGCCTCGTGCCGATAGCTGCTACGGTATAAACTCACGGATTCGTAAATGCGCATTCTAGATACTGTCGTCTTAAAATGCAGTGCATATTTGTAGCAAATAATATGAAATTAAGTAAAGACAAGCGTAATACAAGAAGAAATGTGACAATCAAAACAAGCCCGCATCTCGTCGTCGTGCGGTAGCGTTCTCGCTCCCCACGCCCGGGTTCCCGGGTTCGATTCCCGGCGGGATCAGGGATTTTCTCTGCCTCGTGATGGCTGGGTGTTGTGTGTTGTCCTTAGGTTAGTTAGGTTTAAGTAGTTCTAAGTTCTAGGGGACTTCTGACCACAGCAGTTGAGTCCCATAGTGCTCAGAGCCAAGCCAATCAAAACATTTAGAAAACGTTTGTATCGTGTCTTATATTGCATAATGCATTTAAACTACAACTGTATTACTCAGTGTCCCGCTCACACACAATCGTAACAACACTTCATCAAGTAATTACAGTGTCGGCGAGGGGTAGCAGCAGTCTGAAACACAGAACAGTCGACTATGAATTGACGTTGGTGGATTCTGAATGGTGCCAAGCTTTAATAATCAGTGTTTGGAGATCAGCAGCCAACGTATCGCGCCTTTATTGAGCTCTTATAATATACTAATTTATGTAGGTTACCAGTTAATAAAAAGATCAGTACATAAGCGATCCGAGATGCTTCCCCCCAATATCAGGATTGGCTCTTGAGTAAAAAATATTTGATGACAACTGCTCTAGGCTCTCGACTCTTTGATTGGCGGATCCACTAAGATATATACTACTACGAAATCGCTTGGCCAACAAGGAAAGAACACGGATCACATGTTGAAGGCAACGGAAAAGCACAGTCTTAACTAACGGCATGAAGTCTATGACCACTATTGGCCCAATGAAGAAAGCTCATCGTTTCTATCTAACGATCGCTATTGCGAGGTCTGATCAAGGAAGAAGTACAACCCTATGCACGTAATCACAGCAGTCCGCCAAGAGGGCCGGGGAGGGAGTGCGGCAAGAAGGGCATGGGGACACTTTGTTCCTTTTGGAATCTGTAGCAGACTTTTTTACTTTTTACTAATTTCAGAATTCTGAAGTAGTTGTAGAAATCATATTCTCTGATTATAGTGAACTGCATACAAGCATAACGCACTGCCTCTAGTGGTAATTAGACTGCTTGGTTGGCATGTCGTCAACGTGAAATTATATACCGCTCTCTTGCGGAGGCGGCGGTTTCGGCGTTGTTTTGCAACCCTGTACAGCCCTTAACGAGCTACAGTAAGGGATATTCCAAAACCCAGCACAAAACGAACACGCCTGCCGTAATACGTGCCCGACACTCGTCTCCAGTTCCCACAAGACCAGCCCTTGCGCTCGCACACATCTTAATCTCAAAAATAATTTTTCATTTGATCCCTCAAGTTATGCTGATTTCATTCAGTTTCACACGGTAGAGCGATTGCAGTAGAGTATGAAGAACACAGTCATGCTATACTGTAGGTGTATTCACCTGCACTTCATCTACGGGCCCAAATACAGAGAGATACAAATTTCTACGCTCGAAGACAGGAAAAAATGGTCAAATGTCAAGGTCTAAAAGCTGTTTGGTCCTTCTTACACTACAGTGGGCAAGATCCTGACCGAAGTCCAGCCATATATTTACGAGTTTTGTAGTCCAGTTGCCGTGTCTACATAATAAGACTCCGAGCCATGGAGAGAAGGCCATGTTGGTCGAGTCTTAGACCGTTAAGAGTTGGTTCTACCGACCAATTTGGTGTTTTTGAAAGTTAGTTACATGCATATTAATTCATCCATATATTCATATTTATAACACAAATGATGTACTGAGGATATGCTAATGAAATACGCTTGCCTTTAACGCATATTAGTGATCTACTTTTAAAGCAGTATTGACTGGACAACCATCAAACGTACTAGATACAATAAGATTTGCGTATTTACTGTCAAATTTATTTCTTGGGACACGTCTTCCAAACTCCACTATTCAATTGTGTCAAAAATGAAACTTTTGGAATCTTGCGCTGTTATGGATAAATTTCAGGGGCCACCCATGTCACGTAATGATAATTAAGACTACTATTGTTACGAAGACAACGTATATGACAGAATGAACCAATTGTTAGAGATAAATATTGTGGTTGTTGGAACTTGGATGTTCTACAGAAAGAAATCTCTTTTCATGCTGCAGCTTGACTTCCGTTTTTCCGCCCTCACCGCTAGACCTTCAAGACGTATTCTTTGTACGGCACTGCCTCTTTAGCCCACAGCTGACGGCGTATCAGCGGATACTCTTATCTGGCCTGGCGTACTGCTTGTTAAGGAGTGACCTTTCCCAGGAAGCCATAAAACACTGCAAGTCGCCTCGGCTTCTTTCGTGTTATGTTTACTGTTGCCGAAACGCAGTTTTAATGCCCGCTGGTGTGGTGGGCAGTGACCCTTCACGCGAGAGTAAAACACAACAACTTAATTTTCTCTGCAATCTTCAGGCAATTAGCGGATATTTCTCCCTCTGCAGTTTACAGTCTTCTTGTCTTCAGAAATGCTAGTTGCTCATTCGAGGGTCGGACATGTGCATACTTGCTTCTCCCCTTTAACAAGTTTTGTCAGCGAAAGGTCTTTTGCCTGCTACGTCACTTATCGCTGTAACTTATTCAGCTACACACTAGACATCTACTGCAGATATGAAATGTGTGCTAGTTGGAACAAGATTTAAACGGCAAGTGACGATTACATCGACTTCGCATGTTCATTCAGAAAAGTAACACCTAGTGTCGAAGTAGCTCAATGATTTTGTCCAATTACTCTTATTTTTTACTCAAAGCTCTCGTGTTTCCCGCAGAGTGGCAGAGTCAACGCACTATTTTACATACACGACGGTCATTCCGTATGTCATGGTAACTGTGGTATATCTCCCGATAATGCGACAACATGAGAATTCCACGATTTGTCTTGAGCCAGTGCCGCAGTGGCTATCTGAATACCAACGTAAAACAACTCCAGTACAGGAGATCACGGTAAAAGCTGAAATGAAACACACCCATTGGATAATCCTGTGTAAATTTATTATGCACTCGTAGAAATAGAACAAAATTGAATCAAAATCAATTACCGTGCTTCAGAATAGTGCTCCAGTGCAGACAGAGTTGTCAAATGATGGGGAAGGCGCTGAATGCCATTGACATTGCCGTCGGTCTGTGCCACCTGTCACTTAACTGCCATGAAGACATTCACCCTTTCGGAAAATGCCTTCCGCGCAATGGTTTCTTCAGTTGTGGAATCAGGTCGAAGTCGCATCGAACCAAGGTCTGGTGAGTAGGTTCGGTGGGGGAGGATCCATATTGTAGCACAGCCAATTTCAGATTACATGTTTCAGACGCTGGTACCGAGCCATATTCGCATGAGGTTGCAGTATGTCGGTTGATTTCGATGTTTGCCGCTGGTTTTCGAATATATTTACTGCGATTAAAGTGATGCCACACGTTCGCACGATACACTGTAATTGCCATGACTTGCGGAAAGACCATCGAATTTGTAGAGTACAGGTCAAAAACACTCTTTCTTTATGATGAGTAACACAGATCCACTAAAAGAAATTGAGTTGACCGAGTCTGAAAATCGGTGTGGAGGAAAACACGTGTCCCAAGAACTTAACAAGCACGAAGTGTTCATGCTATTGTAGGATTTTCGAAGTTAAATTTTGCTTTGTGGAGAGATTTCTGGAATGTAACAAATACGGAAATAAGAATAACAAATTGGTACCGAAACACATTTACTCTCGTGTCAGTGGGAATCGGGAAATTTTGGACAACTATTTTGAACATAAAACTTCAAAATGGCTTTGAAATATCACATGCGAATATTCTTTACATTCTAAAAAATTTGCTGGGGCATGTACGTCCAACTCAACACAACTGTCCTTCTCCGTGACCGAACTGGTAGCGTCGCTGTTTGCAGTTCACAAGAACCTGGGCTCGATACCGTTACCTCTTCAGATTTTTCCGAGGTTGACAAGTCCGGAACGGCATCCACTAACCCTCATGACTCCAAATAAACAGCAGCGGAATCGTCATGATTGATGTACTAACAACAACGGTCCAAGGGATTTACGAAATGCTGATCACACGTCCCATTTCACAGAACGCTCCTTGAACTGTCTTGTAAACAACAAACGGTCAGTCGGAATAGGCCCATGGCCTAACCCGTGAGGGGTGTTTACCCGTTACTAAATGTAAATTATATACAAACCAAATGAATTATTGCAAAGTGTAGGAATGTTTCAAAACAATGTATCATGTAGAAAAGAAAAAAAAAATACCACCAGTTATTTCAGGTATTCTTGCAACCGAGAAGAAGGTGGCTTTATCTTATATTCGTGAAACAGACGCATTGTGCCAGCTATAAACACACGCATCCCTATTAGAACGTTCACGGCATTCTATATATCGACACCGTGGTCGTTAGTACTTTTTTCCAAGTTCGAAAAGCTTTTTGCTAGACTGTGTAGACAGATATGGGGTACAGACGTCCTACCTTAGTGGGACATATGCGTTCCATCAACCAAAAAGGGTCAAGATACCACGACGTCTTGACAAGAATCATAGTCATCCTCTGGGGCAGTGTCCTGACGCTACCATCCGGCTGGAAATCTAGAGCTAGCTTTCAATAACATACCCTAGGGAAAGTCTACACGTAGTCTTTATGTGACTGATATTCATTCTACAACTTCGCTTCCGCCGTTCTGCAACGGATGGCAGCAGCGGCAAGTTCAAATGGCTCGGAGCACTATGGGACTTAACACCTGAGGTCATCGGTCCCCTAGACATATAACTACTTAAACCTAACTAACCTTTAAATTTGTAAATTCTGTCAATAACTGTGGGAAATACTGAAAATACAGTTTTTGTTGCCCTTGGAAGCCGTTAGATAGGCAACCTGCTCTGGTCCCTGGTTCCAGTATAGTCATTTAATGTTATAGAAAAGCCAAAAGGTTTCACTGATTATCGGAATCACAGCGCACGCTTGCTCTCGAACGTCACCACCCAACGAGGTCACCTGCGCGTTACAGGACCAGGTAATACGTCCTTCAGAATCTGTAGCCACTGGACCGGGAGGGAAATCTTCTGCGTAGTAGCTACGTGACCTCGAGAAATGCGTGCTGGTCACAAAGGAAATTTTCTGTTGCTACGTTTCTCGAAAGAACGCCCGGCGTGAATCGATAAACTGCTTCCAGGATTCGCTGAATTTTGCAGAAGACAGCATTTGACGCATCGTGCATCTCTCGTGCTCAAACTACTGTACGACATTTGCAGGGACACGGAGCATGTACTAACACTTAGACTTTTTAGCTCTTAGACCGAGGACACGAAAAAAAAGCTGCGTTATTAATGCTAGCCACTCTTACACGTGAAACGTCTGAAAAATGTTAGAAAAACGCCGGCCGAATAAGCCGGGACAGTAGGGAACAGGAAATATGTTGTTTATACCGTCGCCAGTGATATTAGGTATTTCCACATGAGACGAGTTTACAGCAAATATGGCTGGTACGATAAATATGACTGAAGTTCCACATACTGAGTAAATGGAAAGAGCGATTCATATTTTTAACTCTAAAAATCTTTTTATTGCCACTGTCGTATTAATTAATATTCATTATTGACGACCGGTTTCGACAGTTGAAACTGTCATCCTCTGATCTTCAGAACTTTTCTGGTCACAAATTGTGTTCCATTACGAGTTCTGTCACTCATGCCATGTTGCCATTATGGCGGTGAGTATACACTAATCATAGATTTTTCAAAAGTAAAACCATATACAGATAAAAACTACCTTCCGCAAATGGGCATGTTCATACACGTAACGGTCCACTGACGCTTCTTAGCTCTTACTATTCACGATATATGGTAAAAAATACACATTTGTACAAATATTTTCGTTTACATGATGGACACATCTCAGTCGATGCATGAGGTGCAACTTACAAAACGCTCGCCTTTTCGCTTTTGAGTTAACCTGTGCGAATCCGGAACTGTTGTAGTTAGCGCTAGAATACTACAGAACAGCTCAAATTTCTTCAAGAGGGATGTTAGGCAACAAGTTGAACCGGGCAAGCTATCATCTCTGAAAGCTTACTGTGAAGCGACATCAAAATGACGTGTCACTCCATGCAACTATGAAAGTCGACAGCAGTCGACAGGAGGAGAATTTTGGAGACGCCATACTGGATTTTACCGTATTTCGTAGTTTTAATAATACAGTTTGCGTGTTATGGCGAGTATGTCATTTTGACGCAATGGCACATTAACAGTGTATCACAAACATATCGCAATTGGTATGCTTAGTTATAATCAACGTCAGTTAATGGCGGTAACAGTTTTCAGAAGGTCTTAAGATGAATGTCGCTGTTGTTGACTGTTTTCTGTGTTCACTGTGGTCAAGTGGTCAGGGACGTGAAGTTCTGTAGTCGAAGGAAGTACACCTGCATCATACTACTTTCTAATATATATAATTTTCATCTTCGTGTTTGTAACACATTCTGGGAATCTCTTATTAATGTAACGGAAGTATAGTATGCAACATTAGATGTTACTTACATGTAAAAAACTGTCTCTCACAGGAGTGAGTGTGATCGATTTTGAAAGTTCAATCGGATTAAGAAAGGAAGGATTAAATAGCTTCGAGTGAAACAAGCAGCAATCACTTTTTTATTATTTTTACGAATGCGTCGCTATTTGCGAGTGTCCATTCACACAGAGGAGGAGCTAACGTCACTCATGGCTTGTTGGATCGACTGCCATCGACTTAAATGGTCGCATCGAGTGATACGTCATTCTGACGTGACTTCACAGTAAGCTTCTAGTGTCACTAGCTACTCCCCAAGTTGCCCGTTGTTGACATTTCAAAAGCTAACATTCTAGGAAAGTCGAATAACGTCATTCTTCCTCCTACACACGTCTCATGTATGACCATGGCAGAGTGAGAAATTCGGGGATACAAACACAGATCGTCGTTCTTGTATGAAATATCCACAATATAAGTAGAATAGGGCGAGTTCAAAAACGGTTCAAATGGCTCTGAGCACTATGGGACTTAACATCAATGGTCATCAGTCCCCTAGAACTTAGAACTACTTAAACCTAACTAACCTAAGGACATCACACAACACCCAGTCATCACGAGGCAATAGGGCGAGTGTAAAGTAATACTTCTACGTCATCTGCCATCCACTGAAAATTGTAGCATGGCTTATCTTATACCGTTGTAGCGATGTAATATCTGCTGCTAAACCTAATACGACTAGCTGCTCAGAGCTACAGGAAACAAAGAGCAGACTCCATGTCAGACCAACACGTCTTTTCGAATGCCTCGATTCGAAGAGCACTGCTAGCACAAGCAAAGTGTTAGTGTTCACGTCCCTAGAAAGGACACAGTTTTATGCAGCCACTGATGTTGAACACAGCGAACGAAGTAGTGCAGTCGTTTGGGCACAAATAGTTTAACAGGACGAGCAGGGTCCAGACCCTTTTTCTGGCAGTAACATTTAAGTTTCCGCTGCTCAGTCGATGCGAATGCTGAGATGATTCGTCTGAAAATGTGACGACTCTTCTGGTACAGCCGTGACCAATTTTAAATCGTGTGACGTCGCTGATTTCCACGAAGTCGTCGGGTAGTAATCTCAAATCTTCCGTTCGATCGTTGGAAGAAACAGCCTTTATCGCAAGTTTGCGAATTATTCCGAGATCAAAAATCGTTCACGACGGAATGTCAGGTTATGTAACAGAAGAAAATCCTAAAAAAGCCGAGTTCGAGCATCGCATAACTGATCACGAGGAATCCAATACGGGATCTCCTTAGCCCATCTCATAATTTCGTCTCGCTTATTACTCAGCACATCTAAATACATACTTTGCAAGCCACCATACGTTCGGAGCGCGCTGGACGCTAAGTTGTACAACTGCTAGTCATTCCCTATCCCGTTCCAGTCGCAAATGGAGAGCCCCTGAATGAGCCCTAATTTATCTTGTCTCCACTGCCCTTCACCGAAATACATAGCGCTAGTGGAATCGTTCTGCAGTCAGCCGAAAATT
Organism: Schistocerca americana; assembly: GCF_021461395.2. NCBI lineage: Eukaryota > Metazoa > Arthropoda > Insecta > Orthoptera > Acrididae > Schistocerca > Schistocerca americana. The sequence continues at coordinate 137,502,425 of NC_060126.1, read as the reverse complement.
CCACTTCCCTAAATTTTCTCAATAATGTTTCGGGAAAAGAACGTCGTCTTCCATCTAGGGATTCCCACGGAAGTTCATGAAACCCCTCCGTACTACTTGCCAGTTGATCGAACCTACCAGTAACAAGGCTAGAAGCCAGCCTCTGAATTGCTTCACTGTCTTCCTTTAATATGACCAGATGCGGGTCCCAAGCAGTCTAGAAGTAGTCAAGAATGGGTCGCACCAGTGTTCTATGGACGGTCTCTTTTAGACTTTCCTAGAATTGTCTCAATAAATCTCGTCTCTCTACTACTGACCACACACGTTCTTTCCATTTCACATCGGTTTGCAGCGTTACGCCCAGATATTTAATCGCACTAGTACTGTATTCGAACACTACACGGTTGTTTTTCCTGCTCATCTGAATTAGCTTAGATTTTTCTGCTTATATAGAAAGTTGCCATTCATCACACAAAATAGTAATACCTTCCAAGTCATCCCTTATCCTCCTACAGATATTCAGAGACTTTCCTGTACACTAAAGCGTCATCAGCAAGTGGTCTCAGATTGCTGCTCACCCCCACCCGTCATTTCATTAATGTATATAAAGAACAAGATCGGTCCTAACATACTTCCCTGGGGCACTCCTGAAGATACCCTTGCCACTGATGAACACCCGCCGTCCAGGGTAACGTACTGTGTTCTTCTACTCAAGAACTGGCCGGCCGCGGTGGTCTAGCGGTTCTAGGCGCGCAGTCCGGGACCGCGCGACTGCTACGGTCGCAGGTTCGAATCCTGCCTCGGGCATGGATGTGTGTGATGTCGTTAGGTTAGTTAGGTTTAAGTAGTTCTAAGTTCTAGGGGACTGATGACCACATATGTTAAGTCCCATAGTGCTCAGAGCCATTAGAACCATTTTTACTCAAGAACTCTTTGAGCCACTTACATCTCTGGGTACCTAAGTTGTAAGCTAAGACCTTCGTTAGCAGTCTGCAATGGGGTACACTGTGAAACGCTTCCGGAAATCTAGGACTATGGAGTGTGCTTATTCCCTTCATCGGCGGTTCGCAAGACGGAATGCGAGCAAAGGGCAAACCAGTTTCGCTCGAGCGATGGTTTATAAACCCCTAGCGATTTGTGTGCAGAAGCTTTTATGTCTCAAGAAAATGTATTGTATTCGAGTTGAGAATAAGCTTAATAATTCTGTAGCAAACCACTGTTAAGGATGTTGGCCTGTTTTTGGGCGACCGTTCTTTTACCTTTCTTATATGCGAGAGTCACCTGCACTTCTTCCGCTAGACGAGAGATTCACTATAAAACAAGCTTTAAGTAGGGGCCATTGTCGTAGTGTACTATCTGTAAAGTCGAGATGAGACTTATTTGTCTTCAATTCTTTCAGTTGCTTCCCAACATCAGGGAAGGCTCTTATTACGTCCACCGAGCGAGTTGGCGCACTGGTTAGCACACTGGACTCGCATTCGTGAGGACGACCATTCAATCCCGCGTCGGCCATCCTGATTTAGGTTTTCCGTGGTTTCTCTAAATCGCTCCAGACAAATACCGGGATGGTTCCTTTAAAAGGGCACGGCCGATTTCCTTCCCCGTCCTTCCCCAATCCGATGAGACCGATGACTTCCCTGTTGTCCGCCCCCGGTAGCTGGGTGGTGAGCGCGACAGACTGTCAATCCTAAGGGCCCGGGTTCGATTGCTGGCTGGGTCGGAGATTTCCTCCGCTCAGGGACTGGGTGTTGTGTTGTCCTAATCATCATCATCATCATCACCATCATCACCATCATCACCATCATCACCATCATCACCATCATCACCATCATCACCATCATCACCATCATCACCATCATCACCATCATCATCATCATCATCATCCCATCCCCATCGACGCGCAAGTCGGCGAAGTGGCGTCAAATCGAAAGACTTGCACCAGACGAGCGGTCTACCCGACGGGAGGCCCTCGTCACACGCCATTATTACTTCCCTGTCTGGTCTCTTCCTCCAAACAACCCAATCATCTTATTATGTCATCCATACAGAAGTCTGTGCGACGGTCAAAAGATGTCTGTATGAACCTCGTACATGAACGCCGGCCGGAGTGGCCGAGCGATTCTACGCGCTACAGTCTGGAACCGCTACGGTCGCAGGTTCGAATCCTGCCTCGGGCATGGATGTGTGTGATCTCCTTAGGTTAGTTAGGGTTAAGTAGTTCTAAGTTCTAGGAGACTGATGACCTTAGACGTTAAGTCCCATAGTGCTCAGAGCCATTTGAACCATTTTTTTTCGTACACGAAGGATTTTATTAAACGAGAAACTTAAAACTTCAGCTTTGCTTTTGCTGTCTTCTTGTGCCACACCAGATTGTCAGTGAATGGCTGGCTAGAAAGAAGCCTTCGGCTCACTTAATCTTTTTTTATTAGGAGCAGAATTTTTTTCGGATTCTAGACAGAATCTTCTGCTAAGCTATGACAGTGTTTGTTGTTTCTTCGCGCGTTGTTCTCTTTACACGTGCACGAGTTAGGACTAACTTTTGCCTGTCTTCCTTTGTGCGACCTTTTTTTAGTACAGATAATGCAACGGCATGTGCTTCCTCAGCAATTTCCGAAATTTGTTATTAAGTCACTGCGGGTCTCTCCTGTCCTTAATTCACATACTCGGTGGCCGTAACTGAAGTCCAGTTACACGCGGAGGCCAAGTGAAGGCTGTGCCAATGACACCGAAATTTGGTAGATATGCTAAAGCGTTGCGGAACCAGTTTACGCTGGAAAAAATTAGTTCCAATTTTGACCACCAGGCACAAATCTGGTGCTGTATGGCTTTTCGTCTATATCTCCTCTGCCCGTATTGAACAAATTGTGTGATTAGCGGTTAATAATAAAGTCAACACTATGCATTTTTCTCTTGTTCGACCTTCCCCCCCCCCCCCCCCACACCCACACGTCCGGTTCCTAAACCATCTTTCTATACGTATTTCTTGCTTTTGCAGGGGCACTTTCGCATCTAGTGGCCAGAATTGGAAAGAATTTTTTTTTCCAGCATCAACCACTTCCACATTAACGCATTAGAATATCTACCTAGTTTTCCAGTCATACGGTAATTGCAGTCCCCTTTGGACGTCTGTGAGTAGCTGCATTTTAATTCTAGCTACTCAGTACTTCTTGAGAGCGCGATTTACTACCAGATTAAACTCTGGATATGGTTCGTCTACGTCCATATCATTGGAACTAAATGACGTCCATTGATTGTCTACATAGGATGCTGACAAATGTGTGTGTATGTTTGCTTCTCTCTCCGTCCTCGTTATGCCCAATATGTAAGTTTCCATTGTTCCGAGCAACTCTCTACTACCGCATGTTAACGTCCACGTTGTACTTCCGTATTGACAGCACTAACTTACGGAAGTGACACAGGCGGAAGTGAGTAGCCTCTGCCGCTGTGCGCTTGGGGAGATGCATCGAATGGAGGGGTCGGCAAAGCGAGGGTCCCCCGTGCGGCTCCGACTCCGCTACTCGGTATTCAGGGAGGCGGCGGCGTTGTGTCCAGGACGCAGGAAGCGCCGGACTGGCCGATACTACAAAGCGGGGCATCAGGACGCCACGCGGCCGCCATTCACCTCGCCGCCCCCCCCCCCCCCCCCCCTTCCCGGCCATCCCATTCTGCGGGCACGTAGCCGGCCGCTCAAAAATACTGGAAACACCTGACTCCCATACTGGCTTTCAATAATGACTCGTGTGTCACAGCTCGTTAGTAGTACTGGGACTCCACACAGGACCGCAGCGAACAGTTAAGGAATCCTCCTCACAGCACACAGTGTCTTGACATGGTTTTCGTGTATTCTGAATACGAGGGTAATCCCAAAAGTAAGATCTATTTTTTTATAAGTACATATAGCTGTTTATTTCTACAATGGTCTACATCAGTTTACAGCTGGAACATTTAGCTATTTTTTGACATAATCACCATTTCTGTCGATGCATTTCTCTAGACGCTGTGGCAGTTTTTGTGTGCCCATGTCATACCAGCTTGCCGTCATGCTGTTCAGGAAGTTATGAACCTCTTCTTTAATCTCGTCGTCGTAGCTGAATAGCTGGGACCACAATTAACGCTGACAGGGGCTGTGAGACTCTGAAGAAACCCAAACGGGCAATTCAGAACTGGAGAAGAGGAATGTTGAGCAAGGGCGTACACATTCTCCATGACAACGCTCGCTCACACATCGCTCGGCAAACCGTTGCTCTCCTGCAACAGTTTCAGTGGAACATAATCACCCACCCACCCTATAGTCCAGTGACTATCACATGTTCTCTAGGTTAAAAGAACATTTGGCCGGAAAGTGATTCAGCTCCGATGACGAGGTGAAAGTAAAGGTTCATAACTTTCTGAACAGAACGGCGGCGAGCTGGTATGACATGGGCATACAAAAACGGCCACAGCGGCTACAAAAATGCGTCGACAGAAATGGTGATTATGTGGAGAAATAGCTTAAATGTTCCAGCTGTAAACTGATGCAAACCATTGTAGAAATAAACAGTTCTATGTACTTATAAAAAATAGGAGACCTTACTTTTGGGATTACCCTCGTAATAGTTCCTTCCTCTGGAATCTTTAACTAAGTTTGCGACTAGATCAACAAGCTGGTGACAGACAGGAAGCAGTTCGTTATCCCGGCCGGGGAGTCGTCTACACACTGACGTATTACTTTGAGTGCCGCAGCGGAGTACAATAGCATCATTGCCATTCGTGTCCCCCAGTAATATCTTAGTAGCAGTCTCCGACACTTCGCTTAAAATGCAGTTTTTTTCGAGGTAATTTTATCCGGTACAAATCACAGATCTCAAATAAATATCGGTCTGATGGCAAGACTAGAAATTGGTTTCGAGTGTAGAATGGACGTTAATGGAGGGGAGAGGGTGTCTACACTTCACCTTTACGAGGGTTTGAATTCTGTTGCGGACGCTTTCAGTGAGGTTTCCAAATGTCTGTCGAGAAATGGTGTTACTGTCCAGTAAACAACTGCCTGAGATGCTGCTATGTGACAGCATCCACTGTCACGTTGACACAATTAATCATCTGTATGCAGTACACAATACTGCGAAATGTGTTCACATCCTGTCGCATTTAATCTTTTATTAATCGCAGGAAGGGGACCACAACCTAACCACGAGAAACACCCCATGCCGTACACCACCACACTGTTGCCACTACACATAACCTTCTCCAGGCGTAAGCCAGATCCAAACCTTTTATCAAATTCTCAAAATTCTCACAGGGAACAGCGCGAATCATCACCCAAAATCATTATTTTCCAGTCACCCACTGTCGAATGGCATCGATTTTTATGCCACCTCAAACGTCGCATAGCTGTGACCACAGAAAATGTGGCTTATGGGCTCTTGCTCGACCACTGTAATCCATTCTTTCTAACTTCCAACGAATAGTCACTGTGCTAGCTGGACTTCTGGCAGTACTTTCGAAGTGATTCTTTCGGCTGATTTCGAACCAGTTTTTACAGCCACCCTCCACAGATCTCGACCGATCCCGTCAGTCAGTATGTGAGGTCTGTCTCTGATTAGTGTAGTAGTTGTTCCTTCGAGTTTCAACTTCACAGTCACATCACCAACCGTCGACATGGGAAACTTCAGAAGAATCGAAATGTGCCTGACGGACTTGTTACTCAGGTGACATCGAATGACTAGTCTACGTTCAAAGTCACTGAAATGTCCTGACTGACCCTCTCTGTTGTTACTGATTCTCTAATGACAATACATCACTCCTCCTCTTATCGTAGTGTCTCAGTCTCTCGTGACATGTAGAATTCAGCTGCACATCACATACGTGTGTCCGGATGGTTTTGGTTAGATAGTGTATAGCTGTGACCTGTAAGCCACCTTACTGTGTGGGTGAAAGGGTACTTCTGGTCCGCTATCTGTTGTTTCCTTCCCTGTTCCCGTAACGGAAGGCGTGTAGGAATGAAGACGAGCGAAAAAGCTCCGCATAAGCTGGAGTTCCTCTGATTCTCTCATCGTTGTCATTTCGGCAGACGTACGTTGATGAGCCAAAACATTATGCCCACCTGCTTTAACACCATACTGGTCCACCTTTGGAACGCAATACAGCAGCGATTCATAGAGGCATGGATTGGACGAATCTTTGATAGGTTTCTGGACGTAATGGCTCCAGATGTCTACGCACAGGTCAAGCAATTCCCTTACAATACATACCGGTGGTCTCGTGGCGCGGAGGCGACATCTGATAGGGTCCTATGTGGGCTGCATCCTCTGCTGTTCCTGATTTACATAAATGATCTAGGTGATAATCTGAGCAGCCCCCTTAGATTGTTTTCAGCTGATGCTATAATTTACCATCTAGTAAAATCATCAGACGATCAATTCCAATTACAAAATGATCTAGAGAGAATTTCTGTATGGTTCGAAAAGTGGCAATTGGCACTAAACAAAGAAAGGTACGAGGTTATCCACATGGGTACTAAAACAAAGCCGATAAATTTTAGGCGCTACAGTCTGGAACCGCGCGACCGCTACGGTCGCAGGTTCGAATCCTGCTTCGGGCATGGATGTGTGTGATGTCCTTATGTTAGTTAGGTTTAAATAGTTCTAGGTTCTAGGGGACTGATGACCACAGCAGTTAAGTCCCATAGTTCTCAGAAGCATTTGAACCATTTGATAAATTTTAGGTATACCATAAATCACACAAATCTAAGGGCTGTCACTTCGACTAAATACGTAGGAAATACACTTACGAGCAACTTAAATTGGAAAGACCACATAGATAATATTGTGGGGAAGGCGAAACAAAGACTGCGCTTTGTTGGCAGAACACTTATAAGATGCGACAAACCCACTAAATGGTTCAAATGGCTCTGAGCACTATGGGACCTAACTTCTGAGGTCATCAGTCCCCTAGAACTTAGAACTACTTAAACATAACTAACCTGAGGACATCACACATCCATGCCCGAGGCAGGATTCGATCCTGCGACCGTAACGGTCGCGCGGTTCCAGGCTGTAGCGCCTAGAACCGCTCGGCCAACCCCGGCCGGCCAACAAACCCACTAAAGAGACAGCCTATATTACACTTGTCCGTCCTCTGCTGGAATATTGCTGCGTGATGTGGGATTCTTACCAGGTAGGATTGACGGAGGGCATCGAAAAAATGGAAAGAAAGGCAGCCCGTTTCGTGTTATCGCGCAATAGGGGTGAGAGTGTCACTGATATGATTCGCGAGTTGCGGTGGCAGTCACTAAAACAAAGGCGGTTATCTTCGCGGCGAGCTCTATTTACGATATTTACGATATTTCAGTCACCAACTTTCTCTTCCGAATGCGAAAATATTTTCTTGACACCCACCTACATAGGGAGAAATGATCATAATACTAAAATAAGAGAGATCAGAGCTCGAACGGAAAGATTTAGGTGTTCCTTTTTCCCACGCGCCATTCGAGAGTGGAATGATAGAGAAGTAGTGCGAAAATGGTTCGATGAACTTTTTGTGAATTGCATAGTAACCATGTAGATGTAGATTCAGATCAGGAGAATATGGTGGCCAAGATACCAACCTGAGTTCGCCATCATGTTTCTCAAAATTAGTGTTGCACGGACAGCTTGTGACACGGACAGCTATCCTGCAGGCAGACACCATCGCCATCGGAAGAGACATGGAGCACGAATGGATGCAGGTGGCCCGCAGTAACTTTCGTGCAGGCCGCAACTGTCATAGGAGCCGAGCTGAATGAGCACCCTAGTACAGTACTATCCCCACTGTACGTGGCGCGGTGCATCATGACTGCAGCAGTTCGCACAGATGACAGCGTGTACGTAGACGACCATCGTCTTTGTGTAGCAACCACTGGCGACAAGTTTCCATTGATAAACAGTCCAAACTCGATGATCCGTCGCCCCCCTGCAATCTTAACTGGCTCTATGTCGTTGGGTGATTTAGGGAACACGCAGAGGTCGTCTGCAGCGCAGTCCTGATGTTCAACAGCGTGCGCCGAACGGTCTTTGATGAGGCGTGGGTGTCAAACATATTGTTGTCTATTCGTGGTTTCACCATCCTTCAGCCACTCTCCACAGATGATCATGACAGTAGCCATCAGCCGACAGCTTCCGCATCAGTGTCCAAAGCCACTTCACTCATTGTGTATCAACACAGAACAAAAACAAAACAACATACGTCTGCGAATCAAACCTCTGGTTAACAAATGGTTCAAATGGCTCTGAGCACTATGGGACTCAACTGCTGAGGTCATTAGTCCCCTAGAACTTAGAACTAGTTAAACCTAACTAACCTAAGGACATCACAAACATCCATGCCCGAGGCAGGATTCGAACCTGCGACCGTAGCGGTCTTGCGGTTCCAGACTGCAGCGCCTTTAACCGCACGGCCACTTCGGCCGGCTCTGGTTAACACATGAACGGAAATTTTGACCACCACCTAGCTGGTCCTCTGTTATAAACGTAGTGAAACGTTCGCATGTCATGATAAAATTGCTTCATTCGTAAGGAAAGTGCTGTTGTGGAATTATTATAGTCCCTCTTCCTCAAGTTTCCCTGCGGAATGTGGTTCCACTGTATCCACCCCAGTTGCCAGAGCTTTCTTGGTGCATCGAATCGTATTTGTAAGTTTTCTTTGGTGTACTAGTGGCGAAGACCAGCGTAGTCACTTGCAAGGTCTTCAATTATTGCATTCGTGAGGGTATGCTGACACTCGCTGCGAAATGTAACTTGAGTTAGGAGAGTAGTACTGTCATGTGATTCGCTGGCGACATTGTCCACAGGAATAGTCACTTCATTCTTGTAACATAGTACGTATTACTGGACTGAATGTCACCTCTCTCTAAATAAATTGAAGATAACGACCATAACAAGGAAATAAGGAAGGAATATTAGAGTTCAAAATCTCGTCAACAATGAGGTTTTAGAGAAGTGTTACTCGCTCGGATGCCGAAATGATGGGGAAGGAAATCGGCTGTGCCGTTTTCAAAGGAACCATCCCAACATTTTCCTTAAGCGATTTAGGGAAATCACGGGACACCTAAATGGGAATGGGCGGGTGGGGATTTGAACCGTCGTCCTCCCGAATGCGAGTCCAGTGTGCTAACCACTGCGCCGCATCGCTCGGTCCCAACAAGGAGAGAGAGTGCGGTAGTTCCCCCGATTATACGATTAGTGGTAAACTTCTGAACCGCGTTATATTCTTAAAATATCTGAACGATGAAACTGAACGAACCGGTAAAAATCAGTCGCAACTAGCGTAGCGTTTCTTGGAAAGTGCAGCCTATCTGTTATAGACGTCACACGCTATACGCTATCGTGACCATTTGTAGAATACTGCCTGAGATTTTGAAATCCGTATCAGAACATCAGGGACTACTGCTCGTCATCGTAACAGGCCAATATAGCCCATACGGTAGTGGTTATTTCCGGAGATCTTTAACAGGAGTATGCGGAAGGAAATCTATATTCTAGTGAAACCCTGTGGTCAAATTTGGAAAGCGAGTACTGGAGGGAGGTTGTGCACTGATTTTCTGTCTCCATCATGAAACTCGCGTAACGATCGTGGCAACAAGTTAAGACGACTTATGGCGGACACCGAGGGGGACAGACAATTTTCCTTAACTCCATGTTCTGAAAAGAGAAATTTGCTAATATTGGTAGGAAGTAGCGTCTACTGTGCACTGTTCAGTGACTGACGATGTAAACAACAAGTGTTCTTGTCAACATCTTCAAATCATTATTTACGAAACCGTCAAGCCATACGTCTATGTCTATATCCGGCAGACATATTAAGGTCTGTGGCGGAAGGTATCTTGGTACCACTACCATCTTTCCCCTATCCTGTTCAATTCACGAATAATTCGAAAAAACAAATACTGTCGATAAACTTCCAACGTGCTCCGATTTCAATTTCTTTGACTTTTTTTTTCATCTCGCTAGACATATGAAGGCGGAACTACATATTGCGCAACTCTTCTTCGAAAGTACGCTCTCTGAACTTTAACACTAACCTTCTCCGTGATATATACCATACAACGCCTTTCTTCAAGCGACAGCCGTTCGAGATTGTTAACCATCTCCGCAACTCTCTGATGCCGAATACACGATTCTGTGCCGAAACTCGCTGGATCTTCTCCATCTCTTTTCTTTTTGGTACCAAAATGATGAACAATATACACAAATTGGTCGAACAAATCTTTTCTAACCCACTTCTTCAGTGGATGAATTACATTTCTGTTTATATTCTTCCCATGAATATCAGTCTGGCACCTGCTTTTCCTACGATTTCTTTTATGGGATTCCACCCGAGGTTACTGCTAGATATTTTACGGAAGTTACCGTATCCAGCGATTTTTCACCTATAGCGTAACCGGACAGTAATGGAGCTATTCGTCTATTAACGAGCAATATGTTACATTCATTTGCGTCTAGAGTCAATGACTCCACCAGTCATCGATCCTCTGCGTGTTTTCCTGCATATCGCTGCCGCCTACCTATGTTTCCACCTCGATGCAGTCATCAGAATCGTCTGCAATGAGCCTCCCAGAGATTCCAAAGTAATCCACTAGATCATTTACACAGCGTGTTATTGAACTCCTCTAAGAGAAGGGACGTAGCAGATAATGTTTGGATATAAAGTAAGTTTGAAGATAGGATCACTTTCAAATCTCCTGCTTCATGGTACGCACGCTGCGGAGACGATGACCTCTGACCAGAATGCCCTATAGCAGCCAATGGCATGTCCAGGGCTTCGAGTATCCGTCCTCGGCTTATATTCTACATGTCGGAGGACGTCCTCTTCAAAGTAGAGAATGTTGAGCATCACAGTCAACACTCCTCTTTGCGGAACGTACCAGTTCCTCGCAACCGTTGTAGTCTGACGAGGCACCATCTTCTCAGTTTGAGTGCGTACCGCGATGCGGAGGATTTGAAACTGATCGGATCTTCAAACTTATCCTACATGCAACCATTTCCGGACTTGAGCTCCTTACAAAAAGTTTCACTAAGCGTCCTCTGCAACCCCTAGAAGCCTGTAATAGAAACTGTGATTCAAAAAGAAAGAGCAGACTTCAATTGTTTATTACAGCTAAAATATGAAAGACAGGAACACATCGTGCCTGTCACAGGATAGAGGAAGCTCCAAAGTTTTGACACCGCTGCTCTGTTGTTTGTAGCACCATGGCGACTATACCATAAGAGAAATCATGTCCTCTGTTGCACTTTGTGTGAAGTCAATCCATTGTTCAAGTGCAACGTATACTCCACTGCCGATTCAGCAAGAAGCCACCTCTCTGCAAGCAGATTTATGACTGGCATACAATATTCATGGAAATTAGTTGCACAGGCAAAGGAAAGAGCACAGGTCGGCTATGCAGGTCCGATGAAAACGTCGTGCGTATCCTAGATGCGTAGGCACGGAGCCCTCTGAAGTCCACAAGACGGACAGGCCAGGAAATTCAACTTCCTAAAATAATGGTATAGCGTTTCCTGAACCGACGTATGCGTATGAAGCCTTTCAAGTTACAGTTACTGCAGCAGTTGCGTCCCGGTGACCATAGCATGAAGTGCGGATTTTTGAATTTCAGTTTTCCACGATATTGCAGACGCCACATTTTCGTAACGACTTATCTTCTCGGACCAATCGACGTTTCGTTATCGGGTAAACTAAAACAATTTGGGGTTCACAAAATCCTGGTGTCGTTGTCTAGCATGAAAGATACTTACCGAAACAATGTGTTTTTGTCTCGTTTCAGTTCACAAAGTATACGGACCTTTCTCTTTTGGGAACAAATTGTGCCAGAAATGTCATACCTGAACATGCCGCAAAACTGATTATTTCCTCAGCTTCACGAAGATTCCTATCATTTTTCTGCATGATGGCGTCCGGACTAACATTCACCGTGAGGTATGGCATCATCTTAACAACACCATCAAACGAAGTTGGACTGGAAGCGGTGAACAGCAAGATCTTGTTCATTGCTTTTGGCCTCTCAAGTCACCAGACACCACACCTTGCTGTTTTTTTTCCGCTGTGAGATATATAAAAGACAATCTTCGTTCCACGTATGACAGAAACTAAGTTAAGGAATCGAATTGTTGAAGCTATCGGTTCAATCAACCAGACCTGTTGATTTGTATGTGGAATGGGCTACAGTTTCAATGTTTGTCCAGCAACGGATGGTGCTAATGTTGACTGCATGGTATAGTGTCTGTGCGAACATACAACTTGGACCTTTCTCTACCCAGTGATATACGCAAAATGTTTCTATATTTCACGGTTTGTCTGTAATAAACAATTGATATCTTTCTTTTTGAATCACGCTGTATATTATTTATATTGTAAACCCTATAACGTATGTACCTCTTCGCCCTGAAAGCAATAGTCTGTAACTCGTCTGCAGCTGGGAAACCTGTCAACCTGCAACTGAACATATCAACTGAGCTAGGAGAAACCTGCTAGCTCTTGATTGTCATGTAATCGGAAAGCTCTGTGCCTCAGTCCCTTGTGCCAATAGAATAACACTGGTCATGGGACACAAGCCGTGTTGTAGAGATGACAGCTATGCGACGAAAATAGAAAATCATGAAGTGACGGCTGTGCTAATATGTGAGTCTAACTACCTGATGAACAATGTCAATGGGCTCACGAAGCACATGGCCTCACAAAGGTTATCCCTTGCAACCAGTATCTTACTGTCGATGTATTTGCGTGCGGGTGTTGAAGGCTGTAGACGTACTACTCAGCTTAAAAAGCGGGTGTACAATTTCTTTCATCAGTGAGTCTTTTTAAACATCCGCACTGCTCCTGCGGACAAGAAGCGACATTGTTTGGATGAAATGAAAGCAGTTTATCGAGTTTCCGACTGGAGTATAGAGGCAAAGCGCGTGATCGCGTGAAGACATGAAAATGGAATTGACACAATTAACAAGGGAGAGACGAGAGAACATCGCGATCGATTTACGCAAAATGTATCTTATGTAGTTAAATAACCAAAAGAATTGTCGGTGGTAATGGACTTAACGTATGCATGAAAGGTAACATTATGATTTCAGCAGTGCGCGTGTAAGAGCTAGAAATCATAGGTACTGATTTTTGATAATGGATTCCGAAAGTGTCGTGAAACTTGAACTGTTATTATTCAGTACTTCCCCGTCATTACCAATACATAACCACAACTGATCTTAGTCGTATGGTTAGGGCAAGTAGTCATTGTTCAAAACGTATACTACCAATGGATGTGAGTTTTCCTAACAAAACAGTTCAAATTCCGAGAATTAAATTTTAGTAGAAGAGTATTTACAAGGCGATGGTGTGTCTAACAAACTAGTTTTCGCCATCAATGGATGTTGTTAACGGTGTCCGATAAAGGTTGGTGCTCCTAAGACAGTGCAGAATTTCAATGAAATCAACAGTAGCATAGAAAAAAGGTGACGAGTAGGCACTCCGTTGAAATGTTGCCAAACTTTTTGACACGAGATACACTCAGCAACAAACAAGTCGTTCTTGGTCCGTCGAGATGAATTGCCGACACAATGAGGGTTTTCGAAAATGAATTCAACTACTGCAGCGAAGCCTATATTCGTACGTATGAACTAGAATTTTTGTTTACATCAGGGAAACAACAGATCAATGTGTTCCAACACAACTGTTGTCTATTTCAATAAAATAATACCGTAGCCTCTTTAAATCGCAAGGAAAACAAACTCTGTCAAATATTTCAAACTCACTGCTCAGATTAGCTTGTCAACCAATTAGCTCTGTTCAGCAAAAAAAAGTAATAATAATAATAATAATAAAAATAAAAATCTGAGATAGAAATTTATACAGATACAGAACACAGTCGCGGCATTTATTTGGAAGTTAGTTCTAAACATTACCCATTCTTCCGCCCCCAAAAGATTGTGATCAGTGGCAACTACAGTTCTCTGCCGACATGTCAACCTGTTCCCAGGTTGACTTTGATTTGTTGATTGTTTTCTGTTACTTAGTCTACTAAAATTTTTAAAAATTTTAACATATTTGGTTCAAATGGCTCTGAGCACTATGGTTTAACATATTTAATCCACATTCTGTTTTGTTGCCAACAATGTTCTGGTACCTCATTGCTTGACAGCAATTTTTGCTCTGTTTCTCCACATATCTTTTATCTTATTAAGCATTGGACATTTGTCTGTATTGGCAAATAGCCGCCGGGTATATGGAAGACCGTACCTCCTATTTAGTACACATACGCTGTGAGGCATAAATATTTGTGCTTCTCGTTATCAGTATCTTTCCTGCTTTCCAGTTTTAACCAGTGTTCTTGATAGACTTTTAAGGAAGAATCTTTATGCTTATGGAATCTCATGGACTTACAAAAATAGCCATTCACTCTATAAACGTTGTATATCTTATAATTTTCCCAACCAAGAGTTTGAGAATTTTAGTCAGACCTATTGAAAAGAATTAATAACACACATACTATGCATGTACGTTTTTTAACTTTTCCTGTTTCTTCAGTCATTACTTTTCAGGTATGGGTCCTTCGCACCCAGTGAATATTTTTGTCTCTTTTGTATTTGTTTACTTCTCTATGGACAACATTTCAAATTATGTACATTCCTCACCAAACTTTGGTACGTACTGATTAAAGCTTTACATGTGCTGGCCCAAGTAAATTGTTGTTGATGAAGCATCTGATACCGCATAGCCACTTCTAGTTTGCTAGATAGACTCTGTTCTTTATTTGGTTATTTGTGGTCAGTCGCTAGTTGTCCTCCGAGTATTAAGTTTCCCCTGAGAACAACCAATGATTTAACCTCGCCACAGCGAAGTTGTAATAGTGGAAAGAGAAAGATAAACAGTGGATTCTGTTTTGCATATTCTGTGAATAACAGTGGACCTAGAAAAGAACCCTGAGGCACGGCCGATTTTACGATGACGAATCGCGGACCAAACTGAGTTAACGGTACTGCTTTCTACCTGGTAGCAATGCAGATGCTTAAAAATTGAGGTACTGTAATAATGTTGTGTAAGTTGAGTCTACAGGAGTTCCTGTCGAAATAAGCCTGAACGGCAGCGAGTATCGCCCGCCTGCTGGTACTGTACTAAGATCTCTGACTTGCGGCGGTGCGTGGAGTCCCGTTCCGTCACGCACCATTGGCGGCGCGCGTGGAGGGAAAGTCGACTCTATGGCGCGAAAAGCTCTCATCGTTTTTTTCTACCGATGCACTCTTCCTAACATTAGGTTTACTAACCACAGCATTCGTTGCCCGTAATTATAGCGTTCTTGCTCTTTCTGTTCCTTATTGAACCGTCAAATGTTACATTTTCAAGATTTCTGATTTCATGGCGAACACGTTTCCGGCCCCCACGACTCAGTTTTGCATCTGCATATAGATCACGTTAAATGTTCGGCTACTTTATCTGCATTTATATTTACATGAACTAACTCTTTACACATGATTACGAGTGAAGTGCAAAGTGATCCTATTACGCAGCTAATATTGTCACATGTTAGAGGAGCACAGAAAGCCACTAGAATTTGATGTGGTTTTTCGTTGTCGCCTGGGAAGGAGTGTTGACACATTTTTTTCGCACACAGGAAAACAAAATATTGGAAGACACGTCACATCTGTAAGATGTATAGGTTCTTTGCGTATCTGACGACTGGGGAGCCCGTGGTATAGGAAAGATGGGTGTAACTATCGCAGTTCCTTATGTACATAACGAATGAAGACAGATTTGTTTCAACTCGCTTGGAACTGCTACTGAATGGCATATATAACTGTTCACCTCACTGAGATTTTGTCCAGAAACTGATCTCTCAGGTCTGTCTTCAGCACAAAATATTAATAATATTACGGCAACTTGAAACAAATCATATCAGTCAAAAACTCCACTACCACTCATACTATATTAGACTGTGGACAGCGTAGGGCAGTTGTCGCTTCTATGTAGGCCTAATGCGGTAGTCTAAAAGAGAATAGAATTGCACAGCCAATTTCTTTTACTAACAAATATTAAATGCGCAATTGAAATATGTCCCTTCATTACAATGGGACATGATTGACTCATTTCTCGGATACGAAACTTAATGTCCATAGACTGCACGTTTTCACTACCTCAGTTGCGCCTTTGTACATATAAAGACCAACATGCCTGCACAATAGCCACACCTAGACAGACGGTACGCAGTGAAACTATCAACGATGCTTCTCGTATTCGTTTACTTTTTTTTTTTTAAGAAAAAGAGTCGAGGTAGCCACAGTAACATTGTTAACAGGTTTTCTTCACAAAACAACATTGTCAGAAATTAGAGTACCAGGCCAGAACAGGTTTGTTATCCAGTTGTTTCAATATTAAGTAGACGAATAACTGGTATTCACTGTGTAAAACACTTAACCACGATTACAGTAACGTGTCAAAGTGCGAAAAACCACGAGTCTCTCTGTATAAACAAAACACTGTCTTCCGGTATCTGCCACCAGAAGTGACGCAGTTAAGCGCTACCTAGTTAATCGGAAATTTCGGGTACACCATAGGATTCACAGAAGTAAGAAACAAGACAGCACCGGAAATAGCCGGTGGGTGGGCGTCACTCAGCTATCGACAGTTGTGCACAAACAGCGTCCCATTGGCGCCAGTCTGTCACCTCTGGCGCGAGAGTGGAATGTCTCTGACCTGGGGCGGAGAGCCGGTCTCGGTCCATCGGTGGCGCACTGCTGCTCAGCTCAGAACGTGCCGGCACCCCATTCTAGGATCGCGTGGCTCGACTGACGGCTAGATCCCGGTCACGTCGCTCTCGCCACATGTGCTCCGCGCGACGGCCGCACTACGACTGGAAAGGTGTCGAGCGTGCAGTCGGCGTGCCTCTAGCGCCACCGCCTTCTAAAACCGGACCCGGCGCGCGCCGCCGGCGCGGACAAAGAAGAAGAAAAAAAAGTAAAACACAAATCACATCTGTCGCTCCGCGGTGCCCCCCTCCACTGGCGTCACGAACCGCTACGTCACGGGACCGGCCCGGTGGTGGGGGCAGCACGGCATTCCGCGCTGACATCTGCGTTCCGTGCAGTCGCACGCGGAATGCCTCGCTCTCGCGGGCAGGAAGTAGCCGCGGCCGGATGCAACACGCCCCGCCGTCGCGTCATTGGCGGAAGCGCGGGCCAATGATCGCGGCTCTCCGCGCTGGCGG
Organism: Schistocerca americana; assembly: GCF_021461395.2. Lineage (NCBI taxonomy): Eukaryota > Metazoa > Arthropoda > Insecta > Orthoptera > Acrididae > Schistocerca > Schistocerca americana. The sequence continues at coordinate 137,485,246 of NC_060126.1, read as the reverse complement.
CGACAGTGGAGGGGGTCGTTGCGCCAAAAGAGGGGGAAGTCACGTGCTGAAATTGCACATGTACCGCTGTTCACTGTAACAGCAGTCGCGAAACTCTTGCTGTGGCCTGTTATACGCTGTTACAGCAGCGAGCCAAACGGACAATGTGCTACGATATTGGATACGATATTTGGTGACTCAACAGTATCGTTCTTATTCATTTGTAGACGAGTTAACGAAACGTAGCATATGTAAAGCAATAAACACCGGCAGACACTTTAAGACAGACGCAAACTACCTCGAGAAAGCCTACGTGGGAAGTGTCAAGTCAGCGACCCTCTTGTATCACCGCCTTCTAAAACCGGACCCAGCGCGCAAAACAAATTAATAAAACTTCCGCATATTCCTACCAATGATTGCTGGCGATTCTACTACATTTCAGCACTGTCGGATGCGACAGTAAGCGCTGTGATTTTTTTCAAGTGTAATTCTGTTTCTACTGTCATATTAAATAATTTGTACTTTCTCCTGATTATTTTTGTTGTTATCCAACAGAGTTTTACTTTTCGGTAAGAAACTAGCATTATTGGTAAACAAAAATTTTCTTTAATAACGCTTTGAATATTATGAATTTAATCGTGACAATGAATCTTAATAAAATTCATACTTCAGAAACAGGCTTAACATCTCAACGGCAAAGTAACGTACCTAAAAGCATTGACGGAAACTAACAAGTTTTGTATGGCAGTACTAGAACTTTCTCCCTTCTTGTATAAATTTCTGCAGATACCCTTGAGGAAACGATTAAGTTAATTACTGCGCACTCAGAAGTATTTAGATATTCTTCCTGCGCTCGATACGAGACTAACTGGAAGAAGCTCCAGTAAATGAGGCAGTACGAAGTATCCTCTACCATACACTTCACAGTGGTTTGCAGAGTACGGTGTAGATGTAGCATGTCAAATACAAGATACCACATGTTTCATTCCTTACATTCCCTAAGAACACTGAAAGGCTATATTACCTGAAAATGAAAGGGTCTACCATAAGAAGAACAAAAAGTAAAAAATTCATGGAAACCAAGTGATTAATTGCAAATTTCTTTTTATAAAATGTTAGATGCAGATATTTAAAAATGGACGAAAATGACTCATTTGGGATGCTAATTTATTAGGTGTGCATTTAATTTATTCCTGTTGGAAACTTTTTTCTTGCCTTATAGATGATTCTCGTCCATTTTTTTATGATGGGTATGCAGTGACAGAGACTCTGTGAAATGTGTGTGTGTTAATTGTAATGCAAGCTTCTTATTATAAACGAAGTTTGAATCTTACTTATTCCCAAAACAGGACACCACACAGACTACTAAGATTGAAGATATTTCTGAAAACAGGGGTCCTAATGACTACAAAACAGAACAAAACGTCATATGGTGCGTTCTTTTTTACACATTACGTTTGGAATACTCCATTTATATTCGCTTTCTTTGCCGGGTAAGGTGCAATTAGCTTATGTCATTTCATTGATGAGCTTTTGTTCTGTTGACACTTTAAGGTCGTTGTAATGTCTGTTCATAATTTAGTACCACATGGGGCCATAACTATATTAACTATTTTATATTTACGTCGAGAGAGTATTGAAAATAAACGCAATTCCGATGGCACATATGACTATAATAGACACAGCTTCACTCAAACTGCCAAATGGCAGCCCGATTCTCAGCTTTGTATTTTTCAGTAGTTCCGTGTCTATTAAAACCACAAAGATAATTAGACAATGCCAAATTTCGCTTGTGGACATTGTGCTGCATTGATTTGTTTGTCAAGAAAAGAGAAGTCTGGACCGACAGCATATTTGGCAAAAAAGTCTGATAGTTTGTTCTTGCAACTGTGAAACGAAGTCAGTAGCTTGCTTGACTTCCGAAATGGCTCATTATATATATTTTGATTTTTCACTGTCCATATTGAGCAAAAAAAGAGAAAAAGGAAGGAGGAAGATTAGTATCTAACGTACCGTCAGCTTAGAGGTTAATATCGACGGAGCAAAAGCTCATTATTAGGAAGATATGAGGAAAGAAATCAGCCGCGCCCTTTCAAAGGAACCATCCTGTTGTTTGTCTTAAGATACTTAGGAAAATCATGGAAAACCTGAAGGTTGACGATCGGAAGGGGATTTGATCCGTCTTCCTCCCGAATGTATCTACAGTGTGTTAACGGCTGTGCCGTATAGCTTGGTTGAGCGAAGAACTACTTCTGTTGCAGTTCATCTTCTAACTTGGGTTCCCACGATAGCGGAAACTAAGATCGAAGGAATATGCGAACAGATCTGAATCATTTGTATACATCCACACGCGGTGGTGATGTAAAGGCGCTTGTAAAGGATCAAATTTATTTGTGAAATTCGATGTCTGTTATTCATGTGTTTGTCAAACAAGAGCGCAGATGAACCACCCAAGTTTGTCACACTTAACTTCACATTTGAAGCTGCCGTCCGGGTGTGCGTATCGTGTCAAAGTATTTTGATACTAGTAAGCAATGTATGAGATGTAATGTAAGATACAAACTTTCAATCTTCGGAATCATTTCCGATTGCTATATATCTGAAGTTACTTTTATTACGGAAGGACTAACCCACTTCGTGGCAACAAATTCCCGACAAATAATTGTGCACTGAATTTGATTTTTAAAATACTGTCATAATCTAATCGTAAGTCAAAGATATAACACAACAATCCAAAAGTACAGTACTTTGTGATTGATACATTGCAGCCAGCCAAGCTTCACAAGGTGCTGCACGTACCTACAAAACAGGCAACATGGCGACCACGTGGCACGCTTAAAAAAAATAACAACAATAATAATTTTAATAGGAGTACAGAAACTGTGTATATTTCTTGAGGCAGCGCAAATCACTGCCTACGCAGACGGTATTCAGCCTTTATTTGAAATGAAAAGACTTGGCGACTTGCAATGGACTTCACAAAATTACAAATTTTTACGGAACTATTTCTCGCTGACACACCCCACAACATAATGAAAGGGAAAAAGTTTATCGTTGACTACATTTTAGCTTTCCATGTAATAAAACTGCTGCATCGGGTATGTCCTTTTTGGTTTATTATTCCTTTACTACTAACTCTGTTCGCAGCACATTTTGCAGACAGTACCCACGTATACCACTCGTACTTGCAAAATTATATCACTGTACGACTCATTGTTCAGGAGAATTGACACGAACAATGAGATGCGTGAAGAAATAGCTTTTGCTAAAAATGGAGAGAAAAATTACCCATACTATATTCGCCAGTGTTTCGTAATGAGAGGACTCTGCGACTTCCCAGCAAACTTTAAACATAATTTCTAACCTTTTCTAACATTTCTTTCTCTTAAATGCTTAACGAAATCTTACACATTAACTCATTTGCGAACTAATGTCACGTGTGAAGCTTTTTTTATTCGTGGGAGTTCCGATTCTGTAAAGAGTCGGTTACTGGTATAGTAACTGTTCCGTAAATTAACCTCGGAAGTCCTTAGGTAACATACATTCTACATCCAAATTTTATTTTTTCCCAGCTCAGGGAATAATCTAAACTCTCTATGCCTGATTACTGCATTTGCCTTACACCATCTGCTTTCAGCGCGTCACTTGTTTTCGTTCCCACAAGTTCCCAGTAGGTGGCAGCATCTGGTTTAAAAAGCAACTCTATCTAGAAAAAAAAAAGTTGCTCATTGCAGTGTCAGCATATCTTAAAGAAATAATGGTAATTTCTGTTTGTTTTTAGTTATTTTGGACTAGTGTGTGCTTAGAACATGCTGTAATATGCTAAAACATCGAGAAGTGATTCGTCACAACAATACAGCGATATATTTTTTCCGGTCTAGCACAGGGACTTCATTCGGCAGCACCATATACTTTGACATTCCAGTGGCTTTGCATTCATAATAGGTGTTTAATAATGATTTTTCTATCTATTGCAAATATTTGAACTATTTAACATAAATAGGCCTATTATTCACTTTGAACACGTTCTAATATTTTATATTAGAACATCAGTTTTTTGAATTTAGTCTTTTAACTTTTATTTTGTCCCAAAACGATGCATTTATCAACAATATAAGGTTTTCATTCGTAAAATTTAAGCCCGAGAGGTACCTAAAACAAAAAACATCTTACGGTGAATATAGTATTAAGAAACGGCCAGCTTCCTCACCTCTTGGGACGCTAGTGGCGTTCAACTTTCAGGCGGTACCAGCTTTTACAAAGTGAGTGTGGCGTCTGTGTGTGTTTCGTAGTCGTCAGTAATAGAGAAGTACGCGTTGACAACGCTCCTGAAGAAAACCAGGAAATAGACAGTCATTAAATTCTATAATGCTATGACTGTACCTTTACTGTTCTATGAATACGAAGTATGGACAAACTACCAAATAATTACAGAGAATTGAAGAAGCGGAAACGAGACCTGTGAGATCTTTGACAGGATACAACTATATCATAAGACGAATACGGAGATGAGAGAGGAGCTGCATGTCCCAGGAATAGTAGAAAAGTTTCACCAAAATAGAAAGAAAAGGCATGATCAACTACTTCGTATGGATAATAGACGGATGTCAAGAAAATACGATATAAGAAGGGTAGGATGATCACGAAAAAGATGTACATCTTGCCACAGCTACACGACTCCCACACCGCTCCTAACCTAACCTAACCTGATCAATAAATATGTATCATCTGCTGATGAATCGCTAGGCGATTCGAAACCGGTACTGGGATAACAAAAATTGAAGAAACAAAAAATGGTTCAAATGGCTCTGAGCACTATGGGACTTAACATCTGTTGTCATCAGTCCCCTGGAACTTAGAACTACTTAAACCTAACTAACCTAAGGACATCACACACATCCATGCCCGACGCAGGATTCGAACCTGCGATCGTAGCGGTCACGCGGTTCCAAACTGAAGCGCCTAGAACCGCACGGCCACACCGGCCGGCTTGAAGAAACAAATCAAAGGCGACTGGTTGCCGTAATTTCAAAAAACTTTTATGTGGGTAAAACATTTAAAAAATTAGAAAATGGTCATTGTGTTTGTCTAAGGCACTATGTCTAGTTTGTGATGTTTCAGCTAAAGGAGATATTAGAAAAAAGAATTCAGGTAGTTTGGAGGACAGGGAAGATAATCGCACCTCCTAATAGCGTAGCACTGCCTCTCGACTCCGTAGTAATGGAAAAAAGAAAATTCAAGATATGCGAGTGAGATGAACGCTCTGCTTGTCCACAAGACGCGGAAAGCAGCAGATGCCGCCGCCCAGTTTGACGCCGTGTCCGACACAGTTCCGAGGTACCATCTAACGTATTGTTAGCACCGGACCTTACTCATATTGTGCTGCCAAGCACATAGCGGCAAGCAAATTTATTTGCTGAATATCTCTACTTATTCATGATTAGAACCGCATAGTTATTACCGCGATTGCTCTTATTTGCACATTTGCTTCATAAACATCTATCAAAAACAGTGTAATTATTTAGGGCAAAAGGTTTTATTTGTGTAAGCAACTGTAACTTTGCCAGTTAAACAACGTTCGAAGTTTGTGAGTTTCGCGGAGCGCCCCATTCTGCTCTCTCACGATATCTAATGACTACAGAGGTCGCTGATATGGAGTGCCTGGCAGTAAGTGGCAGCACAATGCACCTAATATGAAAAACGTCTGTTTTTGGGGTATCAGGATGCTTTTAATCACGTAGTATATTCTTTCAAATATATCATTCATATCTTCGTCAACTTAGTATTTTTGCATCCTTCGGTAGCACCTCATTTCTGTTTCTTCTCCTCCAGTTTCCCGATGGCCAGCATTACCAGTTCGTGCAGCGGCCCCACCGGAGGTTCGATTCATCCCTCAGGCATGGGTGTGTGTGTGTTGTCCTTAGCGAAACTTAGTTTAAGTTAGATGAAGTAGTGTGTAAGCTTAGGGACCAATGACCTCAGCAGTTTGGTCCCACAGAACTTACCACAAATTTCCAAATTTGCCACATTACACTTACAGTAGCAACATAAACAAATGCCCCAACATGATCCAAGCCACTTGCAGAAAGGACAAAACAATGATCGTTGCAACAACATGACTTCACGGTCACAAACTTGTGAAAGTTTTATTGGATCTCTCAACGAAAGATACCACTGTGCAAATGCCATAGTGAGGACCGGAAAAGGTAAGAAGGAACTAATCCAAAGTTTTAGGAGAGCAGAGTCTTAAAATCGGCATTGAGGAAGACTCCACAGGGTGACTAATGGAAAAATTACCTTGTTTAGAAAGGGAACTGCAAGGGAATGGCTGAATCTATGAAGATAACAGAAGTGAACTGCCGCTGACGAAGTAAGATTTGTTCACTACAAGAGCTTATGCTGTATCAGAGATAAACATAAAATTGAGGAGGAAGTTCATTAAGCTTTAACTACAGCACAGCGTTAAAGAGAAGAGAAAGGTATATCTCCGGAAACTGAAAACGTAACCAGAAGCATATGCTATCTCGTAAGACAAAACGTCAAAATTAACGAGTACAGAGATACTATAAAATCAGGAAGAAAGTGTCTTGAAAAACTTCTATCAATAGAAGGAACAGGTTCGTGGGATATCAGCATTCTCAAATAGTTAAGCTTGTGCCGGGCTATCACGGATAGTAGAACACACGGTACGGGTCATGCGCGTGCGGGCTGTGAGGTGTGACGTCACCGTGAACCCACCGGCCATGCTGGACAACGTTGAAGCTTGTAGGCACACGGCGCACGAATGTATAACTCATACGATCGTTTCAACACTGACATTCAGGGTAAACAATCGACACAACATATTATCCAAGCAGGGGTACCTCAAGGTAGCATCCTAGGGCCCCTCTTGTTTAATCTCTACATTAATGATATTCCAACGACACAAAACACGACGGTTGTCATCTACGCGGATGACACGGCCATCCTTGTGCAAGATTGGAAACCGTCAAACATTAATAACAGACTACAGACAGCACTCAGAACTGTCGAGCCTTGGTTGGAGAAGTGGCGTATTAAAGTAAACGTCGACAAGTGCGAGGCAGTTCTGTTCACTCGCAGGCCGAAATTACTGCGCAAACACCAAAATTGCAGACCAATAACACTGCACGCAAGCCCAATACGCTTCGCTGCGAAAGTCAGATACCTCGGTGTTTGGCTAGACCGGAAGCTCACATGGGGGGACCACATACAATACATGACCAACAGGGCAAACGCGAGGCTCAGATAACTTTATCCTATGCTCAACAGGAACAGTACACTGAATAGGAGGGTGTGTAGGACATTATACACGACACCGATTAGACCGCTGATGACATACGCAGCTCCTGTCTGGGGATACGCAGCGTCCACACACCTGGAGGGCCTCCAGAAAATACAGAACAAGGTATTACGTATCAGAAACAAAGCTCCCCGATACACACGGACAGTGGACCTTCACCGAGAATACCGACTGGAGACTCTCCAGGAGGTATTCAAAAAACTCGCCACACGACTGTACAAGAAATCAAGTCACTCGAACAATCCTCACATTCTACACCTTGGCAACTATGATCACAACCATAGGTGGAAACGCAAGCGTCCAAAGACACTCCTTAGGGACTAACGATCTATGGTAACTTCGTAACGGCACAATGAGGCCACTGACTAGCTTGCTAGCTGAGCCTCTGTAATGAGAACTGGTAATCGCAGGGAAGCCATACACGACTCACAAACAAACCCCCAACACATATGACACTGCCAGTTCCTTTGAGGACCATCGAACTGACAAACCTAAAACGACATGGCTATGTTACAGGAGCGGCAGCAGCAGCTGGCCCAGGAGACATCGTCGGCCCAGCAGCAGCAGCAGCAGCAGCAGCAGCAGCGCTCACCTCCTCGACAGGACTGATCATTCATGACAATCTGGCATTACTTCTATGGTACTGATGCATGATACCCAACCGCTAACACAACCCTACCTTGCACGATCTGTCGCAGATAGCAAGAAACCGCTAATGCCCTTACTACCCAACCTGACACTGTCGCAGAGGTTTTTTTCCCTTGGCACTTGGCTTGGCACTTTTTTCCCTCTGCCCTTAAAAACCGCTCTTCTTTCAAGCTTGACTCTGTCGAGCTTTTTCGACCACTTCTATCACCCAGATGCGCCCGTATTAATGGGTAACCCTACCCAGACGTACGGATAACATCGCAGTTCATCGCTCCTGCGATCTCCTCGATTGTAAACACTAACAATGCAGAGGTGACAGTAGACCTTTTGAGCTGGTCACCATGCTTGTGCGAGCGTGGAGGGGCTCAAACCTTAAAAAAAAAATATATCACACGATCGTATGAATGTAATCGAGATTTTCTAAGTGTGAGTGTCTTATAATTAAGCTTTATATTAGTTACACAGTGTTTTGCTACGTTCGGTAAAATGCTAGTGTAAAGCCTCGGAATTACGTATTTTTCGAATTTTGTTAATAACTTTGAGTTTTCAAAACACTAAGGCTCATATCAATAAAATCTGCTGGATCGCTAAACTGCCTGTCTTCTTTTTAACAGTGACTTCACTAGCAAGAGGATATATCAATAAGTCTCTGATAATACATTAACGCTTTATAACCTAGGTAATGTAAAGTCGCACAGCCTTTGCAGTATCTTCAGAGGACCACTTAGGGAGCACCGTCCTTTCATAACCACTTGTTACTGACAGTCAGGAAACGAGCCCTGAATCACTTTTTGAACATGTTTTAATTTCATGTAACTCAGCGCTACTTTGAGAAAGATCATGTAAATCTCCTTTGTTTTGCTTAAGGTCTTTTACTTCTGTTTCCATAATTTGAAATTTTTGGCGTGAGCACCTTTTGTAACCTTTACAGCAGTGTTTGTTTCCACAATTGTTTTTTCTAGTAGTAATTTCTCCATTAGTTGGTAATTTAGTTACCTGTGAAATATCTTCTAATTCTTTACCGTATATTCGTTTTTGTGCTCTATATTTCGCTCATCGTAAGACTCATTACTAAGGCCTAAATCACCACCAGGGTACGGTAGACTTAGAACTGGAATGGCATCTGTTTTGAACTTAGTTTCGAAGGAATATTCAACAATTCACTTTTAAAATCATTTTCGTTATCTGAATCAGTAAAACGCACCGAGCAGACGCAACCATTTTCAACTGAAGAAGAATCTGCACGTTTACAATCATATACCCATTTTCGTTTCGTCTCTATTTTTAAGACATACATGAAACTCAATTCCTAAATTACTTGTCTGCTGTTGTTAGTGCAACTGGCGATCCCGCAGCAAACTATTGTTTTTCGTTTAAAAACTTACTCTAAAAATAAATGGCTCTGAGCACTATGGGACTTAACTTGTGAGGTCATCAGTCCCCTAGATCTTAAAACTACTTAAACCTAACCAACCTAAGGACAGCACACACATCAATGCCCGAGGCAGAATTCGAACCTGCGAAAGTAGCGGTCGCGCGGTTCCAGACTGTAGCGCCGGGAACCGCTCGGCCACTTCGACCGGCTACTCTAAAAACAATTCATTACACTGACAATTACGGCGTAACTCCGAATTTTATGGCCAGTCAGTAATGAAATTTGGCTCTGCCCTAAACAACATTGTTTTTGCTTGTAAACGCAGTTCAATCACAATAGAATACATCGTGGGGAATGATGGCTGCCCGGAGCTGTTTGGGTGCACTCTGACGTCAACGGCGCGTCTTGCTACTGCGCTTGTGCCTTCTGATCCTTACTGTTTATTCTATTATCCGAGGAGGATATTAAAAAGACTTACGAACTTGGGAGAGATTAGAGACGATATCAGAGCAATATAGAGCTTGGCGATAAAAAGAATAAAAACGATGGCAAAATAGGCGCCCACTCACCACGAAGATAGTGATGTCCATTCATAGTGAAATTTCTTGTATATCTCTTATCTATGTGCGGGGTAGTACGTTCCGTATACAGCATCAGCGCTAGGATGTCGAACTGCTTACCTGCGAACAAAAGAAAAACATAGATATTCTCTGATTTACAAATGATCTCTTACCCGTCCTGGACTCCATACGGCGAGAGCGCTATGGCAGCTGTTGCCAGCTCTGAAATGCTAAGTGCGAACGGCTGCCGATACACTTAACGGGTAGCTTACAGCTGCGGCATCAATGATGTGTTACCCCACAAACGTATTCAAAGCAGGATTCTTTATTTGGTCGTGGCAGACTCGCGAAGCAGCCATGGCAATCCCACAGGGCTCATCTCTGGCTCTGCAGACAATAGATTACTGGTTCCTATATTTCGAGCCTCTTCAGGCAAAATCTAACGTCTAAAACTAGGAAAAAGTGAGGTGTTGTGAATCTCTTAAGGGAAAAGTCACAACTTTCTTACAATTAAACTCAGAGTAGAAGCTGTTTCGAATACTTTGACGAGAGCTGAATTTTTTGGCATCTTGGCTTAACAAAAGCAAGCATACACTAATTAGCTAAAAAATTCGAGAGATTGAATGCGACCTGATAGCGTTGCCAGCACATGATGGTACAATGAAAGTATAAAGTGGGGCACAGACGAATGGGCAATCATTCTAAGAATAATAAGGACGCATATTGTCAAAATCATTTATGTTTGAAAATTTTCGAAAGGATTGGTACAAACTGACCGGCGCCATCTTGGGCAGGGTGCTCCTGTCGTGAGCATCTACGGAAAATGGTTATCGGACAGTAAAAGCACGAGTAGGCGCCAAGGTTTCGGATTTGGTCGTGACGCCTCAAAGATGACGTATAGATCGGCGGCTTACACGGTCCGTGAAGCACGACAGTCAGTAATTTGTGACAGACCGGACGACGGAGAACATACCTGGTAGAAGCGTAAGTGCTACGGAGTAGACCGTTCGTTGCACATTTTCGGACACAGTAGACGACACCTATAGGTTCTTATGCCGACTCTACGACATCGTCAGTTACGGCTGTAGCGGGCACGAGTTCACCGTGGGTGGACAGTGGTTCAATAGAAACATGTTGCTTGGTTGAACGAATTACTTTCATTGCTACACGAGATCGATGGACGTGTCCGCATCCGTCGTACCAAGGCTAACGGCTCCTCGGACGCATGCCAGTGGAGGCAGTATTGTGGTATGCGGACATTCTCCTAGGCTGCCATTGGATCTGTGGTAGTAATCTAAGGTACCATTACAGCTATTGAACACGTGAACGTTATAGCAGATCACTGACAGTTTTTCATTCTTTATGTCTTCCCTGAGGGTGATGCCATCTTCCAGCAGGATAACGGTCCGTGTTACAATTTCAGAATAGTGCTGTTGTGGTTTAATTTTTCCTGATTTGTCTGTTATAGCCATTGTATACCTATGAAGTTATTGAGCTCTCCTGACCGACCCATTCTGCTGATATTCCTTCGCTACTGACAACGTAATACTCTCACCGCCTCCTTTGATACTGGTGGGTCCTCCTCTCGCGACGTCTAATGGCCAATTCTGCTTTACTTCGGGATGTCCAAATCCTTCTCACCAGGAAGTGTTTGTGTTTCCTGTAAATTTTGGTAATACACTTAAGCTGTTCTGCCTAAAGAGGGCCGATTTGAATTTTAGAGATGCGGTGTTTTGCACACTATAATGTAATTTCCTTCCCTCCCCTGCCCTGCGCTCCCCTTCGCCCCCCCCCCCCCCCCACCACTTTTTTCGCCACTGAGGTCAACAACTTACTGTTGAAGTAACTAGTACTTATCAATTGGCATTCCAAAGGAAGAAAGGAAGAGAGTTTAACGGCCCGTCGACATCGAGGTCATTAGAGACTGAGGGCAAGCGTTGATTGTGTCAAAGACGGGGAAGGAAATCGGGCGTGCTCCTTCAAAGGAACCATTGCGATACATTTTGCCTTCATTACGAGGCTCGTTCATCAGTTACGTTGTCCAGGAGGGAGCTATGGGGTAATATTCTCTACCCGTCTCGGGCCCCTGCCTGCCTTTTAAAGGCCGTTCGATGATAAGCGAACTTTTATATTTGACTTAAGCCGCCAGTGACGCGAAACAGATTTGCCAAAGCGCTCCGGTAGAGCATACACTATGGAGAGTGTCAGCTTATTCGGTCACTTGTACCGTGACATGAGAAAGGATAGAAATAGTAACTGCGTGTGTCTAAATGGCCGAGTGCAAGTGTTTCAATTGGACGCCATTTCCGTGACCTGCGTGTCCCTAACCTACCCCATTTATGCAACAGGGGAAAGAGGATCTACAGCATAACGTGGAACCGGAAGTAAGTGTCGTTCCTGGCACATAGCTGACATGAGTTCCAGATTACAGACACCAAAAATGTCTGTGGTGAGGCCGTGATTCCATCCCGCCACCTCTCGTTTTGTAAGCACAATCTTTACCGCTGGACGACCAGATCAGAATGGAGAAATGCTGACGGTAAGTCTCGGAATTTCTTTATACTGAGAACAGCGACGTTTATAAAAAGGGAGACAGGGATAATGTTGACAATGATAGACCTATTTCTATGCCATCGGTGTTTGCTAAAGTTATCGAGAGGGTTGTATATACAAGGTTACTGGAGCATTTAAATTCAAATAATTTGCTGTCAAATATAGTTTGGTTTAGAAATGGTTTAACAACTGAAGATGCTATATTCTCTTTTTCCTGTGAGGTTTCGGACGGATTAAATAAAAGGTTGCGAACACTAGGTGTTTTCTTTGATTTAACGAAGGCTTTTAACTGTGTTGGCCACAAAATATTACTGCAGAAGTTGGACCATTATGGAGTAAGGGGAGTAGCTTACAATTGGTTCTCCTCTTACTTTAAGAACAGAAAAAAGAAGGCAATTCTCCGCAATATTGAGAGTGGTAGTGATGTTCAGTCCCAATGGGGCACTGTTAAGTGGGGCGTTCCCCAAGGGTCGGTGCTGGGGCCACTGCTGTTTCTTATTTATATAAATGATATGCATTCTAGTATTACAGGTGATTCAAAAATATTTCTGTTTGCTGATGACACCAGCTTGGTAGTGAAGGATCTTGTGTGTAATATTGAAACAGTATCAAATAATGTAGTTCATGAAATAAGTTCGTGGCTTGTGGAAAATAATTTGATGCTAAATCACAGTAAGACTCAGTTTTTACAGTTTCTAACTCACAATTTAACAAGAACCGATATTTTGACCAGACAGAATGGGCATATTATAAGCGAGACGGAACAGTTCAAGTTCCTAGGCGTTCGGATAGATAGTAAGCTGTTGTGGAAAGCCCATGTTCAGGATCTTTTTCAGCAACTAAATGCTGCTTTATTTACCATTAGAACAGTATCTGAAATAAGTGACAGTTCAACACGAAAAGTAGTCCACTTCACTTATTTTCATACGCTTATGTCATATGGTATTATTTTTTAGGGTAATTCTTCTGATTCAAAAAGGGTACTTTTGGCTCCAAAACGGGCTGTTCGAGCTATGTGTGGTGTAAGTTCGAGAACCTCTTGCCGACCCCTATTCAATAGTCTGGTAATTCTGACATTGCCCTCACAGTATATATTTTCTTTAATGTCGTTTGTTGTTAGCAATATTAGCTTATTCCCAAGAGTTAGCAGCTTTCACTCAGTTAATACTAGGCAGAAATCAAATCTGCATGTGGAATGCACTTCCTTGACTCTTGTGCAGAAAGGAGTCCAGTATTCTGCTGCATCCATTTTCTATAAGCTACCACAAGAACTCAAAAATCTTCGCAGTAGCCCAAACACTTAAGTCTAAACTGAAGAGTTTCCTCACGGCTCACTCCTATTTTGTCGAGGAGCTCCTGGAAGAGCTGAAAAATTAAGCAAATTCCAGTGTTATATTGTTGATTTTCTTTATTTAAACTTACGAATTGTCGCCTGAATATGTTTCTTATATTTAATTTTATCTGTTTCTACTATCGTGTTATAATTTCATGCATTGACTCGTTCCATGACCATGGAGACTTCTCCTTAATTTGGTCCCACGGAACAATAAATAAATATAAAATAAATAGATGACATAGGATCGTCTGCTTGACGTAAACTGCACAAACAACAAATAAATTTTTAAAAAGGCTGTTACTGGTGAGCTACATCGCAGGTTCGAGTCCTGCCTCGGGCATGGATGTGTATGATGTCCTTAGGTTAGTTAGGTTTAAGTAGTTCTAAGTTCTAGGGGACTGATGACCTTAGAAGTTGAATCCCATAGTGCTCAGAGCCATTTGTTACTGAAGAAAACGTGTGGAGAAAGTGCAACAGCCGGGAGAGGGCTGCGCTAAAGGTTTCTTCATTTCCTTCTCCATTTCTGTCGAACGACTCTGGAATGAACTACCGTGTAACAGAGGTCTTATCTAAAACACCTCTGCGTTAAAAAAAAAAAAAAAGACATCTTTGTCAAACACTTGGTTGGCAGTATATCCTGGGGGAACAGATTCTTTACGCACGATGCTCCTACTGTCAAAAAGTAACTTGTCTGATACGTATTTGAGCACGTCCTGAGGACAGCAGCTGGATTGCCGAATAAACACAGAGGTTGCTATTTGAAACAGATGTTCTGTTGCTCATAAGTTCGTAATGAACAAAGTGACAATAAAGGGAATCAATCTGGTTCATGTCACCGCCCATCTATTCTCCCCTAGTAGACAAGTAACATTCACTTGATACAGTTTCCGAGTCTGGAAAAAAAGTTATTTGGATCGTCATAATAAATGGGAGGCCGTGTATATCGGTTACATAGCACACTACTGTGGTACTGTGTTCCTCCGTATGTCTGGTTAGATGTAATAAATTCCCGAAGAGTTTATAGCAGCTGTTCGGAATGACGCGTGTACGGAAACGGAATGTGTTGATATTCCGGTGGAGCCCAGTACACTACAGGTTTTTGTTTCTTTTTTTTCCCTGTCACATTCGTTGGGTTTGCCAACTGACAACCAAACTTTCACATTCCGACCAAACCTATAAATCGTCTGACGATGGGCAAACCAGCCTCAAACTACAGATAATCATGAGAAAGTGATTTGTAGTATTTTTTTCAACCTTTCAACGTGTAGTAAAACAAATTCCTACTAACACATGTCTGACACTATAGCACGTTGTGCTGCGCTGTCAAGTAGGAAAGAAATTTGTGTGTGTGTGCTATCTGCGGGAAGCCGCTTATTGCAGCATCATCCCTCTGGTTCCACAGAAATGTCTATCCTCAGAAGTGTCAAAAATGGTTCAAATTGCTCTAAGCACTAAGGGACTAAACATCTGAGGTCATTACGCCCCTAACTTAGAACTACTTAAACCTAACTAACCTAAGGACAGCACACCCATGCCCGACGCAGGAATCGAATCTACGACCGTAGCAGCCGCTTGGTTCCGGACTGAAACGCCCAGAACCGCTCGGCCACGGCGGCCGGCGCAGAAGTGCCATTTGGCACAAGCTCGAAGGCTCGAATGCTGGCAGTTAAAGTAGTTACCTGGTATGTGAGTAAAGTGATGAGCGATTTTTTTTAATTACCGAACTTTCTATTTTTTTCAAAGAACAGCATTATCCCATTCGAAGTAGATCCCTTCAGCAGCTATACACCGCCCGGGTCGACGTTCACAGTCTTGGTTGCTGCGCTGAAAAATTAACATATCGCTCACATTCCTTTTTATGTTCTTCAGAGTCCCAAAATGACGTACTTTTAATATATTTTTCAATTTAGGGAAAAGAAAAAGTGAAAACAGCTCAGATCAAATGAATAGCAAGCTGTGGAACAACAGAAATGTCTTCTGAGGTCAAAAATTCCGTGATAAAGTGGCCATGGGTCACGGGCGTAGTCTTAACGCAGCATCTATTTGCCTGAAATAATCGCTCTAACTTGATTCATGCTTTTCCTGGGCCTTTCAAGGACATCTTTGTTAAACACTTGGTTGGCAATATATCCTGGAGGAACAGATTCTTTATGCACGATTCCCCTATTGTCAAAAAGCATTGTTTTGATCTTTGATTTTCTCACTCGAACTTTTTTCGGTCGACGAGATATCTCAGTATGCCATTCCTTACTTCGTCCCTTAGTCTCAGGATTGAAAAATCCAGGATTCGTCACCTGTCACCACACGAGTGAACCATTCGTGATCACTGGCAATCTCCCTATCAAGATCAACGCACACCCATCTCCGATTGTCCTTCTGCTCAGTTGTGAGGTTTCTCGGCACCATTTTGCTACAGACCTAGCGCATGCCCAAAATTATCGGTCTAAATGGCTCAGAGCACTATGGGACTTTACTTCTGAGTCGCCTAGAAGTTAGAACTAATTAAACCTAACTACCCTAAGGATAGTACACACATCCATGCCCGAGGCAGCATTCGAAACTGCGACCGTAGCGGTCACTCGGCTCCAGACTGCAGCTCCTAGAAACGCACGGCCACTCCGGCCGGCTTATCGGTCTAAATTTCATGTACGGTAGAAGTGTTGAACAGGTCACCCATCATTCTTACTATTGAACGTCGGTCTGATCTAAAAAGAGCAGGCACACATTCGACGTTTTCATCGGTTTTTGAAGTTGGTCTTTCTGAGCAATGTTATCTTAAACGTGTTCTCGGTCTTCCAGACCTGATTTGTGCCAGAGAAACCAAACACTTGTGTTCTTGATAAGGAATGTTCCCCATATGCCAGTTTCAGCTTTGCAAAGCTCACACTCGCGGATTCTCCGGGTTTGGCACAGAACTTGATGACATAATGTCGCTCTAAATTCCGCTGTTCCATTTACACTACTGGCCATTAAAATTGCTACACCACGAGAACTACGTGCCAAAGACGTGAAATTTAACCGACAGGAAGAAGATGCTGTGATATACAAATTATTAGCTTTTCAGAGCACTCATACAAGGTTGGCGCCGGTGGCGACACCTACAAAGTGCGGACATGAGGAAAGTTGCCAACCGATTTCTCATACACAAACAGCAGTTGACCGGCGTTGACTGGTGAAACGTTGTTGTGATGCCTCGTGTAAGGAGGAGAAATGCGTACCATCACGTTTGCGACTTTAATAAAGGTCGGATTGTAGCCTATCCTGATTGCGGTTTATCGTATCTCGACATTGCTGCTCGCGTCGGTCGAGATCCAATGACTGTTAGCAGAATATGGAATCGGTGGGTTTAAGAGGGTAATACGGAATGCCGTGCTGGATCCCAACGGCCTCGTATCACTAGCAGTCGAGATGACAAGCAACTTATCCGCATGGCTGTAATGGATCGTGCAGCCACGTCTCGATCCCTGAGTCAACAGATGGGGGTGTTTGCAAAACAACAACCATCTGCACGACCAGTTTGATGACGTTTGCAGCAGCATGGACTATCAGCTCGGAGACCATGGCTGCGGTTACCCTTGACACTGCATCACAGACAGGAGCGCCTGCGATGGTGTACTCAACGACAAACCTGGGTGCACGAATGGAAAAACGTCATTTTTTAATGATTCCAGGTTCTGTTTAGAGCATCATGATGGTCGCGACCGTGTTTGGTGACATCGCGGTGAACGCACATTGGAGTCGTGTATTCGTCATCCCCATACTGGCGAGATGATACGGAGTGCCATTGGTTACACGTCTCGGTCACCTTTTGTTCACATTTGCAGCACTTTGAACAGTGGACGTTACATTTCAGATATGTTGCGACCCGTGGCTCTACCCTTAATTCGATCCCTGCGAAACCCTACATTTCAGAAGGATAATGCACGACCGCATGTTGCAGGTCCCGTACGGGCCTTTCTGGATACAGAAAATGTTCGACTGCTGCCCTGGCCAGCACATTCTCGATATCTCTCACCAACTGAAAACGTCTGGTCAATGGTGGCCGAGCAAATGGCACGTCACAATACGCCAGTCACTTCTCTTGATGAACTGTGGTATCGTGTTGAAGCTGCAGCTGTACCTGTACACGCCATCCAAGCTGTGTCTGACCAATGCCAACGCGTATCAAGGCCGTTATTACAGCCAGAGGTGGTTGTTCTGGGTACTGATTTCTCAGGATCTATGCACCCAAATTGCGTGAAAACTTAATCACAAGTCAGTTCTAGTATAATATATTTGTCCAATGAATACCGGTTTATCATCTGCATTTCTTCTTGGTGTAGCAATTTTAATGGCCAGTAGTGTACGTAACACGCAATAGAAACACGTCACTGATGGCGCTCTCAAAAATCACGTGATGGCTGTACGGAGCTGAAACCCGGGCTGAGCATCTGGAAGGAATGAACACATCGGTCTACACAAGTAGCACAGCGGTTCCAGATCGCTCGCACTGTTGTCAGTCTCACTGCTTCTCTCACACACCTCGTATGTAAATAATTGAATGAATAAATAAGGTGGCTTGGGAATACACAGAGATGTAGGGGCCGGAAGCCTACAGCACATAAAACTCGTGCGCCGTTCTCAACAGGTGAGGCGTCTCGAGCAGCGGCAGCTTCCGGGCGGCTGTGGGGGGACTTCCTTGTGGCAGCTCCTTAGCAAAAGGAAGTGCACACCGGCGAGGCGGGGATTCGCACGGGGCGCAGGGGCGCACCCGGCCGCCGACCCCAGCGCGCCATTGAGCGGTGGGTACGGTAGGGTCGGCCAGCCCTAGCGGAACACGGCCCCCCTTTGCGGGCGCTTCGCTACCTGGTCCCGTTAGGCGGCCGTTCCAAAGACAAAGGCCCGCCTCCTCCGGCCGCCACATTTGCATGCCGGCCCTATGTTATTATAATTAACGCGTGCGCCGTGGCCCAGGGGGGGAGCGGCGACAGAGACAGCGGAACTGCGGAATGCGCCCTTTGTCGAGTTTATTCGCTGCGTGCCCCGCGCGTTGAGTTTTTTGTAGTGCGTGCTCTCCGACAGGCAGAATGCCGTTCGCCCGAGACGCGCCATGTGCGCTTTGTCCAGACACGGCTGCGTACCGCTCCAGCAACGGGACAACCTCATCAGTCGGCGACCCAAATTAACTACGATATTCGCTTGCGCGCTGCTTCCCTAATGCTAAAATGTAACTGTCATACTGCGAGCTGTCGTCGAAACTATAATATTTTTTCTGTTAAACATTGTTGTGTACATAGTTCCGTGTAGTCAGCGCGTACACAACTTTCCCAATAGAGCGCGCCCCGCTAAGCACAACAGCGCAGGCGCAGCGCTCGTCCGTCTCCGCACTACGAGATGGCGCTGTCTTAGAGACGGACCAAATTCTGCTTCCGCCGATCCGCGTATTATTATGTAACGCAGCCAATGAGATTGCTGCTAACGTAGAACCTTCTCTCCTCGCAGATCACACTCGCGCAGTGATACATGAACGCTCGACGTATTATAACGAGTGTACAGACCTCCGATTAGTCAGTCTGCATTAGTCTGCACCAGTCTGCGTTAGTCTGTACCCGTCTATAGTCATGTTTCAGTCTGTTCCTAATAAGATTATCATATTCCTGTACATAGCCGTGAAGATAAATGAAAAGATACTTTGTCAAGTATCAGAGATATGTGAGAATAAGATTAACATACCAAGACAAAGGGAACTTCAGATTGTCAATTGTAAATAGCATCCCAAATCAAGTTAAGTAAGGTTTATGATTTTTATTATTTTAATAAATGTGTGTGAAAATTTATCAAGTTCTGTTTAAAGTTGGTCACCGTCAATCTGCTACTCTAAGTGTGCAAGTGGCATTTCTGTCGTCTGACCTAACGGCAGAAGATAAACACGCCACGATAAGACCACGAGACATATTGCTGACACTCACCTACTTCGTTAGAGCGACAAGTCAAATAATCTGATGGTGTGTGTACCGAAGGTCTCACAGTACGCACACCACAAACATTTCTAACACAACGTTTATAAGACGGCTGCAAAGTGTGATGTCACCGCCGGACACCACACATGCTAGGTGGTTGCCTTTAAATCGGCCGCGGTCCGTTAGTATACGTCGGACCCGCGTGTCGCCACTATCAGTGATTGCACACCGAGCGCCCCCACACGGCAGGTCTAGAGAGACTTCTTAGCACTCGCCCCAGTTGGACAGCCGACTATGCTAGCGATGGTTCACTGTCTACATACGCTCTCATTTGCTGAGAGGACAGTTTAGCATAGCCTTCAGCTACGTCATCTGCTACGACCTAGCAAGACGCCATATTAAGTTACTAACAGATAATACTGTGAATCATGTACCGTCAAGAGCGACGTTCATCATTAATGGATTAAAGTTAAGTATCA
Source organism: Schistocerca americana (assembly GCF_021461395.2). Classification (NCBI taxonomy): domain Eukaryota; kingdom Metazoa; phylum Arthropoda; class Insecta; order Orthoptera; family Acrididae; genus Schistocerca; species Schistocerca americana. The sequence continues at coordinate 137,465,056 of NC_060126.1, read as the reverse complement.
AACTAGTTACGTCCGCTTTCTGGATTCTCATTCCTTGTCATGTTCCAGACCTCACGTCAGTATAGTCCTTCCCTCCTCACGCCAGCCTGCGTGAGCTAAAACGCGTGCATTTAAGCCTCCACTACTAACACGGTGTTGGCTCTTCAGCCAACACAACACAAAGCAGGAAATAATTTCTGCTAGCCCCAAACAGCTTCTTAACCCCACACAGATAGCTCAAGATTTTAGACATGGCTGAAACAGCAACGGTTGAAATTCTTCACGGTAAATGATGACAGCCAAAACAGTTGTAGGATAAATATTTATTAAAATTCTTGACCACGGTTTCGTTGTATCTAAATATCCCTTCATCAGAAGTAAAATACACTAAAATCACATCCTGCAATGGAGATACATAAAACAATTGTGCCAAAGGCGTCATCAGCACTTAAAACATTGTGTTCGCATCGACCCTCTGTCCATAATTATGTTGTATAAATGGAGATGATGTTTTAACTACTGTAGCGCCTAGAACCGCTCGGCCACTCCGGCCGGCCGCAACGACAAGTTGTCCCGGAACTCAGTACACAGCTGCATCGCATCCGCGTCACAACAGAGGTTCAAGGTGCCCTCCATGGGATTGCAGGTGATAGTCATAGCAGCGATTCTCGTCTAAGTAATCGTACTTCGGCTTACACCATTTTGGCGGGCAACTTTCCCGGAGCTTGAACTAGCGTTCGTCTGCGTATCCTGTAGAACCCGGCCCTCCAAATCTAGTGTACGCACAATCTGCCGTCTCCCTACATGTTCGCCTGTCTGAGAGAACCCGTGACCACACAAACACTCAAAAAGGGCTTGAAATGTGTGATGTGGTCGGCGTCGGTGAGTGTAATTGTTTTGATATAGCCGTCCTTGCTCTCGACCGTTTCCTTCTGCTGGACGTACACAAACACCATCTCGGCTTGTTCGCGATATCAATACTGTGCCATTCTGCTGCTTACAGTTCGCTGCGCCAATCACCCAACATGTAACATACGGAACACACGGCACGTGGTCAGAGAAACTGTCATTCGTCAGCGCCGTCTACGGTGCCAACGATGCACGTACGGAGTGATGTTCATTGCACATTTTTTCCTCCATTTCTAGTCAGGAAACAGTCCCTTCAGTTTGTCAGTTTCACTGACGTTCACCCTGTATAAAGACGTTTTTTTATTTACATAATTATACTCTGCTTTTTGGTCTTCTGTGAGTCAAATTTTTCAATTTATCTCAAATGTATACATGTGTTAAATCTCGGGATTATTTCAGTTTCCCTTGAACTGAGTCAACCCATGCATTGCTTCCTCCTACAATTATTTGACGAAAACACCTCGAAATTAAAAATTACAAAGAATATGGCTCACACGTCAACTTACCAGCAATCGTTCTTACCAGGGAACATACGCAAGTGGAACAAGAATGCAAAGAACCCAAGGCCACACACTAGACACGTAAGCGCGTTAATACTGCACTGCAAAGCACATGTATCGCAGACTCTAACGAACAGACGGCACAGAACTTCCTCCTGCACAAAGAGTGCTGCTGTTTACACAGCCATTGAATCTTTTCTCGGTTACTGTGGCAGTCAGCGCTGACACAAACAAGGAAGGAGAGAAGTTGCGATGAGCAGCGGCAGGAATCCAAAATGATCTGTACATTAAACTTGAAGATTAATTGAACACCTCATTTGTAAGAAGAAAATAAATATAACTTGAATCTTGTGCTTCCAGGGCCTCCTACGTACAAGTAATTTGCTCGCTATTACTACTGTCAGAGCCGGCCGGTGTGGTCGAGTGGTTCTAGGCGCTTCAGTCGGGAACCGCGCGACCGCTACGGTCGCAGGTTGAATCCTGCCTCGGGCACGGATGTGTGTGATGTCCTTAGGTTTGTTAGGTTTAAGTAGTTCTAAGTTCTAGGGCACTGATGACCTCAGATGTTAAGTCCCATAGCGCTCAGAGCCATTTGAACCATTTGAACTACTCGCAGAACACAGGCTAAGTAACGTCTTCCTATTAGTACTGACGCTCTCGAAGTCTATGACCGATTTGGGCCGACCAGCGATGGGCGGCTGGTTAAGTCAGCGTTGACAGGGGGCGCTGAACTCTGTCTTCCTGGAGTCGTGGGGCTGCCCGCTCTTTCCACTGGCGTGAATGGGACATGAAGATGGCAATATTGACTTGCCGAAACTGGTAGCATTTGAGGTATAAAATAAAATGCAGGAAAACATATGACTATCAGTAACATTTTTTGAATCAAGAAATACGTAGCGGCCGATGTTTCTCAGACCATAATGGACCGACAGAGACTACTCACACATGGTAGACAGGAGGCGTTGCCTAAGTAATGTGTGACAAGATGGGAATTTGAGTGGGATGGAAAGCGTGCTCGGATAGCCAAAGCAATTAAGGTAACGGACGCTTCCGAGCCCTCATACTTACTTTACTGTTGAGGTTGGGCAGGGACTTTTGTGGCCATATACTGTGGTAAGTCTTACGGACCACTTCTTTGTTGAATCGATCGGTTCAGTAAATATACTGACCCGTTTATATCTTCTTCGTGACGAATCGAAACCAGTACTCACACCAACAGACTATGAAGAAGTTATGATGCAGCTAACACGTTGCAGTGTTCTTTTCGAGACATAGCAGGCATTTGCTGTCAGTTGTTGTGCTTGCTCAAGTTAATGTCATGAACAAGTTTGTTTGACATTGATATTACATACTTACTTTGTTTCGCGTTGGCTATTCGGTCGTAGCATAGTATAAGAAGACATGAGGGAGGTACAACACTACCTGATCAGCCGGCCGAGTGGCCGAGCGGTTCTAGGCGCTACAGTCTGGAACTGCGGGACCGCTATGGTCGCAGATTCGAACCCTGCCTCGGGCATGGATGTGTGTGGTGTCCTTAGGTTAGTTAGGTTTAAGTAATTCTAAGTTCTAGGGGACTGATGACCTCAGAAGTTAAGTCCCATAGTGCTCAGAGCCATTTGAACAATTTGATTTCGCTTTCTTTGTGCTCCAATAGGAGGATTTTTCCTCTGGTTTCCTCCTTTTCCCTGCTACAGCAGGACATATCACTCATATGAAGGGAAGTAAAGTTACGATAGTTTACTTATGTGAAATTGAAACATCGCAAAACTAGTTTTAGAACTCGCACAGAATTTTCCGTCCACAAAAGTTTTGCATGTGCTTCCGTGCCATAGGGTGCGGCGCATAAACCCGCACAAATTTCAGTTTGAATATCCCGCCATATCGTAGTTTCGCCGAAGGTCGCGAATAGCGTTTTTTAAAGCCATAGAGATTTAGGAAACAGTCAGCCTGAAAATGACTAAGATTTTACGCACAAAAGCAGAATACAGCCGAAGAGCCACCTTCACGTTGGACGTTAGCCCAGTGAAATAGCTTGAACCTTCGGTAGTCGAGGTCAGCTGTTTACAATATTGTGACGAAGTATAATGCTTCGGAGAAATCTGGGGAAGGTTCCGCTAACCTGGTGAAGAAACCTCATTAGAGGAAACGCGAGTCACGAACTGCAGCAGTCGTGGAAACGTTTCAGACGCTGATTTAGGAGGACCTGAGGCAATCGCTGAGGAAACTGGCTCCAGTGTTGAATCTCAGCGAGCGAACAATGCGTCGGATGGCAGGAGAGGACCTCATAGGAGCCATTTAGTCCAAAACTGGCTCTCGGATAACGTTGAAATGCTCTGGTGAAAGGAGTTTTGGCCACCGAATACCCCAGATTTGATACCCGTCGACTGCTACGTTTCGAGCATGATCGAAAGAGTTGCCAATAAGACGAGGAACCTAATGTCGCATCTCTGCGTACCGCTCTCGAAGCAGTATTCGCGAATATGGACAGCTCTGTTTTAAGGGGATACGGAATCACCTATCCCCGCAATGTTAATATATGCCTACTATAGGGAACATTTTCTCACAAACTACTGGAGACAGAGAGGTAAAAATTTTACTGTATGTGCATTCATATGTTACAACAATACTGAAACAACAGTTTATTGTCAAAGTATTTTCTTACAGAGATATTGTACATTTATTTTTAAGTAAATTTTTTCCATCGCTTTTTACTAGACTATCACCCCTAAGTCTTTTGTAAATCAAGTAATTAAAAAATCGTTGTTTCAGTATGTAATAGGGACCTATGTCACTACGTCATAAAAATTTCAGACTTCTAGGTTGACCAGTACCTGAGATAATGTTCCTAGATGAAGTAAAAAGTAAACTTACGGGAAACGGAGAAAGAAGATTAAAACATTCCTGATCCGTAGCTAATACCCCCTTCACAGTCTTCATAATCATCTTCAAGTCTTCTTTTGGCACCCCTCTGCACCTGTCTTGCTTTTTTCACTAATGTCTTGATTATATTATCAGCATGCCTTAGTCTGTGCTGATCTAAAAAGCACGTACCGTACGGGAACCAACACACATACCCAACTTTTGAAGGACCTGGCATTTAGTTATATTTCCAAGATTGAAGGTTGCCACAGCATCATACACACCAAAATGTAGTGTATTAATTCCGACAAACACTGTTTTTGGGAGACGATGCCATATCACACTATTCAAGCACTCGTTGGGGTTCTGCGTTTTTCCGTGAAGACATTTCATCAGAAGACTTCTGTCAGCAGATCTCTGAAAATGGGCTTTATTTCTGCCATGATGGCTGATGGTAGACTGTGGTGGTGAATGTATTTCTCTCCTGTTGTTAGTCCCCTATTGTATTTACACCAGCTGTTTTCACCTTTGGGGCACAAACCATGTTGTGGATGCTCATCCGTGGATGCGGTGTGGAAATATAAAGCCCATATAGCTCTCCTCATTTCTTCAAGATTGCCTGTATTTTGCCTGATTGCAAGGCCATAGCAGTTCTGAAAGTGGTCTATTATGGAATCAGTCAATCTTCCTCTGCCATCCAAGGTTTCCCCATCATCTAGTTTTTTCCCTTTCATAACTGATTTTAACCTTCTCAGCCTGGCACCCATTCTCTTCTGCACATGTCCTATACATTCAAGTTTGCTTATATTTACACTGTTCCCATATGGTTTGCTTTCCAAAACTTCTTTGAATGCTTTAGAGTCACCATCTCCCAGATATTTGACATAGCGAACATTATACCACTGTGAAGAGCGATGAAAAATTTTCTTCACCCCAGCAACCTCCATGCCACCACTACTACCATAATAATTAGCAATACAGTCATCACTGTGTTCATTTTTCAGCCTGCCTGTGCACCTACAGTATTTAGACATTATTGCAACATCAATAACCTTGCCAGTATCAACACTAGTTGCTGTTACAACACCATTGTTGGAGGTGTGGCCCCTTTTCTGCCACGTGCCATCAAACGCCACTGTGAGGTCACGACTGCCGTCATTTTCTTCCACTGCTTCTTCCACAGCAACCTGCATTGACTTCTGTGCTACATCTTCAACTGCAGATCCTAGTACATAATTGTAAGCTTCAAACTTTGAAGGTGCACTTGGAAGATTTAGAACACCACATAGCATATCACCAGCTGCTTTGCCCTTACCAATTGCTCGCAATCCATAAACTAACCTAATATTTACACTATAAAGTTCAGTTTTCTTGTATCCATTATTTACAGTTACTGAAACCGAACTTGGAAACTTACAGCTGTATTTACAAACACTGCATATTAAATTAAACTGGGCAGCCAGGCCAACATGGGATTCTACTTTCAGAGAAACGTTTCCATGACATTTTTTGCAGCACAAACTGTTTTCAAGAGCTTCACACAATATATTCGTATCAATGAGTTCAAAAACTTCATTCCCTCTATCAAGTAAATTATATTTCTCTTCCAAATCTCTTAGTTTTTTATGAGAAGCACTGTTTTCATTTGGTGTAAGTTCGTTCGGCAAATCAGTAATAAGTGGATTCACATTTTCCAACAGTGATGATGATGAACTGCTTTGCTTTGCTAATGAATCATTATTTCTTTTCTTTTGCCAGTTCACACGCTTTTTAAATACTTTTGCTTTAGCTCTAGGCATTTTCACTGCGAAAAATGAAGCACTAAATACGAAATAACTCAACAACAACTACTTTCTTATATCACACTGTTTACAAAACAGTCCCGCCACAAAGTCAAAGAGTAACTTGAGGAAACCAGAGAGAAACATTTTCGGGCAACTAGTGTATAAATAGTCGCTGGAAACCGGGATATTTGAATTCATGTCACTTTAAAGGTACTGCCAAAAAGTTCATGGTCAGCCACGAGAGACGTGTATAACTAAAGCGCAATACCCGATCTCACAAATATATAAAAATAAAATAGTTATAATTGTAGTAGAGCTATGTATGATACGTCATTTTAAAGAGGAAACATGGCAGAATATAATACGCCAATAAAAAAAAATTCGATTTTTTAACCCAAAATCCGATTCCGTATCCCCTTAAAGACTGCGAGCGACTGCTTCAGGACAAGATTGGAGGTGGTCATTGCCGCTGAAGAGGGTTACATCGAGTAATTTTCCTCTTCAAAAATACCACTACTTATATATAAAAGGATTTCACATTTCTTGTTCTCCAATGGACGTCTACCTGCGTTTATCCTTCGGTAGCCAAGAGAAGAACAGCAGCATGTTGGTCCTGTTTGGACGAATTTGGTAAAACCGTCGCTACAGTTCACGGTTCCGTATTTGCCGCACACACGTCGGAAAAACACGAAAGTCGCACAGATCCCATGCATACATGTCTGTGCTTATATACCCGCATCGCAGTCGCGCTGTGAAGCATATACGCTGCAGCAGTGGCCTCTAACCGAAACCTTTTGATCGTCCCTTAGAGAAAAGTTTACAGTTTGAATACATTTCTACTAAGGCAATACGCCGTTCTGAAATCTGTGGTACCTCGCAACACACATTCGCAACTATTTTGCAAATAGCTTGTTTAAAGACTCGTACTTGCAGGAACGCTTTTGCTTGTATTACCGTATGCTTTCACCCTATCAGATTTCTCTGTTAAGTGTGCAGTTAATTTTCCTTATTTCATACGAACGCGTAGAGACAACGGAGTGCAGAATAATGATTCTAAGTACCCTCCGCCATCCACAGCATGTTGGCTGCAGAGTATACGTGCCGCATAGCATGAAATCCTCGCCATGACTCAGGCCATCGGGGAGCGCCATTGCGAGTGATGCAAATGGCTGGAGTGCCATATTCAAACAACCGGTGGGGGAGCCGATAGAGAAAAGAATGGGGGTGCCTAAGCGCAGGAGGTAGGGGTGTGGGGGGTGGGGTGTGTCCCCACACGAGGTGAGGGGAGGACGCGGCGCCATTATCGACACAGGGCGACGGCCAGGCCAATCGCCACCTCGCATATCGACTGACGTCACAATCGAAAATCGGAGTACACGCTCCGGCGGGACAACGAAGGAGCTTGGGGGCGGGGGTTGGACAAAAAAAAGAACAATCGATAACGAGGTGGTTCCACCCGCGTGGACCGCCATCATATTCCTAACGGGATTCCACAAGGCACTCTGTAAGTTTGTACGTAAATTAAATAAGAGGATCTACCTTTTTATAGTCGAGAGAGCCATATCTACACCAATATACATATTCCAGTGCGTTTCGGAGGGTATCCCGTACCATTGCTACTCACTTCCCCTCCTGTTCCACTCGAAGATAGAGAGAGGAAAATAAACGACTCTACATTCCTCCGCATGAGCCTTAATTTCTTGTCTCTTATTTTCGTGGTAATTACGGGAAATGTATGTTGGCGGCCGTAGGATCGTTCTTCAGTGAGCTTCAAATGCCGGTTCTCTAAATTTTCTTAGTAGTAGTATTCCTCGAATAGAACGTCACCTTCCCTATAATGATTCCTATTTGAGTTCCCGAAGCATCTCTCTAATATTTGTGTGTTGTTCAAACTTATCAGTAACAAAACTAGTAGCCCGCGTCTGAATTGCTTCGATGTCTTGCTTTCATCGGTCCTGTTGCGGATCCCAAACACTCTAGCAATACTCAGGAATGCCGGCCGCGGTGGTCTAGCGGTTCTAGGCGCTCAGTCCGGAGCCGCGCGACTGCTACGGTCGCAGGTTCGAATCCTGCCTCGGGAATGGATGTGTGTGATGTCCTTAGTTTAGTTAGGTTTAAGTAGTTCTAAGTTCTAGGGGACTGATGACCGTTGATGTTAAGTCCCATAGTGCTCAGAGCCATTTTCAATACTCAGGAATAGGTCGCACTAGCGTCCCATTCGCGGTCTCCTTTACAGTTGAAATACACTGTACTAAAATTTTCCCAATAAACCGAAGTCGACCATTGCCTTGCCTACCAAGTCCGCACATGCTCGTTCCATTTCATATTGCCTTGCGAGCGTTGCGCTAGACATTTAAACGAAGTGAGTGTGTCAAGAACAACACAACTAATTCAGTATCTGAACATTAAGGGTTTGTTTATTCTGTTCATCCGCATTAAATTACTTTTCTTTTTTTGCATTTAAAGCTTTCTTCCATTCATCACACCAACTAGATATTTCGTCTAAGCCGTCTTGTATATTCCTACAGCCACTCAACTTCGACACCTTACCGTACACCATGCAGCATCATCAGCAAACAACCTCAGGTTGCTGCCCACAGTGCCCGCCTGATCATATATATTGTTCACTCTGCTACGTGTTAACGCCCCAGTGGCTGACGGCAACAGTTCTTTCAATAGAAAGTCATGACATTTGATCGATTTACAATTGCCTTTAGTCGCTACAAAAGTTAGCATTCACCATTACTTGCGAAGAGGATCCTTAGTGAACGTATCAAAATTATCTTTCTTACAACATTTCTGTGATCTCTAACTTTGTGTGTCATTCCTTCTCTTGTTTACAAGTACGTAGAAGAGCTGGAAAAACTGCCGTCTGCTAACTAAAGTTGGCTAGACTGACAGTGACCAGAAAGCTGCCGACACCGACCGAGGCCATTCGATTTCCGTTGGCACCACTGTTCCCATCACCTACCGCACAGTAACCCTTCCCAAAGTGAAAAATTAGTATGCTGAAGACAGCGCATGCGTGGGATTGTGGCATCACAACCTGAAACCGGAAATTATGCAATTCTCGGTGCGGTCACTTCCGTTACAGAAATGCTTTATATATCTTCTTAATATTTACTTTACTGTTTACGCTGTTAACGTGACGCTACAAATGATACGGGAGGGTTATATTTTTTGTACAATATTTTCTCGTTAGAGAGACTAAATTTCTGAAAGTAAAAAGTTATTTCAGTTTTATAGTTCCTGGTCCAACATATACAAGCATAAGAATGCAAATATATTTCAGTAGATTCTGAAAGACATTATAAAGCTGCCATCTCGGCTGTCGTCAATGCGTTTTCCTTTATTAACGGTCGCACAACGGACCAATTTGCAAGTGTAGTGTAAAAAAGTTTGGCTTGCTGCTTTTTTTTAGACAGGACATCCAAAATTTTTGTATTCTATACTTTCAAAGGTGGCTATCCTCGAAACTAACGCCACTCATGTCACTGTATTGTTCGCTTTGGTTTTTAACCCTTTGAGTACTAGTGGTTTCCCGGGTACCTGTGCCTTTAGCATGAAGCCACCGACATTGTTGCAAACAGACGTCTTGTGGAACAGTGAAGTACTTCTATGACTGTAGTGTATTCTCGCACTCACATGTAGCGTTCAAAGCAACAGCTGACGCGGACATTGTGATACGTGGTCGTAGGAACTTGCGACATGCGAGTCTATGTGGTCATATTAAGGAGACCAGTTACAGTGAAAGATAGTGGTTCAAATGGCTCTGAGCACTATGGGACTCAACATCTTAGGTCATAAGTCCCCTAGAACTTAGAACTACGTAAACCTAACTAACCTAATGACATCACACACATCCATGCCCGAGGCAGGATTCGAACCTGCGACCGTAGCAGCCGCGTGGTTCCGGACTGAAGCGCCAAAAAGTTATAAGTTTAGAGCTGCTAGCTGATACATAATCGTAACGAAAGAAAGTGACTATATAATAAGGCTTACGTTACCTTAGAACCGGCATTTTAAGAGAGAAGGCTGTAATGCCGAAATTAGCCAATCGTACGAGCTCTAATAAAGTGAATACGAGTGAAAAAATGCCGAATTGACAACTTTATAATGTCTTTCAACACATTAAGGCTGTTGTCCCCCACATGAAGAAAATGATAAGTAGGTTCATTTTAGTTAACAACTGAATCACGAGTTGCTTTCCATTGTTCCACATGTTAAGATATTGTTCCTCATGTTAAGATAATCTTCCAGCTGTATGGGGTTACGACACTTTGAATATCTTTTTAGGGAAATCGTTAAGGCTGATCATAACATTTGCTTATGCTATCGAAACCATGGTTCCTATTTTACTTTGCACTTGTGTTTTCGTAGGTGTTAAGTCACTTCAGCTACTTTTATGTGCCGAGATCGTTCCTGCAGATAAGGAAACCTTTATCTTTGGTCCTCTGAAAAGAACTACACGTATTTTTATTCTGCGGCAACTGCTTTCTATTCTTGGATAACTTTTATCCATTCATTTTTGTCCTGATAAAGTTTATGTTTATAGTCATGTGCGCTCAGCAGAACTCAAAATTCACAAAACGGCCGACAGACAATGCCACACGATAAAAATCTTCCGGCTATTGCTTGGGCTTTAAGCAAGAAGCTTGCGTGACGGCGTAGTCGTTAGGAAGATCCACTTCCTCAGTCGGAAAAGGACAGGGAAGGAAAGTGACCGTAGGGAATTCAAAGGAACCATCCCAGTATTCGATGAAGTGATTTAGAGACACTTCGCAAAACCGAAATCCTGACTGCCGGCTGTGGCTTCGCATCTCGCTTCTTCTGAAAACGTTCCATGGTCTTTATCATCTCGCCAGTTCGCTCTTAAACATCCTGAATCCTAAGATCAGCGATCCTGGTGCCTACATTATGTTTGATTTTACAGTGGAATGGTGTGTGTACACGCTGATCACCCGAAGTAACTTTTGTCCAGGCAAAACAAAGAAAATGTACCCAGTCCTTTCTTTCTAAATATACAGTAAGACCTATCGACGTACACGCTCACGGTAAAATTCAGTACGGATGCACGCTGCGAATGAACTCTTGCGGAACTCAGCAAGAAAAGTTCTGATCAAAAACTGCGCCATTATACCCTCTTGCCTCAAGGACCTGCACCCAAAGTTAATCCTATGTACAAGTGAGGGAACGTATTATAAAACGTATGCGTATCGTGTATCGAAGGTGGAATGTGGGTAACAACCTGGTATTCACCTAGCTGGATGTGGGAAACCGCGTAAAAACCATATCCAGACTGGCCAGCGCACCAGCTCTCGCCGCTAATCCGGGAGGCAGTTCAGGTTCGCCTCCCCGACTCCCGGAAGCGTCGCCTTAACACGCGTTTTTATCCTCATTTTGTTCTTATTGTTCGTTGTATTCGTTCGAGGCGGACGTCCCATGAAGCTTGCTCAAGTTCATCGTTGATGCATTCGCTCAGTTTTTTTTAAATTGCAGAGGGCAGCTAACACACTTACCGAACACGCTGACTTAACGTGCCGGCTACACGCTCGGCTATCCGGGTGGTTGAAGCAGGGGCAAAGGGCAGAGAAACCGGACAGACAGCGATTTTGTGACAAGTTCTCTTTGTTGGTGTACACTGTGTTTGCATAAACATTCAACTGGAGACGGTTGGTTGAATGAACGGTTGGCATTTTCCTTTTGTTTCCATTTGTTTACTGTCAACCCCAGCAAGTGGACCTGACCTTTATCAGAAACGCACGGTGGTGTTACGATAAACACGTACAGTGGTGACTAAGGAAAATACATGGTACTATCAGTGCTTTCAGGCCAGTTGTGCTAACACAAGAGGACGTTCAATAAGTAACGCAATACATTTTTGTTCTGGGTTGGTGTCATTCAGGATTCCAGTACACTATATTATTCCCCACCCTTTGACTAAACCAACCTGTTTTTCAATATAGTCTCCGTTCTATGCGATCTTACGCCACGTTAGTGGGAAGGTATCTATCCCAGCATGGTACCACTCTACCGGTCGACGACGGAGTTAACATCTTCCCACATCAATAACCTCTACACCATCCACGTACTCCTTCGCGCGGAAGGTGCGGGGTCCGGGCAGTAGGGTGGAAGAGTAAGAACAGGCCAGTAAAGTTTCGTGAGCTCCTCTCGGGTGAGAAAATTTGCTTGAGGCCTTGCTCTGTCATGAAGAAGAAGTTCGTTTGCATTTTTGTAGGGACGAACACGCTGAAGTCCATTCTTCAGTTTCCTAAGGATAGCACAGTTCACTTGTGTGTTGACAGTTGCACTGTGAGAAAGGACATCAAACCCTTTTAGAGTCCCAGTAGGTCGCCGCCATGACTTTGTCGGCTGAGGGTGTGGGTTTGAATTTTTTCTTCGGAGGAGAGGTGATGTGTCGCCTCTCCATGGATTACAGTTTTGTTTCCGGTTCGAAAGTGATGAACACATGTTTCATCAATTGTGACGATGTTACACAAAAAGCTGTCACGATCAGCATCGTAACGTGCAACCAATTCCGCACAGATGGTTGCTCTTCACGGTCTTCTGTTAGGTGGCTAGGAACCGAGAGGGCACACACACCTGAGAGTACTCGAACTGGCGAAAAAGCACTACCAACAGAGACATCTAGTTGAGCAGCGACGTGTCCGTCTGCGATCCACGGATCAGCTCGAATGGCAGCATCAGCACGTTCCCACATTATAGTAATCACAGCTGCGTGCGGCCGGGCGACATGCGGGAGGACAGGGAGGTTTACGAGAACTTGCTGCAATGATGATAGACGCCTCGCTAGCTTCACCGTGCGATCGTTCACCACCAGGTCTCCGTAGACATTCTGCAAGTGCCTACGAATATGTGCGACGCTCTTGTTTCCCGCCAAAAGAAACTGAAGGTCAGCTCTCTGCTTGGGAAGCACCTCCATTACAGACGCCATTTTGAAGGCTACGTATATCGCCGCCACCTATCGGAACTTCATGAAACTATAGGGGCAGCAGCAGGAGAACTCCATGACGTCGCACAAGAATGTCCGCATTTTTTCAACCGAAATTAGCCGAGGGAAAGTGTGTTGTATTACATATTCAACACCACTCATACATTCCCCCAAATAACTGCATTTTCTGTGCAAACACACAACTTCCGGAAGATGAAAACGTAATTTCAGAAACCGTTGCCGGCCACTGTGGCCGAGCGGCGCTTCAGTCCGGAACCGCGTTACTGCTACGGTCGCAGGTTCGACTCCTGCCTGGGGCATGGATGTGTGTGCTGTCCTTAGGTTAGTTAGGTTTAAGTAGTTCTAAGTCTAGGGGACTGATGACCTCAGATGTTAATGTGTAGTGTGTGAACGATAAGTTGAGAATGTGGGTCTCACGGGGAGCGTGCCGGCGATAGCTCCCTGCAGTATCACTATCCTCTGTGCCTTCGGTGGCTCACGGTAGCTCAGCGTGTTCGGTCAGAGGGTAACGTGCCCTCTGTAATAAAAAAAAAAGTGAGTTAACAGATCAACAAATAACTTAAATGGATGTTACTAAAATGTAGACTTCGACGGCCGGAAATATCATGTCCATTATAATTATCCGGGCTGTTATGCCGTGGTCGGTTGATGAATTCTGTGTCGTTTCCCAACGTTTCGTCTCCGACTGCGGGAGACATCTTGAAGGGGGTCCGTAGCTCAATGGAAGGTCCAACACACCCACTGGCTCGCTACTGACTGCCGCTAAATTCCGCGCGCTCCCACGCCGCGGCGTGACGTCACGTGTTTTGAAAACGTCAGTGCAATTGGCCGCTGTCCGTCGCCGTCGCTCGCCGTTGCCATCACCCAGTAGTGGGCGGGTGGTACACCTTCTTTAACACCGGCATCCATATGCCGTTTAATTTCACACCCTCCTCCTTACGGTTGAAATTATTAGGGTGTTTAGCGATTTCGATTGCCTCCCTGTAGAGCCTTTCGTAATATCCGCTTGTGGCAGCTAGTACTTGCGCCTCCTCGAAACGAATATTGTGGGTCCCTGGCTGGAAAGCATGCTCCACAACAGCTGATCGTTCCGTTTCTCCTCTTCTGCAATTTCCCTTATGCTCTTCCATTGAGCTACGGACCCCCTTGAAGATGTCTCCCGCAGTCGGAGACGAAACGTCGGGAATCGACACAGAATTCATCAACCGACCACGCCATAACAGCCCGGATAATTATAATGGACATTAAATGGATGTCTTACGACGTCCGCCCCGAGCAGATGCAACGAACTAAAGCGAACAAAACGAAAATTAAAAAAAAGAGATGGATAGAGCGTTTGCCATGTAAGCAGGAGATCCCGGGTTCGAGTCCCGGTCTGGGCACACATTTTCAACTCAAGTATATCAAAGCCCGTGAGCAGCTAATGGTATTGATTTACTTGTAATTTCATTCTAGAGAGCTGCACGGTCACCAATGGCCATCTTAATATCAGATTTTAAGTCCCATAGTGCTTAGAGCCATTTGAACCATTTCGAGAAACCGTTCTTTGGTGTGGTGTTTACAAGTAAAAGTGTGGAATGGTTCTACTGGACCGATCAAATAATGGTTTTCCGATCGTCAGTTGTCAGATGTTTCACTTTCTCGTTTACTCAGCACCATGGTTGTTTCTTTTCAATTGAATATAGGGCGAAGACAACTTTATGCCCAGTCTAATAATCCAACTTCTATGCATTAAAAGTTACTACGTCCAGGTTATTCGAAATTTTGCAAGAACAAGGACGTTACTTTAACTAAAATAGATTGCGAAAGAGAGAATTCGGTGGCTAGGATCATATTTACAGAATAAATATTGGATTGTTTGCGTCATAAACCAGAAGCGGAATTGGGAAATAGTTTTGCGGAATTTTAAGTTCCTCTTGTGAAAGTAGGTTTTTAGTAAGTTTTTAATATCCTCAAGTGTACGCGAATGATACACCGTGTACATATTGGAATAGATCTTGAGGAGAGGGTGTGAATTATCAAAGAAGATGTACGGGATGTTCAAAAAGTCTCTCCACAGTGCCGTATGATTGTTAGCCGCACGTGCCGTATGCCGCAGTGAATATACCGACATGAAACTCATTGAAATACAAGTTATTAATTTGAATATTTATTTTTACTTACCATTTTTCACATTAAATGTTGGAAGTGTCCTCCACTCGAAGGTAAGTAACCCAGGCAGCCGAACAATCATACGGCACTGCGGAAAGATTCTTTGAACACACCGTATATGGAGTGCTATTTAAAAAGACGTATTGCTGTTCAGATTTCCGTAACAAAGTTACAAGACAGGCAATCGTGTCCCCGTGATACCTAAACATTTGCTTTGAGATATTTTTTATTTCGCTTTTTGACAGAATGTACTTTTGAGTGCTCAAGACAAATGGAGCACCGTGTATATTGACTCCTTTCAAATCGTAGACAGCGAATCTTCACGTAGGCTGGTTTCACTGTGGTTATCCTGTTAAACACCCCTTGTCCACCAGTGTTCTTCCGGCCCATCCACTAGGTTATGAATGAAGCAGTGGGCTGTTGGCCCCGTCCACAGCTCTTTCTGTCGAGGTGAACAACCTGATGCAGACCATTACGACACCGCGCCGGAGGGAGAAAAAAGTTGTGTGAAACATTGGGGTGCAGAAATGACAGTTACAGCTTCTCCAGGAATCGCCGTTCCAGGAAACACGTGGCGCAACTATTGTTGTCCTTCACTCGCTCTCATTCGGAAAAAGAAAAAGAAAGAAAATTAGGAGAGTGGGTGACTAGAAGGCGGCAAGGAGAGAGGAAGGAAAAAAGAAAACGAAAAACAAACTGTGGTGAAGACGCGGGCCGCCCAAAGGAGTACACCGCAGCCAGGAGGCGAAATTAGAAACTTCGGAAACGCTTTTCGTTCAAGAGTGGCCCACGGCCGGCAAAGAGGAACGGGGTGCTCCGGGAAAACTGTATGAGGAAATATTTATATGGACCACTAAATTAGGCAGCGTTTTTACAGGCGAGAATAAATCACGGCGGCCGGGGCGCGACTCGCCTTTAATTAGGAGAGGCCGTGGCGCAGCTCCAGGGACGGCTGACCGGGCTCGCGGTCGACACAATCGCTGCCGCCGCGGTACCGAAGGACACTCACCGACGTTCACGTAGTGTCGCTCTCGACAACCCATCAAATGATAATGTTCCCCTTTTATCCTGTAGTGTTCCATCCGAAGAGTCAGCAAAACCTTCCTTGCGGATAGTTGCGTCCGAAACTTCTTGGGTTCTGGTGATGAGAAATGGCACCATTTCTTGCTTGCTCTGTCTGTTTCTGGTTGGTGGTAGTGTACCAACAGTAACATTTCTCGCGAAGAAGCCATCACCTTCTTCAAAGAGCCGCAGAAGTTCTTTGTGGTGTCACCGCCTGACACCACACTTGCTAGGTGGTAGCCTTTAAATAGGCCGCGGTCCGTTAGTATACGTCGGACCCGCGTGTCGCCACTATCAGTGATTGCAGACCGAGCGCCGCCACACGGCAGGTATAGTCTAGAGAGACTTCCTAGCACTCGCCCCAGTTGTACAGCCGACTTTGCTAGCGATAGTTCACTGACTACATACGCTCTCATTTGCAGAGACGACAGTTTAGCATGGCTTTCAGCTACGTCATTTGCTACGACCTAGTAAGGAACCATATTCAGTTACTTCAAGAATGTATTCTGAACAGATAATATTGTGAATCAAGTACCGTCAAGAGCGACGTTCATCATTAATGGATTAAAGTTAAGTATCAAACTAATTACATCCGCTTTCTGGATTCTCATTCCTTATGTTCCAGACCTCACGTCAGTATAGATCTTCCCTCTTCACGCCAGTCTGCGTGAGCTAAAACGCGTGCATTTCGGCCTCCACGTAACACGGTGTTGGCTCTTCTGCCAACTCAACAGTTCTTAATTTGGGGAAGGATTTTCTAAGAATGTACAGTTGAGCACAGCATTGTAAGGTGATGAATCATGGACTGGAACAAAACCGGAGGGGAGAGACTAAGCGTTTGACACGTGACGCCGCAGAAACGTTTTGAAAATTACTTGGACTCACAACATACGACCGAGCGGTTAAAGGCGCTGCAGTCTGGAACCGCACGACCGCTACGGTCGCAGGTTCGAATCCTGCCTCGTGCATGGATGTGTGTGATGCCCTTAGGTTAGTTAGGTTTAAGTAGTTCTAAGTTCTAGGGGACTTATGAGCACAGCAGTTGAGTCCCATAGTGCTCAGAGCCATTTCAACCATTTGAACAACATACGAAATGAGGAGATTGTCCGCAGAATTGGCGAGGAAAGAAATATGGAGAAAACACTGACCAGAAAAAGGGACAGGATGACTGGACATGTGTTAAAGACATCAGGGAAGATCTTCAGTGGTGCTAGGGAGAGGTGTAGAGGGCAAAGGGCGTAGCAGAAGACAAGAGATAGGAATAAATGGTGTTCGAAAATTCCCGTCTGAAACTTCTAGGTCTTGTAAAAGGGAGTGAGTACGTACTTTGCAAGTATGTTGTTATTACGGTAATTCTGAAACTAGAACTACAAAACTGGTATTTGGTTCAGCATTTTTGGAAATTCAACCACTAAGGGAGTAAAACAGCGGGCGAAAGCTTTCTTGAAAGTAAATAATTACTAAAGATTTTTTAAGGAAACCTCTATGACAGCTAGTATTTGACTGCTCGGTTACAAATAAAAAAAAAGTTACGTGTTTCAGTGTTTCTTGAAACATCCCTAAGGGAGTGCACTAGACGGTGAAAATTTTTAAGAAAATATTTAGTTACATTATAAAAATTTTAAAGATAAATTTATGAAAATATGTATTTCACTTCTCGGTTAGATATAAAGAAATATTTGTTAGGGAATGAAAGTTGTCGCGGAAATATCTCCGCAAGAATTCAAAATGTATGATTAAGAAAAACATCGGAAAAAATATGCTCATATGGTCTTAATTAGTGTGAAAAGCTTAGATGGTGTTGCACTTTGTGAACAACGCAAAAATTTTCGTTAAACAAAAACAAAAAAGTCCGCGCAGGCCATACAGTCTACACAAGCGAAGCAGCGGTTGCTAAACTAGTGTGTGTATATATACAGGGTGTTTACTTTATGATGTTAGAGGCTTTCAAGTATAATGGAGACGAGTAAATGTTTCAGTTTGAGATAAGTGTCCCTGTACCGAAAACTAAAGAGCCGAAGGCTATGAGCGAAAACCGTTCTGATACCGCTAACAGAGGAATACATGTGCAGGTACCGTTGTTTTTAAGATTGTAGGGAGGGAAACTTTCAAAGAGGGTAAAATGGACCGGAACAAGTGGAAGTTTAGTAAACATGAGCTCTAAAATGCGTACGCGAAGAGCTATGGGCACTTGTTGATTTTTGCTAGTGTGAATCATCTTCTCTATTGAAGTGCTCGAAGCTCTTAAGGTATGAATTTTAGAGCCAAAGTTTAAATTTTTTTCCTTGTTTTGTTCCATACTACCACCTCTGGAATGTGTGTACCCTACAATCTTAGAAACAACAGTAACGGTACGTGTATGTCACTGTCAGAGTTATAAGAACGGTTTTCGCTCATAACTTCCGACTCGCCCGTTAGTTTCCGGTACAGGGACCCATTCCACAAATTGACACATTTATCCTTCTCCATCACCCTGGGAAGCTTGTAACATTATAAAGGAATCACCCTGCATATACATACAATGACAGTCGCCGGCACCTATAACTTTGAGGCTCAGTAGCGTCATTGGATGACGTTTCCGGGCATGGATTCCTATACAGAATGTGATGTACTCACTCCCCTCTCCAAGTCCTAGAAGTTTGTAACGGGAATTTCCGAACACTCTGTGTACCCAAATGACTCAAAGTTAGGGCCGCGCCGGGTAGCTGTGCGTTCTGAGCCGCTTTATCACGGTTCGCGCGGCTCCTCCCGTCGGATGTTCGAGTCCTCCCTCGGGCGTGTGTGTGTGTGTGGTGTGTGTGTGTGTGTGTGTGTGTGTGTGTGTGTGTGTGTTCCTTCGCGTAAGTTAAAGTTAGTTTAAGTAGTGTGTAAGCTTTGGGACAGATGAACTTAGCAGTTAGGTCTCATAAGATTTCACACACATTTGAACATTTTGAGATCTTCACTCTACAGCGGAGTGTGCTGTGATATGAAACTTGCTGACAGATTAAGACTGTGTGCCGGACCGAGACTCGAACTCGGGACCTATGCCTTTCGCGGGCAAGTGCTCTACCACTTGCCCGCGAAATGCGATCGTCCTGATTTCGAGTCTCGGTTCGGCATACAGTTTTAATCTGCCAGGAAGTTTCATATCAGAGCACACTCCGCTGCAGAATGAAATTCTGCATTCTGGAGGAAACATCCCCTAGGCTGTGTCTAAGCCATGTCTCCGCAATATCCTTTCTTCCAGGAGTGTTAGTTCTGCAAGGTTCGCAGGAGAGTTTCTGTAGTTTGGAAGGTAGGAGACAAAGCACTGGCGGAATTAAGGCTGTGAGGACGGGTCGTGAGTCGTGCTTGGGTAGCTCAGTTGGTAGAGCACTTGCCCGCGAAAGGCAAAGGTCCGAGTTCGAGTCTTGGTCCGGCACACAGTTTTAATGTGTCATGAAGTTTCATGATTATATATATTTCTCGTTGACATGAGTGTATAAGTAGTTTTGAACACGTCGTATGCTTGCGGATGCCCAGTTTTTCGGAGACCTAGGATCTCGTTCGAAGCACAATAAACGATATGTCTTAGAGTGTCGCGGACCTCGGGGCTGGTTTTCGAATCTGAGCGGAACCCCCTGAGAGGCGACAGCTGCGGCGAAGAAACCTCAGCGGCCGGTATCGGTTGGGAATCCTCTCGTCGTCCACGACAGACCGGTTTGGGGGCTATTTTGTTCGAGAGCATGAGCGCGCCTACTCGCGCGAGCGCCACTTGCCCGCGGGCCATCTGAATTGCGGCGGAGCGCCAGCCGGAAGCGCGGAGTCTACAGGCGCGCTTTGTCGCCCGGTTCTTCCAGCCCGCCGTCCCCGTACGGCACAGTGGTCGACCCATACTTCCCGTTCCACGGCCGGGGCACACGGGTTGGCGGGGGAAGAGCCGACCGTAGACGGAACTAGTTGCTCGGAACTGGAGCGGCCACCTGTCCACCACCTGACGGTGTTCAGTGCCACAGTAGGGGCTGCGACGTCCCGCAACGGAAATCTTACCCCGATACTTTTCAATAGCGCCTTCGTAACTGTGAAGGGAAGTGCAGGAATTGAAAAGAGCGTTAGAGAGTAACGTAGTCTTCCGCTTCTGTTGTTCATTCTATTCATCTATCGAGCGATGACGGAAATAAAAGAAAGTCTTGGGTATTAATAACTGCTTCAGCTGTATCTAGTCCTTTATTGCTGGATCATTACCGATTTCGTGACATTAGAAGCCACATCTTCAGGTGAACATCTGTATAACATTAAATCCGGTAGGAATAACAACCCTGAGACATACACTGGTATGGCAAATTATTTTAAGATTTTAATTTTTTTCTAAAACCTTAAAATCTTTTACACTACTGGCCATTAAAATTGCTACACCACGAAGATGACATGGTACAGACGAGAAATTTAACTGACAGGAAGAAGATGCTGTGATATACAAATGATTAGCTTTTCAGAGCATTCACACAAGATTGACGCCGGTGGCGACACCTACAACGTGCCGACATGAAGAACGTTTCCAACCGATATACACAAACAGCAATTGACCGGCGTTGCCTGGTGAAACGTTGTTGTGATGCCTCGTCTAAGGAGGAGAAATGCGTACCATCACGTTTCCAACTTTGATAAAGGTCGGATTGTAGCCTATCGCGATTTCGGTTTATCGTATCGCGACATTGCTGCTCGCGTTGGTCGAGAGCCAATGACTGTTAGCAGAATATTGAATCGGTGGGTTCAGGAGGGTAATACGGAACGCCGTGATGGATCCCAACGGCCTTTTATCACTAGCAGTCGAGATGACAGGCATCTTATCCGCATGGCTGTAACGGATTGTGCAGTCACGTCTCGATCCCTGAGTCAACAGGTGGGGACGCTTGCAAGACAACAACCATCTGCACGAACAGTTCGATGACGTTTGCAGCAGCATGGACTATCAGCTCGGAGACCATGGCTACGGTTACCCTTGACGCTGCATCACAGACAGAAGCGCCTGCGATGGTGTACTCTACGACGAACCTGGGTGTACGAATGGCAAAACGTCATTTTTTCGGATGAATCCAGGTTCTGTTTACAGCATCATGATGGTCGCATCCGTGTTTGGCGACATCGCGGTGAACGCACATTGGAAGCGTGTATTCGTCATCGCCATACTGGCGTTTCACCCGGCTTGATGATATGGGGTGCCATTAGTTACACGTCTCTGTCACCTCTTGTTCGCATTGACGTCACTTCGAACAATGCACGTTACATTTCAGATGTTACGACCCGTGGCTCTACCCTTCATTCGATCCCGGCGAAATCCCACCTTTCAGCAGGATAATGCTCGACCGTATGTTGCAGATCCTGTATGGGCCTTTCTGGATACAGAAAATGTTCGACTGCTGCCCTGGCCAGCACATTCTCCAGATCTCTCACCAATTGAAAACGTCTGGTCAATGGTAGCCGTGCAACTGGCTCGCCACAATACGCCAGTCATTACTCTTGATGAACTGTGGTATCGTGTTGAAGCTGCATGGGCAGCTGTACCTGTACACGCCATCCAGGCTCTGTTTGACTAAATGCCCAGGTATATCAATGCCGTTATTACGGCCAGAGGTGGTTGTTCTGGGTACTGATTTCTCAGGATCCATGCATCCAAATCGCGCGAAAATGTAATCACATGTCAGTTCTAGTATAATATATTTGTCCAATGAATACCCGTTTATCATCTACATTTCTTCTTCGTGTATCAAATTTAATGGCCAGTAGTGTGCATGAGAATATCAAAATGTTACGACTGTAATCCCGAAAGCAAGGTCTCCTATTTTCTTATAAGTACATAGACCTCTTTATTTCTACAATGGTTTACATCAGTTTACAGCTTGAACATTTAGCTATTTTTTCGACATAATCACCATTTCTTTCGATGCATTTTTGTAGACGCTGTGGCAGTTTTTGTATGCTCATGTCATACCAAATCGCCGCCATGCTGTTCAGAAAGTTATGAACCTCTTCTTTCACCTCGCCGTCGGAGCGGAATCGCTTTCCACCCAAATTTTCTTTTAACCTAGGGAACAGGTGATAGTGACTAGGCGCCAAGTCAGGATTATAGGGTGTGTGGGTGATTATGTTCCACTGAAATTGTTGCAGGAGAGCAACTGTTTGCCGAGCGATGTGTGGGCGAGCGTTGTCATGGAGAAAGTGTACACTCTTGCTCAACATTCCTTTTCTCCGGTTCTGAATTGTCCGTTTGAGTTTTTTCAGAGTCTCACAGTACCTGTAAGCGTTAATTGTGGTCCCAGCGATTCAGCTCCGACGACGAGATGAAAGAAGAGTTTCATAACTTTTTGAACAGCGTGTCGGCGAGCTGGTATGACATAGGAGACCTTCCTTTTGGGATTACCCTTGTATTATTCAAATGATTAAAACATTAGAGTGGAAAAGCTCGGAATCTTTTTACCCAACATTCGTTGTCCATCTAAACAAAAAACCTAAATGACGGTATGTGAAAGATTAAAAATCGCTAGATTCCAATAAAGTGGATGGGTCAGAAGCAACGTAGCATAGTGATCAAGTGGTAAGGAGAAAATTAATAAAACTATTAAGATATAATTTTAAAGCAGAATGAAAAACCAAGAAGTGGTTGCCACACAGTGGAGCGACGCTCTACCTAGGCAAAACCGTGAAGTAATTAGCTACTGGTGGAAAAGCAACACCTGTAAAACCCTTGTCCGATCTATACAGAACCGCGCACAGGGGACACACCCACTTGCTCTGTCATACTGACGCCAAGAAAATAACCAGCTTGCCAGTAGTCTCCTCGCGCATGCGCAGATTTTGCATAGGCTTGACCGAATGATTGGTGGTCTTGAATATCAATATAATAGCGACAGCTGACATTTTTCGTTAATAACGCTCCTAAGTTATGCTTAAACTAGAGCGTAAGTGAGGAACATCACGGGGATACACATTGAAGCGCCAAAGAAACTGCTACAGGCATGCGTATTCAAATACAGGGATATGTAAACAGGCAGATACGGCGCTGCGGGCGGCAACGCCTATATAAGGGAAGTGAATGGCGCAGTTGTTGGATCGGTTACTTCTGCTGTAATGGCAGGTTATCAAGATTTAAGTGAGTTTGAACGTGGTGTTATAGCCGGCGCACGAGCGATGGAACACAGCACCTACGAGGTAACGATGAAGTGGGGATTTTCCAGTACGACCATTTAACGAGTGTACCGCGAATATAAAGTATCCTGTAAAATATCAAATCTCAGACATTGCTGCGGCCAGAAAAAGATCCTGCAAGAACGGAACCAACGATGACTGAAGAAAATCGTTCAACAAGACATAAGTGCAACCCTTCGACGAATTGCTGCTGATATCAGTGCTGGGCCATCAAGAAACATTCAAAGAAATATCATTGATATGGCCTTTCAGAGCCGAAGGGCCACTCATATACCCTTGATGACACAAAGTTTTACGCCTCGCCAGGGCCCGACAACATCGATTTTGGTCTGTTTATGACTGTAAATATGTTGCCTGGTCGGACGAGTCTCGTTTCAAATTGCATCGAGTGGATGGACGTGAACGGGTATGGGTATAGAGACAACCTCATGAATCCCTGAACCCTGCATGTCAGCAGGGGACTGCAAAAACTGGTGGAGGCTTTGTAATGGTGTGGGGCGTGTTCAGTTGGAATTATGTGGGACTGCAGATTCGTCTAGATACGACTCTGACATGTGGCACCTATGTAAGCATCCTGTCTGATCACCTGCATCCACTAATGTTCAGTGTGCATTCCGACGAACATGGGCAATTCCACCAGAAGAATACGACACGCCACGCGTCCAGAATTGCTACAGAGTGGCTCCAGGAACACTCTTCTGAGTTTAAACCCATCCGCTGACCATTAAACATGAACATTATTGAGCATGACTGGGACGCCTTGTAACTTGCTGTTCTCCATCCTCTCGTACTCTTACGGAGTTATGGACAACCTTCCAGGATTCATGGTGTCACTTCCTTCCAGCACTACTTCAGACGTTAGCCGAGTCCATGCCGTGTCGTGTTGCGGCACTTCTGTGTGCTCGCGTGGGCCCTACAGGACATTGGACACCTGTACCAGTTTCTTTGGCTCTTTATATATATATAACTTTGACGAAGAATCCAAGACTGCAGTGAATGTTTGGTACTTATTAACAGCAAATAATCTGCAATGTTGTCTGCAATAAAAGAAAGGTTCAGAGTGAGAGCATGTCAATGGTAACATTCGCTGATGACACGGCTTTTTGTTACTTAGTTACACGTTTCACAAATCATTTGAACGATTATTTTAGCGAAATGATATGAAATGACACTTTACACGATAGGTACACACGATTAGTGTTAATATTAATTAATACATTAATTTGTAGTCCTACGCAAGCAACTACACTTAAAAAACAAGGCTGTTTCACTGGCTGCGAGTTTTTAAATAGAAATCCGTCCATGAAATCGAAGGAGTTCCCCAGGAGAATGTTCTTTTCAAATTGTGGTGGATTATTTATTACAAATTTCATTAGCGAATAAATTTATTGTAATTGTGCGATGCTTTCAAGAGGTAGGGCGCATGCAACAGGTAGCAGTAAGGAGGTCAATTATTCATGCATGAGTTTGTAAGTAATGTCATGGTAAGGAAGCTAACTATTCATGCATCAATTTACGCTGTGCATGTTCCCCATATTTTTCATTTTAAAGCTCACAAATATTTTCATAGGTCTTAAAAATTCACAATAGCTAATTTTCAGAACCATCTGTATGAATTCAAGAATCCGTATAGAACTAGGAAAAATTATTTTATACTTTAGTGCCGTTTCAACGCAGTATTTTAAAAAATTAATTTTTAATTTCTTTATTATTTTGTCCTCTTTAGTCGTGTGTCAAATTTTTCAGTCAATTACAAAGATTTTGATGAGATTACAGCAGAGACATGTGGTAAATTTTAGGTGTATTTCAGTTTCTCTTCACCTGACTGAACATACGTATCGATTCCTCTTACGCAGATATCACGAAGAAACCGTGAAGGTAGAAGAGATTCAAGGTCTTGCGGAGTTCTACTCGGAATCCCTGTTTCCACGAACCATTCGTGGCTGGAACAGGGAGAATGGGAAATGGCAGTGGTAAGCAAAGAACCCTCTGCCACACACCAGGCAAGAAAGCGAATCGACAATGCGCTGTATTCCAGTTCCAACAATTTTGAAACTTAAAGGCCTCTAACTCATCGGGAAGTTAATTTAAAATCAATTGCAAAAGTTGTGTCGAACAGACAGACAAGAAAGTGACGTAATGAAGATATGATAATAAAGCTGCTCTGCAAACATACCGATAACAGTGGGGTTCAAACTGGTGTCGAGGACCGCTTAAAACCCACTCCCGGGCGGACCGGTGTATACGAAAGTCTAACGGTCCTAAATAAGGCGCGCGTGTCCTACCCGGTTCGGGCTCAACTCTTCGTCTGTGTTTTACGACGTACAAACAGTCGAATCCGGTCAGCAATACGAAATAGTAAAACATTTTCATATTGATGTATGGGGTGAGTGACATCCATTGGACAGTAGTCCGACGAGTTTGTGGTAGTTTATAAGGAGATTAATCCGTATATTTAAAATAAGTGCTGCGAAATGCGTGTGTGTGAATTCCTGAGGCACCAAACTGCTTAGGTCATCGCTCCCTAGACTTACACAATATTTAAACTAACTTATGGTAACAACAAAAACCAGACACGCGCACACGCACCAGTAGTTATTTTATCTGATAAGACAAATTCTGTCTAAGAATACGCATGCATCACAACATTACTGCATAATCAATCCAACTAATTAGCTACGGCCTGTGACAATCATCAAATTCAACACGGTGCTGTCGTTCTGTAGTAGTACGTTAGTGAAGTACTCCACGGCTAAATAATGTTTTGAATAGTTCACTGTAGCGTTGCTCTTACTGATGCGTCAATTGAATTTAGCTGTTGTACTTATTTATCTATTCCTGATTCTTAGCTGAAACGCTTTAATTGTATAAGGTTATCAACAAAATTGTCAATCAGACTCAATACGTATTACACACAGTTCAGTATCTTTTTGGATAATATGCCCTCAAATTTTCTGTCTGTCAAGTGAGTATTATAGCGGAGAGGTGGACGGTGAGAAGGAGAAGGGGGAGGGGAGGGGGGTAACCAGGTCTCTCCCCTAGTGACTTCTCTCTTGGTGGACTACTCAGAGGAGCAATATCCAGATGGAAATTTCTTTCGGATGATGAGTGAAGTATTATCCTTTTTCATTTGTCTCACTTGATTAATTCTCTGACTGTGGATACTGAAGGGAGATTACTAAGAATGGTTCTTACGAGAACGAGAGACAGGTTAGCACATGCCTTATAGTTTTAGTTTTTATAGTAAAGCTGACAGTGAGAGTAAGGGCATCGAACAAACTGCTTCCGCACAGGTCTTTAAGGCTCAGCGGTACTTACCGACCGCCGTTTCATCCTCACTCCATAGGCCTCATTTGATGTGGATGTGCTGGAGCAATGTGGTAAGCAAACCGCTCTTCCAGCTGTCGTCAGTTTTCGTGAGCGGAACCACAACTTCCCAATCAAGTAGTTCCTCAATTGGCCTCAGAAGTGCTGAGTGTACTCCGCTTGCCAACAGCGCTAGGCAGACCCAGGCGGTCAACCATCCAAGTGCTAGTCAAACCCGATAGTGCTTAAATGCAGTGATATTACAGGAACCGGTATTACCACTGCGGCAAGGCCACTGGAGGTATAAGAAAGACGATTTCGAGTAACTTCCTGGCAGATTAAAACGGCGCGTCGGACAGGGTCTCGAATCTGTCAGCCAAGTTTCACTTCCGGTCCGATACTTTTAACGAGCCAGGAAGTTTAGAATCAGCGCACGCTCCGCTGCTAAGTGAAAATTCACTCTAGGCTGTGTCTTCCGCACTTCTCAGCAATACCTTTTCTTACACGAGTACTCATCCCGCAATGTATACTGGACAGGAATGCTAGTCCTGCAGTGTGTACAGAAGTTCTATGAAGTTTGGGATGTAGGAGAAGAGGCACTGGCGGGAATGGTGCAGTGATGGCGGGCCGTGAGTCGCGCTTGAATAACTCAATCGATAGAGCACTTGTCCTCGAAAGGCAAAGGTCAGAAGTTCGAGTTCTGGCCCGGCACACAGTTTTAATCTGACAGCAAGTTTGAAAACAGCGCACACTCCATTACAGACAGATTCATTCTCGTAACAAGTTAGTATTAAGAACTGCGTAAGGCAGTGTTAACAGTTCATCGCCACTGTCCTTCCACTTTTACGTTGAAGTAGCTCTGACAGAGGAATACAAGTCGAAGGAAATATCTGACAATGCTGAAGTTTACAGATGATAAAGCCCTTCTGGCTGGAAGTATGGAAAACGTACTTAGGAACAATCAAACTGTCAGTTTTTCACGGTTGGCACTAGATATCTACGGCCGGATGACTTGTCTGTCGTAGCAGTAGTAAACTATATACACAAACGGAACCGCGCTGCTGCTACGGTCGCAGGTTCGAATCCTGCCTCGGGCATGGATGTGTGTGATGTCCTTAGGTTAGCTAGGTTTAAGTAGTTCTAAGTTCTAGGGGACGGATGACCTCACATGCTCAGTCCCATAGTGCTTAGAGCCATTTGAACCAATTTATATACACAAATATTCCTCGCGAACCAATCTATTAGTGAAAACCTTATCAAAATATCTACAGCACTTCCAGAGATTAGCCTTCACACAGGCACACAGCGTGGAAAATTTTAATTTATTGTATGCATTAGGTTTACAACATTGCCTCCACCGTTTATTCTCTAAGTTCGGGCTTCACTGAGAAAAACTGATAAAAATTTACGATTCAAACTATTGACCATCGCTGGCCAATACTTTCTCCCATCTTTCGGGCAGTGTACGAATCCCGCGGCAGGAGAATTGAGCGTCTTTTGAGAGGATCAGTGAATCTATCCAATTTAACACTTTTTCATATGACCGGAAGTGGTCAGCCAGGCCTTGTACCATCGATCGAAGAAGGTGATAGGGGGAGCAAAGCCTGGAGAACATGGTGGGAGGGGTAGTAGGACTTTCCATTTAAATGTTTGGAACTATATACTGACGTGAAACTTTCTGGCAGATTAAAACTGTGTGCCCAACCGAGACTCGAACTCGGGACCTTTGCCTTTCGCGGGCAAGTGCTCTACCATCTGAGCTACCGAAGCACGACTCACGCCCGGTCCTCACAGCTTTACTTCTGCCAGTATCTCGTCTCCTGTCTTCCAAACTTTACATAAGCTGTCCTGCGAACCACGCAGAACTAGCACTCCTGAAAGAAAGGATACTGCGGAGTCATGGCTTAGTCACTGCCTGGGGGATGTTTCCAGAATGAGATTTTCACTCTGCAGCGAAGTATGCGCTGATATGAAACTTCCTGGCAGATTAAAACTGTGTGCCCGACCACAGGAGAGCTTCTGTAAAGTTTGGAAGGCAGGAGACGAGATATTGGCAGAAGTAAAGCTGTGTGGACCGGGCCTAAGTCGTGCTTCGGCAGCTCAGATGGTAGAGCACTTGCCCGCGAAAGGCAAAGGCCCCGAGTTTGAGTCTCGGTCGGGCACGCAGTTTTAATCTGCCAGGAAGTTTCATATCAGCGCACACTCCGCTGCAGAGTGAAAATCTCATTCTATATACTGACGTGCTTTGCGAGACGGTGTCGAGCACTGTCATGCTACAAAATCGCCGTATTGTGGCCGTCTGTCTTGCAGTGCTCAGCTCAAACGCACCAGCTGCATTCGATAACGATCTCCCGTGACTGTTCCGTCGGTTTCAGTAGTTTCGAAAACCTTCTGTCTTCGACTGCTACGCAGGTCTTTGACGTCAAAAGCACCGTTCTTGAAGCGTTTTAGCATTCTCTGCACGTTATTTCACTAATAGGTTCCTGATTATAGGTCTTACACAGCATTTTATGAGCCGCAGACGCAGATTTCTTCATGTTAAAGCAGAAAGTTAAAACTTCCCGCAAATGATGAGATTTGGGCTCGTAAGTTGACATTTTCTTCTTTTGTTTCCTTTTGTTATTTCATCACTACTCCTACCACGTAGCAATGTGAGGGTGGGTGGGGGTTGGCCGGGGGAGAGGGGGGGGGGGGGGGAGGGACGGCTGGCGGACTGGTAGCGGAACAAGCAACCCGCTCTTAGCCATTAGAGCTTGTCTCTAACTTAGATATTAAAAAAACCAGGAGACATATGCCTTATCAATTTAAAATTATTTTGAAAGGCAACGTTGATGAGAGAATACAAAGTTGACATGTTCAATCGAGAATACATTTATGATGCAATCGCAAATGGACCGGTATTTTGATGATATGTACACAGATGTCTCAGCATATTGTATGATACTTACGACCTATCACCTGCACCGCCACTTGCCGCAACTGCCATCTGTTGCAAAACGGCGGAAACAAATTTTATACATACTACAAAAATGTGTATAGATGTTTAGATTCTAGACAAACTTCGCTGCTCTCTGGAGTTGAGGCCGTTCACTTTACTGCTTTCCCCGCCAGACATTGTTTCCTCTGTAGGTGAATGCTCGTAGAGCCCCTAAATGCCACGAGATGTCTCTTCTAACGCCCATTAAATGTGGAACAGATGACAATAGACACTCTTAGGTACTATAATTATAGATTATATACACAACATTCATTGTGAGTCAGTCCATTAGTGAAAACTGTACGAAACCCTGTGTAGTAGTTCCTGAGATTAGCCTTCAGACACAGACAAAAAGGCCACAGTAGACTTTACATTCTAATTATACACTGAAGCGTCAAAGAAACTGCTATAGGCATTGGCATTCAACTACAGAGATACGTAAACAGGCAGAATGCTGCTTTGTGGTCAGCAGCGCCTATATAAGTGGCTGGCGCAATTGTTAGATCGGTTACTGCTGCTGCAACGACAGGTTATCACGATCTAAGTCAGTTTGAACGTGGTTTTACAGTCGGCGCACAGGCGATGGGGCATAGCATCTCTGGGGTATCGAAGTGGGGGTTTTCCGGTACGACCATTTCACGAGTGTACGGTGAATATCAGGAATCCGGTAAAACATCAAATCTCTGACATCATTGCGGCCAGAAGAAGATACTGCAAGAACGGGACCAACGAAGACTGAAGAGAATCGTTCAGCTTGACAGAAGTGCAACCATTCTGCAAACTGCTGCAGATTTAAATGTTGGGCCATCAACAAGTTTCAGCATGCGAACTATTCAACGAAATATCATCGATATATGATTTCGGAGCCGAAGGCCCACTCGTGTACTCTTGATGACTGTACGACACATTCCTGCCTCGATTGGGTCCGTCAACATCATTATTGGACTGTTGATGACTGGAAAGATGTTGCCTAGTCGGACGAGTCTTTTGCTACTGTGTCGAGTGGATGGACGTGTACGGAAATGGAGACAAGCTCACAAATCCATGGATCCTGCATGTCAGCAGGGGACTGTTCAAGCTGGTGAAGGCTCTGTAATGGTGTGTGTGTGGGGGGGGGGGGGGGTGCAGATAGAGTGATATGGGACCCCCGAACGCTTTGTTTAACATGAAAATAGCGAACGACACAGTAACGGAAGAGGTGAAAAATGTAGCAAGATTATACAACATGGCGGTAAAAGTAAAGATACCAGAGGCAGATAGGCGCAGGCAAAAAAAATTTTTTGAATCCAGAGTTGGTAAGGAACAAGTTTCTGAAATTGTACGTCACAGTATTGTGTAAAAATAAAGTTCTGTTCATCGGAAGTATGGCTACTTTTGAAATGTAGTGCTACTGACGAATGTTAAGAATTATGTGGATAGGTAAAGTGCGAAATGAAGTGACACGAAGGCTATTCGGAAAGTAAAAGCCGATCGGTCGCGAAATGGAAACCGCAGTGAAAATCAAAAATGTTTTATTTACGACAGTTTGCTGCATCTTCCAGCTACTTTTCTACATAATTGCCACTCCGAGTTACAGATTCGTCCTAACGTTGTACTTCCAATGCCCTCGGCACGGAATGCAGCCGCCTACGCTCTCCGCCTCTTCCGTACGCTGGTCTGCAGATCGTTGTCACAAAGGAACAGAGGGGCTTTGTATGTGAAAGGGTTTAGAAGTCAGTTTTATCTAACTCCTACTGGAGTTAACACTTTGGCTACTTTTCCTGACGACGCCAAGTCGCCATTAGTGATGTACAGAAAACAACTATCGAACTGAAGCAAATAAACTACACCGGTGGCACAAAAGAAAAGTTGTTTAAACATTGGTATGGTAAACTTCTTATTATCCATAGAAGTGAGGTGACAAGAATAATAAAATGACTTGTCTTACGTAAGACGACTCAGAAACGAAAACGAATATTTTCTGAAAATAATGTAACAAGATTCCTCTGTTAATGTCAGTGAGAACAATAGCGATGTGTATTAGAACTAGTGTGACCACTTCTCGGCAGGCAGCCACGCTGAGCAGGCCAAAAAACAGGCGGTGGCCACTTCGTCACTCTGCCATACCTTACCCTACCGATCTTACTATTAACTGGAAAATTCCAGCAGTTGTCAGCATTGGAAGAGAAGCAATGAACTATTCCGCCTCACTTCTATAAACCCTGCAGTGGGCGCGCTATATACCACTCTGCCCCTGACGTAAGCGGCAAACTTTACTTACCCCATAGCCGAACTCACCAACGTCAAGTAAAATTAAGCTCTTCTTAAAGTATTATTCTTTTACTATTGGTTACCGGCCTTCAGCTGATTGCAATTTCATTAAAAAGAATTACACCAGACGCGTTTCGCTTTTACTTATAAAGCATCTTCCGTGGTTATTCTGCATATCGGATACACACGTTTGTACGTTTTTGATTGTTTTAAGTTAAAAACGGCATTTTGTTTAAATAGTTGGTGTGCAAGTTACTTACGGCGTTTGTTTACATATTCTGCTACTTATCTCCGTGATAGCAGCATTTGGCTTCGAAAGACTTCGATTCGCATTTGCTCTTGGCTGTTTTTGCCATTCTGCAGTATTTCTTGCGCTGCATTATTTTCACTTTTGTAAACTGTTTCTCATTCCACACAGTAAGTGTATATGTCTGTTTGGTTGTTTTCGTTCACGTTGCGAGTGTTGCGAAACCATAGAACTACTTGCGTGCGCGTGTGTGCGTGTTTCAGTAAAAATTAGTTAAATTATCTTGTATTCTAGGTAGAGACGTAGGAGTGGGGGTGGGTTGACAGTTTTTTTATTTTTTCTGTTTTTTTTTTTGAGGAGGGGGATGAACGGGATTGGGCCTGGACGGCGATATAGGACAGAATCCAGGAGGAGATGATAGTGGTAAGTGGAGCCTTTGGTTCTGTGTGTATATTTAACGCTATATTAAGTGGTCAGTTTAAAGAGTGTGTGGTTTTCCAAGTTGGTCTGATCATTTATGAGTTGTTTCTTTTCTATTATGTTTTTTTGATGTATTAGCTTTCTTGTAAGGCGAGAAGGTGCTTTTTGTTTTTGTTTATCGGTATGATTTCCATGTCTGAGTCTATGGCTGTAATTTTATGTTGGTGTTCGTGTAAGTGTTCTGTTAAAGTTGAATCATTTGTGCTACGCTTACATGTTCTTACATGTTCTTTGTATCTGGTGTCAAATGACCTGGTTTGACTTATTGTATGTAAGTATTTTTGTTTGTGACTGAGCAAGAAAAATACTCTTTTACGAAGCTCTCAACGTTTTTGGATTCGACTGTTAGTTGCGCAATGAGTTCTATTGTAATATACGGGTGAGACCCGTGGACCGTACGAATGTTCAATTCCGACCGCATGCGGATCGCAACCCGCAGTTTGACCACCCGTGTTGTAGACGATAGTGTGTGGATGTCGTGTTACACGAGGTTGGAGTGATTTGCGTAAGGGAAGGAAAGAGAGAAATCAATTAAATGAATGATGACTTGAAAGTAACAGCATGAGAATCCAGTTGACAAGAATGAAGAGACAAGGGAAGTGGTCACTGGACTGAGGATACGCCGTGCGCCGTGCCACGCAACAAGTGTGCTGCACATAATGAAACCTGTGCTCGATCATTATCCTCTCATATCGCCAGCCCCAGAAGTCGGCGAATGTGACGCTCTATCATCACGGCATTTCCCGCCATTGTACATCCTGCTGGTTCCCAGAGCGTAAAAAAATGAATAACGGGACGTTAGGGGAGGATATAATGCGGAGGATCGAACGGTGGGCAAGCAGCGGTGGCGGCCTGTGCTGGTTATGGTGGTAGGGTGCTGTGGGTCACCCAGTCGGCGATACCTGCTAAAATGTCATAAATATCAACGAGATGGGAGGAGGCGCCGTAAAAAACGAGGGCCGTGCCTGGAGAGAGGGAGGGAGGGAGAGGTCTGGCAGTCGGGCACGCTGAAGAGGGCGGCCGAGAGGGGCAGAATTCTTCACACGTGTAAACAGCAGGCAGGCCGGACCGTACTCGCTTTCATGCAGTGGCCGGTGTGCCTTTCCGCCCGCAGGTGGCAGTACCAGAAGCTGAGAGTATATAAAGTGTCTCGGGGTGACGCGGAAAACAGTGAAGTCGTTGTAATGCGGGAACGGAGCGATTCATATGACATCAGAAAAGGCACGAAGGTTGGCTCTCTGACAGAGGTGGAAGCATTTCTGAAACGGCTAACTGTCTATAAACTGTTGTGTGTTATCGTGGTTATAGTATGTTCTGCACGGCAAATAGGCGCCATCCAAAATTGGCAGTGAGGCGACTCTGGTACACCACGGACCATAGTTGTGACTTTACGACAGTCAACATCCATTACAAGTTCTGGCTTTCTTGAGACTCATACTGAAGCAATAGTTATAATACCACATTAAGCTGAGATTTACATGTATTGCATCTACATCTATGTTCTGTACTCCACCTTATTGTTCGTGGTGGAAGGCCCTTCGTGTACCACTGTCATTTTCCCCTTTTCCTGTTCCAGTCGCTAAGGGTTAGCGGGAAGAAGGATTGGTGGGTAGCCTCCGTGTGAACTGGAATCACCCATTTCACGTTCATGGTCTTTTCGCGAGATATACGTAGGAGGGAGCAATATATTGGTTGGGTCTTCTAGGAGCGTACGTTCTCGGAACATTAACAGTAATCCGTACCGTGATGCAGAAAGTCTCCGTCGCACCGTCTGCCACTGGAGTTGGCTGAATGTTTCCGTGACGCTTTCGCTCTCACTAAATGAATCTGTAACAAAGCGCGCTGCTCTTCTTTGGAGCTTCTCTGTTCATTACTACTGACAGTACCAGGATCGACACATCGACAGTCAAATCTAAACTGACCTTAAAAAATGGCTCTGAGCACTATGGGACTCAACTGCTGAGGTCATTAGTCCCCTGGAACTTAGAACTAGTTAAACCTAACTAACCTAAGGACATCACAAACATCCATGCCCGAGGCAGGATTCGAACCTGCGACCGTAGCGGTCTTGCGGTTCCAGACTGCAGCGCCTTTAACCGCACGGCCACTTCGGCCGGCCTAAACTAACCTTATTTTTATATATGAAGGTAGTAACTGTTCCCGAAAGAACAGATACCATTGATGACCATGCAGCTTCTCTAGAATAAATAATAATTAATTGAAACCCTCAGTTACTATCTTCACATATAGTTAGAGGCTACCCGGCCATTGACCTTCGTCTGTGCACAGGTTACCCGAACTCGTACGGGAATCGTCACCTTAGTTGGCGAGAGTAATTAGTGGATGGGCAAATATCTATTAGGAACAAAACATATATAGATCGTGGACAGTTGGGAATGGAGGTCTCACGGGAAGCGTGCAAGGGATAAGTCCTTGTAGCTGCGCTATTCATCTGTGTCCTCGGTGGCTCGGACGGATACAGCGTCTGCCATATAAGCAGGACATCCCGGGTTCGAGTCCCGGTCGGGGCACATTTTCAACTGTCTCAGTCGAGGTATACCAACAGCACATGTCATCTTGCTTCCTGCACTACTGATTTGTGTTTTCGTGTTATAAAGTCACGCTTGTGAAGTTTGTGAACAAAGGTGAAGAAATCCAAGAGAGCCTTGGAAACAGCGACACCTCAACACATCACAAGAAGAATGCCATGTCACAAGAACAAAGCGAATGACTCTTTTATAAAAATTTTCATTTGAACAACAGGCAAATGTACGAAGTGACATCGCCTTATACTACGTTACCCTTTCCCCTCTCCTACTCCACAGGATGATCACAACAGTCATGTGAAGAAACTTTGATATCTGTATACGCTTCCGTTAAAGGTTTTTGTAATGTTAATATAGCTTGATGATGACATATCACTTCGAAACAAGTCAGTAAATAAATAATTTAGTAGTCGACAAATTTGTGACTGGTAGCGGTATCTGGAAACCTTGTCATATTTTTGAAACAGACACGGTAGATTAGTAGTCAATATGGCTTCAAATATTCTATATTTCCTGTATAACTCTTATCTGGTAATGTATCCAGACTGATGAGTAAAATTCAAGTATTGGTCGAACGAGCGTTTTGTAAGCTACATCGTTTCTCGAGGATTCTTCCAATCAGTCTCAATCTGGCAACTGCCTTATCTTCTGTTAGTTTTATGTGGTAGTTCCACTGTAAATAGCTACGCATACTTCGAGTTACCTTCTGGATGTGGATGCTCCCACTGATTGCTTTAATAATGCAGTAACGGGTCTTTTTGCCTACCTGTGCGCAATACATTACATTTCTTTACGTTGAGGGTCAATAGCAAGTCCCTACGCGAAATATTCATCATATGCATGTCTATGAGCATTTTTGCGCAATTTGCTGGCGTTGTGAGTTCTCTGTATAGAACAGCATGATCCGCGGAAAGACTCATGGAATAGCCAACATTTTCCACTCAGTCACTAAATACGAGGGCTGTTCAGAAAGTAGGGAACGTTTCCGTCTGATGCTGCTAGGCGCGCGCCGATGGCGTATATTTTGGTATGTGCGTGCTCGGCAGCTCAGGCGGCATCCATCCGTGACAGCGGGAACGTCTCTGCGCG
Source organism: Schistocerca americana (assembly GCF_021461395.2). Classification (NCBI taxonomy): domain Eukaryota; kingdom Metazoa; phylum Arthropoda; class Insecta; order Orthoptera; family Acrididae; genus Schistocerca; species Schistocerca americana. The sequence goes on along the minus strand of NC_060126.1, from coordinate 137,428,777 downwards.
TCTGGTATATTTGATATTCGAATTTGAAATGTGCGCTGCAATTGAAAATCCCGCCAGTTGTGAGGTGCGATCTGTGATACGGTTTTTGTTGGCAAAAAATCATAAACATGAACTGTGCGAAGTATACGGAAACAACGTAATGAGTGAATGTTTCGTTCGGAAATGGTGCATTCGGTTTAAAAATGGCCGAACCAACGTTCATGACGAAGAGAAGAGTGGACGCCCGAGCATTCTGACTGACAATCTTGTCTCTAAAGTTGATGAAACGATTCGTGATAACCGTCGCTTCACAAATACGGAGCTATCGTTTCCCTTTCCACAAGTTTCACGGACTTTGTTGTTTGAAATTGTCACTCAAAAGCGAGGCTACCACAAATTTTGTGCACGATGGGTGCCCAAGATGCTTACAGAGCACCACAAAGAACAGCGAATGGGGGCATCGTTGACATTTCTGGAGACCTACCACAAACATGGTGATTCATTACTGGATCGAATCGTAACGGGTGACCTGACTTGAGTGAAACACGTCACTTGCGAGACAAAATTACAAGGTCCCCCCATAATCCAAGAAAATGTTTGCAAACCTTGTCAGCAAGGAAGCTGATGGCGACAGTGTTTTGGGATAGGTAAGGTGTTCCTTTTATTGGTTTCCTCGAACGTGGAGCAACCATAAATTCTGCCCAGTACTGTCAAACTTTGCACAGCCTTAGAAGATCAGTTAAAAACAAACACCAAGAAAAGCTGAGTCCAAAATTTTATTTTTGCATGACAATGCCCGACCTCACACGGCAAACCATAATAAAGAACTCCTTAATTCATTTTTCCGCGATCCGCCCTACAGCCCCGATCTTGCACCAAGCGACTTCTACTTGTTTCCCAAGATGAGGAACTGGTTTGCAATGCAGCGCGTTGATGACGACGCGAAACTCCAGGCGGGCGTGACTCACTGGCTGATGTCCCAGGCGGCAGAACTTTACGACGGAGGTCTTTCAAAGCTTGTCCACCGCTACGATAAGTGCCTCAATGTGTTTGGTGACTATGTGGAAAAGTAGTATGTCAGTCGCTCCTTCAGATGTATATAATAAATGTATTTCTTGTTCTTAGTTTTTCCTTTAATGCTAAAACGTTCCGTACTTTCTGAATAGCCCTCGTATACTGTGAAAAGCAAGGATCCTATTAGACTCCCTTTGACTACGCCCGAAGTTACTGTTACGCCTGAACATTTCTCTCAGTTGAGACCGACATGCTGTGTTATATTTGCTAGAAACGCTTCAATCCAATAACACATCTGGTCTCAAATTCCTTACGTTCGTTTTTTGTTCATTAAATCTGTTGAAATTACAATTCTTCTTGGCGTGACTTTCTTAGCTTTGTAGTTGAGCAGGTTTATGGTTCAAATGGCTCTGAGCACTATGGGACTCAACTGCTGAGGTCATTAGTCCTCTAGAACTTCGAACTAGTTAAACCTAACTAACCTAAGGACATCACAAACATCCATGCCCGAGGCAGGATTCGAACCTGCGACCGTAGCGGTCTTACGGTTCCAGACTGCAGCGCCTTTAACCGCACGGCCACTTCGGCCGGCTCAGGTTTATGGTATCCAGATAAGCCTTGGTACTGTAAGATCCACCCCACTAAGTATAGTTTGGCCTACACCTGTCATACTTACGAGATATCTTCCTCTCCGTCTTTATTTTCGTTTAAGAAACTGACACAGCAATAGGGTAGACGGTTATCTGATCATTCCGCGCACACCTTTACCCCCACACTTCCCCCCGAGAGCGCGTGAGAGGAAACAATTAACTGCAACTAAACGTTAAACACTACCAATCGTGCAATGAACGGCTATTAATTTAATCAAGTTGTTCCGGCGACCGGAAGTGAACATGTTCCTCCATTTTATCGCCAACCGATATCAGATATGATAACAACAGAACTGCTTGCAGCTCAGTTTAAAATTTTTGTGGCAACAACTAAATTATCTTCTAAAGCGTCCGACAGACAAATGAAACAACCAGAAGGTACACTTCAAAAGCGTGAAACACGTGTCGGCTATGTGAGAGTAACACGGTCAGAAGATTGAAAGGATCGGGCCGATAAGAGTGAAACATCCCCTGAGAAAAATTTATAAATGACTGTGCTAGTAAACCTCTACGTTATTTGATTTTCAAAAAGCTGAGCAAAACTGAACGTACTCAGAAATTTCTCTCTTTACTTATTCTGATCAACACTAAACTGACACACATTTTTTTTTCTTTTAGCGCAACGCAATATGACTTTCAATAATCCCTACAAAAGAATGGCCCTGACTAACAATAACCTATACCTTTCATGAATCACTTACCTCACAAAAATCTTCGTTACTCGAACTACTGCAATACAGCGAGGGCCAATACTGCCAGCTAAATAAAAGATTCTGATTACTGAAGGTACTAACTACTGACAGGCATAGTTAGCAAATGAAAGATTTTGATGGAGAACAAATAATGTATTTACGTTAATAGTGTTCAAAAGTCATATACAGGGTGTTACAAAAACGTACGGCCAAACTTTCAGGAAACATTCCTCACACACAAAGAAAGAAAATATGTTATGTGGACATGTGTCCGGAAACGCTTACTTTCCATGTTAGACCTCATTTTATTACTTCTCTTCATATCACATTAATAATGGAATGGAAACACACAGCAACAGAACGTACCAGCGTGACTTCAAACACTTTGTTACAGGAAATGTTCAAAATGTCCGTTAGCGAGGATACATGCATCCACCCTCCGTCGCATGGAATCCCTGATGCGCTGATGCAGCCCTGGAGAATGGCGTATTGTATCACAGCCGTCCATAATACGAGCACGAGGAGTCTCTACATTTGGTACCGGGGTTGCGTAGACAAGAGCTTTTAAATGCCCCCATAAATGAAAGTCAAGAGGGTTGAGGTCAGGAGAGCGTGGAGGCCATGGAATTGGTCCGCCTCTACCAATCCATCGGTCACCGAATCTGTTGTTGAGAAGCGTACGAAAACTTCGCCTGAAATGTGCAGAAGCTCCATCGTGCATGAACCACATGTTGTGTCGTACATGTAAAGGCACATGTTCTAGAAGCACAGGTAGAGTATCCCGTATGAAATCATGATAACGTGCTCAATTGAGCGTAGGTGGAAGAAACTAAAATGAGCTCTAACATGGAAATTAAGCGTTTCCGGACACATGTCCACATAACATCTTTCCTTTATTTGTGTGTGAGGAATGTTTCCTGAAAGTTTGGCCGTACCTTTTTGAAACACCCCGTATATCAGTTCATGACATCCAGTCTTACAAATTTCCTTTTTCTGACGGACACGCGTCCAGATCGTCCGCTCTCAAAACTCTGCCATCTCTCTCCCCACACCCACCACTGCTGGCGGCTCACCTCCAACTGCGCAACGCTACGCGCTGTTCGCATCTAACTGCCCAACACTACAATAGTGAATATTCCAACAATGCCAACCAGCCGCAGACTGCACACAGCGCAGTCAGTGATTTTCATACAGAGTACTACGCGGCGTTACCATTTCGCGATCGACCGGATCTTACTTTCCGAATAGCCCTCTTAACATTCCTGAAATGGACTACCCTGTCCATACTCCCGACCTGATCCAATGGAAAATCTTTGGAATGAGCTAGAAATTCGTCTTAGCTCCAGATCCCAACGTCTAACTACTTTCTCTGTTTCGACTCTTGAGGACGTATGGTTTGCCATTCCTCCACAGAAATACAGACGCTTCACTGAATGCGTCCCTAGCAGAGATCAAGTCGTGAAAAAGGCGAAGGGTGGAACACTCCATGTTAATAGCCGCGTGACATTTCCTGTCAGTGTAGAGCATTATCAGAGGTAACTGACAGACGAACCTAAAACCAGGTGGTGTTTCTACTTCCGCGAGGCCCTTGGTAGCTAACACGCCACTACATCAAGCGCAGTAGATGAAAACAACAAGAAAATAGTATCATTTCGAAGTATTCTTCTGTGCTATCAGTCCAGTAACTGCTTAATCAACCCTCCTGTGCGTTTTACCGCACCACGTCTGTTCAGATTTTCCTCACATTTAAGGGGTACCATTTGCTGGTGTAGTGTTCCTTTCAAATGGTATTCCCCGACTACCTGGAATGATAGAGGTGGCGCTATGGCAAGACACTAAATCTGCATTATGGAATAGGGAGCTTCAAATCCCTGTCCGGCCATTCGTATTTTAGTTTTCTGCTATTTCCTTACGTCGCTTAACGCAAATACCAAGATAGTTCCTTTTGCAACCTCTCTTTTCCCCAATCCGAGCCCGTTCTTAGTCGCCAATGACATCCTCGTCGATGAGGCGTTGAACAGTGATGATCTTCATTCCTTCCTTCTTTCACCATGCAGCATGGCATCGGCACTGACAGTGAGTTCTTGACTGAGATTAGTGCTAGAAGCGGAAATGCCTTTACAACGTGCTGTGTCTTTGCTAGAGATGGATCACCGTCATGCATAGAAGAGCGCCGAGCTGCCTGGAGAAAAAGTGCTATTGGGTTAAAGTGTTGCTGCATCGACAACAGGAGGGGACAGCTGCCTGGTCGCAGCCCTCTTATAGTGGTCGCCCGCGGGAACACACTACAGGGAGGAAAACCGGACGGTGTGGACGAGCAGTTCTAGGCGCTTCAGTCTGGAACCGCGCGACCGCTATGGTCGCAGGTTCGAATCCTGCCTCGGGCACGGATGTGTGTGATGTCCTTAGGTTTGTTAGGTTTAAGTAGTTCTTAGTTCTAGGGGACTGCTGACCTCAGATGTTAAGTCCCATAGTGCTCAGAGCCATTTGAACCATTTGAGTTAAGGGCGTAGTCCTCCATGTAAATTTCAAAAAATAATTTTTTTGGCTTAAACTGTTCTCTTGGATGTTTGCTTTATTATAGTGTTCATGCTAACCCTATCTATCCCTGTGGCGAGGCTGTACACGTTGGCTGACAAAAGTGAAGCACTCAGAAAACTTGATCAGATGACAACGTAACTTCGTACAGGTATACAGCATCATTTTCGAAGACATAGAATGGCTCCAGGGTGATTTATTTTTGTTAAGTGTTTTTGCCAATCCAGTGTGGTACTTAAGGGGACTAAACAAGGTCAGATGTTGAAACTCCACTGAAAGACAGAGAGATGTCAAGTACTCGTGGGAGATAAGAGTTACCGGCACCTGACAGGGTCTGAAAGGGGACTCACATTGAGGGTCTCCGTTAACCCCGCTGGTCGAATCGTGCAATATCCAGATTTTTGGGGCTTTCAGAAGTGAGAGTGGCCCGACGTTGGACTGAACGAAACGTGAGGGGAGGCAGACTCGTCGTCAAGGTTCCAGTCGACTATTTCTGACCACCAGAAGGAAGGATCATCGTATTGTACACTAAACACATTGCAACTCCAAATATGAGCCTTACATTTGAGAACAAGTAACGGATTCTCTCCAATATATTGTGTCCTGCCGCACAGTTAGTCGGTAGCTAGCAGCGGCCATTCTAAGGAACTAATGTCCCATGCATAGACTTACGTTAATGCAGCCACACAAGCGACTGCGTTTGGATTGGTGCCTTGGCCAGGACGCACGGGCTGTTGATAGTTGGCATCGCACTTTGTTTAGTGACCACTTCGGATGATTATCATCAACGATTATGGGGGCGAGTTGGGTAGAGATCCTATTCTTCCAACACACTGTAGAGGCATGGCTGTGTTACTCCGTGTGTCGGGGTGTGGAGAGCCATCAGGCGTGATTACACGCCACGGCTGGTAGTGACTGAGGGAACTCTGACATGGGGACATCAAGAACATCCTGCTTCGTCAAGTGTTACCTGTCATATTGCAGCATCGTGGTACCCTTTCTCAATAGGACAATTCTCGCCCACACATGGCACGTGTCTCTGCGAATCCTCTGTGTGATGCTGAGGTACTCCTGTCAGATCTGTCCATGACAGAACATGTGTGGGTCCACGTCGCACGATAACTCAGTCGTAGTTCCAGTAACCAGGACATCAAGGACTAATTATGCATTTGTGGGCCAACTTACCTCAGGAGAAGACACAAAGGCTTTATGGTAGCCTTCCCAAGAGAATCAGTGTGTTCATCCGAGCCAGAGAGGGTGCGATGTCGTACTGATGATTGGGCTCACGCTGCAAAGTTCTTCGTAAATTTGAGTCTATTTTATAATCACAGAAATAATATCACATCCCTCTTAAACAGTGTAGTTTCATGGAATTTCCTCCTTCCCTCCTGAGTGGTCCACTTTTAGCTCAGACTGTGTAATAAGTTAACATTAGTAGATTGTTTTGAATTGTTGCTAATCTGTGTTGCCATCATTTTTGTCATAGTGTTGGCTAACCATATTTGTCCCTGTGAAAAGGCCGTATAGTTGCTGCGTGCAAGCAAGTCACCTAATTACACGAAATACTTTTGGTGGTAGGGGTTCTATTGCTGCCACATTTATATGTGTGACACCAACAGCGGGTAGTGAATACAAAGCTACATTAAAAATATCGAGGGAATATTTACAGTTTTCTGTTTTTATGTTAAGAGAAGAATTTCGAGTTTATTTCAATCAATGCTCAAGCAAACTTAAATGGATATGCCGATATACTGACTGGCCGTTATCAACAGTCCGTAAACACGTCTGCACTACAAGGGGCCTCCTGGAACTGTGGACCCCTAGCGTGTTTTGAAGCTGTTGTCGACCGCGAAATATTTATGGGCTGTTGATAAGGGCTAATAAGTCGAAACTACACTGTCCAGTCATATTAACGCGACCATCTGTCAAAAGCCTGAGTAACTACCTTCTACACCGATGACGTGTGTGAGGCGTGTAGGAAGAGTCAGTGAGCTCCTGGATGGTACCGACAAGGATGTGGAGCCATGTCAATTGTTTCTCGGCTGAGGATTGGTGGTGGGAAGAGCCCGCTCAAGGCAGTCCCATAGATTCTCGATTGAGTTTAAATCCGGCGAGTTTTGAGGCCACGGGAGTACGATAAACCCATCCCGTTGTTCTTCGGGACACGCACGTCCACACATTGCATTGTCCTGCTGGTAGATGCCATCGTGCCGATGAAACACACGCTGCATTTAGGGATGGACATAGTCCTCAAGAATAGCTACATAGAATGAGATTTTCACTCTGCAGCGGAGTGTGCGCTGATATGAAACTTCCTGGCAGATTAAAACTGTGTGCCCGACCGAGACTCGAACTCGGGACCTTTGCCTTTCGCGGGCAGTTGCTCTACCATCTGAGCTACAGAAGCACGACCCACGCCCGGTACTCATAGCTTTACTTCTGCCAGTACCTCGTCTCCTACCTTCCAAAACCGGGCGTGAGTCGTGCTTCGGTAGCTCAGATGGTAGAGCACTTGCCCGCGAAAAGCAAAGGTCCCGAGTTCGAGTCTGGGTCGAGCACACAGTTTTAATCTGCCAGGAAGTTTAATAGCTTCATACTTGTGTTGATCAGCTACTAATTACAGAATGACTAGATCATCCACGAATGCCACGAAAAGGTTCCCCAGGCCATAACGTTCCCCTCTACGGTCCTTCTGACGATTGGTTCAAATGGCTCTAAGCACTATCGGACTTAACATCTGAGATCACCAGTCCCCTAGACTTAGAACCTAACTAACCTAAGGACATCACACACATCCATGCCGAAGGCAGAATTAGAACCTGCGACCGCAGCAGCAGCGCGGTTCCGGACTGAAGCGCCTAGAACCGATCGGCCACAACGGCCGGCTTGTGACGATTGCTGCAGGATGTTTCCTCTCATACGTTTCTAGCCGTACACACCAACGACTGTCTGTTTGATGGAGCATTAAACGTGATTCATCCGAAAGGACCACCTGCCGTCAGTCTGTTTGCGGCATTAGTGTGCAAATTCCAGTCTTTGTCGCCGGTGAACAGCAGTCAGCATGGGTGCATGAATCAGGCGCCTGCAGCAAAGGCTCATACTCAGCAACGTTCGCTGAACGGTCGTTGGGGAGACACCGTTGATAGCCCCTCGGTTCATTTGAATGGTCAGTTGCTCAACAGTTACGGGTCTATTCGCCCATACTCAGCGCCACAGCCATGGTTGATCGCTGTGATCTATGGCCCGTGGTGCACAACAGTTGCCTCGGTTCCGGTTTTGTAAAACGCCATATTGCCATCCAGTGTGTACTTTAATTACAGCGGAATGATTAGCCGTTTTAGCAATGCTTTCACCTTTGGCCTGAAAGTCAAGATCGTGCCCTTTTAGACACAATGTAAATCGCTTTGTTTCCGCACAGCGACAACGACTGCTCTGTATTACGACCCGTCTCCCCACCCTACCACCGTGGCTGCTGTCAGTCACGCTTCACATACCCACCACTGTTAACGCTGCGACCTGCCGTCTGTGAGGGATAATTGCACGTTGATTTCGAACATGGGCGATTGTCACATTAATGTGACTGGACCATGTAGTATACTCATTAAACAACTAACGTGAGCGTAATCTGGAATAAACTTTCCACTACTGAAAAGTAATATGCTTACTGGTGTTCCCTGCCAGTTTGTCTTCCTATCACGAGTTATTAATTACAGAACTAAATCAGCTGTGCATATTCATTCTGTTCGCCTGGAAGACCGAGTCGTTACCAGACAGCTGGAAGACACCTTTCAGTTGTCCAAAGAAGCAAGACTCCTGGAACTACCGACGAATCAACTTCCTTCCCTTCTACAATATTTTTAGAAAACCTAAAACCATATGCAGAAAATATAATTGGTGACGGTCAGACTAGACTGCGTCCAAACCATTTAACTGCTGACAATGAGTTTGCCCTTTGGCAAATTCTTGAGAAATACTGGGAAAGAATTAGAAAGTCCAGGTTCTGTTCTTAGATTTTCAAGAATTTATACAACAGTATTCATCGAGATAGCTTCTATAAAACACAGAGATTTCCGGATCCAAAGAAAACACATTGAAATGATGAGAGTGAGTACGTGGGTGAATCAAGAGCCGTAGTACGACCTGGAGGAAGAACCTTTCGCCTTAACTGGATTAGGGCAGGGAGATGCACCGTCATGTGTACTGTTTTGTATCATCCTGGAGGAAGTCGTGAGAGAGGGTGAAGCAGAAAAGTCTTATTGGCTATGAGCAGAGTGTGATAGATTTCAGGTATTTGCTTACACTGACGGCATAGTGGAGGAGGAGGAGATTAGTGTTTAACGTCCCATCGACAACGAGGGCATTAGAGACGGAGCACAAGCTCGGGTTAGGGAAGGATGGGGAAGGAAATCGGCCATGCCCTTTCAAAGGAACCATCCCGGCATTTGCCTGAAGCGATATAGGGAAATCACGGAAAACCTAAATCAGGATGGCCGGACGTGGGATTGAACCGTCGTCCTTCCGAATGCGAGTCCAGTGTACGGCATAGTGTTAGAGTGTCCTTGGATAGATGTACAAACAAGTCGCAATAATTCCAAGTGGGACTATGCATCAATAAATAAAAAACAGAACATATGCAAGTAGGCAGGATAGCACTTCACAGTTGACGAATTCAAGTTCAAGTCTATTGATCAGTTCAAGTATCTGGGAGGTTGGGGCAGTTGTTATGAAATACTCACTGATGTAAATGAAAGAATTATACTAACTCCAGATGCCTTTATACCTTCAGAGATATGTTCTAATCTAAATTTATGTCAAATTTTCCGAAAAGGAAGACCTACAATGCCGTTATACGCTCTCGTTTCCCCTGTGGTATAGACAGCTGATACTAACTGAAATGAAGATGCAAAAGCTCCTGACATTGAAATAAAGCCGATGAGGTGAATGTGGGACCCGGTGAGGGAAATAATTAACTGGAACGATATAGAATTGGAGTCTGAAAAGAAGGAAGAAATGTCACACATAATATGTGGCTTTTACCAGGTAACGTGATCACAAAAGCTTAAAATTTGAAATTAAGTATGTAGGGTAGGAGATCAGAGAGTTGGTCTCATAAAGTACCTAACGAATGGGAGGCGAGGCAGATGTTCTTATCTGCTGATGTAGCTGCGGTTTAGACAGACATTGTGTCCTAGGAATGAGATGTCCTGTTGCCTCGCTGGATGACGATATCGGAAGCGGGTTTCCATCTTCAGCTTATTTTTCTCCTGGAGCCCTCCAAAATCTCCAGTGTTTCCCTACAAAAAGGAGAAAAATTAACTGCCGATGAAAATCCATGTCCAAAAACGTCACCCACCGAAGTATCAGAGCACTGCATTAGTGGAAGACAAGGCCTGTCTACACATCAACTAGCTCCATCTCCTTTACTGGCGATCGGGGCAAGCAGTGCCATCACTGAATAAGAAGCAACACTGTGAGACGTTCTGCCTACAATCCGTCAGCGTACGCAGCCACATTTGCTGCTGATGGGGTGGCCTAATAACAGGCGCCGGCGCCTTTGGTGCTGTTGGAATACGTTTCCGAGTACGGGTTCCTGTCCCCAATTTGTTCAAAATGGTTCAAATGGCTCTAGGCACTATGGGACTTAACCTATGAGGTCATCAGCCCCCTAGACTTAGAACTACTTAAACATAACTAACTTAAGGACATCACACACATCCATGTCTGAAGCAGGATTCGGACCTGCGACCATAGCAAAAGCGCGATTCCGGACTGAAGCGCCTAGAACCGCTCGGTCACAGCGGCCGGCCCAATTTGTTCCTCAAGACACTTTCTACAATCCCTCTAAGTTTGCCACAACATTTCTGGGGCAATTTGTGATACTGTCATCTATCTTCTGTTTCGCTTTAGAGAAGCACTGCACTTTCCCAGAAGCCATCCAACAAATTCAAGTCTTCCATAACACCGATTTTACTTTATTGTAGTTCTAGAACTGCTTGTTACTATTACTTCTAAAACGTGTCCTCTACGATGTGATGTGCTGAAGGTGTTAGTCACTAATCTTGAAATGATATCCTGTAACGTTCTTCCTCTTCGTTACAGACATTATCTTAAACTGTCCACATTAACAGAGAGCTGCAATTCATTACACCAATTAGAAATCTGCGGCTCCTTCCCTCGGGACAACAGCAGTCTCAGCGAAGAATCTTATGTTGGGGATCCTATCAAAATTGTTCGTTTGTATTAAAGACATTAAAAGTCCTGTTACGCTTCATTGTGGCAATTTGGAAGTTAGTCTCATCTCTGCCAAACATTCTTTACAATACAGGGTGTTTCACAATTAATGGCGAAAACCCATACAGTTGAAAGTACGCGATACTAGAACCAAGAAAGTCTCATAGGGTCGAAAATGGTGAAACAAATCTCTGCTACTGCAAACTCTTTGCTTTCCATTTTTTTAATGGCAGTATGGACCAAAGCAAGGAAAAAAATGTCCAGTAAACATGTGCTCTCAAATGCATACCTTAAAAGTTACGAGCATTTGTTCATTAGAAGAGTTATGTTTCAAAGTAGCGAAGATGAAAAAGTGCTCATAACTCTAGGATCTGACAGGAATAAATTAAAGTCTTCAACACCCCTCCCTTTTTTCATGAATTAGTAATGAATATTAAAGTACATCAGTTGAATAGCTCGCGGAGAATTTTGAAAGATGATTCTCAGGTCAACTTATACCATTCACGTTAGTTTATCTGGGTATTTTCCGAATATGCGCCTCTCTTATTGGATAAATACTGATTAATAGCGAAGGCCACTTATGAAGCAGCGGGTGTAAATTCTACATAATTTCGTAAACGTTTTAAAACTTCAGAATAGCATAGGACACGGTCTGGTATTCCGCTGCGAGCCATCTGCACCCCGATAGGGCTATTCGTTGGATTTGCAGCTCGTGACACAGACACCTGAATTATAGGCTGCACCTAATAGCTCTGCTACCTGCCTAACAAACGTTAGACAAGTCGCTGGTGACATAAAACAATTAATCTCTCTGAGTGAACGAAATGAACGAGTTGCTGGTTTTCCAGGCTGTTTTAGTTGCTCATCTATCTCTGCCTGGTGGGTTTATTATGCCCTCGCACGCACTCTCACGAACAGGCGCAGTTTTGTGCTGGTGAGAGAGTAACAAATGTGAAAAAACCTTAACTGGCAGACACACGGAGAGATACAGCTCATCTCGAGATAACTTGCGTAAAAACTTCAAGAACTGGCTTTCTTTCTTATGGTTTCCAGTTCGGGCTCTAATTGCTAGACTATTCTGTGCAAGTCTCTTCATTTCTGCGTAACTACCGTTATCTGCAACTTTCTGAACCTGGTTACTGTGGTCAAGTCTTTGTTTCCCTCTGCAGTTTTTACCCACGCATGCTCCCTTCATTAGCGATTTAAGTATTCCTCGATATCTCAGCATGTGATCTAACCGATCCCTCCACTTTTTTTTCCACAATTAGATTCTGTACCTCCTCATTAATAACCCTGTAACTATCCAACCTTCAGCATTCTCCTGTAGCACCATATTTCAAAAGTTACAATTCCCTTCATATCTGATTAGTCGTTTATATCTGAATTCGGCACAAGGCTATACTCTAGACAAAAAACCTTTCAAACATTTCTATTTGTATTCGATATTTCACTTTTTCAGACACACTATTCTTGCAATTGCTAGACTGCATCTTATGTGCTCTACTTCGGCCATCATCAGTTATTTCGCTGCCCTAACAGAAACACATTATTGCCTAACATACTTCCCTAAACATCACCTGATATGATTCGACTAAACCACTTCCCATGTTTTACTTTTGTTGATATTCGTCTTATAACAGCATTCGAAGATACTATTCACCCCATTCAACTAATTTTCCAAGGCCTTTACTGTCTCTTGAAAGACGTACAGTAACATCGGCAAACCTCAATCTTCATTTCTTTTCCATGAGCATTAATTCCTTTTCAGTTTTCTTCTTGGTTTCTTTTAATGCTTGCACAGTGTACACATCATTTGGGGTACCTCGACTCCTTCTCAACTACTATTTCACTTTCACGTCCTTCGTCTGGTGATAGAATTAAATTTCAGTTTACTTTTATCATAGCTACGCTTGCTGCCAATGTTTAATTATAAACGTACCCAGGGTTTACAAGGAGTCATCCACGAGGAGTGAGTTTCGGGCAGATTTAAAAATTGTTTTACCACCTGTCAGACATTTTATGTTATTGAGAAGATGGTCAATGATTTTCTTGCCTGAATATTGAAATCTTTTCCGAACCATTGATATCATTTATAATGAACAGAGAGTGGATTCATTATGAGTGCATGTTTCATGTATTAGGTTTTAAATATGTATTTTCTTATAATCAAATGAAGTTCATATTCCGCCAATCTGTCACGCGCTTGGAGTGTTTTTTCTGAAAGAGGTATCGTTTATGGAAAGAGATCAGTATGTCAAATGTGGCCACATATTTGAGTCTTGAAAACGCGCTATGTCTTGCGGTTTTAGAACACTTTGGATGTTACTTTGTATGGCAGTCCATCGTGCTGCTGAACCGAATAATGAAAGCAGCAGAAAGGTCTTTTAATTAGCAGTTAATGAAACTGTTGGTATGAAGTTTCAATTTTGTCTTACACAGAGTTTTGTCAGCCCTGAAGTCATATATCCAGAATCCAATTTACGCATGTGGTGAAGCAGCAACTCTGAAGAAATATTCGAATCACAGATCCGTGACCTGTCACTAGAAATCAAACTACTGGAAGGGATATGACTTCCTTTGGCGTCTGTTCCGGAAATAAATGATACCACCATTAGCAAGGAGAAGCGACTGAAATTGCTGGAATTAATAATGCAAAGTGAATATTTCCGTTATAGATATAACATTTTCACAACGTAAATGCAAGCAGATTTAACTGATTTTTAGTGCATATAATTTTGCTACCAGGTAATGAGTAATGATGGCCGTTTTTTCTTGTAGTGCTACAGAGGAGAACGTCATCGTTCTCCTTAGATTTTGATGGATTATTTATGATGAATTTCATCAGCGGGTATTGATATGGAGAAAGATCGGTTAGGAGTCCATGGAGTGTCACAACAAGATTTTTGTGGGTGCAGGTAATGATCCCAACTGCTCGCCGTTGTACAGTGAATTCTTTCATTGTAAGAAATGAGTTACGCAGAAAATTACGCCAAAGATATTACTGAATGGAAATATACGAAATATCTTGAAATAGAGATTAGTCTCTAAAACAAGCTCTTGTACAAAGGGCATAAGTAGCTGAACTTAGTTGTTGGAGCAGCTCAGTAATATGTTACTTCCAAATTAAGTTTTTAATAATATACATTCCCCAAAAATTTGGAACATCCTACTCTATTTAATCACTTCTGTTCATGTGCTACCACTGACTGTAGATATTACTCAATTGATTGCTCAAAACACTTCGTGTTTCTTTTCTAAGTCAGGGTGAGTCCATTTACAGAGAACCCATAAATAATTTTTTATAAAACGTTGTTAACAGTTTCTTCTGCTTGTCCCTCGCTAACAGGACTGAATATAGTGTTTCGTTTGTACTGCTACAAAAAAGTACTTACTTCACTTGATGTGAGTTAATAGAATGAAATTCATGTAATTATGTTGTATAAGGAAACGTACTGGATCAAAAATTGAACCCTATGGGACGCCTTTCGCAATTTCTCACAACTCACGAAGATTTTCTCTCCTTACAGAATTTTTTCGATTTTGTGTAGAAATATACCAATGATTGGTCAATTAAAGCCCACTACACACAGTCGTCTGCTAAATGATGTGGTGTACCAACAATTTTTTTCTGTTGCAGTTGAGCGGAGCGACTTTTCAGAAAATTGTCATTCGGTAGCTAGGAAGCGCCCCCGAGGACCGGCAACGCCACCAGCACCATCTGGCGCCAAGCGGCTGCACCAGGACGAGATTCCAGCAGACTACACCCACCCTGCCGCGCCCTCAGCCACGTGGGGATTCTACGTAGGAAATCAGGCGCTTTCCCGCCATTATAACGCCAAGCGCTTTCGTAGCCTAACTGGAAACTTGCGTTCACTTTTTATTAAGAAATGTGTTCGCTTTGTGTACACATTACTAATGCTATTATCCCGCCTCTTCTGCAGATGATACCGCTACCGTATGGACTCCGTAACAAATTGGTGAAGTACGCAGAAATTAAGTTATTGTGGTATATTAGGGATGCCCAGTAATATTCCTAACTAGTTTCGTAACCTTACAGATTTTTCCACGCTCCGAATCTAATCCAAGCAAACAGCCAGTTGCAGGAGGATTTTTGTCACGGCTACAGCGCAGTTCAGTACATTGACGATCAGGATAATGGTCTGCTTCCATCAAAATTTTCCAAATGACTTCTAGGCGAAATTTATTAGAGGCTCCCATGCTTTCTCATGCGATTCAACATCAAAGGACTGAGTGGCATCACGCCCAGGATATCGCTTTGTGCAGGAGAATAAGAAAAATGTGCTGCCAATACATCCAACCCAAACCAATCCATCACCACCGTGCTCACACAAGGTTCAAAAATGGTTCAAATGGCTCTCAGCACTATGGGACTTAACTTCTGAGGTCATCAGTCCGCTAGAACTTAGAACTACTTAAACCTAACCAACCTAAGGACATCACACACATCCATGCCCGAGGCAGGATTCGAACGTGCGATCGTAGCGGTCGCGCGGTTCCAGACTGTAGCGCCTAGAACCGCTTGGCCACTTCGGCCGGCCTCACACAAGGGACTGAATTTTTAAACAATTATAATTAACTTTTTACGATATAGTAACCTGTGCGTACAAACTGTCTATTCCCACCGAGGGCCCATCCACTTACCCACGGACCATATGGCAAGCGGTAGTGCTGGATCTACGTGTTGCTTAGTCTGTGCCGTAAGGAAATCATCAGACGAACAGGATATTATGTAGAAAGCTCTTCAGAACAGAGTGATGACGTTATTATCTTTACCTTTTATCTTTTCCTTAATAAACAAAAAGAAATGTAGCCATGATATGTAGTTATCGGATATCAACTACTATGTGCACCGTTTGATATTATAATTTTTTTATTTATCAGATTTGCCACAACGTGATATTGTGGTATGTTCACCAAACGCAAAATAAAAGAGCAAATAAGGAAACCCGGATATTTCCAAGACTAACTTAGTATCTTACCACATAAAATTTCTTTGATCTTCCTTCGTTGATCGTGGAAGTTGCGTAAAATGTACAAGGTATGTTAATTAAAAGGATAATGCGCCCATGTTATTCTTGTTGTTGTTGTGGTCTTTAGTCCGAAGATTAGTCTGATGTAGCTCTCCGTGCTAGTCTATTCTGAGCAAGATTCTTTATCTCCAAATAAGAATTATAGAGCACATCCATTTTAACCTCTGATTCCTACAATACTTCCCTCCATTACTGACAATTCCTTGATGCCTCAGTATGTGTCCCATTAACCGGTCTACTGAACTTATCAGGTTGGTTGATTGGCTGCTGGAGATTAAAGGGACTAAACTACAAGGTTATCAGTCCCTTTTTCCTAAGTCACACTGGTCTCTGATTAAAACCATACCCCAAAAGAATCCTAACGCCCGAAAACCGGGGAAGGAACAAAATGCGTACAACTATGTGGGTAACCACACTAAAGTAGAAAACGAAAGTAGCATGCCAATAGTGAAAACATTAACTGGACGGAAAAAGGAGGTAGAAGCTGTTAAAACAATGTATCAGACGGGATATAGAAGGAATAAGCCAGCCACTTCGCAAGACGCTAAAATCTCCAGTGTAAAAACACAAGGCGTGAGACACACGGGCGGGCCGCGGTGGCCCAACGGTTCTAGGTGCTTCAGTCTGGAACCGCGCTGCTGCTACGGTCGTAGGTTCGATTCCTTCCTCGGGAATGGATGTGTGTGATGTCCTTAGGTTCGTTAGGTTTAAGTAGGTCTAAGCTCTAGGGGACTGTTGACCTCAGATGTTAAGTCCCATAGTGCTCAGAGCCATTATTGAGACACACGGATGGTGAAAAGACTAACACCAAGTCGAACATACACCACTGGAGGGAGCGTGTGAAAGTTACAGTACAGTGAGGGTAAGAATCTGGGAGGTAAGGCCGGTTGCCCACCCTTAGATTGAGTTATAAAAACTCCCCTCTCCAATAAAACTTAGAACTAGATCAGCCGTTGGGGCATTGTCACCTAACACCACAGACAGCGCGTCAGAACGTTAAAAGTCCGCCTGAGGGCGGCTAGATTTGGACAGTCCAACAAGATGTGAACTAATGACAATCGAGAGCAGCAGCGACACTGGGGTGGGTCCTCGCGACGTAGGAGAGGACTACGAGTCAGCCAAGTATGGCCGATACGGAGCCGACAAAGGACAATGGAGTTCCTGCGAGTGGTTCGCATGGAGGACCTCCACACATTCACCGTCTTCTTAACCATACCTAACTTATTTGGCAATGTCTGGGAGCGCCATTCTGTATTCCAGATCGCGAAAACCCCGCAGCGTAATACCAATCTAAGATCAAATTCGCCGGCCGCTGTGGCCGAGCGGTTCTAGGCGCTTCAGTCTGGAGCCGCACTGCTACTACGGTCGCAGGTTCGAATCCTGCTTCGGGCATGGATGTGTGTTATGTCCTTAGGTTAATTAGGTTTAAATAGTTCTAAGTCTAGGGGACTAATGACCTCAGATGTTGAGTCCCATAGCGCTTAGAGCCATTTTGAAGATCAGATTCCAGTATCCCGATCTTCAGACTCTGTTTACCAGTAGCCTCTTTGGCTAGCCTGTCGGCAAATTCATTGCGCGGGATTCGGACGTGTGCCGGGGTCCGTAGGAAGACCACTGACAGTACACGTAGTTTGATGATGTAAACGGGCTCTTGAATGGCCAGTACCAGAGGACGGCGAATCTTATCAGCATCATTCTGTAACAAAACGTTTCCCCAGCCTCTGTTTTTGTGAAATGTTCATCGTCCACAGTTCACTTCTGTGTAAGTTGCACTCCAAACGTCTTAACATTTAAATTTATATTCGATGTTAAAAGATATTTCTTTTTCAGAAATACTTCTCTTGCTACCGCCAGTCTGCGTTTTATATCCTCACTGCTTCGACCATTATCGGTTATTTTGCTACCAAAATAGCAAAATTCAGCCACTACCTCTTAGTGTCTTATATCCTGATCTAATACTCTCAGCATCGCCTGATTTAATTCCACTACATCCCATCACTCTTGTTTTGCTATTGTTGATATTCACTTTATAATCTGTTTTCAGAAATTACTTATTTCGTCCTACTGCTCTTCCAAGTATCTTGCCGTCTCTACAAAATTATGGTGCCATCAACAAACCTCAAATATTTTATTTCGTCTCCCTGAACTTTAAATTCTGTTTCCAGATTTCTACTTGGTTTACTTCACATCTTGTTGCACGTGCATCTGGGCTGGCGCTGCAGGCGGTGTCGTACTGTTAGAAAAGGCACTCACGTCGGCCGTCTGCTGCCACAGCCATATTTCACCGTATTCTCCTAATGTATATGTCCCTCGTACGTCCCGCAAGGATTTCTGTGGTTACTTCGAGCAGCGTTGCTTGTCTGTTAGCACTAGTAACTCTACCGAAATGCCGCTGCTCTCGGTCGTTAAGCGAAGGCAGTTTGCCACTACATTGTCCGTAGTGAGAGGCAATGTCCGAAATTTGGTATTCTCGTCATACTCTTGACACTGTGGATCTCGGAATATTGAATTCCCTACAGATTCCCAAAATGGAACGTCCCACGAATCTAGCGCCAACTACCATTCCGCGTTCAAAGTTTAATTTCCGTCATGCGTCCGTAATGACATCGGAAACCTTTTCACGTGAATCACCTGAGTACAGCTGTCAGCTTTGCCAATGCACTGCAGTTTCACACTTCGTGTGTGCCGTACTACCACCATGTGCTTATTGCTATCCCATAGCCTTTGTCACCTCTGTGTATGTCCCGAACGTCTGGATGTGTGTAGGCTCTGCAGGTGCCAAGATATTTATGCTTTGGTCGACATTTGTGAAGCGCAGATGTGCACGATGGCTTGTGTTTGCGGCCCTGTAACCGGATGGTCCATGTTCGCCATTTACGTCTCTGGCGACTATCATCCTAACCAAGGTGTAAACAGGGTTTGGATATTCCTTTCTGGCAATTTACTGTTTGCGTGCGCTTGCATGTAGATAAGCTTAGAATTTTTGGTACTGATTTCCATGAATTATATTTGGGACAGTTAGAAACAGAAATAGTGACCGTGGGTTGCACTCACCCCAGCGTTGCAAGTTACTAGAGTAGGCAATGACTGGGGCGTGAGGTGTGGAACAGGGACACAGAGCACTCTGATAAAGCAATGAAGCGTTCTCAGTCTCTCTCTCTCTCTCTCTCTCTCTCTCTTTCTCTCTCTTTCTTTCTTTCTTTCTTTCTCTCTCTCTCTTCGAACGTAGACAATATTATAGAACAGTTTTTTCGCTTTTCATTTCCTTCTCTCATGAAGGCGAGCGGGCTGTTTGAAAGCTTGCTAAGTCTGCTCATTTCAGCGATGGGAATTATACAGAAGTTTACTTCATTTAATTCAATATTTGTTGCTAACTGAGCGAGAGGTTCATATTTGGCTTCTTTCTTCACTATCCTTGACGTACTGTGGAGTTTTCTTTGGACTGCTTTGGCTCTGTTGGCCTGGAGGTTGTTTGGGAACAGCTCCGATGTTCACCTTATGGCCGGAAGATGCCAGCGGAATTTGTTCAGCCTGCGATCAGTATCGAAATGGGCGTAGAAGAGTAGGTTTGTGTGCAACGAAGAAATAAAACGAGAATGCATTAACAAGTTATTTCACGCACTGTACAATGATTTAAGAAATTGCAGTATTAAATTTGAGTTTCGTGGGAATGTAAGTACGTTCATTTTACAGGTTAGTGGATGTCCCGTAGATGAATTGTACAAAGGGGCACTATTTGGGGGAAAGTCCTCTCGCCAGAAGAAACTATTTTCATGATCAATCTGGTCAGTAGCTAGTTATTTGTTGTTTGCAGGTGATATTTATAGTCCTAATTACATCTGTAAAGTATACATAGAAGTGATTTTCTGTTTTCCAAAACATTTTATTATAATCAAATCCAGTATACAAATATTTTAGACAAAAAGTAAGAACCTTGCCCGTTTTGTTTACGTATGTTATTTCCTAAAATAATTCTATCGCATCTGACGTACAGGATCGGAACAATCAGCATCGTTGCTGCAGAAGGGGATGTGTCGCGTCCCAGCACAGTTTTGTAGTGCAACAGGAACGCTGATGACAATCTGAGGGTCGTTGGGGTGTTCACCTTTGTTGTCGGAGATGAGAGGGAGAAAGCTCTCCGAAGTAGAACGGTGATTATTGGTTGCAGTGGTAATCTTTCAGGATTAATGGCAGGATGGGTATGCTGAAGAGGTTGGTATTTAATTAATTCATTTATTATCTCTTTGATAACTTATAAAAGAGGTGCCAATTCCTACCCCTCCTTTAATAAATGTCAGACTCAATTTATTCTTATCAATAGGCCGCTCGCCTAAGTTTACAAGAGACAATTACTATTCCGTAAATTGTTCTTGTTAATTACGAAACTACAAATGCTATCTAGTCCTCGAGAAAGAGATCGTCTATGTTCAAAGCTATTCCCCAGAATAGATAATGATTACTTATCTTGCAGTTGACGTACGTGTCACCAGATCTGATCACCGACTTCTCAGAGAGAATATTACTTCTGCATTCTTCAGCTGCTACTGCCTGGCGTAGCTATATGGTGGTTCCTCAAAGCGGCTACTACTGCTCTCCCCCTGTATCCTCTCTCAGAATTTCTTGCTTATATACCGTTCTAAGTCGAGGCTGACCTTAGCCGTACGGGATATTTCCATCAGCTGGCACCTTCGACACGAAAGCACTTTAATGATCGATTTCTCTTATAGGTTTCCACTCGATGTTACCACTTACGTATAATTGAAAGCTTCCACTAGCGTCAGGGCTTGTGCCTCTAGGCGAAGTCTCCTTTCATTTCATCTGACAAGTACTGCTTATTAATTTTTTTTCTTGGGCCTGGAGAGATTTAGCTGTGCTATTCGTATTTCGGTCCACAAATAGATTTTGAGGAAAACTTCCACATCCTGGTTAGCAATGTGTATTGTCTGTGTTGTAAAGTTCTCTTAAATGAAGTGGAGCATCAGGAACGGGCTGTGAGCAAACTGAGGATCGATAATTTCTACTTTCTCCAACCAGCCCCTTGAAAATGCGTTTCGTAAGTTGAACGTAAGTTTAATGTGGAGGAGCGTATTCTTAGAACTGGGCTTCATTTATAACACTCATGACTGCCAACACTATTATTTGAGGACTTGGTCCGACTAATCCTAAGATAAAGTGTCCCAAACTGCTGGCCTCACCTGAATCTCGCACATAAAATATTCAGTGTCAGAATGAGCCATAGCGCACACGGGGAATTTGAAATGAACTACGTATATGTGAATGAGTGGTGGGTAGCGCATGGAAGCTCTATCGTATCCTTGTGTGGTACCGGCCGTAAGCTGCCATGCATTCCACTGGCAGCACTACTGGACCGGCAGATCTGTGACAGAATTTCGCGGCGGCAGATCTCCTGGTGGAGCTGCCAGATACAGGCAGATGTCACGTGAGACAGACCCCACTGCAGTCCATGCACTGTGTCTGGTGTCTGGGCCAGCATAGCTGCTGTGGCATCCCAGTGAGGCAGGGCTCTCAGTTGTAGCTGATCTGACCCGTGCCATCGCCGTGCTGCGCTAGTGTCACTCCTAATCGAGGAAAAGGGAAACTTTATCAAAATTTAATGAAGGCGCGGTTGGGCGATGAAATCTGGAGCCGCTGGCAGAGTGTGGTAACAGTCGACAGCCAGCGGGCCAGGCAAGGAAAACATTCCACTCGCAGGCGCGAAGCTGTGACGACGGTATTGCACACACGATTTGTTTTGAGTGGAGCAACAACAAGGCAGGAAAGTGCAGCGTTGCTTTAAGTTGTTGCGATGTATAAGGCGAGGCACCAAAGAAAGCAGGTGTTGACAGATGTGAAAATTACCGAACTATCAGTTTAATAAGTCACAGCTGCAAAATACTAACGCGAATTCTTTACAGACGAATGGTAAAACTAGCAGAAACCTACCTCGGGGAAGATCAGTTTGGATTCCGTAGAAATGTTGGAACACGTGAGGCAATACTGACCCTACGACTCATCTTAGAAGCTAGATTAAGGAAAGGCAAACATACGTTTCTAGCATTTGTAGACTTAGAGAAAGCTTTTGGCAATGTTGACTGGAATACTCTCTTTCAAATTCTGAACGTGGCAGGGGTATAATAGAGGGAGCGAAAGGCTATTTACAATTTGTACAGAAACCAGATGGCAGTTATAAGAATCGAGGGACAGGAAAGGGAAGCAGTGGTTGGGAAGGGAGACAGGGCTGTAGCCTATCACCGATGTTATTCAATCTGTATATTGAGCAAGCAGTGAAGGAAACAAAAGAAAAATTCGGAGTAGGTATTAAAATCCGTGGAGAAGAAATAAAAACTTTGAGGTTTGCCGATGACATTGTAATTCTGTCAGAGACAGCAAAGGACTTGGAAGAGCAGTTGATCGGAATGAACAGTGTCTTGAAGGGAGGATATAAGATGAACATCAACAAACGCAAAACGAGGATAATGGAATGTAGTCGAATGAAGTCGGTTGATGTTGAGGGAATTAGATTAGGAAATGAGACACTTAAAATAGTAAAGGAGTTTTGCTATTTGGGGAGCAAAATAACTGATGATGGTCGAAGTAGAGAGGATATAAAATGTAGACTGGCAATGGCAAGGAAAACGTTTCTGAAGAAGAGAAATTTGTTAACATCGAGTATAGATTTAAGTGTCAGGAAGTCATTTCTGAAAGTATTTGTATGGAGTGTAGCCATGTATGGAAGTGAAACATGGACGATAAATAGTTTTGACAAGAAGAGAATAGAAGCTTTTGAAATGTGGTGCTACGAAGAATGCAGAAGATTAGATGGGTAGATCACATTTAGGTATTGAATAGGATTGGGGAGAAGAGGAGCTTGTGGCACAACTTTACTAGAAGAAGGGATCGGTTGGTAGGACATGTTCTGAGGCATCAAGGGATCATCAATTTAGTATTGGAGGGCAGCGTGGAGGGTAAAAATCGTAGAGGGAGACCGAGAGACGAATACACTAAGCAGATTCAGAAGGATGTAGGTTGCGGTAGGTACTGGGAGATGAAGCGGCTTGCACAGGATAGAGTAGCATGGAGAGCTGCATCATACCAGTCTCAGGACTGAAGACCACAACAACTACAACACTAGGCCAGAGCCAAGAGTGGCGATTTGTAAGTGGCTGACGTGTGATAATTTATCCGTGCCATGGTTTGTCTCTCTCTGACACTACGTCAGAAGCGAGGGAGAAACCAATATAAATAGACGGCCAGTTTTAGCTTGGAACAGAGTGTGCCAGGTCAGTCGAGTGTCGGGACGGACCTGTGCTGGTCTTCGCTTATAGGGGCCAGTCTGGCAGCAATGTTCTAAGTATTCTGTATAAACTTTTATTGTTTTCTATGTACTTGTTCAGGCTATTTTCTGCCTGCAGGTACACAACACCGGGGCGCGACGGAACGTCAGCCTGGAATTTAGAGATCGCGCTGTCTGCCTGAAAGGGGGCAGTGACAGTGGTCTTCAGTGGATCCAGGAGGGGCTCGGTTCCACTCGAGACTACAGGCCACGTTCGCTTCCCACCTGGTGTACCGGGCTCCGGGCGAGGCGTACACAGTGGGAGGTGCAGCAGCGGCAGAGACTGCGGCAAGTGTTGCCATCCGGCAAGCACCACGAGCGGCAGGTTGCCGTGCAGCGTCCGGGAGAGCGCGGGTTCGAGTCCGGTTCTGTCCTGGGAGCAGCAGCGGCACGAGGGCCGCGGGTGACCAGTACACCCACCTTCGTCCCATGGTCGGACAGAGCAGGCCAAACGGGACGGATGGCGGCAAGGACCAGGGACTGTAGCAGTCTCCAGAATCGCAGGCAGCAGTGTGGCGCAAGTCGCAACGCATCGGTGGGCGGCCACCAGGGGAGCGCAGCTGACTTCCATTGGCGGGCGGCCTGGGTGATGGCAGCAGCGGCGTCAGCATACCGGGAGTCTGCTGAGCCGGCTGGTCTCTTGGGACAGCACGCGGACGGCATGTCGACACTACATTTCACCCATCGAATACTGTAAATTATCGGAATAAACAAATGTTACCGAATACCGCTGTATCACTCTGCACTGCTGATTGACGCTCTTTACCTTGCTCGGCCTCCTGACAAAATATGGTGCGGTGAGTCCCGGCTTCAGTTCAGCCCTCTGGAGTCCCGGGTTCAACACCCCGACCCCACAACAGCCGCTTTAAAGGTCTGAACGAGTCTTGGGAGGTACGCCAGCAGGTCATCATGTTTGTAGCCTTGTTGCGTCCCTGACGACTCCTGAGATTGCGTCATGGTTAATACTTGTGTGGTCACCAGTACTTTGTTGCCTCTAGGTTGGTGTCTACTCCTTTGGCCGTTGGAACTGTGTTGTCGTTTCTTGTCTTGACTGACTATTTGCTTCGACTTGGCAGTCTTAAGAATATTTGTGGCGATTAGAAGAGCGCTGTGCCCAGAGCCTCGCAGGTCGGCAACCGCCCGCGTGTTGGGCATGTGTGTCTTCAGTAAGTGTGGAGCTACCGCTTCGGCTGGCAGGGTTGCATTGACCTTTGCCGGTGCAGACGCGGGAATTGCCAGTCCTCCAGCTGAAAAGCCTCTGAAGTTTTCTTTGTGGCACCTCTTTATTTCCTAAACTATCTTTGTGAAGACAAGACACTTCCTATAGTTGGCTGCAGCATTTCACTGCGTCGTCCAGAACTTTCTAGTAGTCTGCTGCATGGTGACCTCCTGCACATTTAACGCAAAGTGTGTTGCAATTGTAGTTTCTGCTGTCGTTTTCATAGCACTGGCAGCAGTGATAGGGGACAGGCCCTGTTCTGAACATATATAATTCCAGCCTTACCTTCATGAATATAAGTTACTGGACCTTGCAGATGGTCTGCGCCTCTGAGGTATTGTGTCATGACCTTAGAAAGTTTAATAAATTCTATTACGTGTCAGATCATATCGAGAGAAGTGAGCCGAGTTTAATGTGGAAGACGGCCTATGTGCTGGACAAACCGAAGCCAGATAGGATATGGGGGGGGGGGGGGGGGCAGATAACGCTTCTAATTGCTTCTTCTGGGTGTTGTGTGATGTCCTTACGTTGGTTAGGTTTAAGTAGTTCTAAGTTCTAGGGGACTGATGACCATAGCTGTTAAGTCCCATAGTGCTCAGAGCCATTTGAACCAATGGCGCCGCGTGTCGAGGTCAATGGAACAATAGGAAACTTTCCAATGAAACTAAAGTAAGAATCTGCAGTACGATTTAGAGAGGTAATCAAACATTAAGGCGATCACTTGTCGAGGGAAGTGTCCAAGGGAATGTCCCAGTAAGAGTGCAGAGAGCCGTGTGGAACCAGAGTCAATTAAGAACGATATAAGAGAGTCACGCAGAATAACCTGCAGTCAATGTTCAGTTTCAGTAACGAACATCCAGAAGGCAGTGACGCTCCCTAGCAGCTCGTGATGGAGCGGTGAACACTCCAACTATGAGAGAACGGTGACAGATCCTGGTGGCCACACAGTAACTACAAGCTAAGTAGAGTTTCACAATATTCGTTGGAACAGCGCGGAAGAGGCTTTGTCTCAAATAGTTAGAATAGCGAAATTTCAGGGGATAAAATGAACAAGTTATGTCTGAGTGAAATCTTATGGGACTTAACTGCTAAGGTCTACAGTCCATAAGCTTACACACTACTTAACCTAAATTATCCTAAGGACAAACACACACGCCCATGCCCGAGGGAGGACTCGAACCTTCGCCGGGAGCAGCCGCACAGTCCATGACTGCAGCGCCTGAGACCGCTCGGCTAATCCGAACAAGTTACTGTTCGGTACTTGTCTCTTGGATGTTAGACAAAGTGACCTGTGAGTACCGGCGTAGTAGTTCAGAGTGTTGAGGAATAATCAACATAAGTGGCCTGCAGTTAGCCGACCAAGTCACAGTTAAGCACTCTTCTCTCACAGAGATCCTTTCTAGTAATTGACAGTATATGACTTTTTGATAAGGGGTTTTGGCCAGGCACCTCACAAAGTAAATGTGTTTGTTAGAACTATAAATTCATTAGAGGAACAGTAATAACTTGCTACTTCAGCAAACCGTTCCCACCAATTCAACGAGAGTTGCACGTCTTCTGTAATCTAACCACCTCAACCAAGGAAATTTTCTCCCTCTCACCTTCGCTATAAAGATTGATAACAGAGAAAACTAGACCCACATTGTTAACGTACTACTTGCGCCACGCAGAGCTAGGGAACCTGTGTCGTGACAGGCCAATTGTTTAATACGACCATGAACGTTGGATGTTCGTGTAGTTTGCCGTTTTTGTTTGTTTTCATACTTTTTATCCTAACTACTTTGTGACCTTGTAGGATAAGCACAGTCCGTTCTTCGTTTGCCTGAGCGTCTGGTGAAAGGTCCTTGACAACAATTTTGAAGTGGTTGCACCTCATGGAAGTAGTATTCAAGCCTCACTGAAGTGAACCCTTTCCTGAGTGTCCTGTAGTCTGCCATTTTTGTGGGCTGGTATTTCATATAGCTGCCTTCGTAGACTTTTTTTAGACAACCCTTGAGTTTCCCCTTGACAGTGGTAAGAATTTGAGTGTATTCGCCCGCATCTCGTGGTCGTGCGGTAGCGTTCTCGCTTCCCACGCCCGGGTTCCCAGGTTCGATTCCCGGCGGGGTCAGGGATTTTCTCTGCCTCGTGATGGCTGGGTGTTGTGTGCTGTCCTTAGGTTAGTTAGGTTTAAGTAGTTGTAAGTTCTAGGGGACTGATGACCATAGATGTTAAGTCCCATAGTGCTCAGAGCCATTTGAACCATTTTAGTGTATTCCCTTGTTTAATAAACTGTTAATCGTGGAACAACTTTTTCCGAGCCATCTGGAGAGCGGATGTGGAAGGAAGCGTTTCGTCGTCTGGTACTTGCAAGTGATTAAAACCGATTGTTTGTAGTAATTACTGGGATTTTGGTATTAACTACCTATGTTTAAGCAGTTATTGCTAGAAACACGTTTTTTCGATTGGGGTCGGGGATTAATTTAGATCCAGTGCGCTATTTTTTGGGCTGTTTGGTGGAAATCATCGGAATTTCCATTCTCGGCCTTGCTAGTGTTGTTTGGCGCGGGTAAGAAAATATTTATAAGCTAAGACAGAGCTAGGGCTGAGTTGGAAGACTGTTCCGGTCGTTGTGGCCGAGCGGTTCTAGGCGTTTCAGTCCGGAACCGCGCTGCTGCTACGGTCGCAGGCTCGAATCCTGCCTCGGGCATGGATGTGTGATGTCCTTAGGTAGTCGGCCGAAGTGGCCGTGCGGTTAAAGGCGCTGCAGTCTGGAACCGCAAGACCGCTACGGTCGCAGGTTCGAATCCTGCCTCGGGCATGGATGTTTGTGATGTCCTCAGGTTAGTTAGGTTTAACTAGTTCTAAGTTCTAGGGGACTAATGACCTCAGCAGTTGAGTCCCATAGTGCTCAGAGCCATTTGAACCATTTTTTGTCCTTAGGTCAGTTGGGTTTAAGTAGTCTTAAGTCTAGGGGACTGATGACCTCAGCTGTTAAGTCCCATAATGCTCAGAGCCATTTGAACCATTTCTAGAAGCCTATGCAGAGAAGGTGCATAATTTGACATTTCCATAGTTAGAGGTCTGCGCGGATAAGAAAAGTGCAATCCGCATCCGCACCGCATCCGCAAGGTCCTAATCCGCAACCGCATCCGCAGCAATTAATCCGCATATATTTAAGTTTTGAATGAGTAATTAATAGTAACAGACAGTAGTACTTATAATTATGGTATGTAATGACAGTTATTGTTAGGTTGCCATTTCTGCGACAGCTTAACTACTTTTTATATACACTAAGATGGTATCTGTTCTTTCGGACATGTCCGAAAGAACAGATACCATCGGTGACCATGCAGCTCGTTAGAATGAAATGAACACCCTTAGTTGCTTACAGGCGTTGCGTTGACATACGCCAACGGGGGCAGATGTAAACGTGTGCCCCGACCGGGACTCGAACCAGGGATCTCCAGCTTACATGGCAGACGCTCTATCTATCTGATGGTAGACAGTGGGCAGGTTTGCCACCCAGAGAGCACTTCACAGGCCACACAAAAGACACGGTCGCGGAAACGGATTAGGCGCAGGTCTCTTTGGTACAGCTGCGTCGGTCGTAGCCAGGGGCTGAGGACAACAGACATCCGCTCTACCCCGGCCCTGCAACATTCCAAGAATGTCAACAGACTTGAAGTTTTCAACTAACATTGCAACATACGTACTGGGCAGATGCCTTGCTCATTATCCGCAGATGACCAGCGGATATCCGCGCCGGTCGCGATTTTATCCGCCAAGTAACAAATACCGCGGATATCCGCATCCGCGCAGACGTCTATCCATAGAAGTTCCAGTTACCGCTCAGTTAACACTGCAGGAGGTGTCCAGGCGGAGCTGGAACCTACAGCGGACAGCCGTTTTCTTCTAAACATCCCAACGGTTCGTAGACTGCCAAAATCCCTAATGCTACTATCATGAAATCTCTAGTTGATTTCTATGCCATCTGAATCCTTGATGACTTGCTATGCCATCCACATTCATCACAAGGTGCAAATTCCTGACTGCGGCAGCCCGATCGTGTGGCTCAGAAACATGCACAGTTCGCTTCGAGAACGACATTTTTGCTTTGTTTCCTTTTTCAGAAGTGCACACGATCACGTCTACAATTGATGAAAAACGCACGATTGTTCGCTACGCCAATGAGATGCCCAGCACGACGATCTTGCTTATTCTTATGTAGTTCTGCATCGCGGCGAGCCGCCCGCTCCCCTTGTCAGAGGGCGGTGGGGGTGGGGGTGGGGTGACGTTCGAGTCCCGGCGTGGTCAGTCAGAATCCACTACACCTTCCGTGCGGATGCCTCTCGCCTGGGAGCTTTCGCAATGTACTATGGCCAGAAACGGGTACCAAGTAAAAACTTTAGTTGTTAAGCACCATTCCTGTTTATGAGGGCATTGTTACTCCTAAGTTCGTTGAGGGACCAACAACAGTATAAGATCACAGAGATATTAGGAAATGTAATGTTAAAACAGTGCCGAGGGGTTGGCGAGATAGGCCTCTGACAATGGCGCACAATAATTGACAAAAGGAGGCCTAAGAATTAACCAAAAATGCTGGAGTGTTCACCTACGCTTCGAGTTCCTATCTTCTGCTTACGAAAGAGAGCCTTTCCATCGAACCGCGACTGTAGAGGCAAGCTATTGTCACAACATTTCTACAGTGTCATTTCGTCCAAGAGCATCGTAACGAAAAGACTACTTTCGAATAGACATCTATCGCTAATGTTGTGGGTTGGCAGGAGAGCCAACACCGGGTATGAGAGGAAGCCGAAAGGTACGCGTTTTAGCTCACGCAGGCTGGCGTGAGGAGGGAAGGACTAAACCGACTGTCTGGAACATGACAAGGAATTAGAATTCAGAAAGCGGACATTACTTTGATACTTAACTTTAATCCATTAATGATGAACGTCGCTCTTGACTGTACATGATTCACAATATTCTCTGTTCAGAATACATTCATAGTAACTTAATATGGCGCCTTGCTAGGTCGTAGCAAATGACGTAGCTGGAGGCTATGCTAAACTGTCGTCTCGGCAACTGAGAGCGTATTTTGTCAGTGAACCATCGCTAGCAAAGTCGGCTGTACAACTGGGGCGAGTGCTAACAAGGGAACCTCCCCATCGCACCCCCCTCAGATTTAGTTATAAGTTGGCACAGTGGATAGGCCTTGAAAAACTGAACACAGATCAATTGAGAAAACGGGAAGAAGTTGTACGGAACTATTAAAAAAATAAGCAAAATATACAAACTGAGTAGTCCATAAGAAGATAGGCAACATTAAGAATAACGTGAGCTCAGGAGCGCCGTGGTCATGTGGTTAGCGTGAGCAGCTGCGGAACGAAAGGTCCTTGGTTCAAGTCTTCCCTCGAGCGAAAAGTTTTAATTTTTTGTTTTCAGACAATTATTATCTGTCCGTCCGATGCAATCACTTTTTTGGGAGTGATTATCACATCGACAAGAAAACCTAAATCGGGAAAGGTAGAAGAACCTTTTTACCCATTTGCCAAGTGTACAAGTTAGGTGGGTCGACAACATATTCCTGTCATGTGACGCACATGCCGTCACCAGTGTCGTATAGAATATATCAGACGTGTTTGCCTGTGGAGGAATCGGTTGACCATGACCTTGCGATCAAATGTTTTGGTTCCCATTGGAGAGGCACGTCCTTTCGTCTACTAATCGCACGGTTTTGCGGTGCGGTCGCAAAACACAGACTCTAAACGTGTTACAGTGAACAGAGACGTCAATGAACGAACGGACAGATCGTAACTTTGCGAAAATAAAGAAAGTAAAATTTTCACTCGAGAGAAGACTTGAACCAAGGACCTCTCGTTCCACAGCTGTTCACGCTAACCACGGGACCACGGCACTCCTGATCTGGCATTGCCCTTGTATTGCTTATGTTGCACATGGACTACTCAGTTTGTATATTTTGCTTTTTTTTTCACAGTTCCACACAACTTCTTCCGGTTTTCTCGATTGATCTGTGTTCAGTTTTTCAAGGCCCATCCACTGTGTCAACTTATAACTAAATCTGAGGGGGGTGCGATGAGGATGTTCCCTTGTAAGACCTGCCGTGTGGCGGCGCTCGGTGTGCAATCACTGATAGTGGCGACACGCGGGTCCGACGTATATTAACGGACCGCGGCCGATTTAAAGGCTACCACCTAGCAAGTGTAGTGTCTGGCGGTGACACCACAGCTAAAGTGGCATGTGGAGCAACAGTGCGTTCGGTCAGCTTCAACAGTGGAGTTCTTGCTGCTGCGTCACCGTGCTGCAGTAGAATCTTAAGTGGCGGCGAGTGAGTACTGAAGCAAATACGCTACTTTACCAAAGGCTTCTGATTTTTGCTGGTTTCTGTCGGCTAAAGACTGGAGCGAAAAGTGATCGTGAAGGAGGTAAGGTATACGTATACGACAGGTGTATGTATATAACTGACGTGCCCCTCCAGGGATACTTTCATTGCTATCTAGTTTCATTTGGTACCGTCTGATAGATAAATAGAGAAGATGGGTTGTATGACTCTGAGAAGGGGATCAAACAGCGAGGTTTTGAGAAGGCTTTTGATACAGTTCCGCACTGTCGTCTATTGAACCAAATAAGAGTGAATAGAACATCAGACCAGCGGTGTGAATGGTTTTAAGGGTTGGCAGCAGACAAACAAAGCATGCCAATCTCAACAGAGAGAAAACTTCGTACATAAAAGTAGCTTCAGGCGTACTGCAATGGAGTGTGTTCATAATATACAAGGTTGCTCAGCTGCCCCTACCATAAGGATTTTATGCAACCCACAACGCTTTCAAATAGTTCGCACAAGATTTTCGATCCTCTCGCTCGCTTTGCGCTAACTAATAGCCCTACAAAAAAATGAACAGGGCTTTTTGTGGACAATTCAATGTAGTTAATGTAGTAGCAAGGCAGTAAAGTCCTGTGTGGCCACTGACAAGAAATAACGAAGTTTCACAGTACCTTGCACTTGATGTGTAACACAATGTGCGTTGAACTGAGCTCAGTACCCATTCCATTCAAAATGTCATCGAAAACTCGGAACGGTGGAATGCACGGAGGTAGTGCCGTGGATGTGACTGACGTTGTGGTAGATTTGATGCAGCAGCGGCTTGTGCCCTAATGAATTGCTGGACTGTCGTCATCACCCCGACATTTGTTAATTCTGAAGCTGAGTAAGCTGCTTTAGATCTAACCCTGCAGCAGCTGGAGGCTTAGGCGTAGGTGGTGCAGGAGGCGGTTAGAAGCCATTTTAATAAGAGGTGCGCCGCAACAAAGTAGACAATTAGAATCAATGCGCCCTCAAGGAAAAAGAGAGAAATATTAGTAACGCGCTGTGACGGAGCTGTGAAGACCGAAGTCAGCGTTGGTTATGTAAACTTCGTTGCCAGATGTTGTTGTCTACTGTGGGAATCAGCACCGAGGAAAAGATGAGAGAATTTCCTATGGCCAGTATCAGAAATTTAAAATGATTTGTACATCTCACATGCTGATTAATACAACACTTCATTTATACAAAGAACAGAACCATTGCTTAACTTGTTGAGCCTCTGATGTGCAAGTGCTTTTCACTATTACTGCTCGCAGGCTGCAGGCTAAGTATAGTCTTTCTTTCACGTAGTACTGATGCTCTCAAAGCCTGCGATCCAACTGGGGCCCGACCGGCAATAGGCAGGGGACGCTGAACTGTCTTCCTGAAGCTGTGGTCCACCCCGCTCTATCCACTGGCGCGCGGGTCGGCTCCTTCTTGAAGCCGTTTTCACGGAGCTGCGCTGGTGGGTGTGCATACGGGCTCTCCCAGCAAAATGGCTTAAGACCGTCGCATTGAACGTATATATTGTCAAAAAACAGGCTTTTGTAGACACAATACTGGGAAATAATATAGTATACTGGAATCTACACTCATGGTCATAAGGATAATGCTGATACATAGTGAAACAACGCTCTGGTGAACGGTTTGCGGGTTTAAATCACCTCGGGATATGACCATGCGGTGCATTTGACCTGCAGTCGCCGGACGGTGGCGCTGGCAGCAGTCCATATACGCAGAGGTGTGCTGGTGCATGTCAGAGTACGGTGCAGTGAGTAAGTGTGCAGACGTTTTCAGGCGTGCTAGTGGTGACTGTGTGTTGAAAATGGCTCAAAGAGCGCGTACTGACGAAGTTATGAGGGGTAGAATACTAGGGCGACTGGAGGCTGGTCAAACACAGCAGGTCGTAGCACGGGCCCTCCATGTGCCACAAAGTGTGATCTCATGATTATGGCAACGAATCCAGCAGACAGGAAACGTGTCCAGGCGCTACAGTACGGGACGTCCACAGTGTACAACACCACAAGAAGTCCGATATCTCACCATTAGTGACCGCAGACGGCCACGGAGTACTGCAGGTAGCCTTGCTCGGGACCTTACCGCAGCCACTAGAACAGTTCTCTCCAGACACACAGTCTACAGACGACTGAAGAGACATGGGTTATTCGCCCAGAGACCTGCAAGGTGCATTCCACTGACCCCTGGTCACACGAGAGCCCGTAAAGCCTGGTGTCAAGAACACAGTACATGGTCATTGGAACAGTGGTCCCACGTTATGTTCACGGACGAGTCCAGGTACAGTCTGAACAGTGCTTCTCGCCGGGTTTTCATCTGACGTGAAGCAGGAATCTGATACCATGGTGTGGGTTGGGATTATGATTGGTGCACGTACACCCCTTCCTTGACAGAGTAAGTGTAACAGGTCAGGTGTATCGGGACGTCATTTTGCACCAGTATGTCCGCCCTTTCAGGTGTGCGGTCGGTCCCACGTTCCTCCTGCTGGATGATAACGCACGGCCCCACCGGGCTGCCATCGTGGAGGAGTACCTTGAAACGGAAGATACCAGGCGAATGGAGTGGCCTGCCTGTTCTCCAGACCTACACCCCATCGAGCACGTCTGGGATGCTCTCGGTCGACATATCGCTACACGTCTTCAAAAAATGGTTCAAATGGCTCTGAGCACTATGGGACTCAACATCTTAGGTCATAAGTCCCCTAGAACGTAGAACTACTTAAACCTAACTAACCTAAGGACATCACACACACCCATGCCCGAGGCAGGATTCGAACCTGCGACCGTAGCAGTCCCGCGGTTCCGGACTGCAGCGCCAGAACCGCACGGCCAACGCGGCCGGCTACACGTCTTCAAACCCTAGGACACTTCAGGAGCTCCGGCAAGCACTGGCGCAAGAATGCGAGGCTATACTCCAGCAGCTGATCGACCACCTGATCGAGAGCACGCCAACCCGTTGTGCGCCCCGTGTACGTGTGCATGGTGATCATATCCCATATTGATGTCGGGGTAGATGCGCAGGAAACAGTGGCGTTTTGTAGCACATGTGTGTCGAGACTGTTTTCTCAACTTATCACCAATACCGTGGACTTACAGAATTGTGTCGTGTGTGTTCCCCATGTGGCTATGCTATTAGGACCAGTTTTGTGTAGTGCCACTTTATGTGGCACCACATTCTACAGTTATCCTTAATTTATGAGCAAGAGTGTAGAAGAAAACCAACTTGCTTCCAGAAAAAAAATAATATGTTTCTTCAGTACTTACTGAAGGATCCTTGCAGATGCAGATTAGGGACCTGTTTTTTTATTTTAGCGTGAATGAAACTGATGTGTGCTAAAGCATTGCGAGTCTTGAAAGCAATGTGTTGAATGTTTAACCCATCAACTGCTCTGCCTAGTTTCACTGTACAGTCGGTCTGGCTATGGCCCATTGTGATTAAACTGTCCAGTCTGATTAAAACTGTAAAATTTGCGGAAAGGTAGTTTTATAGTTTTACGGCAGTTCTGCTTGGGGCGCAGAATCACCTCGCCGCGGTTGTGTGTAGCTCCTCTCATGTGAAGACGCTTCTAGCAATCGGCCCGCGGCTTGGCCCTGCGCGGCACGGCACGACGGCGTGTGATCTTCCACCAGTGGCGGCTTGGCTTTCTCCTCGTCCGCGGCGTCTACCTGGCCCGGACCGGGGCCGGTAACAAGTGACTGCCAGCCACCTCTCCCCTCCCGCCTTTCCCCTCCCACAAGACCGCTCAGCCCCGCCTTGAATGGGAACGCATTCCTTGTACCCGACAGTTCTCCGAAAAGCGCCCCCCGTCTTCCCTTGTTTGCTTTAGCAGGCGCAGACTCGTTCGCTGAATTCTTAATAAACCACCTTGTTCTTTTCAATCGGCCTTGTCTGCGCGCGCTACAGTTTCTGCAATCGCTTGTGTTCTTGACCTGCCTTCCTCGTTCGAACATTTGCGAAGACGTGTAATGAATGGTTCATGGAAGTAGCTAATGCGTTATCAAACATTCTGTAAGACCCTAGACTATCAATAACACACTACTGGCCATTAAAATTGCTACACCACGAAGATGACGTGCTACAGACGCGAAATTTAACCGATAGGAAGAAGATGCTGTGATATCCAAATGATTAGCTTTTCAGAGCATTCACACAAGGTTGGCGCTGGTGGCGACACCTACAACGTGCTGACATGAGGAAAGTTTCCAACCTATTTCTCATACACAAACAGCAACTGACCGGTGTTGCCTGGTGAAACGTTGTTGTGATGCCTCGTGTAAGGAGGAGAAATGCGTACCATCACGTTTCCGACTACGATAAACGTCGGATTGTAGCCTATCGCGATTGCGGTTCATCGTATCGCGACATTGCTGCTCGCGTTGGTCGAGATCCAATGACTGTTAGCAGAATATGGAATCGGTGGTTTCAGGAGGGTAATACGGAACGCCGTGCTGGATCCCAACGGCCTAGTATCACTAACAGTCGAGATAACAGGCATCTTAACCCGCATGGCTGTAACGGATCGTGCAGCCACGTTTCGATCCCTGAGTCAACAGATGGGGACGTTTGCAAGACAACAACCATCTGCACGACCATTTCGAGGACGTTTGCAGCAGCATGGACTATCAACTCTGAGACCATGGCTGCGGTTACCGTTGACGCTGCATCACAGACAGGAGCGCCTGCGATGGTGTACTCAACGACGAACCTGGGTGCATCAATGGCAGGACGTCAATTTTTCGGATGAATCCAGGTTCTGTTTACAGCATCATGATGGTCGCATCCATGTTTGGCGACATCGCGGTGAACGCACATTGGAAGCGTGTATTCGTCATCGCCATACTGACGTATCACCCGGCGTGATGGTATGGGGTGCCATTGGTTACACGTCTCCGTCACCTCTTGTTCGCATTGACGGCACTTTGAACAATGGATGTTACATTTCAGATGTGTTACGACCCGTGGCTCTACCCCTCATTCGATCCCGGCGAAACCCTACATCTCAGCAGGATAATGCACGGCCGCATTTTGCAGGTCCTGTACGGGCCTTTCTGGATACAGAAAATGTTCGACTGCTGCCCTGGCCAGCACGTTCACCAGATCTCTCAGCAACTGAAAACGTCTGGCCAATGGTGGCCGAGTAACTAGCTCATAACAATACGCCAGTCACTACTCTTGATGAACTGTGGTATCGTGTTGAAGCAGCATGGACAGCTGTACCTGTGCACGGCATCCAAGCTCTGTTTGACTCAATGCCCAGGCGTATCAAGGCCGTTATTACGGCTAGAGGTGGT
This sequence comes from Schistocerca americana, assembly GCF_021461395.2. NCBI lineage: Eukaryota > Metazoa > Arthropoda > Insecta > Orthoptera > Acrididae > Schistocerca > Schistocerca americana. Next base: position 137,392,421 of record NC_060126.1, on the reverse strand, counting down.
TGTTCTGGGTACTGATTTCTCAGGATCTATGCACCCAAATTGCGTGAAAATGTGATCATATGTCAGTTTTAGTATAATATATTTGTCCAATGAATACCCGTTTATCATCTGCATTTCTTCTTGGTGTAGCCAGTAGTGTATTTGTGCAATACGTATTTCGCACTGCGCAGTATTATTAACCACCCATAAATCAAATTAAAGTTTGCTCAGTATACGATGTTATTTATAAATTAGTTATAAAAAGTAGCCTTTAATTATGAAAAGGGTAAATAACTTACAGGAACGTTTGGTACAGCAGTGAATGCAGTATATCTACAAATTTTATTCCCGCCTAAAGCTGTTAGTTCCTGACGATCCCGCTAGGGGGCATGCGCGAGTGAGTTATTCCAACACTTGTCAAGGAATCGCATTTTGGTGCAGATCATGCGTAGCGTTGCTTATGCTTTCCTGAGTTCAACTCTGCAACTACAGTTCAGAGACAATTCAGGACAAAATATCGCAAGCCATCAGCCCAAGAATCTCTAACAATTGTATCAATTAACAGCTATTTGCCTTTAAGGTGTTGGCTTGCGATATTTAATCCTGAACAGCCTATGAATTGTAGCAGCGGATTTGGATTCAAGAAACCAGAAACAATACTCTGCACGCTCTGCACTGTTATGCGACTCCATGCCATCTAGAGGGTATTTCGGGAGCTAAGACTGTTAGGCGGGAATAAAACTTTAAGATACATTGCATTCGGTGTTCTGTCACCCATTTCTGGAAGTTATTTATGTTCACAATTAAAAGTTACTTTTGTAGAACTAATTTACAGACACGCTATTGTTCTATTTAGTGACGTATTTACCGGAATTAGATTTTTATTATCTGGCAAGAGATGATCAGAGTGCTGAGGAAAAGTGGAATAGAGTATAAAGACATCCGTGTGATACTCAGCTTCTATAAGAAAGAGATGGCAGTGATTAGGAACTGTCACCAGGAACAAGAAGCAAATATTAGAAAAGGGGTAAGACAAGAATGTGCTCTCTCTCCTATTATATTCAGTGCTTACATCCAGGAAGCTATAGATGAAGTTCGAGAAACTACTGAGGTGGGGATCAAAATTAATGGGCAGAAGACAGACATGCTATGTTATGCAGATGATATTGCTATAGTCACGGAGACCAAAGAAGATCTAAAGAAATTCCTCAGAACAATGGAAAAAATTCTGTGCAATCAGTATGGAATGAGAATAAACAACAAAACGACTAAAGCGATGATATGCAGTACAGAAGCAGAATATGAACCTCTGAGAATAAGAATTGGAAGAGAGGAGCTGGAAGTGATAAGAGGAATTTAATTACCTGGGAAGCAAAATCACAAGGGATGGTAGAAGCCGGAAAGAAATTGCGAGCAGAATACAAAAGGCCAAAATTGCATATAATCGGAGAAGGAACTTACTCATCAGCAACATCAGTCTGAAAATAAGGAAACTTATGAAAGGTTTCGTTTGGAGTGTAGCCCTCAATGGATGTCAAACTTGGACAATTGGAAGAGAAGAGAGAAGACTTCTAGAGGCCCTGGAGACATAGTGCTATAGAAGGATGATGAGGATCAGCTGGAGAGACAAAGTAACAAATGAAGAGGTGCTTAGAAGAGTACAGGAAACCAAATCTCTGTGGAGGCATATCCAAACAAGAAGAGACAAACTTGCAGGGCACATCCTACGACACAACAACATCATTGGAACAATAGCAGAAGGAGCTATTCAGGGAAGGAATCGGCGGGGGCGACGAAGGATATCATACATGCAACAGATCGTGAATGACAGTGGAAGTAACACATACGTGGAAATGAAGAGGAAGGTAGACAGAAGAGAGGAATAGCGATCTGCTGCAAACCAACCTCAGGGTTGAACACTAAAAGAAGAAAGAAGATTTTTATTGCGCATCTGGTTGTACTGTATGGCCTTTTTCGGCTCATTCCCGTGTAGGTGCATGCCAAACACTTTATTTAGTCGATTTGTTGTGTTGTGCAAACCAGACTGTGGAAATGGCTTCGGAGTCTCTCTCATTTTAGAACTACTGGAAGTCTATAAGGGTTTGCCAGCCTTGAGGTGAGTAAAATCAAACGACTGCAGTAACCATCAGGAGGAAATCGACCAATACTACAAGTTATCGAAATAGGGAAATATATCAACAAACAGATAAGCTGCAAATGCTCAAGAAGTTCAGTTCATTGAAAGGTAATTATGGGAAGTGCAACGAAAGTCAGAACTGGATATGAAGAGCTACTGCCACTTCTGAGGCATTCAGCTTTTTGCAAGGTCAAGAAATCCCAACTAATCCAAATATAGCTATAATCTCAGCATTAAATTCCTTGCCATTATGTAATGTTTTGAGCTTTCTGCGATAGCTGTGAACTTTTCCATCACATTTGGGCTTATCGGTAGTCATATTGCACTTACGAAGCCAGACAACGTAAAGCAGCTGAGTTGTACGGACAGCGTCTCGCAACCGAGGGTCCTTTTCTTACTCATGCAAGTGATCATTTGCACAAGTACATCAAGTGAGCGAACGACCATCCACAAAATATTGCGATACTTATTTTGACCCCTTATCATCCAGTCCCTTGAGAAATTTTGATGTGTCCATCTTCCTCTCTTCTTATACCACTCCCTGATACACCTACGGTTTCTCTTTCTTTCCGCGAGTAAGAGCCGAATAAAGAAAGCTGAGGTCCATATCCGGCATCTGTGCACCTGCAAAATTTGACTAAGTCTGCAATACATCACTGCCTGGGGTCAACGGTCAGTATAGAATGATCAACCACAACATTAGGACCATCTACCTAATATCCTTCATGCCCGACTTTGGCACGGATAACAGCGGCAATTCGTCGTGACACGGAAGCAAAGAGGCCTTGGTAGGTAGCTGGAGGGAGTTGGCATCCCATTTGCACACGTAAGTCACCTATTTCCCGTAAGTTCCAGGGAGGGAGGCGATGACATCATGTTCAATCACATCCCAATGTTTTCGATCGGGTACAGATCTGGTGACTTGGGAGGCTAGCACATCACTTGCAACTCGCCACTGTATTCCTCGAACCACTTCGTGGCCTTGTGACATGGCGCATTATCTTGTTGAAAGAGGCCACTTCCGTAGGAAAACATGATAGTCATGTAAGAGTGTTCGTGGTTTGCAACCAGTGTACGATACTCCTTGTCCGTCATGGCTCCTTGTACGAGCTCCACTGGAGCCATGAATGTCTACGTTAATGTTCCCCAGAAAATAATGGAGCGACCGTCAGCTTTTCTCCGTCCTGTAGTACACGTGTCAAGGAGCTGTTCCTCTGGAAGAGGGCGGATTCGCGTCCTCCCTTCGGGATGATGAAGAAGGTATCAGACCATGCACCTCTCTGCCAATGCGCCAAAGTCTAGTGTAGATGGTCACGTGCACATTTAAGTCGTAGTTGCCGATTTCGTGGTTCTAACATTGGCAGATGTGTTGGTCGTCGGCTGCAGGGGCTCACCGTTAAGACTGATGGGTACGCTGTGTGTTCAGACACACTTGTACGCTGCACTGCCTTAAAGACTGATGCTAGTTCCGCCACAGGTCGCCGCCTGTCCTGTGTTACTAGTCTGTCCAGCCTACGACGACCGATATCTGTAATGAGGGGTGGCCGCCCAACCCCACGACATCTGGGCGTGGTTTCACGTTGGTTTCGTCACATGTTGAAGACATTCACCACAGCACTCCTCCAACAGCTGACAAGTCGTGCCGTTTCCGAAATGTTCGTACCGAGCCTCCGGACCATCACAACCTGCCCTCGGTCAAACTGTGGTAGATCGCTCGCCATCCCCATTTTACGCACGGACAGCACACTCACCGATACTAATTGCCCCGTGGACGAGTAATGAACTGTCATTCCTCGCCAGGTGACTCAGCTCTCGCCTGGACGGATTTATATCGATAGTACGTCGGTGGTTATAATGTTTTGGCTGGTCAGCGTATTGTACAATATTGTTGCCCAATACTACTGACAGTCTAGTGTCCGTTATAAGTAATTTATATTCTCTACTTTACATATTACTGAGTATTACTTTGGTAAAACTCGAGGATAATTTACTAAAAGGCCGGCCGCGGAGGTCTAGCGGTTCTAGGTGCTTAGTCCAGAACCGCGCGACCGCTACGGTCGCAGGTTCGAATCCTGCCTCGGGCATGGATGTGTGTGATGTCCTTAGGTTAGTTAGGTTTAAGTAGTTCTAAGTTCTAGGGGACTGATGCCCACAGATGTTAAGTCCCATAATGCTCAGAGCCATTTTTTTTAATTTACTAAAAACAGCAAACATTTATGATTTATTCTTGTGTAGAATTTGTTTTAGAGCTGTTTCGTCAACAGGTGACATTTCGCCAGATCTTTGGTTGTACGGTTAAAGCCGTTAGCATAACATATCGTGCAAATAAATACCATATTGAACTAGTGACCAAGTCTGTGAATCCCACACTTGCAACATAAATATCCCCGTTGTTATTGGAAATTCGAGGTAGCGTGAAATTTGTCGTTTATTTTTATTTATTCGTAAGGCTAAGGTCCCCCTTCGGGAAGACCGTTCGCCGGGTGCCGGTCTTTCAATCTGACGCCACTTTGGCGACCTGCAGTCGATGAGGACGATTATGAGGACAGCGCAACACCCAGTCTCTGGGCAGAGAAAATTCCCCGACCCAGATGGTAACCGAACCCGGGCCTAGAGGATTGACAATCCGTCACGCTGACCATTCAGATACCGGGGATGGACAAATTCGTTGTCGATTCACTTTGTAAAACTACCATTTCGCGGCCGCGTCCGAGTGCTCATCGAATCGCTGTTGTGGTCACCTTGGCCACTTTCCGGTAGGTGGGGAACGGGGGTTATGTTGAGCCTGGGAATGATTGGCTGACATTTCTCATCATCCTACGGGGATACTGGTTTACTAGGCGCCTCCATGAACTCCTGTGTCCTTTGATGCGGTATGCGGCAAGAGAGTGATGACAGTTGTTGCTGTTCGTTTCTCTCTCAACAATTTAAACTGTGCCCTAAGGTTCTTGGCAACGACCTTGAAGCAGTGGATACACCGGTTCCCGTCAGATCTCCGAAGTTAAGCGCTGTCGGGCGTGGACGACAATTGGATTGGTGACCATCCGGGCCGCCGTGTGCTGTTGCCGTTTTTCGGGGTGCACTCAGCGTCGTGATGCAAACTGAGGAGCTACTCGACCGAATAGTAGCGGCTCCGGTCATAGAAAACGATCGGGAGAGCGGTGTGCTGACCACACACCCCTCCTATCCGCATCCTCAACTGAAGATGACACGGCGGTCGGATGGTCCCGATGGGCCACTTTGGCCTGAAGACAGACTGCTAAGGTTCCTGCATAACCACAGCCTCAGAAATTGCAAGAAAACTCGAAAAAAAATTAAAAAGCCAAATGTTTGTAATGAGCGAGAATACAAACACCATAGCTGCTCGTTTCACTCACAGCATTTTAATCATTCGTTTTTTAATTGGAGAAAATGTGAAGGAATGTTCTTACTTCAAAAAGGTCGGAAAAGACGCAGCTAACTCCAGCCACTTTTGCACCCTTGTACGAAAGCTCTTTTTTTCTGTAACATCTGATTAGTCACGAAAATAAAACCACGGTGAAAAACCGATGAAGCTTTGCACTGATGAGTTACATAGCGTCTCTACTATGCCTGTCGATCGCGTCACGCCGCACTTCTGAGTTCTGAGCGCACAGTAAGCACGTAAAGACGCTGAGAACAATAGTGTCTCCCGCCAAGTGTGAAGTGCCTGCTGAGGGGTTCCGCCTGATTTCATGCAACCCTCATAACGCAACTGTTGAGCATTTCCTTCTTCCTGACAATGCTCAGCCACACACTACAGATGCAGCAAGTACACTCCTGTAGCATTTTTGAGGGGAAGTGCTTGATTACTCAGCACACAGTATGGTCTTAGCTTCCCCTGATTTTCATCTCTTCGATTACATGAACTGAACCGCTGGCTACGAGGACAGCATTTTCGCACAGATACCGAGCTGCATATCAGCGTAGGGAATTGGTGAAAAGGCAGGTGACTGACTTCTGTGACGAAGCTACAGAAAAGTCGGAGCGGCGACTATGTAGAGAAGTAGTTGGAAGTTGTAGCTAAATGTTGCAAATAAAACAGTTTTGATTTCCGCTGTGGTTTACATTTCGCGACCAATCGGAAAATGAGAAAAAAAATTGCGCTCGAACAGTCCCCCACTTTTGCGCTTTCCCTTGACGTTCGGAAAAGCCGCGGCTAAAATGTTTGTGGTCGGAAACATCACGTTAACGTCACAAGTCGCGAAGCCGGCAGGACTAGTCGAAAGGCGAGAGTTCTGTTAATGGCCAGTGTTTACAAATACCCATTAAAAAAACAGAAGGTAACGGCAGGAAAGCAGGACCTTACAGAAACGCTATTGCCGGGAACAGGAAGTGGTCAATGAGGATGACTACCATCTGTTCCTGATTCCTGCTGATTGAAAGCTCTAAGAGTGGCATAATTTAGTGGAGCGGATTGGAAAGGGTGAAATTTGACAATAATACGGCAGCCCTCGTGGGGTGTACAAGTGGGGCACGTCGTCTTATTTCTGTTTCGGGAGCAGATTATTGGAATTTTTGGTAAGCTCCTATGGGACCAAACTGCTGAGGTCATCGGTCCCTAGGCTTACACACTAACTTAAACTAACTTACGCTAAGGACATCACACCTATGCCCGAGGACTCGAACCTCCGACGAGGGGAGCCGCGCGAATCGTGGCAAGGCGCCTCTGACCCCGCAGCTACGCCGCGCTGCGAGCAGATGATACTTTGTGAGCAAGCAAGTTATTTCTTAAAGCATGGAAAACAGATAATTTGAAAGTGCTATTCAGTAGGCGGGCGTAGATTTCTTGCAGCGTCACTCTCGGTTTTCTACGCGAGCTTGGAGACATGCGGTAGAGACAGACTGCAAGATAGGTCGTGGGGCTAAGTTGTCGCTTTCTGGAACTAGTATGCATAATTTTGCAACATAATCATCGTTATCTGGTAATCAAAAGACTGTAAAATGGAAGTATAGAGGCACGCAGCAAACTCTGTTTCCACAGCGGCAGGGAGATGTGAGTCGAGCTAGCTGGTCGCACTAATCATGGCCAAGCGCCAGGGCGTAAACATCGTACTTCCTGCACTAAGTCGTCCAAGAGTTAGAGTAACAATTCGATGTCTACACGGAACACGCGGTTGCAGCCGTCAAATGTTTGGTGACGTCTGGGAAAGAGACCCTCATTCCTGTATAAAAGCAGTCCAAAGTAGCATTCAGGGCAATTCACATCTAGCATCCGAACTGATTTCGTAATACAGCGGAGACCTCTGCTGCAGCCTCGGCTACGACTGCACACCTTCGATATTAAAGCCTTATGTGACACGTATAAAATTTACAGCATTTTGTGTCTGGTCACATAATAAATTTGTGTATGGAGACTTTGTGGTCTCTGTAAAGAGCTTGTAATTGTGTTATAAGTTGAGACTACACGGTCTCTCTAAGAGTGAGACGTTATACTTTACTTCTCAACTGGTTTACTGTCTTAGGACAACAAAGATTCTGCGTGAACACGCAACTGTTCAGATTCACGTTCTCGAGTAAAACTTTGTCCTGGTTTGACTACAGAGAATAAGGACTTGAGTGTAACATTTCCTCAGGTGTTTTAATTTATGACAAACCTTGTTTTATATCTTGGTTTGTACCTCTGGAATCTTCTATTTCGGCCGCATTCAATCAGTTAAAAACATTCCAGCTTTTAGTTTAAAGTATATCTTTAACTGACAGCCAAACGAACTCATCTTTGCCAAGACATTTCTGAAGCCACTTACAGAATTGCAGAGATAAATCGTTTAGCCCTGTTTAACCTTCACCACAGCGACACGACACAGTATCTAGCAGAAGCTAGTACTCACTGAGCGAAGCGCACTTGGCGAGGTTTAACTGAAATTATCTGGGAAATGTGTGTGTGCGTCTGTTAGCCTATTGCCGTTGAACTCTATCACCGATTTACTGTTGTAAAAGTTATCGGCGAAAGTTGCTAGGAGCCAGTTGGAGGCGGCATACGAACTGTTAGCGGTGTAAACATTCCTCTGCAGTCGTCTTATATCTTAATCATCTTGAGAGTATTCAGAAAGTGACACGACTTATCATTGACTTTTGGAGTAGTTGTAACTTTCACCCTATCCCGGGGGTAAAAGTGTTGGTGACTCGCCGGCCGGAGTGGCCGAGCGGTTCTAGGTGCTACAGTCTGAACCGCGCGACCGCTACGGTCGCAGGTTCGAATCCTGCCTCGGGTATGGATATGGGTGATGTCCTTAGGTTAGTTAGGTTTAAGTAGTTCTAAGTTCTAGGGGACTGATGACCTCAGAAGTTAAATCCCATAGTGCTCAGAGCCATTTGAACCATTTTTTTTTGTGTTGGTGACTCTTATTTAGACTGATTTAATGCAGTAGTAGTGCAGGAGATTGCTGTGTGTCGATCAGTAAATGAAGAGAACGAAACGTAGCGAAGTTTGTCTCGCGCGACGCATATTGAGGAGATTGCACAATTTCCAGCTGCAGTCGATACTAAGATTTCGCTTGACGAATAAAAGCTACGACCACGAAAGAGTCATGTTTCAACTTATCAATGCTTTATGTCCTTTCTTGAGAACAACCTCAGCTCTTTTCAGAGGCTGGGCACATTAACACTGACACGTATAGCCTGATTTCACATTAACAAGTTTCAGCATTTAATGAAAGCATACATAGACGCTACAAATTAGATGTACGTTGATTACATTAAGCGTCAGATGTAAATTCGAAGAGATGACAGTATTATTGAGGGTACATCTCTAAACGATATAAAGTAAGAACTGCATTCTAAACGAAGAAAATTACGTCACATAGTGTGCCCATATTCTAAAAACAAAGAAATTTTCGTCCTAAAGTATACCTGAAGTTAAATATAATACGACGCGATACACAAATCTGCAACAGTCTCCAGTATAAAATAGGTAGCACATAATTTTGGCAGTGTTTAAAGCAACTTCAGGATACTACATACATTGAATAGAGGAAACTAGATCTCTCTGTATGCAGAGTAGAAATTTATACCCACAGAAACAAACTTAGCGAAAACATATGCTCAGTAAGAGCAGTTAAAGACAACAAATTTTCAAAAGCTTTGACGAAGGTTTTTCATACGTAACAGAAAATTGAAGACTGGAGCATTGTAATTACTGCGTTCTATTCTCATCCTAGCAAGTTCTGGGTCCAGTATTCGTATGTTCTGATGCAGTCCAACGCGATTTAACGAAAATACTGAGCGTGAATCTTGTGTTCCATGTGCGTGACTTTCTGCAGTTTGAAGGAAACTGCAGTAACACAATACGACAAAAAGACGACTGCAGGGAAAGTGAAGCAAAAAACACACACCCACAGACGTCACACCCAATACTTATAGAAACTGTTACAGCACCTGAAAATGAGTATAAATTTCTGACACACGTCGTGCTACGCATTGAAAAATTTAAGTGGCGTAGTACTTTGTTATTTAAAACATTATTGACACAATTGCATGCTTTACAAAAACATCGCTTATGATGGATGAAACTCTTGGGATATTTTACATTGGATAAGTCATTGATACATTTGGGTTAACATCTGAATGAAATATTTTTTATTCTAGCCATTGTAGACTCTCTGTTCTGTTTCTGCACATTTTCATTGAGTTCAATCCATCGATATTGTAATAATAAATTTAAGCTATCCTCATCCCGAAGCTTGGGTTGAACACTAGGAATGACCCTATTTGAGATAGCATACGCTTGTCTTACTCATCACATATACGTTATTGCAGTTGCCTCCATACTTGACGTAAATACAGTCACATCTCAGGCACACATATCTTTGCGTTGCTGAAAGTGACAGCGTAACACTTAACACACATTGAAGAACACATACGACATGTAACAGTATGCAACGTCTATTTGCACTAATGACCGTAGCAGTTTTGCAGCCTAAAACTATAACCAAGCAACGTCTATTTGGTTCTACTTTAGGTGTAATTACACATTGCATATCTGCAATTTATGGTTTTAACTTTAGCAATGCTGTTTCAGGGAAGGAAACACTTCAATCGCCAGCAAAAGAGGAAGCAAAATGTGTGTTTCACTTCGTCTGGTACTGTGAAAATACGTCTGTGCCTCACTTGGCTCACTAATACCGCTTTGACACTAAGTGATACTCTACATGAAGCAGATAACGTGAACCACCGAAGTGAGCAACTCAGAAAACTAGTTTCATTTTTGCTAGTGAACTGCACCGAAAAGCAAATTGTGAATACTTGATATTTGTGATCCTTCTCAGATCCTCCACAGGACGTTGTACGTGTCTCTAAAGACCGCAAGCTTGCATCTTTTTCTGGCAAGTAATCTATATCGTGAATTATGCAGTTTCATTGTTTTACCACATAAGCAGCTGTTGGCCTCCGATGGTTGCGATATTTAAGTGTATTTATTATGTCAATTACTTAATTTTACGTGAAACATAGTCTTACAATCTTTTTCTGGCATTTACCTCATTTTTCGCTTCCCGAAATGCTTTGCGTCTGGGACAAAAGTGCCGTTTTCAGCGTCCACGCTAACCTTCAGGCGCTCTTACAATTGGCGAGGTAAATCGGTTCAAAGGTAGGAGGAAAATAAGGGCATATCACTGTCAATACGACTGTGCCTAGTGAAATACTAAGATGTTCAAACCAGCTTAAGACTGAGGACAATTTTACCTGTGTTTTAACACTAGAACCGCCGGAAATAGTACTATACTTAGAACCACCGATGTGGTCAAACTGACCACTTTCTCTGTAAGTACATGCTGTGCTGTTTAATGTAAATATTAATGACCTTGATAACAATGTATCACTTTAATTACGTTTAATAACAGTATCATTGTATTTTAAAACTACAATGGGAACATAATATTACTAATATTAAAGAACATAGTTCACAATATTTATCTGCAACCATACTAGTCATATTGCAGTAATTTTAAAATTAATAGAATTTAATCTTACTGGAGAAACTAAGTACCCATGAATATGTTAAGAGAAAGACCAATCATAAAATATGACCATGTATAGTACCTAATCCTGCTTACAAGCATTACGAACTACTGTCTTTATTACTTTATATTTACACGGTCCACAAGCATATCTCTTGCATTTACTGCACACTTCATTTGTCTTGTTTCTGCATTTCCTCGTTTGGCATAGTTTTCTTACTTTTGCAAGAATTTCCGCTTCTTCTCTTTCTTCATCACCATCGTCCTTTTCTTCCTTTTCTTTTCCATCCCTTGGCATCCTTTCCTGGTTTCTGGTTTCCATATAGGCTCTACGTAATTCTTCTGCTACATTTAGGATGAAATTCCTCCTACTTATTTTGATCCCTGTCACTAGCTTGAAAATGATCCATTCGTTGATGGCTGCTAAATCAAGGATATTGTGAAATACGTGTACAGGCCACCGACGAGTACCAGAGCGGACAGAATATTTCCTCGTCATCTGGTCCAAGACATCTACAGCAAATTTTGTGCTATTGTAGAAGTTCGCTGTTTCGGGAAGGTGTTTCGAACTATTTTGTATTTCAACATCTGTGTGCATGGTCCTATAAAGAAGAGCATTTTTGTTCTTTTTCCCTTGGCAAACAGAGTACCACCTGCCCTTTTCAAGAGAACGGACGTATAAAGAGGATTTTTCATTTTTTTATAGTGTTCGGAATTTCTTTTCTTGCACGGTTGATAGTGCCGACAAAACTAGTTTTCTCTTCTTCCAGTCTCTCCCCATGTGTGACCGTAATGAAAAAATTGTCAGTAGTCACATTTCGCCCCTTATTGCGATATGGAGCTACCAACTTCATTACTACTTGTTCCGGAAGTTTCCCATTACGTGCCCTCGGTTCGTTCTTTCCTACATAAGGGAACCCATTACAAAGATATTTTGTTACTACATCCGCTAGAAGCCAGAATTTGATTCCGAATTTATCAGGCTTATTCGGCATATATTGCAAATACGGACACCTGGTTCTGCTGGGGAAAAGTTGTTCGTCCTCAGTGACATTTGATCCAAGTATGTAATTCAACTGACAGTTTTCTATAATATGGTTCCAAGTAGTTGATATAAGTGCAAATTTGTCACTTTTAAAACGTTCCGACAGTGTATTTTTTTCATCAAAACGCAGATCTTTCAAAATTTCTCGAAACCTGTTTCTGCTCATTGTGTCAGTGAATAATGGGGCTCCCCACTTTTTCGACCACAACTCATCTACTTCAATACATCTTGCACCTAGTGCACCACGAACATATAATAAAGCAACAAATGCATCTAATTCTTCTAAATGCAAACTCCAGGAATCATTTCCAGGAAGCTGTTGTGCCTCTGCTTCTGTGCATTTCTTTGTGTGTTTCAACATTGACTGATCAACTGAAAGGCGCCTCCCAAAATGCCTTGTGACTGGGACAAAAGTGCCATGTTCAGTGTCCATGTTAACCTTCAAGCGCTCCTATAATTGGCAAGGTAAATCAGTTCAAAGGTAGGAGGAAAATAAGGGCACCCGCCGTCAATACGACTGTGCCTAGTGAAATACTAAGATGTTCCAACCAATCTGAGGACAATTTTACCTGTGTTAAATTACAAACACTTTCGGGCGACACTGGTGATGTTAGCTGCTGCCAACAGCTTTGGACAACCTGCCCTTGCTTCCTACGTTGACCCTGACGCCATTCTTCCGGCTGTCGGCAATCTGACACCCGCGTCTTAAGGCCACCACCAGGTTCCCGCTCGTTCCACCGCCGTCCTCCCCTGAATTTACCAGCCCCGAATTCGCCATTTCTTCCAGCATAAAAGGTGTAACGAGCGAACGAGGCCTCTGGCGTTGACAATGGGGGTAGCCAGGGGCACGTCCCTTGTGCCTCCTTGAATCGGGGTGCTCTCCCGGCGCAGTTTATTGAAGGCCTGCCGAAACTGGGATCACTTTTGTGCCGGCAGCCTCTTCGGCGGGGTTTAAGAATGGGGGAACTGCCAGCAAAGCACGGAAGCTCTCGCGCTACTAGAACCGGCAGAAACATTTTGACGGTGAGACTTTTTAGTCCTCAACGCAAGGAAAATGGCGAATTTTCGTGCAAAAGCATGGTCCATGCCGATCAGCTTGTTATTCCACCCCCCGCCTCCCTCCAGCTTCAAAGCATTGTAACGTTTTCTTTTTAATAGTCCTCCCATTGCTTGGAACCTGTTGAACGCCTTGTCTTGGCAAACCTGCTGCTCTCCGTTATGAACAGGTATTTGTTGGTTCCCACCACACACTTTGGGTACCTGTAGAATGGAGCGACTAGCTAACGTTGAGGAGTTAGCATCTGAAAAGGTATAGGTCCCTTTCTAAAGGACCAAACATGTGAAATAATTTATTTTACTTTCTCGTGTCTGTCGGGAGAAAGGCAATGTAATTCACCTTGGTTCTGGTAACTATTACATTTATTACCACCTCCCTTAAGAATGGGATGCGGGTGAAAAAGGGGGTGACATAGAAGCATAACTCAAGAACGTCTGGAGCACATTCAACCAACATTTTTTGTAAAAATATACTACATCTTCTCTACTTTCCGTGTTAGACTAATTGTCGTCTGTTACCGTTCCCGCTTTTTCTCGGTGTGCGAAGATCTATTTGCCCTTTTGCTTTAAAGTTCTTTATCTGACGGGGTAGTCTGTGTGGATCCTTTCTTCGTAGATGTTGATGACATTTCTTTTTCTTTCCATCCAGTTTCTTTTTTCAAATACCAAATTTTCAACCCCTTTCGAATACCTTCATTTCGTACTGTCTTTTCTTTTACATCCCTTCACTCCTCTAAGAAATCTCATTTCTATTCATTATGTATGTTTTAGTTTTCCTTTATTCAATACCCAACATTACTTCCCGTGTTTCATGCTTTAAAGTTCTATTCATTGTTCGACAGATACGTCCGAATTTTTTCAGTTTAGTCTGCGTATCTTCTTCGTATTCTTGTGATATTTTATATCCAAGATAAAATATTTACCTTGTTCAATTTAATGCCATCGATCTACGTTTATTAGAAGATATTTTCATACAGGGTGCGGCGCTTAAATTCGGACAAATTTCAATTTGAATTTCACGCCATATCGTAGTTCCGCCAGAGGTCGCTTTTGTCGTTATTGAAAGCCATAGGCATTTAGTAAACAGTCAGAACCTCAAAGTGGCCGAGAGCTTACGAACAAGTGAAGAGCCGTGATTGTCGAAAATCTTTGCGCTGGGCGTTTGCCCACTGAAATAGTTCGATTCTTCGGGTATCCGAGATCAATTGTTAACGATATTGTTGTCAAGTACAGTGCTTTGGAGAAGTCGGGGGTTCTCGTCCTAGGGGTTGTGTACAGTGAGTGTGATATCATGCCGCCACATTTCTTTGAAAAGGGGCAAACTGTCACAAAAGTTTATCTGCAAAGTTTTGACAAATGTCATGAAACCGTGGATGGCAACTTTAGCCTCTGGGAGACTATATGCCTTTCAATAAGACTGTGCACCGGCTCATGCGAGCCATTTAGTCCAAAACTGGCTCCCCAATAATGTTGACATGTTCTGATCAAAGGAGTTCTGGTCCCCGAATAGCCCGGATTTGAAACCCTTCGACTACTATGTTCGCAGCGTAGTCTAAAGAGTTACCAATAAGACAAGGCACCCTAATGTCGCATCTCTACGCACGGCTATCGAAGCAGCATTCGGGGGTATGGACAGCGCTGTTTTAGGGAGTGCATGCGATTGCTTCAGGGCAAGATTGGACTCGGTCATTGCGGCTGAAGCGGGTTATATGGAGCAATGTTACACTTAAAAGACACCACTACTTATATGTAAAAGGATTTTCATTTTTATTTTGTTTTAATAACTTTGCTTTCCAAAAAGTTTCATTTGTCCGGATCTAAGAGCCACACCCTATATTGTATTTTGTACATATTTTATTTAGTTCAGAAATTCTTTTTCGTAAATCATGTCTGTATCTTGTTTGTTCAGCAGCACATAAGAATGGTGGTGTGCCAGAAATTTTGTCAGCATGTAAAAACTGTTTGCTCCAGCTACGCACCTAAAAACTTGAAGCATTGTCCACAAGTTCTTCCATACTTCTTACCCAGGATGTAAAAAAAAAAGCCCCAGTGAAGACCACGAGTGTAGGCAGAGGCTGAGCGGATATCTTACGTGGGCCTTACCGGAGGACGTAGTTACTGCGCTACATGTCCGCAAAGAAGAGGAGGGTGGGGTTGCGGGGGGGGGGGGGGGAGGGGGGGGGGAGGAAGGGTTGATACTGCCCCGGCCTGGAATCTGGAGAACAGTTTTTTCAACCATATTTTGAGTGGATAGTAATTTTTTCATCACCTACAAAATTTAGTTCCGATGACGTGACACACATACCTGGCAACCTTCAAAACTATAAAGCAGGAGATTCAGTTTTTAAAAAATCAGGAATAACCAGGAGATATGAATGATGAAAAAACCGTGGGCTATTTTTGTATAAACCCAAGATAACTGGTCTGAGTCTTTGTCTATGACGCGACAGAACTAATGTCCATAAAAATATAAATGGAAAAGCTGAAAGAGAACCTAACTATCGATATATAATATGCACGGCCTCCTGGCTCTATAAACTTCGATAGGTATTTCGGTTAAAATCAACTAATCACAAAAGAATTCAGATCATTCGCAAAAAAGACAAATGGCGGATTTTCGAAACAAATGTCTTAGTAAAAATCGGGAAAAATAGTGAAATAATACGGAGGCGGAAGAGAAGGTGGAAAATCATGTCTCCCGCCTAAATCTGAAGGGTTTGCAAGCGTGGACACCCTTCGAAGCTGAACAACGTATTTGTATCAAAAATGGAAATTTTAGTCTACCCCCTGGATAAATTTCTGCGAACGACGATGGTTATCACTTTAGTTAGTTTGTAACAAATATTATAATAATATACCATTTACATGAAGAATTTCTGTGTAACGACGGGCGCAATCTGTGAGGGTATTTCGATATGGTGGCTGTAGATTCGTAAAGGCGTCGAGTTGGCACCAGACTACAGAAACACTGAAGAAGTTATAATTTTAGCGAGCTACTGACATCAAAAACTGACTACGCATACGACTGTAGCATGAATTAAATTACACCGAAAGACCCTGAAAAGACCCTCAAAAATCAGTTGACAAACACAGAGGATCCGCAATTAATTATCCAAATTATTGGACAACTATGACATATCGCTGCATTAAATATTGCTAATAAAGTGACAAAGTGACACTAATATTTAAAAAAAAAATTGCATCATAGTCGGGCACTGATACCATCATTTGGTAAACATTCTTAGTGCTTTTTTTTTTAAGCACCGTGTACTCCTGACAGTAAATGCAATCACATAATGAACACAACTACGATTCGTTGTTCTTGTGCGCCTCCCAAGAAAATTACAATGGTTCTTCCCAAAAAGACAAGAATTTATGAACATAAATTATAGGCTATTTGATAAGCAACTATGTTTCTTTCCATTTATGTCGCGTAACTGCACAAATAATCTTAACTCGACCCCGTAACTCTCTTTAAATTTACTTATTATTGTGAACGTTTTAGAAGTCCGTATACACGGATGTCAAACGAAACGGAACACTTGGCAGATCTGATCCTGTTTAAAATTTCGAAGCAACTAAAATTTGTAGTCAGGAAATTGGTAGTGAAAGATTGCGAAGGTACTATCACAAACCGACTCCAATTTCTGTTCCTTCTATCACATCCATGAGAAAATTCCAGTAGTGCACGTCAGGGTTCCCTTCTACGTACGTTCTGTAAATACCATCAATGGAAATATTTTTAATTTTGTACTGTTGTGTGCTTACGCGTTTAATACCATGTAATTTACTTGAGCAAAAGGTTTCTGTGTGGATGAAACTCTATATTCATTGGAAAGCTTATAAAGGATTGTAATGTACACTGAAACAAAGTGTATACCGATGCAAATTAGCTTCTGGTAATATTGGTAAATAGTTTTTTATTGATACCAAGCACATTAGTTCCTCGCCGTAAACCGCAAAACTGACCTGCCACAAAGCTACTAAAATTTTTACTCTCTTTCTGGCATGTCAATGAGTACAAGCTACCTTTACAAGTATCTAGTATAGACTTTTCCATTAGATTACAATGTGGAGTTCGTAGACATGGAACAAAGCAACTCTGTCTAGCACACTTAAGTGATTTACATTGAATATTATAGCTATTAAAAGTCGTTGTCGCCACAAACAGTTTATCTGGTTCAAGTGCTCTCTCTCGTCTTGCTCTATCAATTTCTTTGGGTCCAAATTTAAATAACAAATGTATGAACCGATTCGATATAGTGACGTGCTTTCTTTTTACGTCATTTATTTTCTGTAAATTTTCTGATTTATCCGCATAATATTCAGCATCTTGCTATCTTTGCGTTCTCCTACATTTAAGGGTATATGTTCCATTGCTTGTAAGTGTTACTTTACTAGTTGCGTGGGTATATACTGAAACATGTCAAGCGTTTGCTATGTTTACACGCAGTACTGATGGAATACACGCGGTAGGTTGCATCCGTCATTAGTCGCGTTAGTTTCAGCCAGCAAGGAGCTCGTTGTGTTTACTCCAGCTAGTGGTTCACGTTTCTTCACCATTACCTTTTGTCGCATTTTGTCTTGTATGAAATATCATTTCAGCAAAATATTTTCATCTTCACTGTCACTTTCAGGTAGAAGTTTCATTCATGTACCCAACACATTTTTCGTCACTAAGCACAAAAATCGAAAGTCGCAGTGTTCGGTATTGAGTTAATGATACGACTTTGGCCAGACAGTTCGCTGGATACAGCAATACAATGTCGATTTTTGCATTTAGTGACTTATGAAAAATTGTATGAGACAGATGCAAGAAGCTTCTACAGGAAAATAACTTTGAATAGGTCAGCGTATACTGTATGTGAAAGACGCTGCAAGTAAAAATAATTTGTACTCGACTCCAAGGAGCCCTTCTTTAATGTGATGTAATGTTGATCCATAACTTGAACACGATCATTTGATTGAAACTAGTTATTTGTAAACAAATAGACTCTACAACAGCTTTTGTAGGTTCCATGATACTGTTTCTTTAAATGAAATCTCTGATTTTAAGATCAATAAATCAGTGTCGGTAACAGCCGAGGAATTTTGAAATTTATAATATTTCATAGACAATTGGCTACAAGCGAACGAAGATGTGTAGTGTTATGGAGCAATGCCTCTAGTCTTACTTGAATTTGGGCGTGATTTCTTTATTTCTCAAGAAAACGTAGCAAAAAATACGAAACAAAAGGCATTAAAAACCTGTACTTTCTAAGTACTGAGATCTCGTGTAGCTGCGATCAAATTAAAAACGAACGCATCTCCAACCAAGAACAGCAAGTCATACGACTTTACGCGTCTTAGGTTTCTGAGTAAAATAGCGCATGTGTCAAACGTGAGTCTTCTTTGCATTGTTGAAAGCATCAAGCGTACGAGCAAAGGTGAAAAATAAACGACAAGTCAATATACTTTGGTAACTAGGACGTCCGTGAAATTCGATTACTGAAATTTTTAAGCAATTTTGGCAGAGTATCGGCTTCGTTCAACATTTTACTGCGTCAGATTTTTAAGCCTTTGAGCAGTACTCACCGGTGAACCAGACAATCTTGTGCCCATTCGACTTCAGTTTATATTTTACAAATCCTCTACTATCTACAATGTTGATTTTTCCCAATCGTGACGTGTTGCAGCGCAGATGGCCTTAACTCTTCATGGACAATTTCTTTTGCAAACTGAAAGTTTTCGGTACCTTAGCAATGAACAGAAACGTTGCATTTGCTCTACCCACAATATGGGTATGTAATAGTTGCGTTTCATATTATCAAAAAGACTTACTACTATGTTTCCTGTCTTAAGTTATTGATACTGTGGTCAAAAGCTACTGAATTTCTATGTTGTGTGAAGCGGCCAACTATACAAATATCTGCACTATATGTATTTTTCAGTTTTTTGCCAATATATATTATCAAGCTTTGATTGGATATAGTTTCCGATTTCTATAGACAAATTATCTTAACTGAACCCTCCACAAGTGTGAAAACTTTCATGTTTTTGTTTCACAATACATAAGAAAACCACTTTAACAAGCGTACCAACTGGGTTAGACCGACCGATTGGGCAACGTTCATGCATACTATGTTTTATCGTTTTAACTCCCCACATGGCTTCATATTTATTCCTAGAGTAGAATATAAACTGTCAGTTGTACAGTTTCTTTGCCTCACAGACAACCATGTTAATTTTTTCACATTTTGAAGTAGTCATGAAATTTACCGTTCTTTATTCCGGTGTAAGCAACACAAGAAACTGTCTCTTTTTTGTTGTAAGTAATTTGCATTCCATCCTAGTAGATTTTTGCAGTGCCATGTGGACGTAAACCTGTTGGAAATGCTACATAGCAATATTGCAGAGTACAAATTAAAAAAAAAAAAAATATCAGTCAATTTTATGATACTTTGAGCTGTGGAGTCTGATTTTGAAATGATATTTTGCCAAGAACTGCTTCCTTATTTGCATCCTTTATCTGTGTGGGATATGATAAAACAATTGCTCTAAGTACAACCCAGTATGTCCTCGCAACAACATGCCGCACGAGCGGCACGGCTACACATGGTCACGTGATGCCCCACCAGAAATACGACGAAAAACGTGAGCAGAGCAAGCACCAAGCACGGGCTGCCTACGTCATCGTAGCTGCGCATGCGAACTACAGCCTGTTGTCTGGCGCTTTCTGGTAACTGCTCAAACGAACCTACTTTAACAAGCGTACCAACTGGGTTAGACCGACCGATTGGGCAACGTTCACCTGTCGGCGGCCGCAGTTTTAGTTGATACGCTAGACGGCCAATTTGTGTTCTACATGTGTTATAAAACGAAGTCTTCAACCGATATTTAATGGATGTGACTCTTTCCACTGGTTGTACACGGTTGCAGAACAGTGTCTGGCAGGAATGTCATCCATTAAATATCAGAGAATTCGTACGGTGCGATTTCAAGTGAAAGAACCTCTTAGAGCTAATTGGGGACTAGTGTAGCAGGGGATACAACCCGTCGGCTTTGGACAATGACGTCACAAGTCGCCAAACGAGAAGCGATTCTTCTTAGTGTTGTCGCTCCCTTCAGTAGCTGATAAGTGTTTTTTGGCTTTTTAAAAAAAATCTCACGAGATAGAATAAACAGATCCACTTTATTAAGCAATCAGTAAAAAAACGAAACAAACATAACAGCAAAAGCGACGATGGTAAACTGCTCTCTGGCGACTTGTGACGTCATTGTCCAAAGCCGACGGGTTGTATCCCCTGCTACACTAGACCCGCTAATTGTTGGGACGGCAGACCCATATCGTCAGGACGTGTATCCCACCCACAAAGTGGGTACCACATATCATAAAACCCTCTTTCTACCAGTACTGGAATACTACTCGTGCCCTTGGCAGTCAGGATTAGCATACGAAGTAGAGAAATTCCTAAGAAGAGCAGCGCGTTTTGTTACAGATTTGTTTAGCAAGCGCGAAAGCGTAACGGAGACGATTACACGAGTCCCGTGGCAGGTAATACAGGAGAGGCGTTCATTACGATGTGGTTTTTCTGTTAAAATTCCGAGAGCATATGCTTCTAGGAGAGTCAACCAATAAATTGCTACCTACAACATATACCTCGCGAGAAGGCCACGAAGACAAGAGCAGAGTCATTCGAGCACCCAAGGAGACTTGCCAAGAATTATTCTTCCCTCGCTCCATTCGCCCCACCTGGAACCGTAAAGATGTTCGATGTTGGGGTTGGGGGATGGTGACAGTGGTACTCAAAGTAACCTCCGTCACATACCGAGAGGTGGAGCAGAGAAGTAGATGTCTATGAAAATCGAAGTTTCACAAGCTGCGACATGGTCGCGAATGGAACAGTGACCCGAAAATGTAAAATAAATTTCTTTTATTTCGCGTCTATGGTCGCAAACTTGTAAATTCTCTGACTACCGGTTTCGGTCAGCAATGACCATCATCAAATCTGTTTTTGCCGCGCGGGATCAGCCGAGCGGTCTCAGGCGCTGCAGTCATGGACTGTGCGGCTGGTCCCGGCGGAGGTTCGAGTCCTCCCTCGGGCATGGGTGTGTGTCTTTGTCCTTAGGATAATTTAGGTTAAGTAGTGTGTAAGCTTACGGACTGATGACCTTAGCAGTTAAGTCCCATAAGATTTCACACGCATTTGAACAAATCTGTTTTGTATCGAAACGTGACCTAAAATCTGAACAGAAGATGGTCATTGCTGGCCCAAACCAATAGTCTGAGGACTTACAAGTTTGTGACCATAGACGTAAAACAAAAGAAATTTAAAACGAAGTTTTTCTGTGACTTCACGTGATTTTACCTATGTGCTAAACTGGTATGGACAGAATACTGGTGGTTGTCTGTTATATCCGTTCACGGAAGTATTTCATTGGATCGATCCAGATGTTGAAAAAAAGAAAAAAAAAGTCAATTTGCGTAGACGGTGCCTGACTTATTGCAACGTTTTTTTCTTAATTTTTGACGCTATCACTTTATGATACAATCATAACGGGTTTCGGCCATCAAAGGCCATCTTCACATGGTATGGGCGGCATTTGATTAACATGCATTGTCAACTGAACATAAAATGAGAATTCGGGGAATGCGTAGGCTATGTAGCCCTATTTTAAAGATGTTTTTGTAATGCCATTTAGCCTGAAGATGAGGTTTACCTCGAAACATGTCGCTAAATAAATAATACAATAGTTGACAAAGTTTGTGACTGGTAGCGGTAATTAAAAAAAAAACAAACACACAAACAAAGCTTGACGTATTAAATTCCCTGAGCGTAAAATCAGATATTAATATATATAAAAATTCAGGGAATTTTGATTTTATGTTTAGTCGATAACGCATCAACACTTGTTCATCAAATACCGCCGATAGCTTCTGCAGATGGTCTTTGAAGACCAAAACAGGTCGTTATTGTATTACAAAAAAGTGATTTGTCAAAAAAAGAAAAAGTTACAATGCAGATGTGGCTGATTTCCGAGGTAGATCTGATGATGGAACGTATTACACGAAACAGATCGTGCTTGCTGTATGAACAACATCTATAAACTTCGAGAAATCTGACATCATAAGATATATTGCAGCTGCTTGCCGGCGAGACACCATCCACAACAACGATGGAGCGAGAATTTTTTTTTCTCAAAATTTGGGGGGTTTCTGGATCAGACGACGCACGCCTGCGGAGCTGTTCTTACTGTGCGGCGCACTCACCGTTCTGCTGCGCCTCCGCGGTGGCGCGGTCGCCGTCGTCGTCGGTCATGGCTGGCAGGTCGTCGTGCGTGGGTGTTGGTGGCCGCCGGTGTCGCTGGCTGCCGCTCCTGGCTCTGTTCTTCCGTGGCCGCTGCTCACTGCTCCCCCTGGGGACGCGGAATCCGCACTGGCCGCTCCGGGGCCGCGTTGGGCCCAAACGCACGCACGAGGAGAGGCGAGGACGCGACCGCAGCGCCCCCACTTGCAACCCGGAACTCGCCGCCGCGCCGGGGGCTGCCTCTGCGAATTACGAGGGGTGCCCAACCCCGCGCTGCGCTCGTAAACAACTACCTGTGAGGGCCACAGCGTCCAGCTAAAGGGCCCCACACACGACCGACGGATCACAGCGAACTGTCGCGTGGGCGCGCGATCGCTTCGAAGATCGTACGTGTACGGACGAATCGGTCGCCGATCGCTGGCCACATAGAAATTCCAGGCAGTTTGATGGATCGAATGCGATTCGCGTACGCAATATGGCTGCCTGGTGGTTAGCAGGGGTGCGTGGCAATACGGCTCCGACTCGCTTCTCTATTTATTAAGCGTGGTTGTGCAATTTCGTGCCGGCCGCGGTGGTCTAGCGGTTCTAGGCGCTCAGTCCGGAACCGCGCGACCCCTACGGTCGCAGGTTCGACTCCTGTCTCGGGCATGGATGTGTGTAATGTCCTTAGGTTAGTTAGGTTTAAGTAGTTCTAAGTTCTAGGGGACTGATGACCACAGATGTTAAGTCCCATAGTGCTCAGAGCCATTCGAACCATTTCTTTGCAATTTCGTTTGCTCACGTTGAGTAAAAAATTTATGTTAAGGTTTATAGTTATCCACGTACCACTACTCTGAGAAGCGAAGTGAAAGCTGGAGTAGGTATTTATATTAAGAAGTGATACAATCTGCCAGTGATTGGCATTTTGAAGCATGCGCTATAGACTACGTAAATTCAAGGAAGAGGGGAAAGGGGGGGGGGGGTCGGGAGGAAGGAAAAAGAACAAAAGATGTCAGCTGCATTGGAACTTTGTGAGGAATCAACGTCGAGGATTGAAAAGGTTTGCCGGACTGGGATTCGAACCAAGGATCTGCTGCTTAGTAGGCTGTTGCGTTAACCGCTGGTCCATCACGACGCAATGATTATCGCAAACGAGCAGACTATCTCGAAACATCCCCCCGGTCGACTCACATTCCCACCTACCGCCACCTATCCATATTCCCCGTCCATGTCCTCCATGCTCGCTAGTTTTAGATTCCTGAAGCAGCTCGAATGCAAATGTCGCGCCCGCTCTGAAGGTTGTGGATAAATTGTCCATAGAGGAAAACCAGTTGTATGAATGCGAGGTGTCTGTTCTTTCAGACATGTCGGAAAGAGCAGACCCGGCCCGGTGGCCGAGCGGTTCTAGGCGCTTCAGTCCAGAACCGCGCTGCTGTTACGGTCGCAGGTTCGAATCCTGCCTCGGGCATGGATGTGTGTGATGTCCTTAGGTTAGTTAGGTTTAAATAGTTGTAAGTCTAGGGGACTGATTACCTCAGATGTTAAGTCTCATAGTGCTTAGAGCCATTTGAACCATTTGAAAGAGCAGACATCACACTTCATATAACTGCTATAGTAGTAGAAATTATGGGAAGTTTATAGTAATAGAGGTGATATAATTGGCTCCCTCTTATGTTTTTCAGTTATTTATGAAATAATTATATGCATTATAAATTTTTTTAGCTTCTAAGCAGAATGACATACGTACCTATTGTAATTAATGTTAAGAGGATACTTTGGTTTAAATGTTAAGGGCAAATCTATTACGCATTTATTCTGAAGGACCCTTATCTTTTCAAGTAATCTAACTCTCCTTCATATAGTTTATAACAAGAGTTACGGCAGTCAGTAGCATTGCTATTGCCAACATCTCTATAGACACATCGAGCAAATTGAGTAAACACTTACAGTATAACAATTGGACTAATGAATAAAGAAGAAATGAGGGCAATTAAGCTAAACCTAATTGTATTGGCACACCGGAAAGATGTACAAAAACCATTTGGAGCCAGTAAATAATGAAATGTAATATTCATGTAAAGTAACCTACAGTTCCCAAGAAAGGGACTGATGACGTCAGATGTTAAGTCCCATAGTGCTCAGAGCCAGTTGCCAAGAAAAGCGATTCAAAACAAGAATACGAGTGTGCACTGATACGAAATTTCTTGGCAGATTAAAACTGTGTGTCGGACCAAGACTCGAATTCGGGACCTTTGCTTTGCGCGGGCAGGTGCTCTACCAACTTTTTAAAAAAATCTAATTTTTTTCGTTAATGTTCGTTGCATTTGTCTGGGGCCGACGTCCCATGACAATTTCAGAAGGCAGCTAACCCTCTGACCGAACACGCTGAGCTACCCAAGCACAACCCGTCCTCACAGCTTCAATTCTGCCAGTACCTCGTCTCCACAGAGCACTTGCTCGCGAAAGGCAAACGCCCCGAGTTCGAGTCTCGGTCCAGCATACAGTTGTAATCTACCAAGAACTTTCGGTTCAAAACAAGTTTAATATATTGTAATTTTCGTTTATTTTAAATCTATGTTCCGCAAGGGTTCGTGGGAATACAGATATCGGCTGCACCTGCTGCTAACCATAGCAGTTCATTTTTACAGCAGAACTTCTCGATACAGTGCTGTTCACAATACTGATTGCAACTGCTTGGCAGTTTTCTCGTGTGTGACTTATCGATGCGAGCGACCGACTGCGGGCAATATCGCTTGCTCTGTATGGTAGGCCTCTTAATAGCGTACCAGCGAAACGAAGCCTTGATACTGTTGTATTAACTGCTGTCTTTTGAAACACGCATTTTTACAACTTCTTCTTTGTATCGCTGCACACTGCACATCCCGAACCGGATAATATGTAACTGTATCCAGCGTTTTATACTTGTAAGAAGTTTTGTATTCTTCCAATAACAACCTTTAAAATTACTGCAGGTTTATCTTCAGATGGGCAATGTTTACAGGGACTCTATATACACAGTTATTCAAAACTTAAGGACATAAGTAACTTTCGCTTGATGTGCCGCTGTCAAGTAGCATAGTACGATTAAACTTGAACCATACAGACAAAGCAATATAGATGACACATGAAATCTCGTAGGAGGCAGACGACCGTGGTTATATTATAATATACGCTGAAGGGCCAAAAAAACTGGTATAGGCATGCGTAATCAAATGCAGAAATATGTAAACTTGCAGAATACGGCGCTACGGTCGGCAACACCTACAGGGCTATTACAAATGATTGAAGCGATTTCATAAATTCACTGTAGCTCCATTCATTGACATATGGTCACGTCACACTACAGATACGTAGAAAAACTCATAAAGTTTTGTTCGGCTGAAGCCGCACTTCAGGTTTCTGCAGCCAGAGCGCTCGAGAGCACAGTGAGACAAAATGACGACAGGAGCCGAGAAAGCGTATGTCGTGCTTGAAATGCACTCACATCAGTCAGTCATAACAGTGCAACGACACTTCAGGACGAAGTTCAACAAAGATCCACCAACTGCTAACTCCATTCGGCGATGGTATGCACAGTTTAAGGCTTCTGGATGCCTCTGTAAGGGGAAATCAACGGGTCGGCCTGCAGTGAGCGAAGAAACGGTTGAACGCGTGCGGGCAAGTTTCACGCGTAGGCCGCGGAAGTCGACGAATAAAGCAAGCAGGGAGCTAAACGTACCACAGCCGACGGTTTGGAAAATCTTACGGAAAAGGCTAAAGCAGAAGCCTTACCGTTTACAATTGCTACAAGCACTGACACCCGAAAAACGCTTTGAATTTTCGGCGCGGTTGCAACAGCTCATGGAAGAGGATACGTTCAGTGCGAAACTCGTTTTCAGTGATGAAGCAACATTTTTTCTTAATGGTGAAGTGAACAGACACAATGTGCGAATCTGGGCGGTAGAGAATCCTCACGCATTCGTGCAGCAAATTCGCAATTCACCAAAAGTTAACGTGTATTGTGCAATCTTACGGTTTAAAGTTTACGGCCCCTTTTTCTTCTGCGAAAAAAACGTTACAGGACACGTGTATCTGGACATGCTGGAAAATTGGCTCATGCCACAACTGGAGACCGACAGTGCCGACTTCATCTTTCAACAAGATGGTGCTCCACCGCGCTTCCATCATGATGTTCGGCATTTCTTAAACAGGAGATTGGAAAACCCATGGATCGGTCGTGGTGGAGATCATGATCAGCAATTCATGTCATGGCCTCCACGCTCTCCCGACTTAACCCCATGTCATTTCTTTCTGTGGGGTTATGTGAAAGATTCAGTGTTTAAACCTCCTCTACCAAGAAACGTGCCAGAACTGCGAGATCGCATTAACGATGCTTTCGAACTCATTGACGGGGACATGCTGCGCCGAGTGTGGGAGGAACTTGATTATCGGCTTGATGTCTGCCGAATCACTAAAGGGGCACATATCGAACATTTGTGAATGCCTAAAAAAACTTTTTGAGGTTTTGTATGTGTGTGCAAAGCATTGTGAAAATATCTCAAATAATAAAGTTATTGTAGAGCTGTGAAATCGCTTCAATCATTTGTAATAACCCTGTATATGAGTCAGCAAGTGTCTGGCGCAGTTGTTAGATCGGTTACTGCTGCCACAATGACAGGTTATCAAGATTTAAGTGAGCTTCAACGTCATGCTACAGTCGGTGCACGAGCGATGGGACACAGCATCTCCGAGGTAGCGATGAAGTGGGGATTTTAGTGAACGACCATTTCAAGAGAGTACCGTCAATATCAGGAAACTGGTAAAACATCAAACCTTCGACATCGCTGCAGCCGAAAAGAGATCCTGCAAGAACGGTAGCCGGCCGATGTGGCCGAGCTGTTCTAGACACTTCAGTCTGGAATTGCGCGACCACTACGGTCGCAGGTTCGAATCCTGCCTCGGGCATGGATGTGTGTGATGTCCTTAGGTTAGTTAGGTTTAAGTAGTCCTAAGTTCTAGGGGACTCATGACCTCAGATGTTAAGTGTCATAGTGGTCAGAGCCATTTGAACCAAGAACGGTATCAACGACGATTGAAGAGAATCGTTCAACGTGACAGAAGTGTAACCCTTCAGCAAGTTGTTGCAGATTTCAATGCCGGGCCATCAACGAATGAACAATTCAACGGAACACCATCGATGTGGGCTTTCGGAGCCGAAGGCCCACTCGTGTAACCTTGATGACTTCACGACACAAAGTTTTATGCCTCGCCTGGGCCCGTCAACACTGACATTGGACTGCTGATGACTGGAAACATGTTGCCTGGTCGGACGAGTCTCGTTTCAAATTTTATCTAGTGGATGGAAGTGCACGGGTAGGGAGACAACGTATCATGTCAGCAGGGGACTGTTCAAGATGCTAGAGGCTCCGTAATGGGGTGAGTTGTGTGCAATTGGAGTGATGTGGGACCCCTGATACATCTAGATACGACTCTGACAGGTGAAACGCACGTAAGCATCCTGTCTGATCACTTGCATCTGTTCGTGTCCATTGCGCATTCCGACGGACTCGGGCAATTCCAGCAGCACGATACGACACCCCACAGATGCAGAGTTGCCATAGAGTGGTTCCAGGAATACTCTTCTGAGTTTAAACACTTCTGCTGACCACCAAACTCCCCAAACAAGAACATTATCGAGCATATCTGGGATGCCTCGCAGTGTGTTGTTCAGAAAAGATCTCCACCGCCTCGTACTCTTACGGATTTATAGGCAGCTTGCATGATTCATGATGTCAATTCCCTCCAGCAATACCAAAGATATTGGTCAATTCCATGCCACGTCGTGTTGCGGCACTTCTGCGTGCTCGCGGGGGCCCTACACGATATTAGGCAAATGTAACAGTTTATTTGGCTCTTCTGTGTAATATTGCCTGCAATTGCTTAGAAGTTTGTTCGTGTATGGGATGTCGAGGAAAGGGACCGACTGCAGGATATATCGCTTTAGACGCATCGCTGCGATCCGTCGCTCGTGTGTAGGGCTTTTAATGGCGTACGAGCGACACAAAGCTTTGACACAGTTGCATTAACTGCTGCGTTTTGAAACACAAACTTTAACATATTCTTCTTTGCACCGCTGCACCCTGCACTTCACGAACCGGATGATATGTAACTGCATCTAGTAGCTTTATATTGGTAAGAAGTGTTGTATTCTTCCATTAACTAGCTTTAGAATCACTGCAGGTTTATATTCAGGTGGACAATGTTCACACAGTTGTGCAAAACTTTAGGACAAAAGTAAGTTTTGGGTTATGTGTAATGGTCAAGTAGCATAGTTCGATTAAACTTGAACCATACAGAGAAAGCAATTTAGCTGAGACATAAAATCGCATGGCAGGTAGGCGACAATTTTTAATTATAACGTAGTACTGTCCTGGAGCTGAATAGGTCGCTTCAAAAAAGTCACTCGGCCGGTGAAAAAGACTGTTACTCCAATTACTCACTTGATGCATTTCAGACTTACTTCCATCGTTATACGTATAAAAAGTAAGATGTAAATAAAATTGTACATCCAATATAACGGGAATTAACAAAGCACAAAATTCAATACATGAGAAAGCAACCCAAATCCACAGAGGGTGACAGAAGCGTTATTACATGTATACTCGTATGTAACGTAAGCTGACAGAGAACTATCATAGGATGACGGAAGGGGAAGGAAAACCAAATCGGCCACCAGATGGCAGGGGTTACGTGGTGGAACCATGGGTGTAATATCCGACGTCTCGTAAACAAAAATGTTATATATAAATCTAGCAACTCTTAGTACACAGTGACCCTCTGTGCATTTGCGTAGGTTTTCATGTTCTAAATTTTATATCTTGTTAATATCTGTTATGTTTTTTGGTAGTCTATATACAGTTCTGTTCTCGATCTTACTTTTTAGATATCTGATGATGACAATAAGTCCTAAACGCTTCAACTGAGCAATTTGGGTGCAACAGTACTTTTTCAATGGATGCATTACTTTCCTGAAGCGACTTACGCAGCTCCGATATAGTACTACATTAGAACACATAGAAAGAACTGCTGCAGTCGATAGGTACTCGTATATTAGGAGAAATGGCTACAAAATATGTAAATATCGTGAGAAATCGTAGTTTGTGGTATTTCTGCCATTTTGCGTTATCTTTCAATGTAAGTACAAGGGAAATCACAGTTGTTCGTGATGTTTGCCATTATGAGCGTCTTTGCATGCCTGAACACACGAGTGACATATATTTTTGCTGCCAGATATTGTATTATTGAGTA
The DNA here is from genome assembly GCF_021461395.2 of Schistocerca americana. Taxonomy (NCBI): domain Eukaryota; kingdom Metazoa; phylum Arthropoda; class Insecta; order Orthoptera; family Acrididae; genus Schistocerca; species Schistocerca americana. Next base: position 137,362,676 of record NC_060126.1, on the reverse strand, counting down.
CAGCTCGGAAGGACAAGCAGTTGTCTGCTAGATTCTGATGTGATTTCATAGGGTGACGACACTTTTGGAAGATGGTAACACGCATTAAGTTTTATTTACTACAAGTGCTAATTACGGATTATTGTAGTGTAAAGATTTCATTTTGTTTATCTACGTCACAGTCTCCATGGTGAATTATGAGTCATGTTTTCAGTATTCTAATTAGCTTCCTCGCTCCACTGTTAGTTAAAACTATTTCATAAGGAAAACTAAGGGTATGTTTTATGTAATCTGAACATTGCGTATAAAAGTAAATTTTACGATAAACTACAAGGCTATAAACAGGCAGTCGCTCACGTCAGATCAATTTAATTTGTGTCACTAAAAGGATTAAATGCAATCCGAAAACAAGGGAAGTAGGTTACAGTACACTTGTTCGGCCACTGCTTGAATACTGCTCACCAGTGTGGGATCCGTACCAGATAGGGTTGATAGAAGAGATAGAGAAGACACAACGGAGAGCAGCGCGCTTCGTTACAGGATCATTTAGTAATCGCGAAAGCGTTACGGAGATGATGGATAAACTCCGGTGGAAGACTCTGCAGGAGAGACGCTCAGTAGCTCGGTACGGGCTTTTGTTGAAGTTTCGAGAACATACCTTCACCGAAGAGTTCAAATGGTTCAAATGGCTCTGAGCACTATGGGACTCAACTGCTGAGGTCATTAGTCCCCTAGAACTACTTAAACCTAACTAACCTAAGGACACCACAAACCTGCGACCGTAGCGGTCTTGCGGTTCCAGACTGCAGCGCCTTTAACCGCACGGCCACTTCGGCCGGCCACCGAAGAGTCAAGCAGTATATTGCTCCCTCCTACGTATATCTCGCGAAGAGACCATGAGGATAAAATCAGAGAGATTAGAGCCCACACAGAGGCATACCGACAATCCTTCTTTCCACGAACAATACGAGACTGGAATAGAAGGGAGAACTGATAGAGGTACTCAAAGTACCCTCCGCCACACGCCGTCAGGTGGCTTGCGGAGTATGGATGTAGATGTAGAAATGTAACTGCTCATTTATAAATAAGGCATGAAGGTTATCCCCATTATTATAAGAAAAGATAGATTTGGCAAAACCTGCGCTGTCACCCTGCACTGTTACGTAGATAGTAAATCATATTTTCGGAAAGAGAGCACATGGTGACTGTACACTTCCTTCACAAACAAATTAGTATAAAGTTAGCGATTATGTTGAGACAATGAACAAGTATGTGAAACAGAAAGACAGAAAAAGTTTATGTAAATGTCTTACTATTTGTTACTTCCTTCAAGCTCTGTCAGGTTTTTGTTATTCTAAGCCATAATTAAGTTTTCACGATGAAGGGATGAGAATTCTGAAAGGTTACGTAAAAACAAATTGTGGTTATGTACCGGGTGATCAAAAAGTCAGTATAAATTTGAAAACTTAATAAACCACGGAATAATGTGGATAAAGAGGTAAAAATTGACACACATGCTTGGAATGACATGGGGTTTTATTAGAACCGAAAAAAACACCCCATATTGCTAGACGCGTGAAAAATCTCTTGCGCGCGTCGTTTGGTGATGATCATGTTCTCAGCCGCCACTTTCGTCATGCTTGGCCTCCCAGGTCCCCAGACCTCAGTCCGTGCGATTATTGGCTTTGGGTTACCTGAAGTCGCAAGTGTATCGTGATCGACCGACATCTCTAGGGATTCTGAAAGACAACATCCGACGCCAATGCCTCACCATAACTCCGGACCTGCTTTGCAATCTGTTCACAACATTATTCCTCGACTACAGCTATTGTTGAGGAATGATGGTGGACATATTGAGCATTTCCTGTAAAGAACATCATCTTTGATTTGTCTTACTTTGTTATGCTAATTATTATTATTCTGATCAGATGAAGCGCCATCTGTCGGACATTTTTTGAACGTTTGTATTTTTTTGGTTCTAATAAAACCCCATGCCATTCCAAGCATTTGTGTCAGTTTGTACCTCTCTATCTACATTATTCCGTGATTTATTCAGTTTTCTAATTTATACTTACTTTTTGATAACCCGGTATATTTCCCTGCCGCTTCACGAGTGTTCTTTCGCTCAAAGATTTTTAATGGCGTTAGACGTCTTTTGCCTGTGAACTGTATCAATAGTAACAGGTGAAAATTTGTGTCGAACCGGGACTCGAACATGGATTTCCAGCTTTGCGCGAGCGGTCGCCTTACCCGCGTCGCCATCCCGTTCGACCCAAATTCGCAGGCTGTTTGTTACTCACTGCTGACGTAGCGACACCTACCCATGAACTCCTTACTCGCAGTCCGTCATTCCCCAGCATGCAGCATTTGCACAGAAGAAAAACGTGTCCGTTTTACCAAATTTCGAAACTCGCTCGTGCACCTCACAAAGACTTGCGCATGGAAAACTGTCACATAATAATTGGGAGCATCAACACTTATGCTGTGTAACCCACATTGTGTTGTGTGGCTGAAGATACGTCGTGCGCCACTGGTATTTTAAACCTTTCGTGTTTCAGTCGCAACATGGTGAGCCAATGCAACACCGCATGAATTCGAATATCTAATTTTACCTTTATTCTCTTTCACGAGGTACACGTAGGAGAGAGCAATATGCTGGGTGACCCTTTAGGAACGTACGTCATCAGAATTTTAACAGTGATCCACATGGTGTTGCTCAAAGGCACTCATGCAGTGCCTGACACTGGAGCTGGATGAACATCTGAGTTCATTCGTGCTTGCTAAATGCTCTTCCTCGGATCTTCTCTGTTTCCTCTACAAATCTTACATGGAAAGGGTCACAGACTGAGAAGCAATCCTCTAGTATCTGTCCGACGACGAATCGGTAAGCTACCACCCAAAAAAATGGTTCAAATGGCTCTGAGCACTATGGGACTTAACATCTATGGTCATCAGTCCCCTAGAACTTAGAACTACTTAAACCTAACTAACCTAAGGACAGCACACAACACAAAGCCATCACGAGGCAGAGAAAATCCCTGACCCCGCCGGGAATCGAACCCGGGAACCCGGGCGTGGGAAGCGAGAAAACTACCGCACGACCACGAGATGCGCTACCACCCATGTGGGTGGTGAGTGTTCAAATGTCTGGCATGTATCTTTTCTACTGACCTTTTATGTATTTGCTGCACTAAAATCGCTCACTACCCATACTTCCAGAAATCTAACGTATGTGACTTTTTCGTGTGATTGTTCGTAACTTATGTTATCTAACACCACCTTTCTGCTTATTTTTGGCAATACCATGCTGTATACGTTGAAAGCATCAAGCGTTGGTCGTCTGTAGCTGTCGCTGAATTCGCTAAAATTTTCTAGCGTTGCGACTTCTCCGAACACAGCAGCGTCATCCACGAACACCATCATGGAGCTTCGAACGTTATCCGCTTGATCATTTATATACGTGAATATTAATGGTTCTATAACACTACTTGGTGTATACCCGAAGTTACTTTTACGTCTGAAGATTGCTTACCGTTCAGAACGACATGCTGCTTTCTGTTTTCTAGAAACTCTTTAACCTAGTTACATAATTAGTCTGATATTCCGTCTACTCATACTTTACCCTCCATGCGACAGTGCAGAATTGCATCCAACAGCTTCCACAAGTCTATGAATACACCATCAGTCTACACGCTCTGGGCCTAGTAGACGAAGAAATTGAGGGACATTTTCCTTCGCATAGTCTAGCACATGTGTCTGAACAGGTCTAGTCGCCTTTGCGCTGTTACGCGATGAAATTTGGTATTTTTTCGTCACTGAATGTAATTAGGGTTTTCATGGATTTCAAGAAGGCACCATACTAAAATTCTCCTTACTACTGCGGCCTTCTATGTGACATTCTCCATTTCTGTGCCAGTGTGTTCACTGAGTTACTAGACAGCTGACTTCATTTGTCTTCAATTTAACGTAAGGCCGCAGTTCTGTACAGTTTTTTTTTGTCAAATCGGTAGTAGAGTTTTACTTTGGAATTTGTTGAACATTTCGCTCGCAGATTTCCTTGCGCTTGTTCTGGCTTCACTCAGTTCTCTTCAACAAGGTTCTGGTTGTGTTTAAATGTGTAGTGAAGTCTTCACCTTCAAAGATACTTCATTACACACCTGTTGCACTACGGCGAGTCTTCCCTATCTTTCACAACATGATCAAGAAACTTACGGGTGATCGTCCTCAAGCTTTACCGGAAATATTCCGCCACGCTATCTCCTCAGAATCTTATTGTTCCTTCTTATAAATACTGCATATTACCCGTCTCTGGCTATCACTTACAGCTATTTCACCGAGAATTTCGAACACTTAGCATGATTTTACATTGTCGAAACCTTTTTCTAGGTCAACCAAATGAAAGTTTCTTAGTTTTTCTCAAGTCTTGCTTCCATTATCATGTGCAACGCCAGAACTGCCTCTTTGTTGTGTTTACCTTTCATAAAGCCAAACTGATCGTCACCTAAGAGATCTTCAGTTTATCTTTTTGCGCTTGTATAAATAAAATAAAATAAAATAAAAAGAACAGTAGGGAAAGCAAAACTTTTCTCCACCTCATGATGTCCTCAGGCGTTCGCCAATTGTCACACGGCATTTATTCCATACCCAGATAATGACAGCTTCCTTCCTAAAGCCTCACAAACGACTCTAGCACACACCACGTGTGCTATACGTTACTAACAGCGATAAAGAACACGCTACACGCCAATGTAGAATCCAGAACTTCTTTGGATTCCGAACTGAATGAAGCTGCTAAAATGGTCACCTTCCAGGCAATCCGCGGTACTCCAGATATACTCACAGTACCAATGTGGACACCTTCTTTGCTGAAAGTGAGCCTATTGCGTGACTCAAGGTACGTGACGCGGATATACTATCTTCCACGGACGAGCGAACAACATGTCTCTCTTCTAAAATGCTAGTACCGCTGCGTCGCTGACATCCAGAACGGCATTGAGTATAGCCCTCATGAATCCATCGATTCTGTATTCGCATGACAGTCGTGAGATTCGGCCAACGCGAACAGCAGTATCGCGGAATTGTAACGACAGTCTCCTTAAGGTGTCACCCTGCCGTTGTCGAATCCGATACGTTATGGTCGATTAGAGACACCATAACTTGGCAGTCGGACACGAGCTTCAACGAACCAGAACTTTGACCACGAGAGGGGTGAAGAGCGGAGCGGGGAAAACATGCCCCGCTTCCCTGTTGCACAGCTGGCAGCTTGCTCCATGTTCTGTGCTCCTGCGAAAGCAGAACTATCTTACTGGTCGCAGGGATCACCGATAACTTCTGGTGTTCTTAGAGCTGCCCTCGGTCTCCGACGTGGGTCAGAATTAGTTTCTTTTATCTTATCAGATTAAGAAAAGTAAACAGCAATGCATAGCACAAAGCAAAGTGGAATAAACAAAGATCTGGTAACGGCTAAAGCGCAGTTGTTAGCTGTGGTTGCCATAGTCGAGAACGTAGTTGTTCATCCCGACCTCTAACCGTATCTTACGCAGTCATAGTTGCCACATTGCAGTATCTATGTAAGTTTCTCTTCCTTACATGAGTCATAACACGATCTTCTCGCAAACAGACAACATTCAAAGGCGATTTGTGATTGAGAAATCCGCTGTGTGCTGTTTCCTTGTACTCATAGTGTACGAGGGGCATTCAATAAGTAATGCAACACATATTTTCTCGGCTAATTTCGATTTAAGTAATGTGGAATTTGTTGTGGAACACCAAGGAATATCTATAGTTTCATGAAGTTCCGATACATGGCGGTGCTATAGGTAGTCTTCAAAATGGGTTATGTAACGGAGGTGCGTCCCTACCAGACAGCTTTCATTGAGTTGCTTTTGACGGAAAACCATCGCATCGCAGATATTCATAAGTACTTGCAGAATGTCTACGGAGACCTGGCACTGAACAAAAGCCCGGTGAGTCGTTGGGGGGTGGCGTCTGACATGATCGCAACAAACCTGTCCCACCTCCGTCGTACCCGCCGGCCGCACACAGCTGTGACTTGTGCAACGTTGGTATGTGCAGACACTCTCAGTCGAGATGATCGGTGGATAACAAACACCTCTCTGTTGCTAGCGCTAACACATTCGTCCACCAGTTGGGGTGTTCAAAGGTGTGTCACCGCTGAGTTCCTCGCCTAACAGAATACCATAAGAGCAACAGAGCGGAATCTGTGCGGAATTGCTTGCGCGTTACGAGACTCAGGTGATGAAACATGGGTTCATCACTTCGAACCCGGAAACAAAACGGCAGTCCTCTCTTCCAAAGAAAAGGTCCAAAGCCGCATCCTCAGCTGGTGAAGTCATGGCGACGGCCTTCTTGGACTTAAAAGGGGTTATTCTGTTTAATGTCTTCCCTCGTGGTGCAACGATCAACTCTGAAATGTATTGAACAACCCTCAGGAAACTGAAGAAACCACTTCAGCTTGTTCGTCGCCACAAAAATTCAAACCAAAATTTCCCCCTCCGTGACAATGCAACGCCTCACACAAGACGGCGCACTCGATCGATTGATTGATTAATTGGGGGTGGGGTTACGTGACTAAACGGCGAGGTTATCAGTCCTGCGATTCTAAAGTTACTCACGGAAGAGAGAGGGTCCACTAAAAGTGGACGGATCCAGTCAGATGAATCAAACTATAAAACGGGGAAGTTAAAAACACACACAGTAGAACGTTTAAAAGGGTAGCCCAAATCGAAAACCTGGGAAATCAAAGGGATAAAAGAGCGGTAACCTGGCAAATCAAAGAGATAAAAGAGCGGTCTTTGTAAGGGGGAGTGGTCATGGGTCCCAGACTGAGAAAGCATGGAGAGAGGCCCCAACCAAAACCACCCTGCCACTGCTCCAGGAGTAAAGCAAAACGTTACATGTGAAAATAAAAACCACTTTCACGGAGGAAACTGAGGACCAGTTCAACTATCCGTCAATTGTCTGCTAATACTAAATTTAAGGAATCTGAAAGACTATACCTAGTACGATGGGCCAAAAGAAGGGAACATTCCACCAGTATGTGGGGTACCGTCAGTCTGGCTCCACAAGCATATTGTGGGGGTGGTTCGTTACGCAGTGAGCCTTGTATGACCAATGCGTCGAGGAGCGGACGGAAGAGCGCCAAACCGCAGTAGACTCTTTTATTGAGCATAGTGTATTACTGAGAACAGTAGCGCGCCAGATGTCATTCCACGTTTGGGCATAGAGAGATTTGACATAGATCCGCACATCTCATGGTGGAATCATGAAAGGGAATGGGGGTAAGAATCTGCTTCTCTATCCAAAGGTCAGCCAGTTCATTCCCAGGGTCGCCCACATGACTTGGGTCCTAGAGGAAGACAACTGAGCAGGCGGCACAGCCAAGGGCAGTGAGAAGGTCGTGGATAGCCTGCAGGCTGCTCATTGAGTCGTTACATATTAAAACACTGTGGAGGGAGGGCTGAGGAACAAAATGGTGCACTGTTGATCGCTAGTGGCTCTGATGTGGACACACTACATGATCCAGGCAATAAATGGCGTTCTAAGCCAGTAGCAGACGTATAGAAGATGGTGGCACCCTGGAACTCTGCAAGGATGGACCAAACAAGACGCCAGAAAACTATAGGAGCGATAGAGACATTAGCACCCTGGAATAGGTCAGTACTATTCGTTAGTGTCTAGGCACCATCCAAGTGGCGTATGGGAGAAAATACACAGTACGTATTCCAGTTAGTGAAGATGGAGATCCCGACAGAGGGAAGTGAGACGCAGTACAACTGACAGTCCCACCTATATGTGGTTATCAGGAGGGTGAGGTCAGGGAATCGGCGAATGGCGATTGTGTAAGAAACCAGGAGCTGGCACCATTGTGTTGGTAAAGGGGGAATCCGCACTTCTGTTAGGAGACTGTCAATGAGACTAGTGTGAAAGGCACCAATAGCCAAACACACCCCACAGTGGTGAACAGGGTCAAGTATTTTCATAGTGAAAAGATCCGCTGAGCCATAAAGCTGACTACCATAATCTACTCTGGACAAGACCAAGTCGTGGTAAAGATGGAGAAGAGTAACACAGTCTGTACCCCAAGATATGTGGGGTGTGGGCCTGGAGGCAAAGAGCGTTAAGCTTCCACATGTATATTGTCTTCAGGTGGCGAACATGGGACAGCCAAGTCAGCTTTATCAAAAATAAAGCCCAAGGAACGGGACTATGCTACAACACCGAGGAGCTGATTGCCTGATTTAAGTTTCGGATCTAGTGTACAGTGCGTCGATGACAAAAATGCATAATCCGCGTTTTGGAGGGAGAAAACTGGAAGCCATGGGAAATAGCCCATGCAGAGGCCTATCAGATGGCTCCTTGGAGCTGGTGCTCAGCAGGTGCTATCGAGTGGGAGCTGCGCCAGATGCAAAAGTCGTTGACATACAACGCTGGGGTAACCACAGGCCCAACAGAGGTTACAAGCCCATTGATGCCTATGAGGAAAAGTGTGACACTTAACACAGAACCTTGCAGGATACTGTTCTCCTGAATCTGAGGCGTGCTGAGTGAAGTACCAACCCGAATCCAGAAGAGCTGACGCGATAAAAACTCGCGGATAAAATCGGAAGGGGCCGCAAAAACCTTATTCATGGAGGATAACTAAAATGTGACGGCGCCAAGCCATGTCACATGCCTTATGTAGGTCAAAGGAGACCGTAACAAGGTGTCGGCGGTTAGTAAAAGCCTATTGGGTTTGTGCTTCCAATTTCAGTAAATGGTCAGTTGGAGATCTTCCTTCCAGAAAGCCACACTGATACGGGGACAAAATGCCCCGAGATTCGGGTACTCAACATAATGGGAAGTTAACTACCTTCTCAAGCAGTGTTCCTAAGGCTGATCGGGTGGTAGCTGCTGAGAGACATTGGGTTCTTCCCAGGCTTCAGGATGGGGATAACTATACTGTCTGGCCATAGTGACGGGAAAGCATCCATGTTGTTGAAGACCCTGAGTAGATGTTGCTTCTGGGTAACGTCCAAGTGTTGGATCATCTAGTTTTGGATATAATCTTGGCCTGGGAATGTGTTATGGGAAGAGGTAAGCGCCTGCGAGAATTCCCATTCAGTGAAGGGTTCATTACAGGGTTCAGTGTGGTGGGGGTTGAAACAGAAGGGGTTCTGTTCGACTCGGCGTTTCTGCCAGAGAAAGGTTGTGGAATAGGAAGAAGACGCTGATGTCATCGCAAAGTGTGTTGCGAGACGTACTGCAAGGACCAATGGATCAGTGCACAGGGCACCCTGGACAGTTCAGTGTCACTGGTGTACCAGAAGACTACAGAACTTGGGCCAAACCCGCGAGGAAGTGGCATATGTCCCCAGGGAGGAAACACAGCGCTCCAAGCATCCCTTTTTACTCTGCTTAATAAGGTAACGAGCCCTACCACTGAGACACACAAAAGTGAGGGGGGTGGTCCGTGAAAAGTATAATTTAAATCGCTGCAGCACCCGTTGGCAGTCCTGGATAGCGACTGCTACGTCCCTGGTTCACAATGATACCGGTCGACGAGAGGACCCTGTGGATAGGGGGAAAGATGTGCCAGCATCATGAAGAATAGTGGCAGAGATGCCTTACATGACTGCATCAATGCAATTCGAAAGAGAGGTGTCTAAGTGCACAGCAGACGTATATAAAGGCCAACTGGCTCTGTGGAATGCCCAACATGGTGGCAGTTACGATCGAATCACCGGGAAGTGGTAACTGTCACAAAGATCATCATGATGTGACCAATGTAGGGAAGCCACGAGAGCAGGGGATAAGATCGTGAGATTGGTTGCAGAAAAGGTGCCATGAGTGGCACTGAACTGGGCAGGGGAACCATCATTGAGGAGACATAAATCAAAGTCTGTGATAAGGTGGCCAATTAGGAGAGCCCTACCCACTGAAGTGGCACTGACGCACAGGGGATAGTGTACATTGAAGTCCCTGAGGAGGATAAATAGGGGCTGGAGTTTCTGTATTAAGTCACAGTTCAACATAAGGAAGTGGCCTACTGCCTACTTAGAGGGTGGTAGACATTGTAAACGGTGATTTCCAAGGCCGTTTGCACTCTAAGCACTATTGCTTCCAAGTTAGTACAAAGGGGGATTCAGTCGCTAATGACATTGGAGCGAACCAAAGTGCAGACCTCTCCAGATGATATCCTGGGGCTGGCACGGTTCTGACAGAGAATCCGATAAGCATGATACATTGGAGAGTGGTCAGCACAGAAGTATGTTTCTTGAAGAGCAAAACATAACACAGAATAGGAGGAAACAAGATGTATTTCCGTTCGGTGACAATAGTATCAGTTGAAATTCCACTGGATGTTGTAAGAGTCCAGGTTAGACATAAATAAGTTGAGAGGACGTCATGACGCACTGTCAGTGGTCGTCACTGACAAATATGGTGTGACATCCATAAATAAGATGCTAGACTCATGATGGCGCCTCTGGGGCCTTCTTCTCTTTCAGAGGTGGGAGAGGGCAGAGCACAGAGGGAGTACAGGCTTCAGCAAGATCCAGAACGAAAGAGAGAATTCGACCTTGGGGCGAACAGATAGTGTGTCTTATTGCCGAGATGTGATAGTAAGCTTCTGCCTAAGAGACGCTGGGGAGGAAGGTCCTGTGGTGCAACACTATCACAGACATGTGCCGAAGGGAGGGGGTACTTTTTCAGCTGTGGAGGGTGAGTGGCTTCTGGAGGGATGGTCGTGGAAAATGCAGGGGAGGGGGAGGGGAGATGGCGACGGGGTGAGGTAAGGAAGAGGTAGGAGGGGTAAAGATGTAACAGAGGCAAAAGTTGAAGAATGTGACACCAGATGGAGTCTCTCATGTTTTTGGCGAACCTCGGCATAAGACAGGCGATCCAGGGACTTGTACTCTTGACTCTTCTTGTAAGCTGGGCAATCTGGATAGCGAAGGGAGTAACAGCCATGACAACTAACACACACAGGTGGCAGAACACAGGGGCTGCCCTCATGGAGTGGGTGTCTATAGTCACCACACAGATGGTCCGCCATACAATGGGAAGACATATGCCCAAAACTAAAGCACAAAAAGCACAAAAGCATCTCATGGACTGCAGGACATACAGCTTCATATCACATCTGTAGCACATTACCTTCACCTGCTCTGGCAGGGTAACCCTCTCGAAAGCCAGAATGAAGGCGCTGGTTTCGGTGTGATGGTCATTGCAACCCTTCTGCACATGTTGAATGAAATATATGCTGCATCGCTCCAGATTAGCCCAGAGTTCCTCATCAGTTTGCAGGACGAGGTCCCTATGAAAAATCGCTCCCTGGACCACATTCAGGGATTGGTGAGGGGTAATAGACATTGCGACATTGCCGAGACGATCACAAGCACAAGGGGCAACAGACTTGGCGACAGAAGAAACTTTGATCAACAGGGAGCCTGACCACATCTTACTTCACCAAACTTGTCCTCTATATTCTCCACAAAAAACAATTGCTTTGTGGTGGTGAATGTGTCCCCATCCATCGTAGTACAGACAAGGTACTGGGGAAAGAGTTTCATCCCAAGATGGCGAACCTGGCCCACTTCCCATAGTGTAGCCATGGAAGGGAATTCTGCCAGGTCATATGAAGCAGCATTCAATCTACATCTACATCTACATCTACATTGATACTCCGCAAGCCACCCAACGGTGTGTGGCGGAGGGCACTTTACGTGCCACTGTCATTACCTCCCTTTCCTGTTCCAGTCGCGTATGGTTCGCGGGAAGAACGACTGTCTGAAAGCCTCCGTGCGCGCTCTAATCTCTCTAATTTTACATTCGTGATCTCCTCGGGAGGTATAAGTAGGGGGAAGCAATATATTCGATACCTCATCCAGAAACGCACCCTCTCGAAACCTGGCGAGCAAGCTACACCGCGATGCAGAGCGCCTCTCTTGCAGAGTCTGCCACTTGAGTTTATTAAACATCTCCGTAACGCTATCACGGTTACCAAATAACCCTGTGACGAAACGCGCCGCTCTTCTTTGGATTTTCTCTATCTCCTCCGTCAGACCGATCTGGTACGGATCCCACACTGATGAGCAATCTCAAGTATAGGTCGAAAGAGTGTTTTGTAAGCCACCTCCTTTGTTGATGGACTACATTTTCTAAGCACTCTCCCAATGAATCTCAACCTGGTACCCGCCTTACCAACAATTAATTTTATATGATCATTCCACTTCAAATCGTTCCGCACGCATACTCCCAGATATTTTACAGAAGTAACTGCTACCAGTGTTTGTTCCGCTATCATATAATCATGCAATAAAGGATCCTTCTTTCTATGTATTCGCAATACATTACATTTGTCTATGTTAAGGGTCAGTTGCCACTCCCTGCACCAAGTGCCTATCCGCTGCAGATCTTCCTGCATTTCGCTACAATTTTCTAATGCTGCAACTTCTCTGTATACTACAGCATCATCCGCGAAAAGCCGCATGGAACTTCCGACACTATCTACTAAGTCATTTATATATATTGTGAAAAGCAATGGTCCCATAACACTCCCCTGTGGCACGCCAGAGGTTACTTTAACGTCTGTAGACGTCTCTCCATTGATAACAACATGCTGTGTTCTGTTTGCTAAAAACTCTTCAATCCAGCCACACAGCTGGTCTGATATTCCGTAGGCTCTTACTTTGTTTATCAGGCGACAGTGCGGAACTGTATCGAACGCCTTCAGGAAGTCAAGAAAAATAGCATCTACCTGGGAGCCTGTATCTAATATTTTCTGGGTCTCATGAACAAATAAGGCGAGTTGGGTCTCACACGATCGCTGTTTCCGGAATCCATGTTGATTCCTACATAGTAGATTCTGGGTTTCCAGAAATGACATGATACGCGAGCAAAAAACATGTTCTAAAATTCTACAAGAGATCGACGTAAGAGATATAGGTCTATAGTTTTGCGCATCTGCTCGACGACCCTTCTTGAAGACTGGGACTATCTGTGCTCTTTTCCAATCATTTGGAACCCTCCGTTCCTCTAGAGACTTGCGGTACACGGCTGTTAGAAGGGGGGCAAGTTCTTTCGCGTACTCTGTGTAGAATCGAATTGGTATCCCGTCAGGTCCAGTGGACTTTCCTCTATTGAGTGATTCCAGCTGCTTTTCTATTCCTTGGACACTTATTTCGATGTCAGCCATTTTTTCGTTTGTGCGAGGATTTAGAGAAGGAACTGCAGTGCGGTCTTCCTCTGTGAAACAGCTTTGGAAAAAGGTGTTTAGTATTTCAGCTTTACGCTTGTCATCCTCTGTTTCAATGCCATCATCATCCCGTAGTGTCTGGATATGCTGTTTCGAGCCACTTACTGATTTAACGTAAGACCAGAACTTCCTAGGATTTTCTGTCAAGTCGGTACATAGAACTTTACTTTAGAATTCAATGAACGCTTCACGCATAGCCCTCCTTACGCTAACTTTGACATCGTTTAGCTTCTGTTTGTCTGAGAGGTTTTGGCTGCGTTTAAACTTGGAGTGGAGCTCTCTTTGCTTTCGCAGTAGTTTCCTAACTTTGTTGTTGTACCACGGTGGGTTTTTCCCGTCCCTCACAGTTTTACTCGGCACGTACCTGTCTAAAACGCATTTTACGATTGCCTTGAACTTTTTCCATAAACACTCAACATTGTCAGTGTCGGAACGGAAATTTTCGTTTTGATCTGTTAGGTAGTCTGAAATCTGCCTTCTATTACTCTTGCTAAACAGATAAACCTTCCTCCCTTTTTTTATATTCCTATTAACTTCCATATTCAGGGATGCTGCAACGGCCTTATGATCACTGATTTCCTGTTCTGTACATACAGAGTCGAAAAGTTCGGGTCTGTTTGTTATCAGTAGGTCCAAGATGTTATCTCCACGAGTCGGTTCTCTGTTTAATTTGCTCGAGGTAATTTTCGGATAGTGCACTCAGTATAATGTCACTCGATGCTCTGTCCCTACCACCCGTCCTAAACATCTGAGTGTCCCAGTCTATATCTGGTAAATTGAAATCTCCACCTAAGACTATAACATGCTGAGAAAATTTATGTGAAATGTATTCCAAATTTTCTCTCAGTTGTTCTGCCACTAATGCTGCTGAGTCGGGAGGTCGGTAAAAGGAGCCAATTATTAACCTAGTTCGGTTGTTTAGTGTAACCTCCACCCATAATAATTCACAGGAACTATCCACTTCTACTTCACTACAGGATAAACTACTACTAACAGCGACGAACACTCCACCACCGGTTGCATGCAATCTATCCTTTCTAAACACCGTCTGTACCTTTGCAAAAATTTCGGCAGAATTTATCTCTGGCTTAAGCCAGCTTTCTGTACCTATAACGATTTCAGCTTCGGTGCTTTCTATCAGCGCTTGAAGTTCCGGTTTACTGTTCGAAGAGACATCCATTTAAGAACAGCCAGATTTTGGCAGCTTGATATGCTTCATACTCCAAGCATCCACTCTGATACCATCCACTCCGATCAGGGCTCTTCCCATGGGTGCCACCCAGCCACAGCAAAGGTCGCCTAGCACAGTGGCCATTGGCAGTAGTTCCAATGCTCCAGGAAAACAACAACCCCTCCTTGGCACACATGGGGATGGAACAGCATGGGTATCAGTAGTGTGGTCCCTGTGTTGTCAGGGGGCTCAGTCAGGTGGATGCATAACAGCCCAGTACATGGAATGGTTACACATTCTGATGATCTAGCATGGTAAATAGGGGCTACAGCGGGGAAGGAAGGGGGGCTGAGGAATGCACACCATAGACGAGGGAGGGAGTTATTCCCCAAATGGCTCGCACTAAAAACAGAAAATTTAGAAATGTCGGTCAACCTCAAGTGGGATCCTAAACGCCAAAAAGGATGAAAGAGAGTAGGCAGGAGGAACAAAATTGCAAGCAAAACATAAAACAAGGTGGATAGCTAGGTAGATATAAAAAAGAACACCGAGAGAGGAAGGAGTGAGGATAGGGAGGAAGGGACAGTGTTAAGAAATGCAACCAGAGAAGGCACGAACTCACGAGAGAACTGTGGGGGTTGGGAGGGGAGGGGGCAGTGCACCCGAGAGGAGCTCACAAAACTTCATTGGACTGTTCTTCCTCATCCAGCCCGAATCACACACCTTCAGACTTCCATTTGTTTGGTCCCTTGAAGGATGCACTCCACGGGAAGCAGTACATTGATGACTTGGAGGTTACTGATACAACAAGACGTTGGCTCCGATATCGACCAGCAAAGGGGTACCGTTCCGTCATACGCACCCTCCCAGTAAGATGGCTGTCGCATTAACTGTGATTAGTTGCAAAATAGGGTTTTGTAGCCAAAAGATTGGGTAATAATATGGTGTATTGGAATCCTGAATAAAACCAACCTACTTCCAGAAAAAATATTGTTGCATTAATTACTGAACTGCCCTCTTATATGGTGTTGCCCCTACGTAGCTCGTGTGGTTGAGCTGAAATGCTAATTAACTGCGTTTCCGTAGATGCTGCTCACTCCATGTCAGTATAATGTTTGCTGCATATCTTCTCCATAGTTTTTCAGTCTTAACGGCCATTATTGTATTTTTATATCTACGGTTAAAAGCAGCATTTCAACATGTTACTTTTAATTCGATACTCATAGGCAAATGTGGTTACTTCGTTAAAAGTCTTGCATACCGAGTAAACACATTCTGCTGCAGTGAATAAATTAATAACGGTGATTATTGACGGTATATCAATTCTTTTCTCTCTCTGAATCTTCATTAATTAGGTGCATGCTCTATTAATAATTTTCTCTGGGTGATCTTTTTCAGCTAAGTTGCTAGAGATTTTGGGAAGCAAAACAAGCAGGTTTCTACACAAACAGGAGAAAGCTCCCTGCAGATTCGGAAGAAGGATTTCTGAGAACCGGACATTGTCCCAACGGTAAGTAGACACAGCGAGCGTTCACATTGTCTGCGACCCGCTAGCGATCGAATGACGTCACAGCCAGTGGCGACGGCCACGAACTTGGGATTCTGTGAACAATACGGCGAGTCGGCAAGTTAGTAAAGCCGATGCCCTGCCGACTCGACTAAGCAGTTTTAACCAGCCAAATCTAAAGGCTGTAAATTCAAGTAAATACCTAGGAACTGCAATTACCAGCAACTTAAATTGGAAGGAAGGCACACAAAATTTTGTGAGGAAGGCGAACCAAAGACGGCGTTTTACTGGCAGAGCACTTAGCAGAAGCAACACGTCTACTATAGAGACTGATGCTTGTCTTTCCTCCTTTGGAGTAATGCTGTACGGTGTGGCATCCTTAACAGATAGTATTAACTGAGACATCGAGAAAGTTCAAAGAAGAAAAAAAAATGATTCAAATGGCTCTGAGCACTATGCGACTTAACTTCTGAGGTCATCAGTCGCCTAGAACTTAGAACTAATTAAACCTAACTAACCTAAGGACACCACACACATCCATGCCCGAGGCAGGATTCGAACCTGCGACCATAGCAGTCGCGTGGTTCCAGGCTGTAGCGCCTAGAACGGCACGGCCACTCCGGCCGGCGTTCAAAGGTAAGCAGCACGTTTTGTACTACCGAGGGACAGGAGAGAGAGTGTCACTGACATAATACAGGATTTTGGATGGGCATTATTAAAACAAAGACGTTTTACGTCACGGCAGAATTTTTTCACGATATTTCAATCACCAATTTTTCTCCTCCAAATGCGAAAATATTTTGTTGATGATTATCACAATAAAATGATGGAAATCAAAATTCGCACGAAAAGATATAGCTGTTCGTTTCTTTCCCGCGCGCTGTTCGAGAATGGAATAACAGACTTATTGTGAAGGTGCTTAATGTGTCTCCTGCCAAGCACTTAAGTATGATTTGCGGAGTATCCATGTAGATGTAGACTTTGGGCCGATAGAGGAATGTAGAAATGGAAGCTTTCTCTGCGAAGCGAGGGGGTCTAAGATCGAGAGGCAGCATCTTATTGCGTCAAATAATAATATGATCACTGAATTACTGAATCATGTTCCAAGATGTTGCTCCAGGCGGGTGGAAAAATGAATGTGAGCACCGGAAAATACTGAATGCAAAAACCAAGGCTTGCCCCGGTCTGACTACCCCCTGAAGCAGGTCTTAGGAGCCCTTAATGGTGATATTACGTCCTCCTTCTTGCTCTTTAGCATATAAGTTACAACAAAATATAAACGAATGATTAAAGGAACTAATAACTACAAAATGATAAATGCTGTTTCTGCTTATACATTTATTGTAGATTAAAACTCCATTATATATCACAAATGTTTATATATCCATGTCCAATGGACATAAAGAGACACAAATGAACTTCATAATTAATATTATTGATCAATTGCCCAAATCTGCCCCTTTTTATGGCTATGCGATCTGATATAAATAACGCGAGATGAGTGACATGATCTGCGTACCAAACACTAGAAGACACTACTTTCAAAGATGATCTACGGTGGTGTGCAACCTCAGTGGAAATAAAAGTTATATGGTCACAGCTGTTTAACTTTATAGCCTTAATGAGCTGAACCAATTAGCAATATCACCATATGTACTTTGGGCGATGCGTCGGAGTGGTGCTTCTCGTACACGTCTGCAACGATGGAAGAACTCCAGCCACAAAATATAAAACTCTTTCAAACACTAGGACGGCAGAAGGCGGTGATCTTACTAGTATGATCGAACACTGTCTTCTCCTCTCTGGGTTCTACAGACGAGAAACGCGAACTCCCAGCCACAAGGACGGAGTTCAGATAACATCTCAACGTGAGTATAGGCAGAAGAAGTGCTCTCAATCTCTGAACGCTCTATACTCAGCGATGACTCCGTACCCAGAGGCGAAGTCCAGGATCATACAAGTTTGCAACAGTACAGTGCCTAACCGTTCTAACTATAAAATTTCCTGAGAGCAAAGACAGCAAGTCCGTCTATACCAACAAAAGCTGATACTAAGCGACCTGGGGGACTGATGACCTTCGCTGTTTAGTCCCCCTTAAACATCCCAACAACCACCACCACTAAGCGACCGTCAAACAATGGCGCTCAAAACGGAAGACCGCTTTCTCTCCACTGCTGGCTTCCCAGCAACGCTCGGCTCCCCTCCCTCGGAACTGCAGAAGGCGATTCCTATTCTCGAAACCACAGAATATTCTCCCTCCCTACAGATTCTTCTGAACGCCGACCAACCATATTTTAGACTTTTGTCGTCCAGCACGGAAAGTTTGTGAGGAAATACCTATAGTCGTTAATTAGGAATTCATACAATGGTACACTTCTCAGAACAAAAATCCTTAGAAATAACCCAGCCTGCATGATTTCCGAGGTAACGCTTCCTCGTTTCTCTGTGTGGCGTCCAAGATTTTCAGAGTTTCCGAAGTATTATCTGGTTATCCTTCCGGCCCTGCTACACCACCGGCCGGCCGCCGCTGTATTGTGCTTCAGCGCTCAGGTGCACCGACCGTCGGTCTTGGGATACTTCCTGGGTTAAGCAGGACCAACACACCTGAGTGCGTTTTTCCACCCAGGGCCTGAGTTACGCCTGCCGTTTCATTTCAACTGGCGTTCCAACCTCTAATAGTATAGGCAATCATTCATTACGCCATTTTGATAATGAAGACACTACATCACCTTTCATGCAATAAGCGTTAACAACTATTTACAAGGTGTACGCGACAATGCCAGTTTTCTTTAAACATTCAAATATACCATGTACAACCTATCAAATGATACCTAATTCCGGTTGTAAATCACGGCAATGTATGTAGATGAGAGCTTGTAAGGTGAAAAATGATAGCCATCTTACAATGTCATCAGCCTCCTCCATGTTAGCACAGATTACGTGTTAATGATCCAATTTGTTGTGAGAATGCCTTATACGTGTGATGCGTAGTTCATATCACCGCCCTCAGTAAAAAGCATAGAGTTATGTTAATTTTGACCAATCTACAGTCTTTTAAAGATGTCCCGCGAGCAGACAACACCGCGGGAAGCGGTACTTGGGTGATGAGGATGTTACTGATGCAGCAATAAACTGACTCCGACATCGACCAATAGAGAGGTACCATGCAGACATACAGGCCACGCCACTAAGCTGGCGTAAAGTTGTCGCACTGATCGGAGATTATTTTCAGAAATAGGGTTTTGTAGCCAAAAGAGTAGAGAATGATGTGGCCTATTGGAATACTGAATGAAACCAATGAGCTTTCAAAAAAAAAGTGTGTTGCATTGCTTATTGAACACCCCTTGTACAGTCACAGTCAATAAGTCGTAGCTATGTCGCAGTAAATCCATTATGCTAGGTAGCTGCCACTTCCCTATTTCCTGCCGGCTGGTGTGACAGAGCGGTTCCAGGCGCTTCAGTCTGGAAACGCGCGATCGCTCCGCTCGCAGGTTCGAATCCTGCCTCGGGCATGGATGTGTGTGGTGCCCTTAGGTTAGTTAGATTTAAGTAGTTCTAAATTCTAGGGGACTGATGACCTCAGAAGTTAAGTCCCATAGTGCTCAGAGCCATTTGAACTATTTGAACCTGGGGAGCAATCTGTCCCGTTGCAGAAAACTGCGACACAGATCGCGACAACAGTCAGCTCAGGCGGAATTTTGCAACGTTACTATAATACCAAATCCGGTTTTCATGCGCTGGTCTTAGTCTGGACCTCGCATTTTTGTCTTCCCTTTCGCCTTGCAGCGCTAGGTTTATTTTAGGGTGCCTTAGCAGATGTCCTACTAAACTGTCTCTTCATCTGGTAAGGGTCTTTCATGGTCTTCTTTTCTCATCTATTATTTTTAGTCCTTATCCATTTCGTTCCAGATATTGTTGTTGTTGTTGTGGTCTTGAGTGCTGAGACTGGTTTGATGCAGCTCTCCATGCTACTCTATCCTGTGCAAAATTCTTCGTCTCCCAGTAACTACTGCAGCCTACATCCTTTTGAATCTGCTTAGTGTATTCATTTCTTGGTCTCCCTCTACAATTTTTACCCTCCACACTGCCCTCCAGTACTAAATTGGTGATCCCTTGATGCCTCAGAACATGTCCTACCAACAGATCCCTTCTTCTAGTCGAGTTGTGCCACAATCTCCTCCCCATTCTATTCAATACCTCCTCATTAGTTATGTGATCTACCCATGTAATCTTCAGCAATCTTCTGTAGCACCACATTTCGAAAGCTTCTATTCTCTTCTTTTCTAAACTATATATCGTCCATGTTTCACCTCCATACATGCCTACACTCCATACAAATACTTTCAGAAACGACTTCCTCACACTTAAATCAATACTCGATGTTAACAAATTTCTCGTCTTCAGAAACGCTTTCCTTGCCATTGCCAGTCTACATTTTATATCCTCTCTACTTCGACCATCATCAGTTATTTTGCTCCCCAAATAGCAAAACTCCTTTACTACTTTAAGTGTCTCATTTCCTAATCTAATTCCCTCAGCATCACCCGACGTAATTCGACTACATTCCATTATCCTCGTTTTGCTTTTGTTGATGCTCATCTTATACTCTCCTTTCAAGACACTGTCCATTCCGTTCAACTGCTCTTCCAAGTCCTTTGCTGTCTTTGACAGAATTACAATGTCATCGGCGAACCTCAAACTTTTTACTTCTTCTCCATGGATTTTAATGCCTAGTCCGAACTTTTCTTTTGTTTCCTTTACTGCTTGCTCAATATAGAGATTGAATAGCATCGGGGATAGGCTACAACCCTGTCTCACTCCTTTACCAACCACTGCTTCCCTTTCATGTCCCCCGACTCTTATAATTGCCATATGGTTTCTGTACAAATTGTAAATAGCCTTTCGCTCCCTGTATTTTACACCTGCCACCTTCGGAATTTGAAAGAGAGTATTCCAGCCAACATTGTCAAAAGCTTTCTCTAAGTCTACAAATGCTAGAATCGTAGGTTTGCCTTTCCTTATCTTTCTTCTAAGGTTTGCCTTTCCTTAATATTTCTTCTAAGATAAGTCGTTCCTGATATGATCACTATGTTTCATTTATTTCTAGTTTATTTGTTTCCAGATTTCCAGTTGGGCGTGTTTCACTTTCAGACAATGCGCTGCTCTAGAGAGACACTTTCTGACCTTCTTCATTAGCTCCATATCAATATCTGATGCCAGTACATGCCTTTTGCCGGAGAATGCTGTCTTCGTCTGTGCCAATGTACAATGCCTGACAACGTAGTTGAAGCACCCGAAAGGTATAGTCACATGTCAACGCAAGTTGTGCTCTGCGACCATAAATTTTACATTTTGTCGTGTTAAAAGTGTATGGCAGACATGCTTTTTAAGGCGTTCTTTTATTGTCTTTCCAGTTTCGCCTATGTATATGTAATTCGCCACAAGTACACGTCACTTCATCAGACTCCCGCAGTATGGATGCATTCAGTCACGTCCGCTGTAGATCGAAAAATGTCTTCTTTTTCGTGTTTATTGGAAAACGTAGTTTTTATGCCATTCTATCGAAGAGTTCTGATTATGCTGTTGGTTACTACAGTAACAAACATGACCTTACAGAATGAGAAGGAGATTCCTCGTTCTTCTTGTTTTCGTTATTACACACTGACGGAAAAAGATCATAAAACCAAAAAATAATTAAGTTAGAGTACTGAAATTTCGGGAATACATTTGTCTAGGTAACATATTTAAGTGATTAACATTGTAATACCACAGATTAATTAAGAGCAAGATAAGCCATTGAAAAAGCAATTACAATGAAATGAAAACCCTTAGCTGCTTACAGGTGTTAACATACGCCAACTGGGACAGCAGCTAAGGGTTTTCATTTCTTTGTAATTTCGTTCTAACGTGCTGGCCCTGTTTATGGGGAGGTGCTGTGACTGATGTACAGTCCACTTGAAGACAGTGGCTTCACAGCTGCAACATCGTTGGCTTACACAGTATTTTTTTTCTTTTGTTTTTTTTTTGCGTGCACAGAATGGGAGGTAACTGAAGTCAAGTTAAAGCAAATTTCCTTCCAACAAACTTTGGGTAAATCAAGTGCGTTCCTTCCTCCAGTGTCTAAGCTCCAACTACACTGTGGATGGGAGACCTAGGCCTGTTTCTGTTCACGCTACCAATGCGCCCTCTGCTCTGCAAAGCCAATTGTCGAGGTTGAATCAGTGATCCTACAGCTATCGTCGGAATGGTCCAGGACGGAAGATAGAGCGTTATGGTCCGGTGAATTATTTCGTATCAATCCCTGGGTGATCTTATCGTTCTGGAAGGCACAATGGATGAAATCATGTATACATCTATCCTTGGAGACTGTGTCCATCCCCACATGCAGTTTGATTCTCCCCAACACAATGACATCTACTAGTAGGACAATACTACGTGTCACACAGTTCGCAGTGTACGTGCGTAGTTCAAAGAGCACCAGGATGGGCTTACTGTACTTTCCTGGTCACCAGACTCCCCAAATTATAATCCAACTGGGTGTCTGTGGGATCACCTCTATCGAGCTGTTCGAGCCATGGATCCACAACCAAGAAGCCTAATGCAGCTGGCCACGATACTGGAGTCAGCATGGCTGGACATTCCTGTTGAAACCGTCAGAACGTCTTTGATTCTCTTTCTGCACGTGTCGTAGCGGTCTACGGTGCTAAAGGTAGTTATTCAGGCTTCTTTTAGGTGATCACCTTAGGTTGACTGTTCAGTGTATAACAATTTTGTTACGACGATTGGAAAGATGGTCAGAGGTGACCTTTTTGAAGAAACCACCTCGGCATTTGCCTGGAATGATTTACAGGAAACCACTACAGATCTAAATCATGATTGCTGGACAGAGAAAACTCCATATTCCCGAATATCAGGGCAATGTCTTGTAAGTAGGCTGTTTAGGTTTCTGTATTGGTGACGCCGTGTAGCGCTCTGTATGAGGGTAGCTGGCTGTGCTGTTTGCGGTCTGTGGCTGGTTTGCATTGTTGTTTGCTGTTGTAGTGTTGTGCAGCTGGATGTTAACAGCGTGTAGCGTTGCGCAGTTGGTGGTGAGCCGCCAGCAGTGGCGGATGTGGGGAGAGAAATGGCGGAGTTTTGAAATTTGTAAGAATGGATGTCATGAACTGCTATATATATTATGACTTTTGATCACTATTAAGGTAGATACATTGTTTGTTCTCTATCAAAATCTTTCATTTACTAACTATGCCTATCAGTAGTTAGTGCCTTCAGTAGTTTGAATCTTTTATTTAGCTGGCAGTAGTGGCGCTCGCTGTATTGCAGTAGTTCGAGTAACGAAGATTTTTGGTGAGGTAAGTGATTTGTGAAAGGTATAAGTTAATGTTAGTCAGGGCCATGCTTTTGTAGGGATTTTTGAAAGTCAGAATGCGTTGCGCTAAAAATATTGTGTGTCAGTTTAGTGTTGATTAGAATAGGTAAAGAGCGAAATGTCTGAGTGCGTTCAGTTCTGCTCAGCTGTTTGAAAATCAAATAATGTAAAAGGTTTATCAGCACAGTAATTAATTAATTTTTCTAAGGGGACGTTTCATATGTCGACCCTTAGCCGAGGATACCTCACTGGAATCTTCTGATTTTTTTCTTGTAGTTTGTGCAATTAGTGCAACCTTTGTTTATTGCTAGCGCGTAATTGTAGAGAGAATTTCCTCTGTAGTTGTAGTTTTTCATTCTCGTACAGTAAAACAGTTGTGGCATACATGTAGATTTGCACCAAGTATTTCGCAGCTGCGCTTGCAATTAACGAGATATCATTTTCAATGCTATGTTAATGTGTTTTCTTATTTTGCTCTTCAAATTGTGCTTTTATGTGTTGTCGTGTGAAATATTGTGACAATAATGGCGTGTGAAAAACGTAATACTAGGATCCAAAGTAAGCTGAGAAATGAAAGTGAAGACGAAAGCAGTGTGTTAGCGCCACTGTGTAATGAATTAACTAATGTTCAATGTAGTAATTTGGTAATTGTGCATAGGGAAATGGAGCGGGCTGCAAGTAATTGTGTAGGCAGTGAAACAATTAGTGAACAGGGAAGCATTATCGATCGATCGGTCGGCAACAGCTTGCCTCAGGAATCCGAAATGATAGGACACAATCTTGCAAATACTGTAGATTCAGGTTTTGCGTCCTCGCCGTTTTCTCAAATAAGTCAAGACACATTTTCTGCTTTTCAAAATGCGAATATTGCCGCTTCAAATGCATTGCCGAATAGCACTGAGGAACATGTTTCAGACACCAGTGCATTGTTATTACAATTAATGCAACAAATGGGACAAAAGCTTCAAAAGTTAGACACAATGGAACAAAATCTTCAAAAGTTAGACACAATGGAACAACACCAGAGACAAACACAGCAACAGTTAGACACAATGGAACAAAATCAAAGACAAACACAGCAAAAGCTTCAAAAGTTAGACACAATGGAACAAAATCAGAGACAAACACAGCAAAAGCTTCAAAAGTTAGACACCACACTTGATCAAACACGTGAAGATTTAACTACTGAGTTACAGAACAGTGAATCGAAATGTCAAAAAGTCTGTAATGACGTAAAAACACAAATTTGTGAGCATTTTCAACCTATTTTTTCGCCGCATGAAAATGCATTACAGAATCATGAAGCAGCCATAAAAGAACTGCAAACCATTGTTCATGAAAATCATAAGACCTTGTGGGCTAAAATTGACTAAGTTGCATCTACCGATTCGGTTACGCTACTTGCAAAAACTCAGGAAAACTTAAAGGACACAGTAGATACGATTTCAACACAAATGGACGCTCTGAAACTTGGTTCAGAAAAACACACTGAGGAAATAAGTACACTATCAGAGAAAGTAGTCGAACTTTCGGATCAGTTCACTAACTTATCTGCGAAGGTAGATGATGATCTGAATGACACAAGACCTGTAGCCATCACTGACACAGAAGAGTATGAACAAATTAAGAAATTCAAACAAAATCAGAATCAAATTAATACGCAACACAAAAGAGAAATCCGGGAAGTTCAAGATCAGTTGGCACAAGTAATACAAAAATTACATATTTCAGAGGACACTCGCGCTCCAACACGGGAAGAGGGACTTAGAAATACGGAAAAGCCACAAAATAATAACACAGGGTATAATGAAAGAAATTGGCAAGTTGCACCGAATTTTGAGATGGAACCGCCGATACGACGTAACAATGACCGATATGCTACTCGCCGACACGATGATTTTGACTATAAGCTGTTTATTACTACACGTAAATTCAAAACATTTAAGAATTCTGGCAACGACATTCATCCACAAGCGTGGCTCCATCAATTCTCTCATTGTTTTCCTCCCAACTGGTCATTAGAGCACAGACTAGAATTTATGTGTGGCTACTTAGAGAATGAACCAGCTGAAAGAATGCGATCGGTCATTCACGATTGTCACAGTGAAGGAGAATTTTATCATGCCTTCCTCTCAGCACATTAGTCTCAAGCTACACAAGACCGAGTAAAACATAGCATCATAATGATGATGAAACATTTCGAACAATCTGAATTTTCCAGTCTTATGAAATATTTTGAAGACATGTTGCACAAGAATCTGTACCTGTCAAACCCTTACAGCCCCTCAGAACTCATCCGCATTTGCTTAATCAAATTGCCTGAACATTTACGACATATTATTTTGGCAGGACGTTGCAAAGAAGACATTGAAGCTTTTCAGGGACTGTTACAAGAAATGGAAATTGACACTGACAATCGCGGAATGCGAAAACAGAAGCACAACAATTACAGGTCACATCCGTCACAATTCCGCGATGACAGAAATAATAAATGGACACGACAAAGCTGTTCGTACAACGCAAATCGTGACCAAAACAGACACCACCCGTATGACAACTGTTGGCAGAGTAGTAATAATTACAGGGAAAGATCACCTCCCCGCAGTAATGACTATCACAGAGACAATCAGAGAAACAGGCAATATGGGAACCAAAATAATTATTATCAAGGGAGGCTGAATAACTTCAAACGCAACGGTCCAGCGCGCAGTTCCGATTCAGGGAGAAATTCTCCACCACGTGACCGACAAGAAAGAAACTATGGAATCTATCGACATGACGACAGACGATATAATCATAACGACAGACCTGAATTGCATCAGAACTGGTGGGATTCATACAGGGCAGGATCCTCTCGGCAAGGTGAATTTGTAGAAGTTAGGTCTCCTAATCCCAATAACGACGCGCGCCAACAAAGAGACAGACAATGACTCGCACCGCAGGCAGCCACGTGCGCCGGCTGGCTCAGCGAATAATGAGGGTGGTGGTTAGTGTTTAACGTCCCGTCGACAACGAGGTCATTAGCGACGGAGCGCAAGCTCGGATTAGGGAAGGATTAGGAAGGAAATCGGCCGTGCCCTTTCAAAGGAACCATCCTGGCATTTGCCAGAAACGATTTAGGGAAATCACAGAAAACCTAAATCAGGATGGCTGGAGACGGGATTGAACCGTCGTCCTCCCGAATGCGAGTTCAGTGTGCTAACCACTTCGCCACCTCGCTCGGCCAGCGAATAATAACATAGACGCAAACCTTGAGAAAAATTTTAGCATTCCTTACCGATGTATACAAAATGATAATTGCTTTGAAGTTTAAGCTCTGTCCACTAGGAAGATAAAGGATTGCACCACATTTCACATGTAAAACCATTTATTGAGAGATAATCTGCCTTTTAACTTAGTCTTTCCTATAAAATTTTTCACTTCACGTTACTAGTACTCTTTGTCAGACTTACAATCTGTTAACATGCAACAATGTTTGAAGTTAAATATGCAGTCTAGAACCTAGGGAACATATTTAGACAGTAATTACGAATGCATTGTTATAGTGAACAGATGATACAATGTTATTGTGTGTGTATATTCTTGCTTGTTAGTTGTATGATTACGTAATGACTATAAGGCTCGCATACTTAGAGTATATACCAGTTCTGCTGACGAGATTTTAATTAACATTTTGGTTTACTTGAGAATACATTCTGGATTTAAAGTACTTTCTGTGAGATTAAAGATGGCTTAGCATTTGGTTTCTTTGATAGCTACACGATTATATCACGACGCTACTAATGTGTGACACAATTTACATTGTTGCTTTTGCAGTGTATCTGTTTTTCTGAATTCTTCTGGAAAGTAAAACATGTTTTAGTAGTAACTTTGTGGTATAGCTAAAATAAGATAGCCTTTTTTGTAGCACAACAATACGTTACAGTGTAGTACTTTCTTGATCACAGTACTGTACGTAATAACTACGATATCTATACGCATAGCATTTCGCTTTTGTTTATTACGAGTTAAGTACATTGACTTCCACAGGACTTTGCTTATGGACGACGATAATTACGACACTTGGCACATTTTTTTCCCTTAAGTAATGACAGAGATTATATTACAACATGACACACAATTTAGCGCTACAGGATATGCGTATGAGTGATTAATTTTGTACTTAAAACATTTATGTTTAAAGATTTTTGAATTACAAAGAAAGTTTTCCGTGATACATTCCATTCCATTACTGTAATGTGTAACACCTGAGGGTGTAATTACATTAGTCCTCAGGGGGGTACACGCCTACTTTGTGTACCATGTGTCTGGCAAGCACAAGGAGCCCTAGCTAATATGGTATTTGCTTATACAACTTTACACATTGGTACCATATTTCTCTAACACATAAATTACACAGCTATTTGATCATTTAACTGAGAGAGACAAACATTTATTTTACTACATCAGTGACAGATGTTTACTTAATTACACAGTTGGATAACTTCACACTTATGAAATTGTATTTTGTCTGTACTTTCTGGACTGTTCATATTTTTTTTTGGAACCATTGTGATACTATGAGAGCTTTGAATGTCGCATTTGGTATGGGGTCATGATTTTTAAAGTACGATTGAGGTAGATGACACTATTGAAATGAGCAGAGAATTTTTTAGGTTTTGACATTATTGCAGGTAGTTACGACATTTTTGAGATTTGATTGAGGTACTACGATGTTATTGTTATGATGACTATGTGTATTATGCTTTTGAGGTATGTTTATGATCAATGAGATGATGCTATATGAGGAATCTGATTGTGCTATGGATTTATTATGATGAAATATTGAAGACATGTTGATGAATGTGAATATGTACATGTGTAATAAGGTAAAGAGTAATGAGTAGTGGTTAGGGACTCTGACTTGTGAAAAAGGAGGTTGGAAACCAAGAATCGTACTTTAAGAGTTATGAAATGTGTGTAAATGCGTGAATGCATCACAATGCAGGCGAAAATTTTTGCACACTGTTATATTCATAGGATTTTGTTTCTACACATTTGCAACGCAAATTCTCGACCTGTGAAATTTTTTATATGAGACTGTCACTGTAGTGCAAACTGGTGTCGTAAATATTTCGGTAAGAAAGTTAAGTGACCATCATGTAATCTGTCATGGGCACCCAGCTGCGTGACAGTCGCCCGGAAAAAAAGCCATTAGTGTGTGCCTTTCAGAGGCACAGGTGGAGAAAAAAAGGAGGCCATTATCCTCGCTATTGACATTTCTTTGTAGAAAGCATCGCAAATTCGACACGCTCAAACTTGAAAACATATGTTTATACTGTGGAGCTCTTAATTTATGATATTTACTAAAATGCCTAATGAAATGATGAGAAACATTTTACATCTATTGTTGTTCTAGTTGAGAGATTGCTCATTTTGTTTAATATCTAGTTTCTAGCTGCACTGCAGCATTGGTTAAAATAAAATTTAATAGCTGTACTAGTATCACTATTTTCTGTCTACAAACCCAGTAAAGAATAATTTTATGATCTACTTCCAAAAAAAAAAAAAAAAAAAAAAACGAGGGAGCGCAAAAAAACATTTCTACTTCACAGGAATTGCATACACAATTTTTGTCAGTGACATGGTAACTTGTCTGCTAGAGTAAGTTACAGTGATGCATCACTCTAGTGTTAAGATGTGACATAGGTATTAAACATGGCCATTTTTACTGTAATATTTTTTCTGCTTGAGCTTTGTCATGTTTAGATATAAGTTATTGCATTTGCTGCTGCTGTTTGCCAGGCATAATGTTACTGAATTTGACTTTGTATTACTCTGTTAAGCCAGTTTTACAACGGATTTATTTTTCTTGTTTGCTGCACATTGCCTTATATTAGTTGTAATATTGCATTTGCTTTGCTAATTTATGATGCTTGCTTTGCCAATTTGCATTTTTTATCATTGCTGTTTGTGTTAATTGTTTTGCACTGCTGCATTACCTCATCCCTTACTTTAGCATCTGAGCTCAATAGATTTAAGTTAGCTTAAGATGGGGTAGGCTATATAAGAGAACGAGTTGTGATGAATGGAAAGAAATGCATTGAGAAGCTATAAGAAAATGGTTTGGCCAAAAAAGTATTTAAAAGAGAATATGAACAAAAAAGTAGGGTTTAGGGACAACAGGTTTAGGTAGGATTTTCTTGGGAATAAATGATGAGGTAAGATAATGGAAAATAAATAATGAGGTAAGAAATATGTGAACATATAAATACAGAAAGCATGCTCGGATAGGATTTTTTTTGCAGGAGCAAATGTTGAAATAAGAGGAAAGATCTATGGAATGAAGTTTTGGATTGGACTGCAGTAGCAAATGTTACAATGAAAACAAACCCTGTCCTTTTCTTTGTGTTATCCCGCTATGTGTTTGTGTACCTTTGTGTATTTGTCTTCTTCCTGTCTTTATGTGTTTATCTGATGAGAGTTATTTTGTAAAATTTTTCTACTAATATGTTATTTACTTTGTAAAGATGTTTAGACATTATTAATTCTGTTCTGTTTCAATGCTCATGTGTGAAATTAATGTTTCGAAAACTATTCTAATTATTTTATATATTTGAGTATGTCATAATTCCTGTAACACTGATGTGCATGTTTATTTTTATTCTTTTGTAAGGCCTGTTTTACTACAAATGCTATCTGTATTGTTATGTGCTTTAATGTTGTATTTTGTACCTTTGTTATTGTATTCTTATGTTATAAATTTGTAATTGACACCAGTCCATCAAATTAAGTAACTTGTAAGTTACATTTCACTGCACACATTTCTGTTGGTCATAATATTTGCACAGTATGTGAGAAGTTGGAACTGTTAGTGCTTGCACGTGTGTTAATAATTCAGCAAGTGACTCGTTAACAGCATTGCTGGTTTTAAGGGCAGTTCCAAAAACTTTGTGAGTGCACAAGTGGTGGTTATGGACTTGCTATATTGGCCGCAAGTCTCTTCAATGGTGATTGTGCACCCGCACAGTCACAACAGATGGCTGCTGGCCATCTCTACAAGGACTACAGTGGGTCTACACCTTTGATGACTCACCAATACCATTATTTCTACAAGGACTGCAGTGGGTCTGCACCTCTGGTGGCCCACCAATACCATACTCTCTACCAGGATTACAGTTGGTCTGCTCTGTAATGGCCTACCTACCAGTATTCTTCAAAACTTCGACTGACTTTGCTGTGGGTTTGCTCTGATGTGGCCCATTACCTGTCTGCATGTCAAGAGTCAGCACTGTCTTTCCGTTGGAAGGACAACACTACTTCTTCAAGACTGCATGGAAATCCAATACTTCCGTGTGCATTTTCTTTTACTGCTCAGACTTTGAGAAAAACACTGCTATTTTACTGTGATGAACGATCAGGACTGTCTTTAGGGACTATGAGAAAATTTTAGCTTTTGACCAGCATTGTACCAATACGTGTGTGCATTTGATTTATTTGTTATTGTAATTGTGAAAAACTTTTTCAAATCTGTATTGGCCACTGCCCAAAACAATTTGTAAAATTATTTGTGGGGAGCATGGGGGCTATGTAAGTAGGCTGGTTAGGTTTTTGTATTGCTGACGCCGTGTAGCGCTCTGTATGAGGGTCTTTGGCTGTGCTGTTTGCGGTCTGTGGCTGGTTTGCATTGTTGTTTGCTGTTGTAGTGTTGTGCAGCTGGATGTTAACAGCGTGTAGCGTTGCACAGTTGGAGGTGAGCCGCCAGCAGTGGCGGATGTGGGGAGAGAAATGGCGGAGTTTTGAAATTTGTAAGAATGGATGTCATGAACTGCTATATATATTATGATTTTTGAACACTATTAAGGTAGATACATTGTTTGTTCTCTATCAAAATCTTTCATTTGCTAACTATGCCTATCAGTAGTTAGTGCCTTCAGTAGTTTGAATCTTTTATTTAGCTGGCAGTAGTGGCGCTCGCTGTATTGCAGTAGTTCGAGTAACGAAGATTTTTGGTGAGGTAAGTGATTTGTGAAAGGTATAAGTTAATGTTAGTCAGGGCCATGCTTTTGTAGGGATTTTTGAAAGTCAGATTGCGTTGCGCTAAAACTATTGTGTGTCAGTTTAGTGTTGATCAGAGTAGGTAAAGAGCGAAATGTCTGAGTGCGTTCAGTTCTGCTCAGCTGTTTGAAAATCAAATAATGTAAGAGGTTTATCAGCACACTAATTAATTAATTTTTCTAAGGGGACGTTTCAGTCTTAACAGCTGTACTGCCTCATTCGTTTGGTCCCTGATGCACGATCTTATTACTATTTATTCGCATCTCTCAATATCCTCACTGCACAGACTACAGAAACGCGCTAATAACTGCAGGCCCAGGAACTTGGTGCTATGACCCTTGCACTCCATTCAGTCTGTCCAGACAACTGATGCCAGGTCTGTAAACGTGCAACTTTGCACCCTTCCGTGTCTCCACGTCCTCCTTTCAGTTCGCCTGCAAAATGCAAAACTGAGTCAGCAGCTCCGCCTCCCCCCATGATTGGAGAGATGTTGACCAAAGGAGAATGACAGGAGATTACTGCCATGCACTCTAGATCTTAGTACGCGATTTTCTTGTATAAACATTAAATTGTCATCCTGTTTCGTAACATGGTGGCCTTTCATTATTAATCACTACTCTGAGTGCTCTAAGTAATCTTTAATTGAAATCGTGAATACACAGAATTAATTTTCCACAATAATATTTAATAGTTCATTATGAACCGCCTTTCGGCTTCCTAGGTCATCTTCAGATAACTTAATACTGAACAGATATTTCTAACAACTTCAGCGAGAGTTCGTAGCTGTACAAAGATTGTTGTTTGAAGATATGTGACATTTTTCGACATTACTGATAGAGAATCACAAGCGTAATGGAATATCCAAAGTGAGTGTGAACAATTAAATCTTATATTAGAGTATATTCTAAGATTAAAAGCCGGCTGGAGTTGCCGAGCGGTCCTAGGCGCTTCAGTCTGGAACCGCGCGACCGCTACGGTCGCAGGTTCGGATCCTGCCTCGGGCATGGATGTGTGTGATGTCCTTAGGTTAGCTAGGTTCAAGTAGTTCTAAGTTCAAGGGGACTGATGACCTCAGTGGTTAAGTCCCATAGTGCTCAGAGTCGTTTGAACCATATGAAAGATTAAAACTACCGTATGTAACTGTATAACCCAAATATGTTGTACAAGTGAGTAATGTCATAGACTGCTATGTTATATGGACAAAGTGGTGAGTATGATGAACAGATTGAAAAGGGGGCGGGGAGGGGGTTGGAAAGGAGGCAGAGGGGAGAATGGAGTCTATGGAATGTGGGCGTGGAACAGTTATAACAAGTATATTCTCTGACGGTGAGTCAAATATTAACTTGCTGCTGCTCTTTAGTGTGAATAATGGAACTATGTTTGGTCATTAGGGAACGAATCAGGATTCTTTAATTGTTGTTTATGAAGGATTAAAATTTCGAGTAATGTTAGTTTTCTGCCTTTGGTTTCTCTGTGGAGAAGCTTCCACTTTACAACATATAAATGACATTCATGCAAAACACGTTCAGTAGAAGATGGAATACTTCTTTCTCAGCCTTCAACTCCTTTCATGCTGAAGTCTAGTAGCACAGATATTTGGCTTATGAATTCATATACTTTTCATGTCTGAATATACTGTAATGTAAGATTTATTTGTTCAGAGTCTCTTTGGGTATTGCTTTATGCTTGTCTTCTTGTATCGATATAGTCGTGAAATGCCACACATCTTCGAACAACAATTTTTGCACAGCTATGAAATCTTGCTGAAGTTGCGTGCACTATCTGTTTAGTATTAAGTTATCAGACGATCCCATAGCGAACCGAAAGCCGGTTCATAGCGTACTGTGGTTGTTGTGGTCTTCAGTCCTGAGACTGGTTTGATGCAGCTCTCCATGCTACTCTATCCTGTGCAAGCTTCTTCATCTCCCAGTACCTACAGCAACATACATCCTTCTGAATCTGCTTAGTGTATTCATCTGTTGATCTCCCTCTACGATTTTTACCCTCCACGCTGCCCTCCAATGCTAAATTTGCGATCCCTTGATGCCTCAGAACATGTCCTACCAACCGATCCCTTCTTCTAGTCAAGTTGTGCCACAAACTTCTCTTCCCCCCCAATCCTATTCAATACCTCCTCATTACTTATGCGATCTACCCACCTTATCTTCAGCATTCTTCTGTAGCACCACATTTCGAAAGCTTCTAATCTCTTCTTGTCCAAACTAGTTATCGTCCATGTTTCACTTCCATACATGGCTACATTCCATACAAATATTTTCAGAAACGACTTCCTGACACTTAAATCTATACTCGATGTTAACAAATTTCTCTTCTTCAGAAACGATTTTCTTGCCAGTCTAAACTTTATATCCTCTCTACTTCGACCATCATCAGTTATTTTACTCCCTAAATAGCAAAACTCCTTTACCACTTTAAGTGTCTCATTTCCTAATCTAATTCCCTCAGCATCACCCAATTTAATTTGACTACATTCCATTATCCTCGTTTTGCTTTTGTTGATGTTCATCTTATATCCTCCTTTCAAGACACTGTCCATTCCGTTCAACTGCTCTGTCAAGTCCTTTGCTGTCTCTGACAGAATTACAATGTCATCGGTGAATCTCAAACTTTTTACTTCTTCTCCATGAATTTTAATACCTACTCCGAATTTTTTCCTTTACTGCTTGCTCAATATACAGATTGAATAACATCGGGGAGAGGCTACAACCCTGTCTCACTCCTTTCCCAACCACTGCTTCCCTTTCATGCCCCTCGACTCTTATACCTACCATCTGGTCTCTGTACAAATTGTAAATAGCCTTTCGCTCCCTATATTTTACCCCTGCCACCTTCAGAATTTGAAAGAGAGTATTCCAGTTAACATTGTCAAAAGCTTCTTCTGAGTCTACAAATGCTAGAAACGTAGGTTTGTCTTTCCTTAATCTTTCTTCTAAGATAAGTTGTAAGGTTAGTATTGCCTCACGTGTTCCAACATTTCTACAGAATCCAAACTGATCGTCGCCGAGGTCCGCTTCTACAAGTTCTTCCATTCGTCTCTAAAGAATTAGCGTTAGTATTTTGCAGCTGTGACTTATTAAACCGATAGTTCGGTAATTTTCACATCTGTCAACACCTGCTTTCTTTGGGATTGGAATTGTTATATTCTTCTTGAAGTCTGAGGGTATTTCGCCTGTCTCATACATCTTCCTCACCAGATGGTAGAGTTTTGTCATGACTGGCTCTCCCAAGGCCGTCAGTAGTTCTAATGGAATGTTGTCTACTCCCGAGGCCTTGTTTCGACTCAGGTCTTTCAGTGCTCTGTCAGACTCTTCACGCAGTATCTTATATCCCATTTCGTCTTCATCTACATCCTCTTCCATTTCCATAATATTGTCCTCAAGTACATCGCCCTTGTATAAACCCTCTATATACTCCTTCCATCTTTCTGCTTTCCATTCTTTGCTTAGAACTGGGTTGCCATCTGAGCTCTTGATATTCATACAAGTGGTTCTCTTCTCTCTAAAGGTCTCTTTAATTTTCCTGTAGGCAGTATCTATCTTACCCCTAGTGAGACAAGCCTCTACATCCTTACATTTGTCCTCTAGCCATCCCTGCTTAGCCATTTTGCACTTCCTGTCGATATCATTTTTGAGACGTTTGTATTCCTTTTTGCCTGCTTCATTTACTGCATTTTTATATTTTCTGCTTTCATCAATTAAATTCAGTATTTCTTCTGTTACCCAGGGATTTCTATTAGCCCTCGTCTTTTTACTTAAATGATCGTCTGCTGCCTTCACTACTTCATCCCTCAGAGCTACCCATTCTCCTTCTACTGTATTTCTTTCCCCCATTCCTGTCAATCGTTCCTTTGTGCTCTCCCTG
This sequence comes from Schistocerca americana, assembly GCF_021461395.2. Lineage (NCBI taxonomy): Eukaryota > Metazoa > Arthropoda > Insecta > Orthoptera > Acrididae > Schistocerca > Schistocerca americana. The sequence continues at coordinate 137,327,473 of NC_060126.1, read as the reverse complement.
AAACTCTCTACAACTTATGGTTTAGTCAGTTTATCCAGTTTCCATCTCCTTAAATTAGCACCTTTTTGTAGTTTCTTCGGTTTTAATCTACAGTTAAGAACCAAAAGATTGTGGTCAGAGTCCACATCTGCCACTGGAAATGTCTTACAATTTAAAACCTGGTTCCTAAATCTCTGTCTTACCATTATATAATCTGTCTGATACCTTTTAGTATCTCCAGGCTTCTTCCATGTATACAACCTTCTTTTATGTTTCTTGAACCAAGTGTTAGCTATGATTAAGTTATGCTCTGTGCAAAATTCTACCAGACGGCTTCCTTTTTCATTTCTTACCCCTCAATCCATATTCACCTACTATGTTTCCTTCTCTCCCTTTTCCCACTGACGAATTCCAGTCACCCATGACTATTAAATTTTCGTCTTCCTTCACTACCTGAATAATTTCTTTTATCTCATCATACATCATCAAGTTCTTCATCATCTGCAGTGCTAGTTGGCATATAAACTTGTACTACTGTAGTAGGCATGGGCTTTGTGTCTATCTTGGCCACAATAATGCGTTCACTGTGCTGTTTGTAGTAGCTAACCCGCACTCCTATTTTTTATTTATTATTAAACCTACTCCTGCATTACCCCTATTTGATTTTGTATTTATAACCCTGTATTCACCTGACCAAAAGTATTGTTCCTCCTGCCACCGAACTTCACTAATTCCCACTATATCTAACTTTAACCTATCCATTTCCCTTTTTAAATTTTCTAAACTACCTGCCCGATTAAGGGATGTGACATTCCACGCTCCGATCCGTAGATCGCCAGTTTTCTTTCTCCTGATAGCGACGTCCTCTTGAGTAGTTCCCGCCCGGAGATCTGAATGGGGGACTATTTTACCTCCGGAATATTTTACCCAAGAGGACGCCATCATCATTTAATCATATAGTAAAGCTGCATGTCCTCGGGAAAAATTACGGCTGTAGTTTCCCCTTGCCTTCAGCCGTTCGCAGTACCAGCACAGCAAGGCCGTTTTGGTTAATGTTACAAGGACAGATCAGTCAATCATCCAGATCGTTGCCCCTGCAACTACTGAAAAGGCTGCTGCCCCTCTTCAGGAACCATATGTTTGTCTGGCCTCTCAACAGATACCCCTCCGTTGTAGTTGCACCTACGGTACGGCCATCTGTATCGCTGAGGCACGCAAACCTTCCCACCAACGGCAAGGTCCATGGTTCATGGGGGGCATAGCGTAGGATTAAATAAATATTATTGTGGGACATTAATACTAGGTATTCAAGTTTTTAACATATCTATGTTACTCTGGGTACCGACAGAATATTCCATAAATATTAATCTATAATTACATTATGTATGGAAAAGTTCTTAACACATAAATTTTACTAGTCCTCTTCGACTACTTAGGCATTATATTATAAAAATTTATTCCCCAATAAAAAATGCTGTTTTGCGTTTTTTGTTTGTTTTTCTTTTGTAAATGCAATTCCGAACTGACTATTGTTCCACGATTATCACTAATGTTTTCACTGATAGGCGTAACAGATCGGTAAAGTGTACTAAGATTACGTAAATTTTTAAATTGTTCATTACAGTGATCCCAACTACCACTTGTAGCTATTACTCTCACGGCCGTTTTTTGCATTTTTTAAACTGTATACGTTTCGTCACTTTGATGTCCAGAAAAGTATCCCACAACTTAGAATTGAGTGAGTCTAGGAATAGCAGTAGTAAATAGACGAAAGAGGATCCGCGCAGGATTCATAGAAAGAGAAAGAACCCGATACGACTGTCAAATGGAACGAGAGTAGATGACATAAGAAAACATGCAAGAAGGGCATCGATTCTTATAAATGAAAAACATAAAGCATGAAAAACTCTAGACGAGACCTTCAGCCAATAGTTGATGTGAAGTGACAATGCGTACCGCTGACCATGGAGTCCACATTATTTCGTGAACCGATTGTAGCAACACTAGTCATTCTTGCTTTAGTTACTGTATGGAAATAAATAAGTCTAAAAACTGCGTTCAAAAAGGAACCTGCTGGAGGCTGTAAAATGAAAACCACTGAAGGGATCATAATGCCACTGCATACGGAAGGCTTTCTGGTCCCTATAAGGGTGCTGAGTGTCTAAATTTGCTCCTGGAGTCATGGCCGCTCCCCCATGTAACGACAGAACGGACACCTGAACGCATCTACGGTCCACTTCACTAAATCGTGCTGAAAACAGCGAAATCGTTGCTTCGAAAGAAGAGCAAAAGGGTGTAGGGCGTTTCCTGACAGCGGAGGGAGAGTGGGGAATGGAAATTCATCAAAGAATGGCACAAGTGCCTGGAGAGCACTGAATGCCCTTTGCAAGGGTCAAGGCGTTGCACAAGCGATTTAAGGAAGGACAGACATTGTTGGCCGATGATTCACGCTCTGGAAAGACATCCGTATTACCGGTACCGCTGTTAGGCAGGTGGATACCCTCATAATTGAAGACCGACGATCGACGGTGACAACCATTGCCCCACAATGCGGACTGAGCACCCTATCGCAGCGGATATGCAGTGCCCTAGATATAATTGCGGCTTTCGCCAGTGAATTTCCGTTCCCAGGACTCCTTCCGCTGTTAAGAAACGCACTACATTCCTTTAATTTCTTTAAGGTCAGTACCGCCATTAGAATGTTGTTTATTTACAGTGTTACATTTACACTTACACAACAATGATTTCGGCTTCAAAGTTCCATTATCAAGTGTTTTATGTGTTATACATTGCCTAAGATGGCATACTGTCGTATTAAAATACACCATTAGACTCAATTTCTGGCAGAGTATACTACTTTGTTTCATTATGAGTACACCATCTTGACTTGTCCTTTCGAAGCCTCCATTTTTCTATTTTCAGCACCACTGACGAGGAGAAGACCTCAGAGATGGCCAAGCGATTCGGTTCGTATTTAGTACGTCGCCTGTGTACAAGGTAAAACGAAGGAAGGTTTCCACTCTACGGTATTTTAGCTCAACATTATCTCACTTTTGAGAAAACTTCCCCTAAATTTCATGACGCGCAATCGATTCTAAATTGACAGGACCGATAGATAATTGAAACCTGAGCGTTTTTCATTTACATATATGGCTCCTGCAAACGCATATTTTCCTAGAAATCGAGGAAAAAGCTTTCTTGACTGCCGTTTACGTACCAATACGGTAAGACGTGTTCAACGAAGCGACCAAGGTATCTGGCTGATTAGCAGAGAACCCGTTTTCGATTTTCATCTGCATTCTGCAAATTTTTTTATTTGTATTTTTTTCGTTTCGAAATTGATAGACATAGGAGGGTTAACAAAATTAATAAATCTTAGAGAATAATATCGATGTAGGCAAACAAATTGCTCAAACGACTTGAATTAGTAAAGAATTAGAAATTTAATCACGGTCGATTTACAAAGTCTCTTTCACTCATTCTATTACATGTCCTCAATTTAATTTGAACATCTAGATGATTGGTACTTGTCACATGAACATTCCAAGCAAATACACTGGAGGCAGCAAGAACACCTAACGAATGCGGTCTTCGCACAAATACATCGTCCCTTCCGAAGATTCGGAGCAAAACAAAGATGGATTACATTCAAAATTATTTGTTTTTCGGGGAATAATTTTCATGCATACCACGCATACGACAACATTGTGTGAAAATTCGTTGCTGAAAGCTGATCATGAATTATGCCGTGAATTGGTATTCCATCCGCTCATTTGTGCAGTTGCGACTGGGTTTCCAGAAGCTGACTGTAAATTTGAAGCATCGGAACAAAGGTTTTAGCTTGGCGGCAAGAATAAACATCACATGATTGGCAGAAAAGCTTGCAGTTTGGCGGAATTACATCTAACGTCCAAGTCTGTTGAACGTCGTCATCTACAGATATGCTGTCACACAGGACAATGTTAATTTGTCCACCCCATATATCCAGTATCAGACAAAACGTGGTATCAGCTACGTATAGTTTTCAAATGTTCTGAAGATATGTTTGCTAAATTGAAACCCTCTGTTTCCAGGATTTGGAGCAAATGAAGTAAACATTTTTTAAAGAGTCGGTTAAACCACTGAGCTGTTCCATACCCACAGGTACAAATTAATCATTTTCTTATAAGCACGGCAAAAATATAGGCAACAATTTTCCTGACGCTTTGCTGAAATATTGCGCCGTGTACGAATGCGTTGTTTTATGCGCACTTCCTAGTGCAATAAGGCATAATTCTTTCCATAATGTGATAACGTGAGTCGAATTCTCGTCTTGACAGCAATGCTAATAGGAACTGTATTTATACAAAGAGGCTTAAAATTTTAGTTCTTTACTAATCCAAGTCGTTTGTTGAATTTATTTGAGTTCTTTCTTTCTTTCTCTCGCTGACGCCATAGGCCCGCAGCGACTGCAGGGTCAGTGTGGTTACAACGGATTTGGCAATGTTAGTGTTAGGGACGGCCGGATGCCCCCCTTCCTGCCGCCACCCCATACCCCCTAGGACAGAATCAGTGTACCCCAACTGTCTGCGTCGAGTGTAAATCGTGAAATAGTGCGGACGTGTTTTCAAATGTCTGCGACGCGTGCAACTGAGGCGGAACGTGGGGACCAGCCCGGTATTCACCTATCAGGATGTGGAAAACCGCCTAAAAGCCACATCCAGGCTGGCGGGCACCGGCCCTCGTCGTTAATCCGCCAGGCGGATTCGATCTGGCGCCGGCGCGCCTACCCGAGTCCAGGAAGCAGCGCGTTAGCGCTCTCGCCTACCCTGGCGGCTCTGTTGAATTTATTTGAGTACTTTGTTATTATTCCTTATTGATTTCTTTAGCTTATTAACCCCCAATTCCTACCAGTATTGTTGCGATAAATAAATAAATAAAGAGCAGGACGCAAGTGGGAATCGAACACAGATTCTCGCCGGCCGCGGTGGCCAAGCGGTTAAAGGCGCTACAGTCTGGAACCACGCGGCCGCTACGGTCGCAGGTTCGAATCCTGCCTCGGGCATGGATGTGTGTGATGTCCTTAGGTTAGTTAGGTTTAAGTAGTTCTAAGTTCTAGGGGACTGATGACGTTAGAAGTTAAGTTCCATAGTGCTCAGACCCATTTGAACCATTTGAACCACAGATTCTCTTCTTACCAACCAGATGCCTTAGTTGCTGCGCCGGCGTTGTTTTCGTTTAGCAGTGTACCTTACACTGAGGCGTCGAAAGTCATGGGATAGCGATGTGCACATACGAAGATGGCTGTAGTGTAGCGTACACAAGGTAGAAAAGGGAAGTGCATTGACGGAGCTCTCATTTGTTCTCAGATGATTCATGTGAAAAGTTTTCCGACGTGATTATGACCGCACGACAGTAATTAACAAACGTTGAACACGGGACGTTGGTTGGAGTTAGACACACAGTACAATCGATTTCGGACATCGTTAGGGAATTAAGTATTCCGATATACACAGTGTCAAAAGTGTGCCGAGAATACCAAGTTTCAGGCAGTAGCTCTCACCACGGGTAGCGCAGTGGCCGACGGTCTTCACTTAACGACCGAGAGCAGCGGCGTTTGCGAAAGAGTTTTAAGTAGTAACAGGTAAGGAACACTGCGTGAAATAACGGTAGAAGTCAATACGAGAGACTGCGGAGAAATTTGGAATTAATGGGCTATGGCAGTAGATGACCGACGCGAGTGCCTTTGCTAAAACGCACAACATTGCTTTCAGCTCCCTCCCCCCTCCCCCCCCTCCCCTCCCCCCCTGGGCTCATGACCATGTCGGTTGGAACCTAGACGACTGGAAAACCGTGGCCTGGTCAGATGAATCCCGATTTGAGTTGGTAAGTGTGGTGTCACCGCAAGACACCACACTTGCTAGGTTGTAGGCTTCAAATCGGCCGCGGTCCGTCAGTACACATCGGACCCGCGTGTCGCCACTGTCGACGCTAGCAGACCGAGCGCCGCCACTCGGCTGGTCTTACGAGACAAGCTAGCGCACTGGCCAGTTCTACAGCCGACTTTTATAGGAACGGTTCGCTTGTTATAGCTTCAGAGAGCTCATTTGCAGAGACGCTAGTTAGCATAGCCTTCAGCTAAGTCATTAGCTACGACCTAGCTAGGCTCCACATGCAGTTTATGCATTGCCAGTTGATCCATATGTGTGAAGCAATCAGAATTGTAAAGAAGTATTCGCAGTTCAGTCTATAACTGCACTTTTAGATATTATTTTCCAAAGTCAAGATCGACTTTCACCGCTGATGCTGAATTAAAGCTAAATATTTAATTGTATTCCTGTCTACTAAATTTCTAATCACCTATGATGTTCCAGATGCATCCCGTCAAGTATAGTTCATTGATCCTCACGTCAGCCTACGTTATCAACGCGTGCAATTAATGGCCACCCATCGTGACCAGACTAAGAGTCAAATTGCGTGCCTCAGCCCGGGTCACCCGTTTTCCATGAGGCCCATAGTTCCGCCTCATACATAACAGTAAGAGCTAATGGCTTGGTTCGAGTGTGGCGCAGACGCTATGAAGCCATGGTTCCCGATTGTCAACGAGGCACTGTGCAAGATGATGGTTGTTCCATAATGGTTTACGTGCAGTGGACTGCGTCCTCTGGCTCGAATGAAACGAACATTGACTACAAATGTTTATATTCGACTGCTTGGAGACCATTTGCAGCCACTCATGGACTTCATATTCTAAAGCAAAGACTGAATTTTTATGAATTGCAAACGCCGGGCCACAATTTTTCGTGGTTGGTTTGAAGAACATTCTGGGCAATTTGACCAATGATTTGCCGGCCGGGGTGGCCGAGCAGTTCTAGGCGTTACAGTCTGGAACCGCGCGACCGCTACTGTCGCAGGTTGGAATCCTGCCTCGGGCATGGATGTGTGTGATGTCCTTAGGTTAGTTAGGTTTAAGTAGTTCTAAGTTATAGGGGACTGATGACCTTAGAAGTTGAGTCCCATAGTGCTCAGAGCCATTTAAACCATTTCTGAACCAATGATTTGGCCACTCATTGAAGGTTTATGGGACATAATCGAGAGGTCAGTCGTGCACAAAATCCTGCACCGGCAACACTTTCGCAGTCATGGACGGCTAAAGAGGCAGCATGGCTCAATATTTCTGCAGGAGACTTCCAACGACTTGTTGAGTCCACGGCGCATTGAGATGCTGCACTGCACCGCGCAAAAGGAGGTCCGAGGCGATATTAGGACGTATCCCATGACATTTGCCACCTCAGTATACATGTACATAAGCGGCAGTCGAAAAAGTTTCTTTCCTAAACATCTAGGAAAATATGCGTTTGCGGACCCCACGTAGGTTTATGAAAAATGCTCTGTCTTCAATTATCTATCGATCCTGTCAATTCTGAGTCAATTGCGCACCATGAAATTGTCTGCCCCCGGTAGCTGAGTGGTTAGCACTACAGAGTGTCAATCCTAAGGGCCCGGGTTTGGTTTCCGGCTGGGTCGGAGATTTTCTCTTCTCAGGGACTGGGTTTTGTGTTGTCCTCATCATTTCATCTCCATCGACGCGCAAGTCGCCGAAGTGGCGTCAAATCGAAAGACTTGCACCCGGCGAACGGTCTACGCGACAGAAGGCCCTAGTCACACGACATTTCATTTCACCATGAAATTTAGAAATTTAGGAGTAGATCGAAAATACCGTAGAGTGGAGACATTTAATTTTAGGTTGTACACAAGCGACCTGCCAAGTATGAGACGAGCCGGTTGGCCGTATCTGAGGCCTTCCCCCTGCAGTAGACGGTCGACTCGTGCACGTGCTCGCGCTGTCGTCGCGTGGGTGTGCGCACATGTCCCTCTAGCGGCGGGTTTGGGGCTTCAGCGCTCTGACAGGGACCACACACTCTTCTGTAGGAGCTGGCATTACGACCCTTTTGGCGGTTTTTTTTATGCACCCTCCATTTCAACTTAAGCACTGCTTTACGCATCCGAAATCTGTCTTCTTTGAAGATGCGTTATACGAATAAAAGCCATTGCATTTGGTTCGAATGCTCGCGGATGCTCGCCTCCTACAAATACGACTGCAGCTTCCGGGGACGCCTAAGACTGCGTGCTATATTAAGGGGAGAGGCAGAGACAAAGAGGAGGAGTAAACTGATCTGAACGGTAATTTGGCGGAGGAAAGGGTGCACGCTTTTATGCAGAGGAGTAATGGCGCCGCGGCGACTGCTGGGGGCGGGGGGCTGCGGAAAGTGGAACGCTGTAAGGGAGAATGAGCGGCGAGGGGCGAGGGCAGCTCGGGGAATGACGCGCTGCCGGGGGGCGGCTGTTTGCCCAGAGTATGATTCATGCCCGCCAGCCGCCATCAGCCCCCACGCGTCGCCATCTCCCTGCCCGCTGCTCTACGCTGCCACCCTCGCGAATGACAAACACCGCCTCCGAAACCTGGCGGAAAACTTAACTGCGTTTTCCCTGTACGCCCTTCTACGGCTGCAGGACTGCTCGCGCATATTATCACGGTCCACGGCGGGCCAAGCCGTTTCAAGCGCTGAACATAACAGAAAAATGAATATTTCTTATTTATTTATTCATTAACATTACAGAGGGACCCACTGCACTGGCAACTATGGTGGGTCGTTTGCCACTAAAAACTAATAACAAGCTACAGCAACAGACTCTTCGCCTGTTCCTACAGCTTTTCTCAGTGCTGTTCTTTTTCATGTCTACTAGAAAATGAAATTGTTAATTACTAAGACATGTGATACATAAATTAAATATAGCAAAACGAGAACAAATTCTATTATATTCTTAAGAAGAAAATAAAAGAAGAAAGAAAAGATTTAGATAATCAAAGAAGTCCCTATACTGGATATTTCAGATGTGATTGCTTCGGTAAACGTTTCGAGCCCGTCTCATTTGACAGAGCGTGTTCTATTTTACAATGACTACCACTATATATATGTGTGTATTTTCTGAGGTTAGCTCTATGTGGTTCGTGTATGAAGTATGACAGTTCTATTTTTACTACAAATATTTCCTCCCAGTGCCATAAACGGAAGAGGAATCTCCAAAAGGTGACCTCGAACATCGTCTCCTCGAATGGATGTGAAATCTTATAAAACTGTGTTCTCTTAGGATTCTATTGGTCGCTGATTAGGAATCCGATTTCAGAAATAGAGCAAATGGAAATGGGGGATACAGTTTAGCGGATCAAAAATGGTAAATTTAGCTTATGCTTATCCATTACGGATATTTTAGAACCGTGACTGTATATTAATGTAAATAAATTATACACAACTGCAAACAGTCACTTGTTTTCATTAATAATGCTTTATTACATTAACCGGTTTTCGAACCCTTTCGGGTTCATCTTCAGATGATTTCGGGAGAATCCGGGAAGTTACATCATTACTGGTAGTAGCATAATGCTGGGTGCTGGTTCTATGGCAGAAAGATGGGTCACACTTTAATGTATCGCCATGACTGTAGATTATCTGTCGATATGGATGTGAATTTAGTTTTTACTTACTGCGACAGTATAGGCGGCTTTTTTCGTATCTGTCTGCCTCCATTTTGATGTCCAGAACACTTTCACACGAACTATATTAGTTCACACTTTAACAGTGACACTTTACCAGCATCCAGCATGCGCTTTACAACTGTTGCTTATAAGAAAGATCTTGACAGAGAGATATGGCATAAGCCTACTTTGTACAGAGATGTAATTTGTTGTTCTTTACATGTGTTAAAGTCGATACAAGGGCAAGTTTTTTCATCAGAATGGTGATAACATGAGAGCACTAGAGAAAATAATAATAAATTACTACAAGAATAAATTTCAAGTGATCTGTTATGTTATTTCTATTTGTATGTTACAGGCAGTTTTTTTTTTTTTTAGCAATTATCATGTTTGGCACAAACATGAATCCCAAGGAATCAATAATACAGAGTTATTGTATCTGCAGTGAGGTGCAGCTGTCTGTATGACTAGGACCTGTATATTTAAATTAATAACAAATCTTCAGATGAACTGTTGGCTTATTTCTCTTGTTACGTTAACGTGATCTGTAGTATTATCAAGAGCAGATTCTGTTTATTTTAGCTAAAGGTATATGTATAAGAGCTAAAGTGATTGTAATGGATTAAAGCTGTTTGAATGGCTGCACATTTAATATTTTAAAAAACCATGAACAAAAATTCTTTAACTGTTGACTTATTTTTATTCTAACATTAGAGTGATCTGGGATATTGGTAAAGGCAGCTTATGTTTGTTCCAGCTAGAATTAATATGTATAAAGTACTGATTTATGTTAGCAATGGAGGGCTTTAACATTTACAGATATGGTACGTGTCTTATTCTGTGGTTGTATATTACATAGACACCAGTGTGGTTAGGATGTAAGGAGAGGGGTGGTGGATCATTTGGAGGGGGAGGGGGGGGGTTGGGGAGCTGGTGTAGGTTTTATTGGGTGGTTACTTGTTTTGAACTAGTAGATCTTCAAAGTTCTGAAGGAAAAATTTGTTTCTCAGTTCAGTTTGATCGTTGAGTAGGTAGTCAGCACCTAAAAATTGCGTATTCATTACAGTAAACACTAATCACGTATACATATCCTATAAACTGACTCGTTCAACGTTGTTCTGACATTGCGATCACAGAATCGTTCAGATGATCTGCGGAACATGTAATTCTCGTCTACGGGTGCACTGAATGCAGTGAAGAAGCGACTCGATGACGATATGCTGAGCTGTTCCCGCAGCTACGCAACCACACCACAGTAGATATGCATTTATTTCACAAAAGCACAGATATTTCTTGGAGCAAAACGGAATAAAATCATCATTAAATTACTAATCTGTAATGAGCCAGCGGAAACCATAGGTTAGTTCTATCCAAGTACTCTGAAAATGTTCCTGAACAATCGCCTAAATTTTGTCAGCAGATTTCTAGTTCATCGTGTATATTATACATTTTAAAACTGTGGGCATGTTATAAACACCATTTTAAAGTTTTAAAGTCTGCCCGACAACGATATCATGAAGAAACGTTTTGCAAAACAATAGCTCCGTAGTGCATAAGAACTGTCAATTATTCTAGTATTCTAGTATTGGTATACTATTTGGTCTACTTCTCTTTTTAGTTCTGCACGTACATCTGCTGTTTCCTTTACGTTGAATTAAAGTTCGCCATACAATAGTCATACAGAGGAGATGAAATATAACTTTTAAATAGAAACTTAACGGTCTTGAAAGTAATTGTGAGCCAGTGAAAGCTTTGGAATTTCAAGAACAAGGACAATCAATACATCCGCTGCTCTGACCTGACGCCTCTTGATTATTATTTTTGTGTATGCAACGAACGCTTGGTGCACCTGGTAGTGGTGGGAGAATTTTCTACGCAGATATTCTGCCTGTATCCAATTTGGTGGTCGCCATTTTGAACACCTTCTGTGATGTTGAATAAACAATACATTATCTTTGCTGACTGTGAGGCGCATGTGGATTGATGTTCATTGTTGTTCCTGACATTCCAAAGCTTTTACTCGCAAAGGATTACTTCCAAATTGTTGTATTTCGCCGACTGATCTACCGGCTCATTCAGTTTGTGAGCACCTTTTCAGTCACGTTGTATAATGACAGTACGATTTTTTGTAATCATTTTTTATATGAATCAGTCACGGTCATGTAGTGTGATGACATTTACTCGCTGTTTCAACTGTGTGCTGCCGATACGACTTTTTCTAAGCATTATCTTCCACATACTTCACTGAGCATCAACTTGTGTACTTACAACTGTCTGTTTCTCTCATAATGTATGTAATTTTTCTGATGTACTATTGTTTGCGTGCAGTTGTTGCAAAATGTTAGAATAACTTATGGCGTATTTTACATTCGACTGTCAACTGTGTAATTCGTTCCTCTAAAATTTTTTTACACATGCACAATGTAATAAGTAATTTTAGAATATACTTCTAAACTGAGCCTGTATGTATGTTGTTGTTCATCTACATTGCATCTACATTGATACTCCGCAAGCCACCCAACGGTGTGTGGCGGAGGGCACTTTACGTGCCACTGTCATTACCTCCCTTTCCTGTTCCAGTCGCGTATGGTTCGCGGGAAGAACGACTGTCTGAAAGCCTCCGTGCGCGCTCTAATCTCTCTAATTTTACATTCGTGATCTCCTCTGGAGGTATAAGTAGGGGGAAGCAATATATTCGATACCTCATCCAGAAACGCACCCTCTCGAAACCTGGCGAGCAAGCTACACCGCGATGCAGAGCGCCTCTCTTGCAGAGTCTGCCACTTGAGTTTATTAAACATCTCCGTAACGCTATCACGGTTACCAAATAACCCGGTGACAAAACGCGCCGCTCTTCTTTGGATCTTCTCTATCTCCTCCGTCAGCCCGACCTGGTACGGATCCCACACTGATGAGCAATACTCAAGTATAGGTCGAACGAGTGTTTTGTAAGCCACCTCCTTTGTTGATGGACTACATTTTCTAAGCACTCTCCCAATGAATCTCAACCTGGTACCCGCCTTACCAACAATTAATTTTATATGATCATTCCACTTCAAATCGTTCCGTACGCACACTCCCAGATATTTTACAGAAGTAACTGCTACCAGTGTTTGTCCCGCTATCATATAATCATACAATAAAGGATCCTTCTTTCTATGTATTCGCAATACATTACATTTGTCTATGTTAAGGGTCAGTTGCCACTCCCTGCACCAAGTGCCTATCCGCTGCAGATCTTCCTGTATTTCGCTACAATTTTCTAATGCAGCAACTTCTCTGTATACTACAGCATCATCCGCGAAAAGCCGCATGGAACTTCCAACACTATCTACTAGGTCATTTATATATATTGTGAAAAGCAATGGTCCCATAACACTCCCCTGTGGCACTCCAGAGGTTACTTTAACGTCTGTAGACGTCTCTCCATTGATAACAACATGCTGTGTTCTGTTTGCTAAAAACTCTTCAATCCAGCCACACAGCTGGTCTGATATTCCGTAGGCTCTTACTTTGTTTATCAGGCGACAGTGCGGAACTGTATCGAACGCCTTCCGGAAGTCAAGAAAAATAGCATCTACCTGGGAGCCTGTATCTAATATTTTCTGGGTCTCATGAACAAATAAGGCGAGTTGGGTCTCACACGATCGCTGTTTCCGGAATCCATGTTGATTCCTACATAGTAGATTCTGGGTTTCCAGAAATGACATGATACGCGAGCAAAAAACATGTTCTAAAATTCTACAAGAGATCGACGTAAGAGATATAGGTCTATAGTTTTGCGCATCTGCTCGACGACCCTTCTTGAAGACTGGGACTATCTGTGCTCTTTTCCAATCATTTGGAACCCTCCGTTCCTCTAGAGACTTGCGGTACACGGCTGTTAGAAGGGGGGCAAGTTCTTTCGTGTACTCTGTGTAGAATCGAATTGGTATCCCGTCAGGTCCAGTGGACTTTCCTCTATTGAGTGATTCCAGTTGCTTTTCTATTCCTTGGACACTTATTTCGATGTCAGCCATTTTTTCGTTTGTGCGAGGATTTAGAGAAGGAACTGCAGTGCGGTCTTCCTCTGTGAAACAGCTTTGGAAAAAGGTGTTTAGTATTTCAGCTTTACGCGTGTCATCCTCTGTTTCAATGCCATCATCATCCCGTAGTGTCTGGATATGCTGTTTCGAGCCACTTACTGATTTAACGTAAGACCAGAACTTCCTAGGATTTTCTGTCAAGTCGGTACATAGAATTTTACTTTCGAATTCAATGAACACTTCACGCATAGCCCTCCTTACGCTAACTTTGACATCGTTTAGCTTCTGTTTGTCTGAGAGGTTTTGGCTGCGTTTAAACTTGGAGTGGAGCTCTCTTTGCTTTCGCAGTAGTTTCCTAACTTTGTTGTTGTACCACGGTGGATTTTTCCCGTCCCTCACAGTTTTACTCGGCACGTACCTGTCTAAAACGCATTTTACGATTGCCTTGAACTTTTTCCATAAACACTCAACATTGTCAGTGTCGGAACAGAAATTTTCGTTTTGATCTGTTAGGTAGTCTGAAATCTGCCTTCTATTACTCTTGCTAAACAGATAAACCTTCCTCCCTTTTTTTATATTCCTATTAACTTCCATATTCAGGGATGCTGCAACGGCCTTATGATCACTGATTCCCTGTTCTGTACATACAGAGTCGAAAAGTTCGGGTCTGTTTGTTATCAGTAGGTCCAAGATGTTATCTCCACGAGTCGGTTCTCTGTTTAATTGCTCGAGGTAATTTTCGGATAGTGCACTCAGTATAATGTCACTCGATGCTCTGTCCCTACCACCCATCCTAAACATCTGAGTGTCCTAAATGGCTAAGCAGGGACGGCTAGAGGACAAATGTAAGGATATAGAGGCTAATCTCACTAGGGGTAAGATAGATACTGCCTGCAGGAAAATTAAAGAAACCTTTGGAGAAAGGAGAACCACTCGCATGAATATCAAGAGCTTTGATGGAAACCCAGTTCTAATCTGAGTCTATATCTGGTAAATTGAAATCTCCACCTAAGACTATAACATGCTGAGGAAATTTATGTGAAATGTATTCCAAATTTTCTCTCAGTTGTTCTGCCACTAATGCTGCTGAGTCGGGAGGTCGGTAAAAGGAGCCAATTATTAACCTAGTTCGGTTGTTTAGTGTAACCTCCACCCATAATAATTCACAGGAACTATCCACTTCTACTTCACTACAGGATAAACTACTACTAACAGCGACGAACACTCCACCACCGGTTGCATGCAATCTATCCTTTCTAAACACCGTCTGTACCTTTGTAAAAATTTCGGCAGAATTTATCTCTGGCTTAAGCCAGCTTTCTGTACCTATAACGATTTCAGCTTCGGTGCTTTCTATCAGCGCTTGAAGTTCCGGTACTTTGCCGACGCAGCTTCGACAGTTGACAATTACAATACCGATTGCTGCTTGGTCCCCGCATGTCCTGACTTTGCCCCGCACCCGTTGAGGCTGTTGCCCTTTCTGTACTTGCCCAAGGCCATCTAACCTAAAAAACCGCCCAGCCCACGCCACACAACCCCTGCTACCCGTGTAGCCGCTTGTTGCGTGTAGTGGACTCCTGACCTATCAAGCGGAACCCGAAACCCCACCACCCAAGTCGAGGAATCTGCAGCCCACACGGTCGCAGAACCGTCTCAGCCTCTGATTCAGACCCTCCACTCGGCTCTGTACCAAAGGTCCGCAGTCAGTCCTGTCGACGATGCTGCAGATGGTGAGCTCTGCTTTCATCCCGCTAGCGAGACTGGCAGTCTTCACCAAATCAGATAGCCGCCGGAAGCCAGAGAGGATTTCCTCCGATCCATAGCGACACACATCATTGGTGCCGACATGAGCGACCACCTGCAGATGGGTGCACCCTGTACCC
This sequence comes from Schistocerca americana, assembly GCF_021461395.2. Classification (NCBI taxonomy): domain Eukaryota; kingdom Metazoa; phylum Arthropoda; class Insecta; order Orthoptera; family Acrididae; genus Schistocerca; species Schistocerca americana. The sequence goes on along the minus strand of NC_060126.1, from coordinate 137,312,069 downwards.
TTCATGGCATCCGGAAGGACCCTTTCCACATCTGGAATGACTCCCCCCGGTATGCACACGGAGTGCACATTGGTTTTCTTCCCCTCTCTTGCTGCCATTTCCCATTACGCGCCTGACGTTGGAGCTCCCAACTACCAGTAAGCCCACCCTCTGCGACTGCCCGGATCTTGCAGACTGAGGGGCAACCTCTGGAACAGGACAAGCAGCCGTGTCAGGCCGAAGATCAGTATCAGCCTGAGACAGAGCCTGAAACCGGTTCGTCAGACAAACTGGAGAGGCTTTCCGTTCAGCCCTCCGGAAAGTCTTTCGCCCCCTGCCACACCTTGAAACGACCTCCCACTCTACCACAGGTGAGGGATCAGCCTCAATGCGGGCAGTATCCCGGGCAACCACAGTCGTAGTCCGATCAGGGGATGCGTGGGACGAGCTGGCCGTCCCCGACAAACCCCCATCCGGACCCCCACAGTGATGCCCATTGGCAACAGCCTCAAGCTGTGTGACCGAAGCCAACACTGCCTGAAGCTGGGAGCGAAGGGATGCCAATTCAGCCTGCATCCGAACACAGCAGTTGCAGTCCCTATCCATGCTAAAAACTGTTTTGCAAAGAACGTCTGAACTAATCTACAGAGAGCGCAAACAAATCGACAAAATTTAAACGGTTATTAAAATACAAGATTGCCTAGTAAATGCAGTAATGCTGCTACTTGCGCACTGCTGACACTGCTCGGCGGCGGAAGGAGACTACGCGAATTTACACTATTCAGGTACTAAAACGCGATGCTACAACTCTCAAATACTATAATACGCCCGAAATTTATGAATTAAACAATGCAAGTACCAAAAACACGCAAAGAAATTAAGAATTAAACTATGTAACAAATGAATGAGCTAGGAGTATACGACTTGCTGCTGCAGCTGCTTATCCAACGGCGGCAGGGAGTTGTGGTCTTCAGCCCTGAGACTGGTTTGATGCAGCATTCCATGCTACTCAATCCTGTGCAAGCTTCTTCATCTCCCAGTACCTACTGCAGCATACATCCCTCTGAATCTGCTTAGTGTGTTCAACTCTTGGTCTCCCTCTACGATTTTTACCCTACATGCTGCCCTCCAATACTAAATTGGCGATCCCTCGATGTCTCAGAACATGTCCTACCAAACGATCCCTTCTTCTAGTCAAGTTGTGCCACATGCTCCTCTTCTCCCCAATTCTATTCAATACCTCCTCATTAGTTATGTGATCTACCCATATAATCTTCAGCATTCTTCTGTAGCACCACATTTCGAAAGCTTCTATTCTCTTCTTGTCTAAAGTATTTATCGTCCACGTTTCACTTCCATACATGGCTACATTCCATACAAATACTTTCAGAAACGACTTACTGACATTTAAATCTACACTCGATGTTAACAAATTTTTCTTCTTCAGTAACGCTTTTCTTGCCATTGCCAGTCTACATTTTATATCCTCTCTACTTCGACCATCATCAGTTATTTTGCTCCCCAAATAGCAAAACTCCTTCACTACTTTAAGTGTCTCGTTTCCTAATCTAATTCCCTCAGCATCACCTGGCCTAATTCGACTACATTACATTATCCTCGTTTCGCTTTTGTTGATGTTCATCTTATATCCTCCTTTGAAGGCACTGTCCATTCCGTTCAACTGCTCTTCCAGGTCCTTTGCTGTCTCTGACAGAATTACTAAGTCATCGGCAAACCTCAAGGTTTTTATTTCTTCACTATGGATTTTAATTCCACTGCGAATTTTCTTTTGATTCCTTAACAGCTTGCTAAACATACAGATTGAATAACATCGGGGATAGGCTACAACCTTGTCTCACTCCCTTCCCAACTACTGCCTCCCTTTCATACCCCTTGACTCTTATAACTGCCATCTGGTTTCTGTGCAAATTATAAATAGCCTTTCGCTCCCTGTATTTTACCCCTGCCACCTTCAGAATTAGAAAGAGAGTATTCCAATCAACATTGTCAAAAACTTTCTCTAAGTCTACAAATGCTAGAAATGTATGTTGCCTTTCCTTAATCTTTCTTCTAAGATAAGTCGTAGGGTCAGTATTGACTCACGTGTTCCAACATTTCTACGGAATCCAAACTGATCCCGCCCGAGGTAGGCTTCTGCTAGTTTTACCATTCGTCTGTAAAGAATTCGCGTTAGTATTTTGCAGCTGTGACTTATTAAACTGATAGTTCGGTAATTTTCACATCTGTCAACACCTGCTTTCTTTGGGATTGTAATTATTATATTCTTCTTGAAGTCTGAGGGTAATTCGCCTGTCTCATACATCTTAGTCACCAGATGGCAGAGTTTTGTCAGGACTGGCTCTCCCAAGGCTGTCAGTAGTTCTAATGGAATGTTGTCTACTCCGGGGGCCTTGTTTCGACTCAGGTCTTTCAGTGCTCTGTCAAATTCTTCACGCAGTATCATATCTCCTATTTCATTTTCATCTACATCCTCTTCCATTTCCATAATATTGTCCTCAAGTACATCGCCCTCTATATACTCCTTCCACCTTTCTGCTTTCCCTTCTTTGCTTAGAACTGGGTTTCCATCAAAGCTCTTGATATTCATGCGAGTGGTTCTCCTTTCTCCAAAGGTTTCTTTAATTTTCCTGCAGGCAGTATCTATCTTACCCCTAGTGAGATTAGCCTCTATATCCTTACATTTGTCCTCTAGCCGTCCCTGCTTAGCCATTTTGCACTTCCTGTCGATCTCATTTTTGAGACGTTTGTATTCCTTTTTGCCTGCTTCATTCACTGCATTTTTATATTTTCTCCTTTCATCAATTAAATTGATGTATGCAGGTTGTTAATTTTGAGTTGACAAACCAGAGTAACTCGAAAAATAAGCATCACACGAAAAAATTTATAGAATCCAAAGTTGATTCTTTTCGAGTGGGACATCTGCTAGTGCTAAAATTGCCCTCCACCTCAGCCCCTGGGGGTGGGGCGGGAGGCAACTTTAAAATTTCAAATGAGAACCCTCATTTTTTATTGCAGAATCAGACTCTACATAAAAAACTAAGTACATTTTGTCTTAAACATTTCTTTTGATTCTTGGTAGTTGGCGCTGTAATTCAAGAAAATCCATGTTCTCATTTTTGCGTGGAAAATGGTTACGGATAAATAAAAAATACTTATTTACTTCGTCAATTTTGATTCGCTGAAACTAAAACTCTCCCTCTCTCCCCATAGGGTGGGGTTTGAGAGAGAGGAATTACATTAATTTTTTCCGCAGATTCGGATAAGTTTTGTTTGTTTCGTGGTCATGAGTGCACACAATTTTTAATTATCAAACAAATCATATGACTAGCTAAATAATTTATTATTTGCAAATACTTGCAAATAAGTGAATTTCGGGGTGCTTGTTTCTAGTGAGTCCTCTCGTCTCTTACTTTCGGCCTGCTTGTTGTCCGTAAATACTTTGCATCTCACCGTTTTATGAAATCAAATGTTCAAAGTGATGACCTCCAACTTCGATGCATTTATTGAGTCGTACTGTAAATTAGGTTCGTGAGTCAGATAGTGTTTTTAGTTAATGAGTTCACTCGTTAGTAAGTAGGATTTTTGGTTAGTTAGTTAGCTAGTCAGATGATTTGTTTGGTAATTACAAGTTGTGTGGACTCATGACCACGAAAACAAGCAAAACTTATCCGAATCTGTCGAAAAAATTAATATTTGGGTCAACATTTGTGAGACTCTAATTCATCTCTCTCAAACCCCATCCTTTAGGGAGAAAGGGAGAGCTTTAGTTTTAGCGAATCAAAATTTACGAAGAAAATAAGTATTTTTTATTTATGCACGATGTAATAAGTAATTTTAGATTATACTTCTAAGCTGAACCTGTATGTATACAGGGTGTAAATTTTAAGTTGACAGACCAGAATAACTCGAAAAATAAGCTTCACACGAAAAAATTTATAGAATCTAAAGTTGATTCTTTTCGAGGGGGACATCTGCTGGTGCTAAAATTAGCCCTCCACCACAGCCCCTGAGGGTGGGGTGGGAGGCAACTTTAAAATTTCAAATGGGAACTCCCATTTTTTATTGCAGAATCAGATTCTACATAAAAAACGACGTACATTCTGTCTTAAACAATTCTATGTTCTCATTTTTGCTTGGAAAATAGTTACGGATAAATAAAAACGAGAACATGGATTTTTTTGAATTACAGCGCCAACTACCAAGAATCAAAAGAGTTGTTTAAGACATAATGTACGTAGTTTTTTATTCGGAATATGATTCTGCAATAAAAAATGCGAGTTCCCAATTGAAATAATAAAGTTGCGTCCCACACCATCCCCAGGGGGCTGGGGTGGTGGGCTAATTTTAGCACCAGCAGATGTTCCCTCGAAAAAAAAAATCAACTTTGGATTCTATAAATATTTTCCTGTGAAGCATATTTTTCGAGTTATTTTGGTTTGTGAACTTAAAATTTACACCCTGTATATACAGAGGAGTGCAGAAGAAAGTAGACACTCTTTGACAGTCAGTATTAATGGAACAAAATGACATATCGTTACAATTTTGTCTGTTCAATGTGGCTTCCATTAGCAGCCAAAGAAGGTCGATGCCGTTGAACGTTGACCAAACTATGGCTGTCAGTATTGCCGGTCTGGTAGCTGCACAGGACGCTTCGATTGTTACTCGTAGCTCGTTCAGTGCAGCTGGCTTCTGTTGCTAAACTTCAGTTTTCTAGGCCCCCATAGGTAGGAGTCAAGAGGCTTAAGGTCTGGAGACTGTGGTGGGTACCCCTCTTCAACCCATCCATCGTCCAGGTAGATTTTCTTCCAAGTTGGGCCTATCATCCGTGTAGCACTGAGGCGGAGAGTTATGTTGCTGTGGCAAAATCTTTCATTTCTAAACACTCATCGGATGGCAGGTAAAATCGTTTTTCATAGTCTATGAAGATACACCTCACCAGCTATGTTACCTTCAAAGATGAATGGGCCAATCAAACCACCAGGTGACAGACCACACAACACATAAAAGCCCGGTAGATTAACATGTTTGTCCACGTATACGTGAGGATTTCCAGCAGCCCAGTGCATTCAGTTGCGGCGGTTTAAAGTACCATTTAGTGTGAATTGCGCCTCGTCAGACATGATAACCATCCCTGCAAACCGTACACCACCGCGAAGCATGCCTTCAAACCACTCACAGTACTCCATCCTTGGATCCTGGTCTTCCTCGTTCATGGGGTGCAGAGATCTTGAAATGTACATATTCCACTTTGCAGCCTTCAGAATTCGTCGTACCCTTGATCAGCTTTCCTCCCTTTCACGTCCACCCTGTTTCACAGATTTCTGAGGTGACCTAGTAGTTGGCATGAGTGGCCGAGCGGTTCTAGGCGCTACAGTCTGGAGCCGCGTCACCACTACGGTCACAGGTTCGAATCCAGCCTCGGGCATTGATGTGTGTGATGTCCTTAGGTTAGTTAGGTTTAAGTAGTTCTAAGTTCTAGGGAACTGATGACCTCAGATGTTAAGTCCCATAGTGCTCAGAGCCATTTGAACCATTTGACCTAGTAAAATGATGCAATACAGCAGCGCTGGAAGCTGGGCGTTTTGACGTTCTTGATCTGCCAGGTCTGTCCTTATGCACATCCTGAAAAGCACCGTCGGTTTCAGATTTATCCTGAATAGCATAAATTGTTGTACGTGTAGATGACTGAGTTCCGTACACATTACGCCATTGCCGTTGTACATCCATCTTGTTTTCATACGTCCAGTACCATCTCAGTACGTCCTTGCCTTGCTCGAACGACAATCTTACTTCATTTATTGCTGCTCTGTCATCTGGTGGAAAACAAGAGCCAAGATCTGTTGAGAGGGAAATGGACTACGCTACTGCATAGTTTTGCAACGATATGCCGTTCTGTTCCGACGATATTACACTACTGGCCATTAAAATTGCTACACCACGAAGATGACGCGAAATTTAACCGACAGGAAGAAGATGTTTTTCAGAGCATTCATACAAGGTTGGCGCCGGTGGCGACACCTACAACATGCTGACGTGAGGAAAGATTCCAACCGATTTCTGATACACAAACAGCAGATGACCGGCGTTGCCTGGTGAAACGTTGTTGAGATGCCTCGTGTAAGGAGGAGAAATGCGTACCACCACGTTTCCGACTTTGATAAAGGTCGGATTGTAGCCTATCGCGATTGCAGTTTATCGTATTGCGACATTGCTGCTCGCGTTGGTCGAGATCCAATGACTGTTAGCAGAATATGGAATCGGTCGGTTCAGGAGGGGTATACGGAACGCCGTGCTGGATCCCAACGGCCTCGTATCACTAGCAGTCGGGATGACAGGCATCTTATCGGCATGGCTGTAACGGATTGTGCAGTCACGTCTCGATCCCTGAGTCAACAAATGGGGACCTTTGCAAGACAACAACCATCTGCACGAACAGTTCGACGACGTTTGCAGCAGAATGGACTATCAGCTCGGAGACCATGGCTGCGGTTACCCTTGATGCTGCATCACAGACAGGAGCGTCTGTGATGGTGTACTCGACGACGAACCTGGGTGCACGAATGGCAAAACGTCATTTTTTTCGGATGAATCCAGGTTCTATTTACAGCATCATCAAGGTCGCATCCGTGTTTGGCGTCATCGCGGTGAACGCACATTGGAAGCGTGTATTTGTCATCGCCATACTGGCGTATCACCCGGCGTGATGGTATGGGGTCACGTCTCGGTCGCGTCTTGTTCGCATTGACGGCACTCTGAACATGAACGTTCATTCGATCCCTGCGAAACCCTACATTTCAGCAGGATAATGCACGACCGCATGTTGCAGGTCCTGTACGGGCCTTTCTGGATACAGAAAATGTTCGACTGCTGCCCTGGCCAGCACATTCTCCAGATCTCTCACCAACTGAAAACGTCTGGTCAATGGTGGCCGAGCATTTGTTTCGTCACAATACGCCAGTCACTACTTTTGATGAACTGTGGTATCGTGTTGAAGCTGCATGGGCAGCTGTACCTGTACACGCCACTCAATGCCCAGGCGTATCAAGGCCGTTATTACGGCCAGAGGTGGTTTTTCTGGGTACTGATTTCTCAGGATCTATGCACCCAAACTGCGTGAAAATGTAATCACATGTCAGTTCTAGTATAATATATTTGTCAAATGAATACCCGTTTATCTTCTGCATTTCTTCTTGGTGTAGCAATCTTAATGGCCAGTAGTGCAACTATCGAAGAACATCTACATTTTTCTGTATCCCTCTGTATTGACTGTTCTTTCGAACATGGCACATGTTCTTTCGAGAACAGGCACCGCACATGTAATAGTAACAACCTATCTTTCTCGCCGTTTCGGAGTCTTTTGTTCAAAAAATGGTTCAAATGGCTCTGAGCACTATGGGACTTAACGTCTGAGTTCATCAGTGCCCTAGACTTAGAACTACTTAAACCTAACGATCCTAAGGACATCACATACATCCAGGCCCGAGGCAGGGTTCGAACCTGCGACCGTAGCAGCAGCGCCGTTCTGGACTGGAGCGCCTAGAACTGCTGGGCCACAGCGGCAGTTAATCGCATCATTTCCTGGAGATGGTCTGACAAGGAGCTTGCAAGCGATCGTCTAACATAACGGGCTGCGTTCTGCATCTGCATGGGGAGGACCGAGTGTTCATTAGAGCGACAAACAGGGACGGGGGCGGGATTTGGCGGACCGAGGTCGCAGCTGCCGCTTTATTGCCTTTATTAGCGACAGAGAACAGGGCGCGCAGGTTATTTTGTTTAGCAGCCATAAAAAGGAGGCTTCGTTTCCGGCCCACGTGCCTCGTCGCTGCTTGTTGGCGGTGCGGTGCATCCATCCCATATCCCCGTGTCTCCGATACTGCCGCCGCCGAGAGACCCTTTCTCCCCCGCCTGGGCCGCTCTCTCTTTACATTTGCGTTCGCGTGCCGCGGCTGATGCCGCATTCGCTAGTGAATGGTGGCGCAGCTACCTCCGATAAAAAGCTTCCGCCCTCTCTTAAACGCTCCAATTAATACGGCTTCCCCATCACGACGTTGTGGTCCGTACCATTTTTTGTTGTTGTTGCTACGTACGAATACTGTCTACACGCTTTGGTTAGCTCCGGCCTTCCCGCCTTCACAGCCGAGTTCCGCTAAGGCCGTAGCTGCATGGGACGAGGCAGCTAGCGTTCTCGGGCACGCCGACGGGATATTCAATGTCACGAGGCAGAGCGCCGCCGTCACACGGCATGAGCTGGTCAATGTGACTGCGTGTTCTTAGCGCTTCAGGCGGCAGTTTTTTTGTTTTTGATATGGTTTTAGGGCGCAAAACTGCTACGGTCATTAGCGCCTTGTCTGTGGCTTAGGGAAAGGTACAAAAAAAAGAAAAAAAAATAGAAAACCAAAACCGAAATCAGCAGCAATGGGAGTGAAACTCAAAAAGTGGGGAAACTAAAAAACAGAGCGAAAGCTTAGAAAACCACTATAGAAGAGAGGGGGTTGTTTTCCCCAGAAAGAGCTTCAAATGGTCGACATCATATCACTGACACTAATAAACTCGAGGACGCGATCGGCTCCACATTTCCTCTCTTGATCATATGCTAGTCATGTTTTTTTGTCTGTACATCTACAACTACATCTACATGAATATTCTGAAAATCGCATTCAAGTGCAAGGCAGAAGGTTCATCGAACCACCTTCAGAATGATTCTCTATTATACCGATCTCGTATAGCGTGCGGAGAAAACGAACACGTATATCTTTCCGTGCGAGCTCTGATTTCCCTTATTTTACTACGATGATCGTTTCTCCCTACGTAGGCTGGCATCAAAAAAATATTTTCGCATTCGGAGAAGAAAGTTGGTGATTGAAATTTCGTGAGAAGATCCTGCCGCAACGAAACACGCCTTTGTTTTAATGATGTTCACCCCAAATCCTGTATCATTTCGGTGGCACTCTGTCCCCTATTTCGCGGTAATACAAAACGTGCTGCTCTTCTTTGAACTTTCTCGATGTACTCCCATCAGTACTATCTGGTAAGGTTTCCACACCACACAGCGGAATTCTACAAGAGTACGGACAAGCGTAGAGTAGGTAATCTCTTTAGCAGATCTGTTAGATTTTCTAAGTGTCCTGTCAATAAAACGCTGTCTTTGGTAAGCCTCCCCACAATATTTTCTGTGTGTTCCTTCCAATTTAACTTGTTCGTAATTTTAATTCATAGGTATTGTTGCAGGTTTGTCGAAAGCACAACAGCAGACAGCAAGCAGGCAGCGGCTAAGCTAGATTTCTATTTCTAAATAAAACTTCCAGACTGTAAGATTTGATATTGCGTAATGATAAACATTGGGATGGCGAGAGTCACTATTCCTATGAAATGTCATTCCAAGACAAAGATTTTAGAATGAAGTATACAGGATGTCCCATTTATTTTGACCGCTCTAAATAACTGTTTGAACAAATGTTTCAAGCAAATTTTCTTTAGCTGTCAGGGTGACATCAATCAGGAAGGTTGCCTTCGTTGTAGCTTTGTTTTTTACAAACATATGAACAGTGGTATGACCTTTTTAAACGGCAGCCTGTACTTTTTATTCGGTAATTCATTTCTTCTCCCAAAGACCTATTCAAAAATGTATCACAGTGTACCATTCACTTAAACACAACGTTATTAATTACATAACACAACATTGACGTTGACGCTCCCAGCGCTTAGTGCAGCTACTCGGGGTAATGGAACACATCCATGTGCTGATGTTGACAGAGGACAAATACAAGCACAAGTAGAATGCATACAAGTCGTTTCGTCAACCATCGTCAGCTGAAGAGTTGTGTGAGTTGAATGTACACCAACGAAGAGAAGAAGGTAGAAATGCTGCTCATTTATGGGGAATGTAAGTTAGCAGAACAGTAATTGAAATACTTTTTTCTTATGTATGGGTACATTTAGTATAGTAGTGTAGTCCTTTTAAATACTATGGTGTAGAGTCGGCATAGAGTAAAGGCTGTCCTTTCTACAAACTCCGTCGACATAACGTTTCTTTTAGTGTTGTTGTTGAAGGTAGACGAAATGCTACGCAGGCAGCGGATCTGTACAGAAAGTGATATCCTGACAAGAAACCACCTTCCCGACGAATGTTTTCTCGTCATGTTGCGACGCTTCAGGAAACGGGAAGTTTCAATCCACGACAACGCAATCGTCGTAGCACTCGCACAGACGAAGCTGCTGAAGTTACTGTTCTCTCTTCCGTTGCTATGAACCCACATGTGAGCACACGACAGCTTAAACATGAGATTAGAATTCCTAAAACCAGTGTACATTGTATTCTTACACGTCATCGGTTCCATCCTTACCATGTACACCTACATCAAAAATTGCATGGGAATTATTTCCAGAATCGTATCAGTGGGTACTGCAGCAAATCCTCGCCAACCCCAAGTTATTCTCCAATGTTCTATTTACCGATGAATGTTTCTTCTCAAACAAAGGATAGGTAAACACAAGGAACATGCATTATTGGTCCAGCGACAACCCACGATGGCTTAGACAGGTGGAACATCAGCGTCAGTGCAGAGTTAACGTCTGGTGTGGAATGCTTGGCCCTTATTCCATAAATGGTAGTCTAAATGGCACAGCGTATGGCGACTTCCTCAGACGAATTCTTCCTCCTCTTCTGGATGAAGTGCCGCAAAGAACCAGAATGCTTAAGTGGTATCAACACGACGGATGTCCAGCAATTGGTGCCTTGTGTGCACGTCGTTTTCTGAACCGAAGGTATCCTGCCAGATGGATTGGTCGAGGAGGAGCAGTTACTTGGCCTGCTAGGTCCCCTGATTTAAATCCTCTGGACTTTCTTCTTTGGGGATGCATTAAAGATGTTGTGTGTCGCGATATTGCAACAACTTCAGAGGACATGCAGGAACGTATCGTGCTTGCTTTTAATTCTCTTCAGCAGGCAACACTGGAAGCAGTAAGTAATTCTTTCATTCAACGAGTGCACCAGTTTATCGGTGTTAAGGGTCAACACTCTGAGCACCTTTGAATGTTCTACTCCTGGGCGATGGTACGGAAGAGTCAAAGTCAATTTTGTGTTATGTTTTTACTTGGTTTTCATTTGCTTTCTGACAACTTCAGCAAGTGGATGAGTTTGTGATTTCGGGCTCAAAGTCAGTGTTGTGTTATGTAATTAATAACGTTGTGGTTCAGTCAATGGTACACTGTGATACATTTCTGAATAGGTCTTTAGGAGAGGAAATGAATTACCGAATAAAAAATACAGGGTGCCATTTAAAAAGTCATACCGCTATTAATATCTTTATAAAAAAACAAAGATACAATGAAGGCAATGATGCTGATCGAAGTCCCCCTGACGGCTAAAGAACATTTGCTTGAAACATTATGCAATTTTCATTTGGACAAGCAGTTATTTAGTTTGGTCAAGATAAATGGGACACCCTGTATATTAAAAAAGACAGAGTAAAACTTCGGGCGATCTTCATACATAATATACGTCTAAACAATACTATGCTCAACAAAGTGAACAGTGGTATATAAAGAGGGTACAATGTTAGTAAAGGATTTCTATAAAAATGAAACAGCTTAGTCGGTTGGTATGTTGATGCGTGACTCGGGGAGGTGGGGTGGTCTTTCTCTCAGCTCTGAGCGGGTTACTACCTGACAGTAGTCATTCCTAGCTGCGCAGTGCTGGAGTCTCGCCTCACACTTCTTCTCTTCAAGAATAATGGCGTTGTTCGGGATTTGTATCCTCTTCGCTTTCTAATCTGTGCATCTTGCCGTCCTTTGCAACCCGTCTTTCTTCGTCTAACAGATGCAGTCGCGGTCCGGCGAGGTGCTGCACATGCTTCAGCTAGGAGTATGTCATAGTGTGCGGGGGCGAGGACTGTGCCACGATAGGACCAAACATTGTTTGGCAGTAACGTGACTTGCTCTCACTCTCTCTCTGGCGTCTACAACGGTAGCATGCAGGAGTCAGAATGACATGACCACCTTACATCTTTATATCAAATTTGGAAATTTGTGGTAAGATCTTATGGGACCAAGCTGCTGAGGTTATCGGTCCCTAAGCTTACACACTATTTAGTCTTACTTAAACTAACGTACGCTAAGGACAACACTCACACCCAAGTTCGAGGGAGGACTCGAACCTCCGACGGTGGAAGCCGCGCGGACCGTGACAAGGCTCCCTAGACCACGCGGCTTTACATAAAATTACATTTCTTTATGTATTTATAATTTTCTTTTTTTGTGCGGTGGGAAAGTACGATTTCGTTTTTCTAAATGTTATTCGGACGGGAATACAGTTTAGCATATACAGTGCCCTCGTCAGCTACATACAGCATGATAATGCTACTCACTCATTTACTGAGGAGTAGTTCAACAGCTTTGAATAAGAGAAATGAGACATTACAAGCTTCAATACGTGAAGATACTAGCCTCAACCAAAGGAGACGGAAAAAAACCCTCGCCGTGAAATTTGCAGGGTAAATCCATTTGAGACCCGTACATGAAATTCTTCAGTATCTCTTATTTTGTTATTTGTTCATACAAGAGCACAAAATATTAATTAAAAATACTTCAACTGGCAATTATCAGCTGGCGTTTCGAAGCCACAACCTTTTCCTTTTACTTACTACGATAGAAAATGACAGTGCAAGCTGACATCCTTCTCCTTATCCGCGAACATACATGTGAGAGTGGGAGGCTTATCTCTCTATTTTAAACATTCGAGTAGTATGTAATGTGTTCTCTCGCACAGATACACATTTTCCCTAAATAGTCCTTGCATGAATAAAAACATCAGTTTCCGTGAATTTATAATAAGAAAAAAATGGAAATTGTGGTAAGGTCTTATGCGACAAAACTGCTGAGGTCATCGGTCCCTAAGCTTACACACTACTTAATCTAACTTCAACTAACTTACGCTAAGGACGACACACGCACCCATGCCTGAGGGAGGACTCCAACTAGCCGGCCTCGGTGGCCGAGCGGTTCTAGGCGCTTCAGTCGGCAACAGCGCGACTGCTACGGTCGCAGGTTGGAATCCTGCCTCGGGCATGGATGTGTGTGATGTCCTTAGGTTAGCTAGGTTTAAGTAGTTCTAAGTACTAGGGAACTGATGACCTCAGATGTTAAGTCCCATAGTGCTCAGAGCCATTTGAACCATTTTTGACTTGAACCTCCGACGAGGGAGGCCGCACGGACCGTGTCAAGATGCCTCAGACCGCTCGGCTACCCCGTTCGGCGTGTAATAAGACAAAAATGAAAGATACGTATCCACTCAGTAATGACACCAGCTTATAGAAAGAATGGTTCAAATCGCTCTGAGCACTATGGGACTTAACATCTGAGGTCATCAGTCCCCTAGAACTTAGAACTACTTAAACTTAACTAACCTAAGGACATCACACACATCCACGCCCAAGGCAGGATTCGAACCTGCGACCGTAGCGGTCGCGCGGTTCCAGACTGAAGGCCCTAGAACCGCTCGGCCACACCGGTCGGCCAGCTTATAGAAGTTCACCTAATCTAACAAACCCGCTTATGAAAGAGGACGCACTTACAGAACATCAAATGATACAGAAACTATTTCTATTAATTTCATAAGAAAATCACACAACTTTCCAGAAAAAGCAAAGATGAAAAAAACTGTGTACACGAGGGCACAAAACCTCTACCGAGCTACTCTCAGTTCCGTAACATTTTGTCTCACCCAATTATGCGATACTGAAAGTCTGCTGCGACACTCATATATTTTATGTTACACTCTTCTAAAGTTTTTAACCGAAGAAATTTCAGTAAGTGACATTTGATTATAACAAATCCTAACAAGAACTGCAAGTTTTAATGAACCTTTAATGCGTCGTTGCCCTAAAACGGCTTTATCTCATAACAGGTGAGTTATAACGTAAAAATAACTAAATATGAAAATTATTTAACAAACAATATGACGTTTCCCGTTATTTTATTGCAACAAATCGTACCAGTAACGATTTGTTCTCGGGACATTTAGACTGCTGTTGCTTAGAAACAGCATATATTCATAGGTTGTAACGCACAACATAAACTCCACCAACTATTGGCTTCTACTGAACACTACAAAACCAATGTGAGGTCGTGCTTTCTGATTTTGGCGTAGGGAGCGTTCTTGCTTCCTATTCGTTCTACTTTACGTCGTACGTTTCCGAAATATCGCAGAATTTATTTTGCGTTTCGCGAGGCGAAATGGCTCCTCAGCGTGAAATACGAGGGTAATCCCAAAAGTAAGATCTCCTTTTTTTTATAAGCACAGAACTATGTTTGTGTGGCAGTTGGTCACACTATTATGAAGAGTGCTTCACGCGCTGTGTGTAAACATGCGCACGCCGCGCTAAGATGCTCAGTCTTGGCTTGGCAGCCGTTGAGATTGGAGCTCTCGTTGGATGTTACCGCCAAGTGCGAATTGCGCGCAGTTATTCGGTTTTTGAACGCAAAGGGCACTGCGCCGATTGAAATCCATCGTCAATTGACGGAAGTATATGGTGAGTCGTGCATGGATGTCAAAAATGTTCGTAAGTAGTGTAGAGTGTTTGCAGTTGGTCGGACCGAAATTGACGGTAGCGGGAGATCGTCAGTTTCTGAGGAGACAGTGTTGAAGGTTGAGCAAAGCATGCGTGAATATCGGCGGATCAGCGTGGATGATCTCTGCACGTTGGTTCCTGAGGTTTCCCGAAGCACCGCTCACAGAATTTTAACGGAAACATTGAACTACCGGAAGGTGTGCGCAAGATGGGTGCCACGCATGCTGACTGAGGACCACATGCGGCAACGAGTTGATGGTTCCCGCGCATTTCTTCATCGCCTTGGAGCCGAACAGGACAACTTTCTGGACTCAATTGTCACGGGTGACAAGAACATTTGGCCAGAAAGCGATTCAGCTCCGACGACGAGGCGAAAGAAGAGGTTCATAACTTTCTAAACAGCATGGCGGCGAGGTGGTATGACATGGGCATGCAAAAACTGCCACAGCGTCTACAAAAATGCATCGACAGAAATGGTGATTATATCGAAAAATAGCTAAATGTTCAAGCTGTAAACTGATGTAAACCATTGTAGAAAAAAACAGGCCTATGTACTTATAAAAAGTAGGAGACCTTACTTTTTGGATTACCCTTGTAGTATGAAGTGACGTCACAACACTCGTAGAGCACCACGTTAACATCAGCTAACACGCCCCGTGTGACGACGGATTAACGCACGCTTGTGTCGTGGTGCACACCTCGATGGCGGTAGCCGAGTCGCGTCTTGGTACGGTGCGCCGGTCGTCGTCGTGGCATATATATATATATATATATATATATATATATATATATATATATATATATATATATATATATATATTCAAAAGGCTTCTAGCGCTGCTGATGCAATAATTCTTTATTTGAAGATTTACTGCGACACTGCGCCTTGTAACACATCAGTTCTTGTGGACGTCATCGTGGGATTTCTAGTTTCCGAGAGAGGAGAGTATTCTCTAGGTAGGAGATAATTGGCTGGGCTTCCTTTAATCCAGCGAAATGGCGATGGCCTGAACAAAAAATCTTGTTTTTGAAGGCTAGAGATTTCCAGAGGCTGGCCGGACTTCCCTAATACATTTTCGGAAAGAAACTTCTCAGAAGGTTGGCAGGATGCAGCACCATACAGAACATACTATGAGCATTAGCAGGAAATGTCCAGCTGAAGTGTCTAAATTGTACTAAGGAGGTCGGCTGGCGAAAAGGTGTGCATGTTTGAATAATTTCTTCGCGCGGTTTTGGTAGCTGAACATACCTTCATACGGCTACAGGTGGCAACACGTAATACATCTTGGAACATTTCCGAACATGAAGGTTTGGTTGTCCAGTTTCTGTGGTGTGGGGAGGCATAATATTGCATGTTCTTACTGACCTCGAATATTTGAGCGCAGCACTCACCGGGCAGCGTTAATGTGACACTGTATTCTTGCCCCGTGTGAGTCTTTTCACGGGTGCGTTCGGCCCTGACTTCATTTTTATGGATGTCAGAATCGAACAGCGCAGGTTGAGAAGCTCTTGGAACGAGATTACATTCGGTCATTGGACAGGCCTGCCCGTTCCCGCTGCTTAAATCTCATCGAGCATGGGTGAGATGCGTTGGAGACACGTATTGCAGCACGTCCACATGCGTCAACGACCATCCAGCAACTGTTAACCGTGCTGGTGGTGGAATGGACAGCCCTACGCAACAACTCCTTACCAATCTTGTGGCCACCATGAGACCTCGTCATAGTACATACACTGCCGTCTGTGGTAGCCACGCACCCCATTAAGAACCAAATCCCACCATTTATAATATCCAACGGACCATCACTAATCACAGTAGCTTCAATGTAATTATTGTATTTGAATAAAAGTGTCATTTCCGTTCGTCTGACTGCTTATTTCTTCCAGTTACCTTCTGTCCAAAGCTGTAGCATTTCTTTGTACACTGTCCAGTCAAATTAATGTGACCATTTTCGAAAGCCTGAATAAACACCTTTTGCAGTGCGGACCACTGCGAAGCGTGCAGGAAGAGAGTCAGTGAGATTTTGCAAGGTACCAGCAGGGATGTGCGATCATGACGACTCTATAAATCTGAGGTCATCAGTCCCCTAGACTTACAACTACTTAAACCTAACCAACCTAAGGACATCACACACATCCATGCCCGAGGCAGGATTCGAACCTGCGACCGTAGCAGCAGCGCGGTTCCGGACTGAAGGGCCTAGGACCGCTCGGTCACAGCGGCCGGTTGGCGACCCCGGTGCCGTGGCTAGCTGCGTTAGGTTTCCCGGTTAAGGATCCATGGTTCGGACAACACGATCGAGGCGGAACCACAGACTATCGACAGGGAGTTTGGTGGCCAGAGAAGCACGGTAAACTCATTCTTGTGCTCTTCGAACCGCGCACATACACTGCGAGCTGTGTCTCACGTTGCACTGTCCTGATAGATGCCATCGCGCCGAGGGACCACCAACTGCATGTACAGTCGTGCTCAAAAGTGTCACTAACATTCTCTTCCGAATGCCAAAAAATTTTGTTGACACCCACCTACGTAGGGAGAAAAGATCATAATAATGAAATAAGAGAAATCAGAGCTCGAACGGAAAGATTTAGGTGTTCCTTTTTCCCACACGCCATGCCATTCGAGAGTGGAATGGTAGAGAAGTAGTATGGTTCGATGAACTCTCTGTCAGGCGCTTAAGTGTGAATTGCACAGTAGCCATGTAGATATAGGTACAGAGTTGGATGTACAGTCGTGCTCCAAAGTATCCGAATGACCTCAATTGCATTTCGCCTGATTCGCATGCAACCGGCATAACGCAGCTGTCTAGCAGGTCCTCTAATCGCTCCTTGGTACAGTCGTTTGACTATTGAAAATGGTTCCAACAAGTCACCACTAGAAAACACTGCTATGTATCGCAATAACTCAAGATGTAAAGTAATACCACGATACTACAAATATCAGGGAACACCTTATCACAGATAAGACTGTCCTTAAGGCTTGTAAGCTCACATTTATTACAATAAATGACATACCTGAAACTTTACCACTCTCATTATTACGTCAGATAAGTAATGCACGTAGTAAGTTCGTCGTATTCATGATCTACTGTTGGGAGTAACATACCGTACTTATTATTTAACACAAAATGACACTAAAAATTAAATTATTCACGAGCAGCTAGTTGAGAATATGTATGAACTTCAAATGACACGACGAACCGTCTCGTTCTGCATATGAATTCAAACCCAGGTCATGCAGACTAAGCAAAGATTTCGTGACTGATGGAAACTAACAGTCATTCCTGATTAGGCATTCAGAGAGTGATATACCTCGATTTTAGGCAGTATCAGTTAACGAATATCAACTTTAAATTACATAACGCAGACATTCTTAACGGACGCGAATTCCTACCCAGCATCTACTGTCCCTGTTAACGAACTACGAGAGATGTTAAATATTGCTTCTTCACAAGTAACTTACTTGAAATGCCGTGAGGTAAAGCTTTGTGTTGGACAGGGATTCGAACCCAGAACCTAATCGGATTGATATCGAAGCACAATCAACTGTAACATATCGGACTTTCTCGGCAGTAGCTAGTTGTTTTAACTGAAATGATGAGACGACACATTAATTTTTTCCTTCCCAGGACTCCAACCCAGCACCTATCGCTGTTATATTCTAGAGAAAACGAATGTTAAATATGGGTTTGTTGCAACAGTAGCGACATGTGAGCATGTTTGAACTAGAAATAATATGACGAAGAGTTCAGTGCTGACTGGGAATAGAGCCCCACACATATCGTTGTTGCCTGCACACAAATAGACGTCAGCTACCGAATTTTTCTCCACCAGCAGCTCGGAATAACATCTCGAACTTACAGTGATAACGCAAATAGGTCTGTGTTTCACTGGGAGTCAAAAACGTCAAATATCGTTAGTGTTGACAACGATTGAAAAAAATACATTAAACATCAAAATTATTATCCACCAGCAGATAGGTGTTCTCATGCTAGAGATTGATAGCACGTAATGAAATCTTTAGTGCCGGACCAGGATTCGAACCCATTTACGCGCAACATGTGGAGATGTTGAGGAATCTGCAGTTTTGAACAAATAACAAATTGGAGCCGAGCTGTATTGTCACGAAGGGATCAAATTCCGCATTAAGGGCGGTCTGAGTTGCATTCCCAATTCTGAACCAATTTTATCGACATACAGAAGCTCAAATAAAAGATGGAATAAGTGTCCTGTGACCCTACATAACGTTTGTTTCGTCACTAGAAATAAATAACTAGTTTAAGAAAGGTTACTGGTGATAGAGTTTCTACACGTCGCCACTCCAGACTTTATTGTGGTTCAGACTAACGTCTATTTGGTAGAGAAGGAATATCATTTTTAATGTGAATTTCAGACCACAATGCCATTATATCTTCTTCACTTGGTGTAGCCAGGAGAGAATGGAATCTGTCTCTTCCTATATAAAATCATTGACAGGAGTTGGAATCGAACCCAGACCGTAGGTGTATGAACCCATCATTTTTTTTTTAATTTTTAAATTTTAGGAGTGTTCAGTTATGAGTAGGTGGAGACAAGGCGGGCAGGGGTCGAAACCCGAGGCCTGGCCGCGATATCTACCCCCTCCCGTCCCTGAATCACTCCCACAAAGTAGTTTTTTGATTTATTTTTGTTTTATTTTATTATTTTTATAATTTTTTTTCACCAGGAAAAGGGTAAATGAAAGAAATATCTTTATTGGTACAAACTTAAATACAACAGAAATGCCATCCTTCCGGCGAAAATAACACAAGACATTATACTCGTACAAGGCGAGCAATTTTTTTTTTATGAACAGGGTGTAGGAAAAATAAGAATAATTATTCTGATGTAATCTAAGAGGTGTGAAGCAATATACAGTGGAGTGAGGGAAAGACCAGTGTTTTCTGGTATAGTGCATAAAAGAAAGTAGGCGCGTGTCCATGCGCCTACTCCACTGTGGGTTACAATGTAGAAAGTAGCGCGGGGAGTCTCAGATGTCAGCAGGGGGGGCGGAAGTGCTGTCGGTGTGTGGCACCATCCAACTGAGCGGGGGTGAAGTAAAGATCGCATGTAGGTAATTGGCGAAGAAGGTGCGGTAGCGCGGCCGGTGTTCGACTTCACTGTGGGCGGTTTGTAAGTACTGCCAGAAATCAAGGCGTGATTTGTCGCCATCATTATACATGTAGGTAACCGTCCATCCCTTGACCCATACAATCGCATGATTTTTGGTGGCGGGGAAATAAGTATTCTCAGGATGGGTAAAAGTCCATGAGTCAATCGAGTCCGGCGGAACGCGGAGGTAACAGGCAACGAACTGTCGGGCAAGTTTCCAGACGTCACTGGTGGCAGCACAAGTCAGTTGATGGACATCGTCAACCAAGAGGTGGCAAACGGAACAAAGTGGAGAGTCCTTTAGTCCGATGGCGTGAAGACGATGAGTTGTGGCGAATTTTTCATTTGCGACTTGGTACCATGTTGCCCGGACGTTGGAAGGAAGAAAACGCTGTTGGATGTGACGCCAGACCGTTGGCCACCGCGTGGACGGATGTCGCAGTTCGATATTGTTGCTGGATATGGAACGAAGGAGTGGGGTGTAAAAATCTTTAGGTCGAGGAGAACGCGTGGTCGGTAAGTGTGTGTGAGCATAACTGAAGTCGACGATGAAATCAGAAATGTGCGTCAGATGGTGCTTGATGTGTCCGACTGGTGTTATGGTCGCGGGCACAAGAATTTCCAGCAAGCTGCGCGTAAGGGAGGTGTCCCCGTGCCACTGCTTGTGCATGGTGGACATGTACAAGGACGCCGCGCGGAGTCGCACATTGACAAGGCCGTGACCCTCCCCCCCCCCCCCCCGTAGGGTGAGCGTGTCGTAGCGGACCTTAAAGAGCGTACCGGCCGTAAGGAAGTATGCGAAGGCAGCCTGGAGGCTGCGTCCAATAGTTGATGGCAGCGGGAGGACCTGTGCGATGTGGACCATTCTGGCCGCCACATGTTGATTTAGGTATTGGACACGTTGTAAAGAATCGAGTCGTCGGAGAAGATTTTGTCGCACCGTCGTGCGAATAGTTCGGAATGCACGCCGAAAATTGATGGCAGCGGAGCTGTGCACGGTGGAGGTGAAAATGATACCAAGGTATCGTAGTTTTTGTACACACGGGAGAGGTGCTAAGTCGTCGTGTGAGAGGCCGCGTCCAATGGGCATCGCCACGAATTTAGCCACATTCATGTTATTGCCCACTGCAGTGCCGTACGTTGATATCAAATCAAGTACCGTGTGCGTTTCACGCCGTGAGCGGATCAAGAGGAGGAGGTCGTCCGCATACGCACGACATCGAAAACTGTGCTGTCGCAAAGTGAGACCAGAAAGGGGGCTCGTCAGACTCCCGATGAGTGGCTCGAGGCTTATGGCATAGAGTAGGGTCGAAAGTGGGCAGCCTTGCCGTACGGAACGCCGGATCGCCACTGGTCCCGCCACACGGCCATTAACCTGAATCAGAGATTCGGCGGTGCCGTACAGGCGCCGGATTACGTCGATAAAGGCTGGTGGAAAACCCATGCGGTTCATCACTGAGAACAGAAAAAGATGCCGCACATTGTCGAATGCGCTGTCAAAATCAATGGCAACCACAGCGGCGCGGAGTCTGCACGCCGCTGCCAGTGCAATTAAATCGCGACATTCTCCTGTGGCCGTTTGTATATTAACTGAGCCGCCCGGAGTTGGCTGTTCCGGGGATAGAATGCTAGGCAGGATCTTGCGGCATCGCGTTGCCAGTAGGCGTGTAAAAATTTTACAGTCTGCGGTAAGCAGAGTCAGGGGACGGTAATGTGCTGTCGTCACACCTGGTGTCCGTTTGTGGATGGGTATAATAAATCCCGTGACGAAGGACGGCGGTACGGCGTTCCCCATCGTCAGCAGTTCATGAAACATTGTTGTCCACCGCGACGCCATTAGTGTAAAGAAAGCGCGATAAAATTCTATCGGCAACCCGTCGACACCAGGTGACTTATTCAGAGCACCTTTTTTGATTGCATCGTGGATTTCGTCACGCGTAATGGGCTCCATCAGCTCGTCCGCTTCGCTGCTGGTGAGGGTGCGAGTTACGTGTGGTAACACAGACTCCTCAGCGTGGTTGTTGGTAGTCTCCTCCTGGTACATTGTGCGGTAGTGGTCGACAAAGACACTGACGATTTCGGCCTGGCAGGTGACATGCTGGCCACGACAGGTGGTGATCTCGGTGATGAGTTGTTGTCGTCGATGTTTCCTATCGGAGGCGATATGATGCATGGTCGGATGTTCTCGTTTCGCCGAATCTTGACATCGGGTTCGCACCACAGCCCCCTGCAGTCTACGGCGTGTCAAAGTTATAATGTGCGCCCTAATCCTGCTGCGTTCCCTCTGGGTGTCGGGGGTGGGCGGTTGGGCGTCCAGGTCGCGGAGAACGGCGTAGAAATAGTCGGTAGTGTGCCTGCGCAACATAGCAACTTCCTTTCCATACTGAATCAAAGTATGTCGAATAGCAGGTTTGGCACATTCCAGCCACCAGGTCAAGGTCGTGCAGTATTTAGGTAAGCGACGTTCACAGGTGGCCCATGTCTCGGTAACTCGTTGAAGACATTCGGGACCATGAAGATGGGAGGTGTTTAGCTTCCACGGCGCACGACTACGCCAGACCACTTGCTTGGGGAAGAGAATGTTGTAGATGTAGGCACAGTGGTCCGAAAAGGCCAGGGTCCAAAGTTCTGCACCTTGGACTGCAGGTGTGAGTTCCCGAGAGACGTAAATTCTATCAAGGCGGCTCGCGGAGTGACTCGTCTGGTAAGTATGTCCAGGCGCGTCGCTGTGCCGAACTTCCCAAGTGTCGCGGAGCAACAGATCTCGGACGACAAGACGCAGTTCTTGACAGGTGTTGTAGTGGGGCACTTGATCTTTAGGGTGCAAGACACAATTAAAATCACCCCCAAGCAAGTAAGGTCGCAGCGTCCAAGAAACAAAGGAGCGATTTCTTCTAAATAGAACAGTGCCCTGTCGCGTCTGCGGGTGAAGACTGACGCAGCGTAAATGTTGACGATACGCGTCCCCATGACGGTGACGGCCATGCCTCTGGCAGATGGAAGGTATGTGATATCGGCCACCGGAATGCCTTCTCTGGCGTAGATGGCTACGCCGCGTCCCAGTTGGTCACCAGGAGAAGGATAAGTGTTATATCCCGCGACATCTGGAAGTGTGGCCAAGTGTACTTCCTGTAGTAGTGCGATATCGACGTCCGACGCCCATATCATCTCTCGCAGCAGTTGAAGTTTCACGGGCGAGCTAATGGTATTAGTGTTGATCGTCGCTATTCGGTAAGTTTGGAGCCGTACCCCGCCGTGGAGGGGAACTCCACTGGCGGAGGATGAAGAGGGGCAAGCCAACGGTGAGTCGTGCCGTACGCCACCTGACGGCGTTATCAGCGGCGTAACGATGCTTCCGTCTGGGGTGACTCTGTCCCCAGCGTGTGGTCCGGGTCCTCATCGACGTCCTCACTCCACACCATTGAAGGCGTTGTCGTTGTGATCGTCGTACGTTCCACTTCGGTCGTATGGGCAGAGGACGTCTCGGCGGCAGTCGCATCGGTGGAGTCCATTGGTTCAGGAGCACCTGAGCGAGCCAGTAGAGTAGGCATCGACGCATCCACAGTCGGCGTCATGTTGTCGTCATTCGTATCGTCGTGTATCAGTCCAACAGACCACCAAATCCTCTTCTCTGTGACTCATTTTTCTATCGTAACGCTGTTGCGCTACACTGGATGAGAATTCTTACACACAGGCTCCCTGTAGTAATTTGCAGCATGTTCAGTAAATTCATTTACTTGGTTGACCGAATCACCATGAACTAGCTGCCTCGGCTACCCAGTGCATACATTCGACTCTATTTTGTAATCACCGAAATAAAATCACGTAACTGCCACCTTCACAGAACAGCCAACAGTGTAGGATGCAGAAATTTAAATAGGTAGTGTTCCTTTCCACTTGAACTACTCTATTGCGCTTTCTGTTTGTTGAAAACGTCGTGAAGTGCAAAGGAAAAGCTGTAACTCTTTGTCTCTCAGGAGTCTAGACCCGGCCATATGCAGTATCTCACAGCGCAGTGGAATGCAGAAGTTCTGGAGGAATTGTTGAGTTCATGCTAAGTGTCGTGCACTGTAGATAAGATGTCGGTTCGAGTACATTCACTGCTACGTTTTTTAAAACGCAATTCTGCTGTCTGCTAAAGTTATCAATCTAACTTTGAACATAATTCCCTTCACTTCTCAACCCAAAATAGTCGCATGTCAAAATGAGCTAACTACTGCGACATTTTGTTCTTTTCAGGTTTAATAGACAGCCAGGCAGCAGATGCATCTCGCAACTTTTGTATTATGTATGGGGAGAGCGCATCGTGCCAAAATACGTCAGAAAAGTATTTTCTACATTAGCTGTCGTGTGGTAGTGGCATTTTATTCTTCTTCAAACCTTGTTTGACAGCTTTAACTCAAAACAAGTTTTCTACATGATGTAATCAATAAACTGCATGTGCATTGTCAGACTGTTACAGATAACATCAGAGAATTCGCATATATCGTTGATGATTAATATCTCTCTCATGTTTGCTATTGTTTTAACAACACTAAAGGAAAACTTACGAAAATTGTGCACTGTATTATAAGAGGTGAAATAAAACTACCCACGATAACCTTACGACGAAAGTCTGTTTAAATAAAACTGAGTATCTGTACACAGGCGTGCCTCTATGGACACTAATTAGTAAAATACTACTCATTTAGATTGGGTCCGTGTTTAATTGGTATGCTGTGACATACTCAAGGGGTATACAAATGTGGCATTTCATAGATAAAGTTACATATTCCTAGAACCCAAAATTTGCTTGCCAGCAGCGGAAAGAGGCGTTACCTGTTGTGCAGCATTGTAAGTTTTTCACCATTGCACTATTAGCCGAAAGTATTTTCTTGCAATTTCCTTATCGATGTTTGACCTGACTGCTTGAAGCTCTTCCACACAAGGGATAAAAACGTTACAGTTAGTGAGACTGGAACTGCGATCCATAACAGACGCTTTTTAGAGGTAAGCACGTTACCAAAGAGCTGGCAAAGAGGTATGTGACTTAGCTTTGACTAACGTGGCCAGTGGTTACTAGAACTCTAAACCGCTACTTAAAGGACGAGATTTCCACGCGCAACGACTTTTCTGTGCTGAAAACCGTAAATTTTCAATCTTTTATTACATCTCAAGTGATAATAACTCAGATTATTCAATGGACATGACAAGTAAAATCAAGTGAAGTTCGAGGCTTATTTCCGTGCACACCAGGAAGTAACTCGTCGATCACAGAGTTGCCAAACATACCCTGCCTTGTGCCAAATCTCAGTTACATTACCAGCAGGAAGAAGACGAACCGACGTGATCCTACAGCGGGCTGGGAAGTGACCATAGCTGGCGTCTCCAAGTCGCGGCTGCTACGGCCTGGAATAAGTAATGCGTCTGATTCGCATTTCTGTAACTAGGTTTAGGGACTGGAGCGTAGTTACTAATAGTACTCAGAACTGACTGCAAACTAAGCATCATAAATCAGTAACTCTCATAGTTGTTTTTATATTTCTTTCGTAAGCGTACTCAAAACTAAGAACTCATTCACAGAAATTTTAGTGCCTCGCTGATAGTCGAGCACAACAAACAAATAAAAATAAAAAAATGTGTGAGTGTGTGTGTGTGTGTGTGTGTGTGTGTGTGTGTGTGTGTGTGTGTGTGTGTGTGTGTGACAGAGAGAGAGAGAGAGAGGGAGAGAGAGAGAGAGAGAAATCAAGAATGAGACAGAGAGAGCGTAAAAAATTGTTGTAAAGAAATTAAATCATGGTATGTAAAGAAATCTTTCCACATCATTACGAAATGTATTCATGATCTATGGAACAAGAATTAGACGTAATCTAATCTAATCATATCATATTGAGAAATAGCAAAGAAGAGTCATGAATTACCGAAACTTTTTCCAATTTCACTAACCAAATCTAAACTTGACAATAAAAGACGACAATTTTTGTAATAAACCGGGACTTCTATCAAGACCCTGTTAACTAACCACGAAAGATGTCTGATATACCTCCATTCTGAAGTAACAAAGTGTGCATGCATTTAAAGATGAAGTGCGTGATGTGGAGTTCTGTGACGGAGATACGAACCCAATACATAATCGGATTGTTAACTAAGTAAAATCATATGTTACGTATAGGTTTTTCTTACCAGCTGCTAGGTGTTTGAATCTAAAATAAGGATACAAACTTTCGTGCCTAAGCGACAATTGAACTGCACACCTACCGTGCATCCACGAATATAGCTTAAGTATCAGCTGCTTACTCACCAACAGTAAGATGTGTGCGTGTTTGACCAGAAATAACGGCACCTAATGCGATTGTTGGCAACACATAAACAGACATTAAAAATGCACGTTGATTTTCACTGGCAGGCCGGTAAGCAAGTGATAGGGCTTGAAATGATATTATGAATATTTTTGTATTGGATCAGTATTCGGACCCACATACTTACCTTTGGAGGAGACCTAGAGAAGATTGCAGTCTTGGGAAAAGGAACGAAATGATAGAACTATACTATTCCGAGAGATTCAGATCATTGAAAGAGGAGATACGAATTCGAATCACAGTCCAGCACCAAATTTTCAACGTCTCTAATTCAATCAAGTATCAGTAAAATAAGAGCCCTGTTCCTTTAAATGGCTATCGGTTCATCAAATAAAATAAAATTTTCTAATGTACGTAAGCTTACTGGCGACTGTATTTCTGTTTACCATGACTTCCGCTATGTCATTTCCCAACGTAAACCGGCTCTGCCCAGTTAATAATGAAGGAACGTGATGTTTAATGCGGATTCTGGTTTATAACGTCTTTCTCTTGAGGTTACCAGTGCTAAAGAAAATCTGTTTGCGCCTCTTAAAAGTAAATGCCTGAACCCACGCATTGCACCTGTGACAGTTCGTTGCACCAGACCATTGTGGCCGCATTTCCCAGCCCCAGGATGATGTGTTAGCTTACAAAATTAGTCACGGTGGAAAAAATGCGAGTCTATTCAATGGTTAAGTAGAAGCAAGCTTCTGACGCGTCATGTCAGCAGGATGTAAAGACTCTTCTAGCCATCATAGGTTAGCCATTTTGAAATTTTCACAAATTCAGCAAATTTCTTAGTTCGAGAAAATCCACTGTGAAGTGTGAAGTTACCGGATAATTCGATTATTCCCGGCATTATTACTATCATTTTCTTCATACCGCTGCTGGAACACATGTGCTTGAAGAACATTTAATGCCTTTTGGTCACTCTAGAAGTAGTTTCCCAAGAACAGGTTCTTTCCCTGTCTGCGGAATCCTTTTCATGTTAATATCAAACATCAGCAATTACTCGAAGATTACATTAAAACTAAAGTAATTGATGAAGACGTTACTTGATAACAAAAACACGCTGCCTTTCTTCATTTACTTGCGCCTAGAAATGTCTATCGAGTACTGCCAAACCAAAAGGCAAGAGATCTTACTGCCTTCAGATATTCGTCGCTGTCAGTTCTTCCATATGATTTGGTCGACATGACCTGCTTCAAGTTGTGTATGACAGACAATGCTTTAGAAAATTAATTGTTTTCCTTTGCAAAAAACAGAAAGATTTTCATTCTAAGCTATCCAAGTACACAATTTTCGAAATATTAGTTCAAATTTAATATTCGCTTCTACAATGTAGGAAAGTATTTCACAGTTGCAAAACTCCCATCCAGCTCATTGACCTTACACTTAGACGCTGACCATAAATGCTAGTTCAGAGTGACACCGGTTTAAGTAACCTAATGTAGCGAAGACTGTTTGCCAGTGCTCCCTCTCACTGGAAAATACGCAGTTCACTCATTTGGCTCCATAAGTACACTGTAACAGTAACTGCTGTGTGCATGCAATGCATACAGGTTGTAGAATTTAGTGGTTCTCTCTCTTCCACTTCTGTATACAATACGCCTGACCTAAACGGGCCCTTAAGCATTACAGGCCCTGGTCAGTGCAACATCATACTGACAATAGTAATGTGCTTATACTGACAACCTGACTGTTCGTTTTACCTGATTTTGTGATCATTTAAATAAAATAAGATGACCTTCCAGTGGGCGACATTTCGTCTCCCTTTTCCTTCTGCGAAATCTGTCAAAAAAAAAAAAAAAAAATGGCTCTGAGCACTATGGGACTTAACTTCTGAGGTCATCAGCCCCCTAGAACTTAGAACTACTTAAACCTAAATAACCTAAGGAGATCAAACACATCCATGCCCGAGGCAGGATTCGAACCTGCGACCGTATCGGACGCGCGGTTCCAGACTGCAGCGCCTAAGAACCGCTCGACCTCACCGGCCGGCGCGAAACTTGTCAGTAAGCTTTTTGCTTTACAACCAGCGAAATGCGGCAGAGTACGGCCGGTAAACGATTCACAAACCACGATTTAGTGCCGTTAAGACCAATTCCTTAAACATTGTCGTAGCTGAGGGAATTTATTTTCTTCTTAAATCGTCTTAAGCAGCAACGTTCACAGATATCTCAAATAGGAAAAAGCTCATTATCCAGGTACGAAGGTTGTAAAACAAACTTCCCACAGTTTTTACCTGGATAATGAGCTTTTTCCTATTTGAACGTTGCCGAATGTCTGCGTTATGTAATTTAAAGTTGATATTTGTTAACTGGTACTGTCTAAAATCGAGGTATATCACTCTCTGTATGCCTAATCAGGAATGACTGTTAGTTTCCGTCAGTCACGAAATCTTTGCTTAGTCTGCATGACCTGGGTTTGAATTCATATGCAGAATGAGACGGTTCGTCGTGTCATTTGAAGTTCATACATATTCTCAACTAGCTGCTCGTGAATAATTTAATTTTTAGTGTCATTTTGTGTTAAGTATTAAGTACGGTATGTTACTTCCAACAGTAGGTCATGAATACGACGAACTTACCACGTGCATTACCTATCTGACGTAATAACGAGAGTGGTAAAGTTTCAGGTATGTCATTTATTGTAATAAATGTGAGCTTACAAGCCTTAAGGCAGTCTTATCTGTGATAAGGTGTTCCCTGATATTTGTAGTATCGTGGTATTACTTTACATCTTGAGTTATTGCGATACATAGCAGTGTTTTCTAGTGGTGACTTGTTGGAACCATTTTCAATAGTCAAACGACTGTACCAAGGAGCGATTAGAGGACTTGCTAGACAGCTGCGTTATGCCGGTTGCATGCGAATCAGGCGAAATGCAATTGAGGTCGTTCGGATACTTTTGAGCACGACTGTACATCCAACTCTATAACTATATCTACATGGCTATTGTGCAGTTCACACTTAAGCGCCTGGCAGAGGGTTCATCGAACCATACTACTTCTCTACCATTCCACTCTCGAATGGCATGGCGGTTGGGAAAAAGGAACACCTAAATCTTTCCGTTCGAGCTGACTTCTCTTATTTTATTATGATGATCTTTTCTCCCTACGTAGGTGGGTGTCAACAAAATATTTTCGCATTCGGAAGAGAATGTTGGTGATTGAAATTTCGTAAATAGATCTCGCCGCAAAGAAAACCGCCTTTGTTTCAGTGACTGCCACCCCATCTCTGGTATCATATCAGTGACACTCTCACTCCTATTGCGCGATAACACGAAACGAGCTGCCCTTCTTTGCACTTGTTCGATGTCCTCCGTCAATCCTACCTGGTAAGGACCCACACCGCGCAGCAATACTCCAGCAGAGGACGGACAAGTGTAGTGTATGCTGTCTCTTTAGTGGGGGCGCAGTCTTTCTTTCTCCTCCCCCACAATTTTATCTATGTGGTCATTCCAATTTAAGATGCTCGTAATCGAATTGACAGCCCTTAGATTTTGCGATTTATCGTATACCCAAAATTTACCGGATTTCTTTTAGTACCCATGTGGATGGCCTCGCACTTTTCTTTGTTTAGTGCCAATTGCCACTTTTCGCATCATACAGAAGTTCTCTCTAGATCATTTTGTAATTGGAATTCATCGTCTGATGATTTTACTAGACGGTAAATTACAGCGTCACCTGCAAATAATCTAAGAGGGCTGCTCAGATTATCACCTAGATCATTTATGTAAATCAGGAACAGCAGAGGGCCTATGACACTACCTTCCCTAACGCCAGATATCACTTCCGTTCTACTCGATGAATTACCGTCTATCACTACGAAATGTGACTTCTCTGAGAGGAAACCACGAATCCAGTTACACAACTGAGACGATACTCCATATGCACGTAATTTGATTAATAGTTGCTTGTGAGGAACGGTGTCAAAAGCCTTCTGGAAATCTAGGAATATGGAATCGGTCTGAGATCCCTTGTCGACAGCACTCATTACTTCATGGGAATAAAGAGCTAGCTGTGTTGCACAAGAGCGACATTTTTTGAATCTGTGTTGGTTATGCATCAGTAAGTAATTTTCTTCAAGGTGATTCATAATGTCCGAGTACAGTATATGCTCCAAAATCCTACTGCAGATTGAGGTCAATGATATGGGTCTGCAATTCAGTGGGTTACTCCTATTTCCCTTCTTGAATATTGGTGTGTTCTGTGCTACTTTCCAGTCTTTAGGAACAGACCTTTCGTCAAGTGAGCGGTTGTATATGAGTGCTTAGAAAGGCGCTATTGTGTCTGCATACTCTGAAAGGAACCTGATTGGTGTACCATCTGGACCGGAAGACTTGCTTTTCTTAAGTGATTTGAGTTGTTTCGTAACACCTAAAATATCTACTTTTACGTCACTGACGCTAACAGCTGTTCTGGTTTCAAATTCTGGAATATTTACTTCGTCTTCTTTTTTGAAGGAATTACGGAAAACTGTAATTACGTACTCCGCTTGAGTGGCCCTATCAACGGTAACATTTCCATCGCTATCGCGCAGTGACGGTATTGATGTGTTTTGCCACTGGTGTACTTTACATACGACCAGAATTTCTTTGGATTTTCTACTATATTTTGAGAGAATGTTTCATTGTGGAAACTATGGGACATTGTCGCCAAGGATAGCTTGCATACCTGTATTGATCCATTATACCTTCCAGAGTGACGAGATAGGCCAGTGCCTGCCACGAAAACATTCACCGGATCGTAAGGCTCCCGCCTCCTACCTGCACCCTTCCGACAACTGTTGCAGGGTGTTTTCTCTCAGACGTTTCACGCTGTACACGCCAATAGCCATCTGTCTGATGGAGCACAAAACGTGAATCATCTGAAAAGACCACCTGTTATCACTCAGTGGACGTTCGGTTGAGGTACTGGCATGCAAATTCCAGCCTTCGTCGCCGATAAACAGCAGTCAGCATGGATGCATGTAACAGGCGCCGGCTGCGGAGGCCCACTAGCAGCAACGTTTGATGAACGATTGTTGAGGGGACACTGTTGGAATCCCCTTGGTTCATCTGGGTAGTCGGTTGCTCAACAGCTGCAAGTCTGTTCGCCTGTGGACATCTGCGCAGTCGTCGTTCACCCCCGTTGTCTACGGCCCGTGGAGCACCAAGTTGCGGTGCTTGTTTTGGATAGCTCCATTATGCCATGCGCGGTATACGAGGTGCATTCAAGTCCTAAGGCCTCCGATTTTTTTTCTAACTAACTACTCACCCAAAATCGATGAAACTGGTGTTACTTCTCGACGTAATCGCCCTGCAGACGTACACATTTTTCACAACGCTGACGCCATGATTCCATGGCAGCGGCGAAGGCTTCTTTAGGAGTCTGTTTTGACCACTGGAAAATCGCTGAGGCAATAACAGCACGGCTGGTGAATGTATGGCCACGGAGAGTGTCTTTCATTGTTGGAAAAAGCCAAAAGTCACTAGGAGCCAGGTCACTTAAAAGTTGTTACCACGAAGAAACTGTTGCGTGGCGTTAGCTTGATGTGCGGGTGCGTTGTCTTGGTGAAACAGCACACGCGCAGCCCTTCCCGGACGTTTTCGCTGCAGTGCAGGAAGGAATTTGTTCTTCAAAACATTTTCGTAGGATGCACCTGTTACCGTAGTGCCCTTTGGAACGCAATGGGTAAGGATTACGCCCTCGCTGTCCCAGAATATGGACACCATCATTTTTTCAGCACTGGCGGTTACCCGAAATTTTTTTGGTGGCGGTGAATCTGTGTGCTTCCATTGAGCTGACTGGCGCTTTGTTTCTGGATTGAAAAATGGCATCCACGTCTCATCCATTGTCACAACCGGCGAAAAGAAAGTCACATTCGTGCTGTCGTTGTGCGTCAACATTGCTTGGGAACATGCCACACGGACAGCCATGTGGTCGTCCGTCAGCATTCGTGGCACCCACCTGGATGACACTTCGCATTTTCAGGTCGTCATGGAGGATTGTGTGCACAGAACCCACAGAAATGCCAACTCTGGAGGCGATCTGTTCAACAGTCATTCGGCGATCCCCCAAAACAATTCTCTCCACTTTCTCGATCATGTCGTCAGACCGGCTTGTGCGAGTCCGAGGTTGTTTCGGTTTGTTGTCACACGATATTCTGCCTTCATTAAACTGTCGCACCCACGAACGCACTTTCGACACATCCATAACTCCATCACCACATGTCTCCTTCAACTGTCGATGAATTTCAATTGGTTTCACACCACGCAAATTCAGAAAACGAATGATTGCACACTGTTCAGGTAAGGAAAACGTCGCCATTTTAAGTATTTAAAACAGTTCTCATTCTCGCCGCTGGCGGTAAGATTCCATCTACCATACGGTGCTGCCTTCTCTGGGGCGTATTGACAATGAACGCGGCATCATTTTAAAACAATGCGCATGTTTCTATCTCTTTCCAGTCCACAGAAAAAAAATTGGAGGCCTTAGAACTTGAATGCACCTCGTACTTTAACCACAGCGGCACGTGTACAGTTTAAAACTTAGCGTTTTAGGGAATACTTGCACCCTTGGTCCTTGATCCGAAAGCCAATGATAATGACTTATGGACGACACATAAATCACTCCGCTTCCGCTTTACGACGACTGTCCTATTTTCCGCTTCCCTCTCGCCCCCTCCCCTCCTCCCGCCACCCTCGCCCACTTTGACTCCATCCCCCTCCCCGACACTGTTAGAGTTGCCTCCTGCATGATTAGGTTCGAACATAGGCAGTGGGCTCATTGTCTGGACCGTGTATGTTTGGTTCACGTTTCATCGAATTATGTATACTGAGGTGACAAAAGCCATAAGATACCGATGAGCACATTAACAGATGGTGGTAGTGTCACGTACACAAGGTACGAAAGGGCAGTGCAGTGCTGTAGCTGTCATTCATACTCAAGTGATTTTCAAAAGTTTTCCGACGTGATTATGGAATTCACAGACTTTTGATGCGGAATGCTAGTTGAGGTTAGAAGCGTGGGACATCGGATTCCGGAAATCGTTAGGGAATCAAGATTTCGACACAGACAGCGTCAGGAGTGTGTCGAGAACACCAAATTTCAGGCATTACCTCTCACCATGGAACAACGCAGTGGTCGAGAGTCTTCACTTAACGACCAAGAGCAGCAACGCTTGCGTAGTGTTGTCAATGCTAACAACAAGCAACACAGCGTCAAATAACGCCAGAAATCAATGTGGGACGTACGACGAACTTATACGTTAGGACAGTGTGGCGAAATCTCGCACTAATGGCTTATGACAATAGACAAAGACCACGAGTGCCTTTGCTAACAACTGCAGCGTCTCCTGGGCTCGTGATAAAATCGCCTGGACCCTAGACGACTGGAAAACCGTAGCCTGGTCAGATGAGTCTCGATATCAGTCGGCAAGAGCTGAGGGTAGGGCTCGAGTGCGACACAGATCCCACAAAGCCATGGACCCAAGTTGTCAACAAGGCACTGCGCATGCTGGCGGAGGCTCCATAATGGCGAGAACTGTGTTTACATGGACCAAATGAACCGATCATTCATTCATTGGAAATGGTTATGTTCGGCTAGTTAGAGAACATTTTCAGCAAACAACTATAGAATTTTTATGAATGTCAATGCGCCATGTCACAGCGCCAGAATTATTCGATACTGGTTTGAAGACTATTCTGGGCAATTAGAGTTAACGGTTTGGCCACCCAAAACGCTCGATATGTATCCCATCGAACATTCGTAATCGACAGCCGGCCGTTGTGGCCGAGAGGTTCTAGGCGCTTCAGTCCGAAACCGTTTAGCTGCTACGGTCGCAGGTTCGACTCCTGCCTCGGGCATGGATGTGTGTGATGTCCTTAGATTAGTTAGGTTTAAGTAGTTCAAAGTCTAGGGGACTGATGACCTCAGATCTTAAGTCTCATAGTGCTTAGAGCCATTTGAACCATATTTTTGTAATCGAGAGGTCAGTTCGTGCATAAAATCCTGCATCGGCAACACTTCCGCTAGTATGGACGGATATAGAGACAGCATGGCTCAGTATTTCTGCAGGAGATTTCCAACGACTTGACGAATCAAGGCCACGCCGTGTTGCTGCACTACGCATGGCAAAAGGAGGTAGGACGCGATATTAGAAGATAGACCATGACTTTTGTCACCTCACTGTATGTATCAGTGAAGCTGCTCACTTCAGATATTTCCAGAACTATCTATCGCTTGCGCCGTTGTCCCGCGTGTTGCGCGGGGTTGGTGTTGTTAAATCGGATTTGAATTGTTAATTTGAAGGGGTGGCTGGAAGCCCTCCTTGCCGCCACCCCGTGCCCCCCGGGATGGAATCAGAGTACCCCATCTGTCTGCGTCTAGTGTAAATCATGGAAAAGTGCGGATGTATTTCACATGTCTGTGAGTCGTGTAACTGAGGCGGGACGTGGGGACCAGAGCGAAATTCACCTAGAGGTATGTGGAAAACCGCCTAAAAACCACATCCAGTCTGGCCGGCACACCGGCCCTCGTCGTTAATCTGGCGGGCGGATTCGATCCGGGGCCGGTGCGCCTACCCGAGTCCAGGAAGCAGCGCATTAACACTCTCGGCAAACCTGGCGGGTCTCAGATATTTCCAGAACTGCTTAAGATATATTTCTGTTTTCACTCAGATGTGTTATGTATAAGTCCTCACTAAAGAACATAGAGTTTAATTTAGTAGCTGTGCTTATTATAGAAGTCTCGGTAATAACTTCCCTTTTACAGATGTAACAACAGTAATTTCTGCTGATCTTATCATAGAGAGAATTTCAAAGGCATAAATTTTTATTTGTGGGACATTCACACTTATTCTGCGACATGTTCGCCATAATCAAAGCCGCTACACTTGTGAAGTATTTTTATTGACCGAAATCTTGCACGACAGAAGACTCTATACAGTGCTATGGTTTCGGGCCTTAGTATTATCATCAGTTTCATCCGAAATGATGAGGCTAAGAACCCGAAACCATGAGTCCATGGCAGTGTACAGCGACTTCTGTCGCGCAATACTGCGGTCAGTAAAAATATTTTACGACTGTGATGGATTTGTTTACTACGAATTAATTAAACGGTGTTTCACTCCTCAAAATTATTATTAGTAGTTTCGGAGAAATTACAGTATTTAGAAACTTAGATTTATCGATTTTATCATGAAACTGAGTTCTGTGATATGAGTAACTTCATGATGTTATACATGACTGTCGCTTCACATTGACGCGCGTTCCAGCATGACACAAATAAGGTAAAGGCGGAATAGTGGAAAGAAATTTAACTGACAATTGATTTAAAAAAATGGTTCAAATGGCTCTGAGCACTATGGGACTTAAGAGCTGAGGTCATCAGTACCCTAGAACTTAGAACCACTTAAACCTAACTAACCTAAGGACATCACACACATCCATGCCCAAGGCAGGATTCGAGCCTGCGACGTAGCGGTCGCGCGGTTGCAGACTGAAGCGCCTAGAACCGCTCGGCCACGCCGGCCGGCGACAATTGATACTTATCACACATGGCTACATGTGGTTGGATTGATACACCAAGAGGAATACAGAGGACGTGGTCTAAAATGATGATTCACCAGTCAATTTGGGTAACAGCTTTTTATACAGGGTGTTTCAAAACGAATACACAGGTTAACATTTACTACGTTCAACTACCAATTATAAGTAACACTCTGCCGGAAAAAATATTAGACCCTTTTAGATGTTTCCTGTTCACTGAGCTTTACTGTTGCAAAACAGTACATTAAATGATTACAGCACAAGCGGTTCAGAGGTACTCATGCTGAACACCCATATTAGTACATGGTGTAGTTTCCAAGAGTGGCCATGCAGCGTTGAATCCGGCATTCAGTCGATCGTGCATATGGTGAATACTTCAGGGATACGTTATTCCAGGCCTCCTCGAACTGTTCACCTAGTCTGTTAGAGTTTTAGTTGACGTGTCGCTCAAGTCAATTCTCGTCCCATCATATCCCACACGTGCTCGATTGCAGACAAGTCCGGATATCGTGCTGCCCTGGGAGGTTGCTGAATGGCTGGCAGAAGGCGTTGAGTTTCACACGCAGCGTATGGGCGAGCATTATCAACACATCATCTTCCTGTTGCAAGAACGACAAAAGGACGGGCCCAACAGCATTCTGCACGTACCGAGCGCTGGTTAGCATCCCCTCCAGAAACACCAAAGGTGAACGGGAGTTGTAGCTTACCGCACCCCAGACCATAAAACGTGGTATGGGGCAGTGTGTCTTGGACGAACGAACTCTACGAGACTACGCTCACCAGATCAACGAAATACGCTGAAACAACAATTACTACATGCGGTTAGAACCTGATTTCAACGCTGAAGATTCCAACCCGCCAGTACATGTTCCAACCGATCCTCTGACGTCACTAGTTTAGCCGTGCACGTCAATGCCCCGGCGTGAGTGAAAGAGGGGCTAAAGATGTCAGTGCCCGCAATCCCACCGCTAATAAACCGATTCACTACAGTTTGTGTTGATGCTTCTGGGCTCCCAAACCCTCTTGTATAAGCTGTGCTAGCTGTAAGGTCTGCCACTGCTGTCCTTACAATACGACGATCCTGGTGAGCGTCTGTGCTGCGTGGACGTCCAGAAGCTCGTGTGACCACTGCTACCAACATCCTTGCATAAGTGACGGAGTACCTCCAACTTGTGTGGCAGTTCTCCAAAAGGACCATTCTGCCACTCAGAAGGCCACTATTTGTCCCCTGCCAGTCTCGCTTGCTTAGCTGTAGAAAGTACTAGTGCGTCTGTGTGGCATGGTTGTCTGGTTGCTTCACAACTTCGCACCACACTGAGCCTCTTGGCTGTGAGAATTCCCTATTAAAGGGCAGATACTGATGGATGATGACGATGATGTTTGGTTTGTGGGGAACTCAACTGCGCGGTTATCAGTGCCCGTACAACTTTCCAACCTTTGCTCAGTCACTACTTGCCCCTTACATGAATGATGATTAAATGATGAGAACAACACAAACACCCAGTCATCTCGAGGCAGGTGAAAATCCCTGACCCCACCGGGAATCGAACCCGGGACCCCGTGCTCGGGAAGCGAGAACGTGACCGCGAGACCACGAGCTGCGGACTGACACACATGGAGCTCGGGTAGCTATGCCACTACGCCATCTGTTGGCTGACGACGCTGAAACCACTATCAGTACATATACTATCTCCCAGGCCACATGCCATCATCGTATCAAAATCGACGTCGTCTTTCCAGGTGTACTAATTTTTTCCGCCAGTGTATACCAAGTGATAGATCAGCTCAAACAGTTTTTCTTACAAGTGTTCAATGTGAGCACCATTCGTCACACATCGAGTCAATAGGGCGAGATCGTCGCAAATCTCAATCAGTGTGTCTGGAGTAATGGTTGCGAAAATGCCTCTTCTAAAGTAGACTAGATCAGCTGCTAGAGAGGCACATTTGTACACATGAGCATTTATGAACCCCAAAGATAGAAATCGCAAGGCGTCAGAGCGTGTGTTAACGTGGAAGTAACACAAAATAAGCTCTGTTATCCGGCTCCTTGCAGCCAATCCAGAAATTGTGTACAACCTTGTTTAATCAGCACGTACTGAGTTATCCCAGTGAGTCGGCGAGCCATCTTGCTTGCTTCTGTGGTTCAGCTTCTTCCAATTGAGGGAAGACCCTTAGTTCCAGGCTGTCAAGGTAAGAAACATAAGTTACAGTTGCTTCACCAAAAAAGAATGGGAGTCTTGTTGCACCTGTTCCATCTCGTGGGCATTTGCGTACCCACAGTTGAGCATATTGCGTGTGTTCACATTTCCACTTAAGTGAAATGCCGATTAGTCACTGAGGACGATACGATTCAGAAAATCTTCGTCGTCAAGTGGCAACATTTCGTTTGCAAAGTTGGCAGGTAAACCATTGTTTGTAGGCTTTAGAGCTGGTGACAACTACAAACGATAAAGACGTCGTTGTAAGCACCTCCTTAAAAGTCTCCATACAGACGTCACTGGAATTGCTAATTCACGATTGGCCTTCCGAACTGATTTCTTGGAACTATGTGTGAAAGCCTATCACTCTCTCAGCACGTTCTTCAGTAACTCTTGACGTTCCATACTCTTCCCTTTGCGCACCGGTGTGCGAACAAAACTATCTGAGTTGCTCTATTATTTGCTGTATAATTTATAACTGTAAGTTGAATGTAACAAATGCTACAAACCTTTAAAACCCGTGTACTGATTTTGAAACACCCTGTACATTCTTCCTCAGCCTTGAAACATACATGCACGTCAAAAATTTGATTGGATTTATAAAACAGAAGATTGAGGTAGAAAGATTGTTAAGTAATAACTTCGAGTCATGATACACATTTACATTGCAAAATAACGTAAGTAACAGAAGCAAAAAGAAAATCACAGAAGGCTATGGCCATAAACAAATGGCTATTAACTGTGCGATACACCCACCGTTACTACAATTAAAGTTTGCAGTCGGTACTAAAGTGAGTTCTGAACAGACTAAAGGGACGCCTTTTCGGTGTCATCGCATATGTTACAGCAATGAAAACCCTAATTAGGTTGGGGCAAACGGGGCATTGCTCAGAGGCCCTTGATGAGAGACAGGAAAGCAGAAAAACTAAAATGGAAAGACTGCAAAAATCAGTAAAACCAATCAGTTAAGTTAAGTCTTTCTCTATTTTAAAATAATCAGAATTGGTTTTGGAAATCATTCTGACGTAAAGATATGAGAATCATTTTGTTTACTTTAGCTAGTATACGACACTGTGTTCGGTGCGTCTACATACACGTAAACGAAAGGAAGAGCGCAATACGACGAGTTAAAGATTACGTAAAGGTAGTATGTAACTGAATTTGACACATTCAATGAAAATACTCTTTGCACACAGTACTGAAAGCTGCGGGTGATAGCCACCGGAAACACGTGAATATCAGGAGGAATCACACGCAGTGTCTTGACTTCTGACTAAACAGATATTTCCTTCAGCCACTGCTCTGAGAGTCTTCTTGGAGTGAACGAGTAATAATTATTGTACCAAATAAGGGGCTACACAACGCCGTAAGAGGTCATGTACAAATTATATTCACCGCTACAAATTACTCATCACTAGAATGAAACGCAGCAATTAACTATGACTACCATAGTGTCAGGCCTATTATAATATTTGAAATTCGTTTATAATAATTACAAATTTTTATAAAAATATATTAATTTTAGTGATATGTGCATGTAAAAAGTTTGTTTCAAAATATCGTCGTGGCACATTCGACTCATCAGACAATGTCTCTCCGAGTGAACACAGAGGTCACTTGGCATGTACACTTCTTAGGAGAATATATAATGTATAGTATTCTATTTCCTTGTAATTACAAGATTTATAAAATACACTTCCCCAACACAAACGGCCTTACACAAACCTTGATAAACAGTCTGGATGAGTGGTATGCAAAATCAAGTTAACCTAAATGTAGCTGCAATATCGAAGATCTTAAATATACACGCCAGCGAGAAATTATGTTATGCGTCCGCGGAAAGGTGCAATAGGTGTAACAGGTTGACGGCACTGAGATGCTCGATGATGGCTTACCTTCTGGCTGCTACCGTTGCTGCACGTTTTTGTCACATTCCACGATTTTCTTAAGATTTTTCTTACCGCGGACAGACGCGTCCATGTTACTCGCCAGTCTGCTCAATTCAAACTGTTGCTCAGCAACGGCTTGGGCCGCTGCAGGGCCATCTGTATTGTTGAGAAGAGCAATATTTTTTTTTGCTCTAACTGAGAGATTATACGGGAAACAATCATCGTACAATTAAGGAAGCTATCCAGCGATAAAAAAATGTGGGCGTACCCAGGCTTGGACGGACGGAGACAACGCCCACGAAGATTAGGTGGCTCTGGCAACAGAAAAAAATGTGGCAAAATTGTAATGAACACGAAAAATGGAAAAATTTATAAAATCGATCAGTCAACAAAAGCGTTTCGCTTTGTTGAAATTGTTCTGATGTCGATACCGTTCTAAGTCAGTTGCAAGTTGTGAACATCGCAATCATTTTGTTTGAGAGAACATATATACTACACGTCCATTATTACGAGATGTGTTAAATGTATAGTTAATGCTACCGAACTAAGTGGGCCTTGTGAACGGCACGACACCATGCAACACTCAAACACAACTATGACTGACGATGACGAAACAGAACTAGTTGTAGCAACTACAACTTCGCTTCCGCCGTTTTTTCTCGAAGTTCGGTGTTCTATTGTGAAAAACTTACAAAAAATATGATTCAAAGTATTGGCCATTGCTGTCACCACTTGCTCCCTCCTTTCGGACAGAATACGAATCCCGCGGCGAAATAATTGGGCGTCTTTTTGAGGAGATCCATGAATCGATCCAATTTGTCACTTGCTCATCAGATCTGAAATGCTGGTCTGCTAGGCTGTGTGCCACTGATCGAAAAAGATGCCAGTCAGAGGGAACAATGTGTGGAGAATGCAGTAGGTTGGTAGCACTTCCCGATTCAGTGTTTCCGAATATGTTTTAACGGATTTTGTGAGATGGAGTCGAGCACTGTCATGCTGCGAAATCACCTTTTCATGTCTGTCGCTGTATTGTGGCCGTTTGTCTTTAAGTGCTCGACTCAAACGCATCAATTTCTTTTGATAACGAATTCCTGTGATTGTTTCAGTCGGTTTCAGTAGCTTCGAATGCCTTCTCTCTTCCACCGGCATGCCCGTCTTCGACGTCCTGAAGCGCTGAAACCGTATTCTGCACGTTCTCTGAGTAACGTGTACCGTACCTTACGCAGCATTTTATGAGCCTCAGCCGTAGGTTTCTTGTTGTGAAAGCAGATAATTAAAACTTCTCGAAAATGACGAGAACTGGGCTCGTAAGTTGACATGTTCAATCGTGAATAACTTTATGATGCAATCACAAATCGACTCACGTTTTGATGGCGTTATGTTTGCAAATGGCTAAGCTTATTGCATGTCACTTACAACCTACCAACTGCACTGCCACTTGTCGCTACAGCCATCTACTACAAACCGGCGGAAGGAAAGCTGTAGACCTAATATGATTGTTTTTGTGCTCTGGGTGATGTACAGTCCACAACGCTAACACGCCTCCCCACCGTTAGCCAGATATTTACTGTGTCTTACAATAATGGACATTTCGTAAACACCATTTTAAATTTAAAGTACGCTAGATGATGCCGAAACAGTCGAAACTATTTACAGCGAAACAAAGTTTTATAGCTTCTTTTTGGTGGTATGTATAAAAATGTCTTTCCGTCGTGTTCAGTTACGCTAGCACTTGAATGCAATCACAGCCTCGCGAACCCAGCCTCCTAAGAGGTCACCTCAAGAAGTAGGTTACACGCTGTTAGCGAGCTCACCCCTACTTTCTATAATTCTTAATTGCAAAATCGTTACACATTACACTAACCGATACAAAAAGTTATACACCCTACATTTCTGACAGGCATTATACGGAGATGGAATCTGATGTACCGGCTGGTGTGGCCGAGCGGTTCTAGGCGCTTCAGTCTGGAACCGCGCGACCGCTACGGTCGCAGGTTCGAATCCTGCCTCGGGCATGGATGTGTGTGATGTCCTTCGGTTAGTTAGGTTTAAGTAGTTCTAAGTTCTAGGGGACTGATGACCTCAGATGTTAAGTCCCATAGTGCTCAGAGCCATTGTTTGCAATCTGATGTAGACGTTTACACCCGTCAGTGAGCCACACCGAAAACGATGTGCAGTTCAGGACTGGGTAGAGTGGCGTAACGATATTATTGATGATCTTCTTCATATCCTTGCTACAACTGAGAGAAGCACATGAGCCCAACCGGCAGATTTCTCTTACAACCAGAACCGCTATTGGATGACAGTATTCGAAAGGGTTGTTAGTGTCGTCCTGTGAAGTCGGAGGTGCTACTTCTCATTCACGTTGCTTCTGGGTTGTTTTCACAAGTGCGGTTCCAACACGGGGAAGACTGCTAGGGGTACTGAGGATCAGTTGCAATACCGCAACCAGAATAGAACGTGGTCCTCTTTTCAGCAGAGTGGACGACTTACAAGTGCCTTAGAGCCGGCCGCTGTGGCCGAGCGGTTCTAGGTGCTTCACTCTGGAACCGCGCTGCTGCTACGTCCGTAGGTTCGAATCCTTCCTCGGGCATGGATGTGTGTGATGTCCTTAGGTTAGTTAGGTTTAAGAAGTTCTAAGTCTGGGGGACTGATGACCTCAGATGTTAAGTCCCAGAGTGCTCAGAGCCATTTTTAATCAGTGCCTTAGAGGACTATGCAATAGTCTCGGATGGAGATTTCTCGAACTCCGCTATTAGGTGGACAATACCAGGGCTTCCTCAACACATGAATAGTTCAGTTGTGTGCTGCTGTATTTGTTGTAAGCATGATGTTTCGAGCATTTCTACATTTTTTTATTTTAAAAAAATATTTAAAAGATAAAAATGCAATAACAATGCTATTCTTAAATACTAATATAATTAATTTTACAAAAGAAGGAAGAATCCACCTGTAGGTGGCGCAAATTAAAATACTATTAACATTTTTAAAAACCTGAAACGAATACTAATATTAAAAACCAAGTTGTTCATTACAGATACATATCGCACGCTGGGTGCATAATCATCTCTTCGGAACTAACTTACATTATGAAAAGTAGCTTATATGGTGTAGAATACAAATGACAGCTATAAAGAGGGCGCTATTTACTATCGAAGTCACATGCCGAGGTTAGCTGCATGGGGATGTAAGCATCAAGCTCAGTTTAACTAATGTTTGTTTTCTGTAATGTCATGAGCTACTATATTTAAAACAAGTCAACATGACTTGGATACAATGTTACGTAAATTTTTTTTTTTACAAGGTGATATATTTGTGATGTGATTTCATTTATACTTTATTACCAGATTCTCATTATGTTCTTGTATTCATAGAGCACTGCAAGTAGCTACACAGTAGCTGAAAGCGATCTGCAATAAACAGATTAAACATTTACAACCGATGCTGCCCTCCTTCCTACCATAGATATCCCAGTACGGTCTTGTTCACGCTGTTCCTGGTGGAAACGAACCTACATGGAAGAAGCCATACCCAGGAAGTACACGTACAATATGAGGACACACGTTAGCTACTATTTTAACGCTAAATATTACTGCGAAAAAATTTTCGTTAACTATGTGATCTCCAGCAACACAGTCAAACGAAAAGTAAATAAGGATGTTGACATTGTGCTGGTCTTAGTTTTATACTGTCACAGTGTTTACTTGCTTGTGTAATCTCTTTAGCACTAAATTCGACGATATGGCACCAGACTGCTCCCTGCCTGCTCTGTAATCGTTCCACACTATATTCTTCAGAAGAAAGTTTACATGGGCGTAGAACCAGTATTTCATAGT
Source organism: Schistocerca americana (assembly GCF_021461395.2). Taxonomy (NCBI): domain Eukaryota; kingdom Metazoa; phylum Arthropoda; class Insecta; order Orthoptera; family Acrididae; genus Schistocerca; species Schistocerca americana. Next base: position 137,268,598 of record NC_060126.1, on the reverse strand, counting down.
GAAATAGGGGAGACAATGAACTGAAATTACAATTTTTATCGGTTACATGTTTTCTTAATAAACACCGTAGCTTACGGAAATGAAACTCGGTACAGCATAAAGAGCAGCTAAATAAAATTGTCTTTCCAGGAAGTCTTGGAATATACACTGGGAGTTTCACAAGGTCCGGTGGTTCCCTTCGCTTCTGTAGCTCGGCAAACGGCAGCGATTTTTACTACCGAGACTAATAACCATCTATTTTTGTAGCCCAGATGTTAGTAGCCGAACTAGCGCATAAATGGAGATGGGGTTGCAACGGAGCGATTATTCACTCATAAGCCAAAACATTATTACCACCAGTTTAATGGATTATCTGTCCGTCTTTGGAACGAAATACATAATTGACTCTGTGTATCAGGGATCCGGCGGTTTGTTGGTAGGTTTGTGGATGTATGTGGCATTGGATGTCTACGCACACTTTACATTATTCGCGTAAATAACGGGCCGCTGATTTGCCAACGCGATGATGGCGTCGGATAGCGACCCAGATGGCTCCATAGGATTTACATCGGGCGAATTTGGTTGCTGGAACATCAATGCGAGTTGACTATAATGCTCTTCAAACAATTGTGGCCCCCAGACACGGACAATTATACTGCTGAAAGATTACGTCGCCGTCGGATAAGACATCAAGCATGAAGGGATGCAGGTAGTTCGCAGCTGTCAGCATGTCTTCGATTACTACCACAGGTCCCGTGCAAGCGCAGGTGAATGTCTCCCATAGCATAACATTGCTCCATCAGCCTGCGTCTCTGGCGCGCTGCATGTTTCGGGCCGCCGTTCACCTTGAAGATGGCGTTTGTGGAGACGAACAACGACCTAGTGAAGCTAAAATACGATTCACACGAAGAGCCCACACGTTTCCATTGATCGACGGTCGAATCGTTATGGTCCCGAGCCCATTGCAGTCGTAACTGATGATGTCGTTGGGTCAACTCGTGAACACATGGGATGGTCTGTTGTGGAACTTCATGTTTAACAATGTACGATGAACGGTATGCTCCAAAACATTTTTGAGTGCACCAGCGTTTGCTCTTTCGGCAGAGATGCCACAGATCACCATGAATCCGTCTTTACAGAGCAGACAAGTCTCCGAACCCTACTTTCTATGAATACTCATGGACATCCAACCATTTCACTGTCCTTCTTCCTTTTTCCGTAGATGCTCAGGGCAGTAGCACGTGAATATTCAAGCTTCGCCATTTTCGGGAGACTCGTTCACAGGCGCTGCGTAATAATAAACTGCTCTATGTTAAAGTCGCTTATCTCAATGGGTTTCCCCATTGGCAACCCATATCTTCGCTAGGATGATCCCCGTCTGTGACTGCTCTGCATACATATTTTTTTACCTAGTCACACGCCCGCAACGCCAGCAGGCGGCATGTAACGTCACGGTGGGCAGTGCTAATGATGTTTTGGTTTATCAGTGTATGTCCGTCCTACAGATGACAGTTCCACTCACATTGCGGTAGTCTTCGCGTCTTCTGCAGCTCCAACACTCGCCTTCCCAGCTAGAAACGAATCACTGTTGCTCGACTAGACAAGACGTAGTAGACACAGCCGCACTAACTGTACCAGGTTGTATTAAAGATCTTTGGTTTCAGGTTAATTAAACTTTTAAATAATAGATTGTTTGTGATAAAAGACTTCACTATATTGTCAGTCCCTTTACACAAAACACCTCCAAGTCGGTGGTAGGCTTACGTTACAATTTCGACACTTACACACAATCGCAGTCACTCGTAATAGCCAGCTTATAGCCCTTTACTAGCTCTGGTCCCAGAAGTATTAAAAAACAGATTGTCTGCGACAGAATGTTCGCTCTACTGTTATTCAAATCGATCTATTTGAATGTTCATTTCTCGGTCCCGACTTTCATAATACGCCATGCGAATTGTAGTTAATTCCAAAGTCACAGTTTACCTATAAAAATCGGAATTTCGCTCGTTCATATCTCTCTCACTTGTTTGCGTTCACTTTGCGGCACTCGACGATCAAGTTTAACTCATAATTCCGCAAAATTATTACATTTAGTCAGAGCTCCCTACACTCACGTCCGAACATAATGAAGAGTGAGCTCCGAAGTGAGTTTAGATATCAGAAAGGAATTCTCTTAACCCACAAAATACGCACAAACGTACTGTCTTCTGACTGCCTGATACACATAATAGAAAAACTAATATTAGTATTAAACCGCACAATCCCGCTTCTTTTAAATTTGAACAATGACAACAGTTTATTAAATAACAAATGTAGAATGTCCTCAAATATAAGAATAACCACTTCTTTAAATAACTGAATTATCGTAAGATGTTTCACGTTTTCTCAGTACTACAAACTGGCTGGTTACCCTTCACGAATTTCCCTGAGAGTATGATTCAGTTTCTCTGTACATCCACAGCTTTCACGCTAACGTATATCTAGTTAATATTGTTGTTGTTGTTGTCTTCAGCCCAAAGACTGGTTTGATGGAGCTGTCAGCGCTATTGTATGTGTGCAAGCCTCTTCGTATCCGAGTAACTACTGCAACATACATCTCCTGAATATGCTTAATGTATTCATCTCTTGGTCTTTCTCTAAGATTTTTACACTCCATGCTTCCCTGCAATACTAAATTCGTGACCCTTGATGCCTTAGAACGTGTCCTACCAAACGATCCCCCCCCCTTCCCCCCAGTTCTATTCAGTACCTAATCATTAGTTACGTGATCTACCCATCTAATCCTCAGCGTTCTTCTTCAACATCAGATTTCAAAAGCTTTATTCTCCTCTTGTCCAAACTGTTTATCGTCCATATTTCACTTCCATACAAATACTTTCAGAAAAGAGTTAGTGACAGTTAAATCCAAACTTGATGTTAACAAATTTCTCTTCTTTAGAAACGCCTACGTTGCCGTCGCCAGTCTACATTTTATATCCTCTCTACTTCGACCACCGTCAGTAATTTTGCAGCCCAAATAGTAAAACTCATCTACTACTTTAAGTGTCTCATTTCCTAATCTAATTTCCTCAGCGTCACCTGATTTAATTCGATTAAATTCCATTATCTTGCTTTGCTTTCGTTGATGTTCATCTTATATCCTCCTTTCAAGACGCTGTCCATTCCGTTCAGCTGCTCTTGCAGGGTATTTGCTGTCTCTGACAGACTTACAATGTCATCGGCAAAGCTGAAGGTATTTATTTTTTCTCCCTGGATTTTAATTGCTACTCCAAATTTTTCTGTTGCTTCGTTTACTGCTTGCTCAATATACTGATTGAATAATATCGGGAATAGGCCACAACCCTGTCTCACTCCCTTCCCAACCACTGCTTCCCTTTCATGTCCCTCGACTCTTATAACTGCCAATTTACAAACTGTAAATAGCCTTTCGCTCCCTGTATTTTACCCATACCTCCTTCAGAATTTGAAAGAGATTATTCCAGTCAACATTTCCAAAAGTTTTCTCTAAGTCTACAAATGCTATAAACGTAGGTTTGACTTTCCTTAACCTATCTTCTAAGATAATTTGTAGTGTCAATATTGCCTCGCGTATTCCTACATTACTGTGGAATCCAACCTGATCTTCACCGAGGTCGGCTTCTATTAGTTTTTCCATTCGTATGTAAAGAATTAGGGTAAGTATTTTGCAACCATGACTTGTTTAACTGATAGTACGGAAATTTTCACGTCTGTCAGCACCTACTTATTCGGCAATTTTCACACCTTTCAGCATCTGCTTTCTTTGGAATTGGGGCTATTACATTCTTCTTGAAGTCTGAGGTTATTTCTCCCGTCTCAAACATCTTGCTCACCAGATGGAAGACTTTTGTCACGGATGAGTCTCCCAAGGCTATCAGTACCTCTAACGAAATGTTGTCTACTCCCGCGGGGGCTGGTGTCGACTTAGACCTTTCAGTGCTCTGTCAATTTCCTCAAGTAGATTCATATCTCCCATTTCATCCTCATCTACGTCTTCTTCCATTTCTATAATATTGCCCTCAAGTACATCACTCTTGTACAGACACTCTACATACTCCTTCCACCTTTCTGCTTTCCCTTCTTTGCTTAGGACTTGTTCTCCATCTGAGCTCTTCATATTCATACAAATGATTCTCTTTTCTCCAAAGTCCTCTTTAATTTTCCTGCCTGTTGGCCGCATCTGTCATACCTCTAGCGATATACACTTCTATATCCTTACATTTGTTCTCTAGCCATTCCTACTTACCCATTTTGCACTTTCTGACGATCTCTTTTTTGAAACCTTTATTTTCCTATTCGCCTGCTCATTTACTGCATTTTTATATTTTCTCCTTTCATCAGTTAAATTCAATGTCTCTTGTGTTACCCAAGGATTTCTATTAGCGCTCGTCTTTTTATCCACATGATCCTGTGCTTCTTTCACTATTTTATCTCTCAAGTTACCCATTCTTCTTCGGCTGTATTCCTTTCTCCTGTTCTCGTTCCCTAATGCTCCCTCTGAATCTCTCTACAACGTCTGGTTCTTTCCGTTTATCCAGGTTCCATCTCTTTAAATTCCAAACTTTTTGCAGTTTCTTCAGTTTTAATTTACTGTTCGTAACCATTAGGTTGTGGTCAGAATCCACATCTGAGCTTGGAATGTCTTACAATTTAAAATCTGTTTGCTAAAATCTCTATCTTACCGTTATGCAATCATCTATCTTACCGTTATATAATCAATCTCGTATCTTTCGGTGTCTCCAGGTCTCTTCCACGTATACAGTCTTCTGTCATGATTCTTAAATTAAGTGTTATCTATGATTGAGTTATGCTCTGTGCAAAATTCTACCAGGCGGCTTCCTCTTTCATACCTTACCCCCAGTCCATATTCACTACTTTTCCTTCTCTTCCTTTTCCTGCTATCAAATTCTAATCCCTCATGGCTATTAAATTTTCGTCTCCCATAATTATCTGAATAATTACTTTTATCTCATCATGCATTTCTCCAGTCTCTTCACCATCTGCGAAGTTGCTTGGCATATAACTTGTACTACTGTGGTAGATGTGGGCTTCGTGTCTATATTCGCTACAATAATGCGTTCACTATTCTATTCGTAGTAGCTTATCTGCGTTCCTATTTTTTTTATTTCTTTAACCCAGAATTTTGTATTTGTAACCCTGTATTCACCTAACCGGAAGTCTTGTTCCCCTTCCACTGAACTTCACTAATTCCCACTATATCTGATTTTAACCAATCCATTTCTCTTTTTAAATTACCCAATCTATCTGCCCGCTTAAGGGATCTGACATTCCATTCTACGATCCATAGAACGACAATTTTATTTCTCCTGATAACGACGTCCTCCTAAATAGCCCCGCCCGGAATCCGAATGGGGGACTATTTTACCTTCGGAATATTTTATTCAAAGAGGGCGCCATCATCATTTAACCATACAGTAGAGCTGCATGCCCACTGAAAAATTACGGCTGTAGTTTCCCCTTGCTTTCAGCCGGTTGCATTACCAGCACAGCAAGGCTGTTTTGGTTGATGCTATAAGGTCAGCATGAGGTTTCCAGAATGAAGTTTTCACTCTGCAGCGAAGTGTGCGCAGATATGAAACTTCCTGGCAGATTAAAACTGTGTGCTGGACCTTGCAAGGTTCGCAGGAGAGCTCCTGTGAAGTTTGGAAGGTAGGAGGCGCGGTACTGGCGGAATTACGGCTGTGAGGATGTGTCGTGAGTCGTGCTTGGGTAGCTGAGATGGCGGATCACTTGCCCGTGAAAGGCAAAGATCCCGAGTTGGAGTCTCAGTCCGGCACACAGTTTTAATCTGCCAGGACGTTTCGATACATGTGTTCTTCTAATCCCAGAGTCTTGATATGGGTGTAGAAAGCAAGCATGTTGGGGCCAGAAACAGGAACGTTTTTGTGCCGAGGGGAACCAGCCCATAAAAGTATCTGGTGGTCGATAGCTATATACAGGATGCAAAGGTGGTGCTTTTGTATGGTGCAGGATACGAACTGTGTGTTTACTATATCGATGTAGTATGTGATGGTATAGCCAGGTTGGAGATCAGCTTCACGCTGAAATATGCAAGCTTTCCTCGACATTGGCAGAGCAGTGTAATTGAGGAAGTGCCTTTCCATATTTCATGATCTGTAGACCATTTTTCCTGGGTTTAATTGTCAGTGCAATATGACGATCTGTACAAAATAGTTTTTCTCGTAAATTATCGGTCTGCAGAAAAAAAATGGCGAACAGTGCTTTCACACCATCAGCATCAGCAGCAGTTTGGTGAGTAAATTCAGTTGCAACGTACGGGGGGTTTATTGTAAAATCATCGATATATTGTAAAATACCTATTGGTAATCTTAGTCGACCTTCAGTTGCTATCTGACTCAAGTTGGCTCTGTTTAAACGCGCGTTTATGCCCGCAGTATCATTTGCATCGAAATTATCATTACACTCTAGTTATTAAACAAAAATATGATGATTGCTAGCTACGAAATCAATAATGCGGTAATTAGGATGTGATACCAAATTAAAATTTATTCAGAACACAGGATGAGCAATATTTCTAGCCTAACATGACAATCCAATACACTCGCTAACCTAACTAGCCTATCATTGGCACAATGCATCCTCTTTTCCTAACTACTTAAGTCAACACTGAACCCGCAAGTGACTCTATTGCAGTTCTGCCAGAACGGACACAGACTCAGAGAGCGCCAGTGAAAGAGCTAGCGGAATACGAAATCATTTAGAATTACAGTGCCCTACTTTGGCTGATGATTGCTAATATCTCCGTGATGATTACGACGGTCGGCCCTGCCAACGTCGTGATGCCACCTTTCCCGTGAGCGAGCTTGGCTTTAATCTCCAACGTGGACGTGGTTTGCGCATGTTAACTCCTGTATGTAAGTGTTCAATTGCGGAGTCCGTCACTAGTCAATACTCAAGCTACTTGCACATATACCAAGAGTAGCTGGTCGACACAAGTGCGCGGCAGCAAAGGTACACTTCAGATTGCATATGAACACCACAAGTTAGTACACATCTGTTTCTCTTCTCAGAGGAACAGATAATCTACGTGTGTTGAGTCGTATGCTCTACACTATTCAGATGTGGAGAGTAACCACTGGACTCAATGCCGGTGATTTCTCCAACCTACTTCTCTCCACGTTCTCCAAGCAGGGCAGCCAGACACCGCGACTGCTCTAGTCCACTGAAGACCCCCGAATCCTCCTTCAGAGTTTTTGCAAACCTGGCCGTTCTTCGCCACATGGTAGCGAGTTGGTAGCCAATCACGACACAGACTACCATGTCTCCGTGCGCGTTTGTACCCAACCACGACACAAAATTCTCCCGCGGTTACTGTTGCCGCCAAACTTTTAATATGTATCTCTACACGCTCTGCGCCAATCCCGTCACAGGCTTCCGCAAATTTTCCCCTGTGGCGCGAAATCGTCTTTCTCTCTTTCGCATGTAGCTCCTTCTCACTTCTTGTTGTGATGGCCCAGCCTCTCCCAACGTCTTTGGTGGTCTGAAGTGGCAGCCAACAAAGGGGTCCGGCCGCGGCCATCCCGTTAGTTCGACATGACAAACACCTTCTTTAGGGGTTCCGGCCGTGTTCCAGCCTCTGCGGCCGTCTCGTTAGTTTGACATCTTCTTCTTCTTCTTGCGGTACGGTGGCTGTAGGACCACGGGTAGCCCCTTCGTGGAGTGCATTTTTCTCTTCTTCTCCCAGAACCTCTTCATTCTTTCTCTTCTCCTCTCCCGCTCTTCTTCAGAGATCTTCAGTTTCCGTTTCTCCTGGCGGCTCCACTGGTGACATTCTAATCTTTTCCTGTATTCTTCTCTGTCATTGATCTCCGGCATATTTGTCGGTGTATATTTGTTCCTCCAATTTCCCTTTCCTTCGACCTTGATCCCCAATTCCAACCAGACCTTCCGAAGTTCAACAATCTACTTGGTTCCTGTCTTTCCCCTTGTCCTCCCTGTTGTTTCCCACACTCTCTTCGTCATTCTGTCCATACTCATCCTAACTACATGCCCAGCAAACCTTGTCCTTTTGAGTCTGATTTCCCCGGATATTGTTCTCATCTTCCGGTAGAATTCTTCCCTAGGTCTTCGCATCCACCTCTCTCCACCTCTTTTGGAACCTAATATTTTTCTCAGTATTTTCCTCTCTTCTTTCTCTAGTTGCTCTGCCCATTTCTTCCTAGTGTCATCGTCTCAGCAGCATATAATACTGCATTCCTCACTGTTGCCTTGTAGTGGCTTATCTTTGCCTCTGTGGATATATTCTTTTTATTGTATACCTCTCTCGTCATGCAGAAGGCTGACCTCATCTTCTTTATCCTCTCTGTTATTCCCTCCTTGCTCTTGTTCCTTCCTGTTATAAATTCTCCCAAGTATTTAAATTTGTCCACCATATGCACAGTGCCTTCCGGTGTTTCCCAGTTTGCAGTGGTGTTTAATGTCTTTGTCTTGTTATAGGCGATCCTCAGTCCCACCTTTCTGGCTCGAGTTGTGTCTTTGCGTCTTCTTCCGTCTCACTTACTATTGCTATGTCATCTGCAAAGGCTAGGCAGTTCTTTTTGTCCCCCCATATGGGTCTTTGGTATTCCCATTTCCTCGTTTATTGCTCTCCACTGCCTGATCACTTCGTCCAGTGCTATATTGAACAACAATGGTGACAATCCATCTCCCTGTTTAACACCAGTCTTGATCTCAAATTCGTCTGATAGTGCTCCTCTGAATCTCACCCTTGCTTTTGTGTCTGTGAGAATTTCTTATATGAGTTCTTGTGTAGTTCCATCAAGTCCTCTGTTCTTCAGGATCCTAACAAGAGTCTGTCTGTCGATGGAGTCATATGCCTTTGTGAAGTCCACGAAGGTTACTACTGTATTTTTGTTTTTTAAGGCCCTATGTTCTATCAGTTGCTTCAGGATAAATATCTGTTCTACACAACCTCTTCCCTTCCTGAATCCCGCTTGGTAGTCGACAACTGTACTTTCTACCTGTTCTTCTACTCTCTTGAGCAATAGTTTTGACAGCACCTTCTATCCGACCTCTAGTAGCGATATTCCTCTGTAGTTGTTTGCATCTCTCTTGTCCCCCTTCTTGTGTATTGGTGCTACAATTGCACTCTTCCATCCTTCTGGCAACTTCTTTGTTCTCCAGATCTGGTGCATTATGTTGGTCATGTTGTCTATTGCTTTGTTGCCTCCCCACTTTATCATCTCGGCTGCTATACCATCTTCTCCAGATGCCTTATTATTCTTCAGATCGCTTATGGCATGTGCGACTTCCTTCCTGGTTGGAGGGCGTGGCTCTCTCTCTCTTCTGTGTCAGTCCCCAGTTCCAGCTCTTCTTCAGGTGGTTCACAGTTCAGCAGGTCGTGAAAGTGCTCTGCAAAAATCCGACAGTTCTCCTTCGCACTGACAGCCAGCTCCCCTTTCTTATCTCTTATAAACAGTTCTCTACCCTTGTATCCAATCAGACTCTTTTTGAATTTCCAGAAAAAGTTTCTGCTGTTGTTTTTCCTGAAGTTGGTCTCAATCTCGTCCAGTTCCTGCTTCATCTTCTGTCTTCTGGTCCATCTTATTGTTTCGGCTGCTTCCTTTCTTTCTCCTAAGAAAACTTACCATTTTTCTGGGTCCTTCTTGCTGCTCCAGTCTCTCCAGGCTTTCCTGCGAGTCTCTACCGCTTCCTCACATTCCTTGTTCCACCACCAGTGCTTCCGTTAATTTTCTTCCTTTCCCCATAGTTCAGCCTGTTTCGCCATATTTCGCTTCATGTCGTCCCATTCATTGAATGATTCAATTCCTTCCTCATATCTGGATCGATTGTTTCTTAATTTGTCTCTGCCTACCTTAATGTTTTCTGTTCTTCTGTTCGTCTGTGGCAGTCTGTCCCTGTTTGGAATCTAAAGGCACTTAACTTCTGTAAGATAGTGATCCGATTCTATTCTTGTGTTCTTCCTGACCTTTGTGTTCATGATATCTCTAGCATTTGTCCAGCTGATTGCTATGTGGTCACTTTGGAACTCCCCAAGGCGGGTGCATGGGTTTGCCCATGTCTGTTTCTTACACGGTTTGGCTCTGAAGTGTGTTGTCAGCAATCTCATTTTGTGTTCTCGACACAGTTCAATTATCCTTTCTCCATTTTTGTTTGTCCGCTGGTGTGCAGGGTACTCGCCCACTACTCCTTTATGTTGCTTCTCTCTTCCAATCTGTGCATTATAATCTCCTACTAGTATCTTTACATGTCTATATGGTATGTTTTTCAGTGTATCATCTAGCTCTTCCCAGAAACTATCAGCAACTTTCTTGTCTTTCCTGTTCTTGTCATTTGTAGGTGCATGTCCATTTATTATTGTATACTTTTTGTTCCCTGCTTGAAAAGTCAGTGTTGATATCCTTTCTGACCTGCTCTTCATTTCAGTTATGCCATCCTCGTATCTCTTGTCTACTATGAACCCTGTACCAAAGCATCTAGATGCATGTCTTTCCTTTCCCACTTTAACTCCTGGTTTCTCCTTCAGTATTATGAAGCCTTCTGACTCCACTGTGTCTTCGTCAGTGTATCTTGTTTCTTGCATCGCTAATATTCCAATGCTTCTCTCTTTCATCTCATCTATTATCTGTTTAAGTTTACCAGTCTTAATCATTGTCTGAAAGTCTTTTTAGTTTTAATCTTCTTTGAGGTTCTTGGGAGCTCCGACTCTTCCCTTATGCACTTTTTGGCAGGTCCCCCAGAATCCGAATGCCTGCTTGCGTCGACCTTGATCAACGGGAGATTGTCCTCCTGGGGTAATCTCGATTCCATAGTGCGATCCATTCCATGAGCTAAAAAATTTTTTCGTGGGACGGCTCATGTCCGTCCAGTTATACGACTGAAGTTGTTAGCCCCAGAAGATGTGTTCAGGCCGTCCCTGACATGGGGACACAGACGCCTTTGGTAGCCGCCCCTAACATGGAGTACCGCCGCTACCTGATGTGTTTCAGTGGCTCTTCCGCTCTCTCTGCCGTTGGGAAGCGACGTTCCTCTTCCGCCTTCGAGACCGTTGGCCGGGCTTCGCCTGTAACCCTAGGTAGGGGCCCTAACTGGGTGCTACCATCCGGAGCCAGATGGACCCAGGTTTTCTTACGAGGTTGTCACTCCTCCCCCTCCTCCTTCCCCATGACTTGCGAGATGGGGTCCCGGGCTTGGGACCGGCAATGGCGGAGTTCGTTAGTTTGACATGACAAACACAACTTCCTTTTCTGTGTCCATTCTCTCCTACCGGTGGGCCAATTATCAATTATTATTCGGTGTATTAGTACTGATTTAACATCATGTAAGGTGCAAAATCTGCTACCTTACACAGTAACAACCAATCAGAATGCTCCATCCGTTCACCAGACATGCTTTGTGCGGGGCATAGAGGCCTCTACAGACTGGTTTGAACAAGATGGGGGAAAGGTATCTATGGAAAGTTCTGAGCGTAACGTGATATCTTCTTTGCTGTTGTTTTCAGAGACATATTCAAGCGGACCATCCATCTCTGGTGAGATGCTGTCCCTCATCCGCCATTGTGGCATTAGGAATCTCCTGACCAGCAACTTTAGGTTACCGAAAATTCCAGCCATTTTCGACTTCTGTAGGACAGTGCTTCGAATTCTGTTTGCGTAATTGTTCTGATTTTCCCGTTTGTGTTTAGACAGTGCGCTGTTTTCAAACAACAAGAATGTTTTTGTGATTAATGGTGTTTTCGAAAGCATGCGCAGACGTGTTGAAGGCTTCTAGCAGTGAGAACGAGAGCGAACGTTTAGTGCTTCTAAGACGTTTGTTGAAAGCAGGACGTCACGTTGTCGAGGGAGGGTTACACGTGATGGACAGGATGCCTCATTAGATCCGCCAGGAAGAATGCATTTGACGTTATTCTGGGATATGTTAGTTTCTGACTGTAGTGCAGAAGATTTCTATAGTATGCCCGTGTTCAGAGAGAGATTTGGCTGTCAGCCGAGAACAAGGGTGAAAGTTTACAGTTTCTGAAACGTTTACTGAAAGCAGGACATCACAGTTTCCAGGATGGGTAACATGTGATGGACGGGATGCTTCGTTAGGACGATCAACGATTTCCTGGAAGGGGCTTTTGTGTAATAGATGGATAGTGCCATTAGGATCGCTAGGAGAAATGCATTGTGTGTTATTCTGGGATATTTTCGTAAACAGTTTCTGAAAGCATTGCAAAGATTTCTATAGCACGTCCAGAGGGAGTCTTGGTTGTCATTTTCATAGACATGAGACATCAACATAGCACTGAGGACCATTTAGCTGCGCCTGTGAGGGTGATCGCTAGGCAAACATCTCGCGTGGCATTTGGACCAGTGCTGGACCCTCAGGTACAAAGGTGACGCATCAGCATATCAGCCACGATAGGTAGGTAAAGAGATGTCTCGACAGGAATTTCTCAGGAGCCAAGTATGAAAGAGATACCGCCATCTGTTGCTTTTGTTCGAGGATTGCTGTTACATCCAGTCTGTCAGTTGTGAGACCTGAATGGACATCTGCATGTGGCTGAGCAGCTGACGGCTGCCTCATCGCTTTGCGGTGCACCCAGACCCCTGGCATTGTCTCGGTGTCGTTCTGTGCAGTCCAGTGGAATGATTTGTAACTGTGGAATTACATTTTGTAGGACTTAAGTCGAAACAAGGCCCCGGGAGTAGACAACATTCCATTAGAACTACTGACAGCCTTGGGAGAGCCAGGCCTAACAAAACTCTACCATCTAGGGAGCAAGATGTATCAGATAGACGAAATACCGTCAGACTTCAAGAAGAATATAATAATTCCAATCCCAAAGAAAGCAGGCGTTGACAGGTGTGAAAATTACCGAACTATCAGTTTAATAAGCCACGGCTGACGAATGAAAAAACTGGTAGAAGCCGACCTCGGTGAAGATCAGTTTGGATTCTGTAGAAATGTTGGAACACGTGAGGCAATACTGACCCTACGACTTATCTTAGAAAATAGATTAAGGAAAGGCAAACCTACGTTTCTAGCATTTGTAGACTTAGAGAAAGCTTTTGACAACATTGACTGGAATATTCTCTTTCAAATTCTGAAGGAGGCAGAGGTAAAATACAGGGAGCGAAAGGCTATTTACAATTTGTACAGAAACCAGATGGCAGTTATAAGAGTCGAGGGACATGAAAGGGAAGCAGTGGTTGGGAAGGGAGTGCGACAGGGTTCTAGCCTCTCCCCGATGTTATTCAATCTGTATATTGAGCAAGCAGTAAAGAAAACAAAAAAAAAAATCGGAGTAGGTTTTAAAATCCATGCAGAAGAAATAAAAACTTTGAGGTTCGCCAATGACATTGTAATTCTGTCAGAGACAGCAAAGGACTTGGAAGAGCAGTTGAACGGAATGGATAGTGTCTTGAAAGGAGAGTGTAAGGAAAACGAGGATAATGGAATATAGTCGAATTAAATCGGGTGATGCTGAGGGAATTAGATTAGGAAATGAGACACTTAAAGTAGTAAATGAGTTTTGCTATTTGGGGAGCAAAATAACCGATGATGGTCGAAGTAGAGAGGATATAAAATGTAGACTAACAATGGCAAGGAAAGCGTTTCTTGAGAAGAGAAATTTGTTAACATCGAGTATTGATTTAAGTGTCCGGAAGTCGTTTCTGGAAGTATTTGTATGGAGTGTAGCCATGTATGGAAGTGAAACGTTGACGATAAATAGTTTAGACAAGAAAAGAATAGAAGCTTTCGAAATGTGGTGCTACAGAAGAATGCTGAAGATTAGATGGGTAGATCACATAACTAATGAGGAGGTATTGAATAGAATTGGAGAAAAGAGAAATTTGTGGCAAACTTGACTAGAAGAAGGGATCGGTTGGTAGGGCGTATTCTGAGGCATCAAGGGATCACCATTTTAGTATTGCAGGGCAGCGTGGAAGGTAAAAATCATAGAGGGAGACCAAGAGATGAATACACTAAGCAGATTCAGAAGGATGTAGGTTGCAGAAGGTACTGGGAGATGAAAAAGCTTGCACAGGATAGAGTAGTATGGAGAGCTGCATCAAACCAGTCTCTAGACTGAAGACCACACACAGGTTTTTCATGACAGTATTCGTTGCGCGATATGAATAAAAAGAAAAGCAATCGATTTAATTACTTCTTACAAGTCATGCATCTTCCCAAACAGCAGAGAACTATGAGCAAGAGGAATCCAACCCGCACGAACTGAATTTCTTGCAAATAAACAATATACTCTTGAATTATTGTCATGAGGTCCTTCCTGTCTACCATAGAGCCTCCAATTTCCAGGCAGAGGAGGGGAGTCGGAGAGGGGTGGTGGGATGGGGGGTTACCAGAGGGGAAGGAGTTAATCAATTAATCAATTTAATGAAGTAGTCAATCAAATTAATAGGAGTGAGAGGAGGCTATTTGGATAACTCAGACCTAAAACTGTACTGTATCAGCGAGGGGCAGGGGGTGATTTGGAGCTTTGCTGAGGGGTTGGCAGTAGGACTGTGAGGGTATAGGTGGGGGAAAATAGGTTAAGGACCTGTCAATGAAAAGGGTCGATTATCCACAGGGGGTCATTACCTGTCAATCAAAAGAGTACAATAGGTTTTCCCCTGAGTACATACTTGCCCCTGATGTACTGAACACACACTAACGAACTGTCTTGCTGCTGGGCTTTCCCGCCTCTGCCGGCGCTGACGTGCGAATCAGCAGCAACAGCAGCAAGAAAATTACACTACTGGCCATTAAAATTGCTATACCACCAAGATGACGTGCTACAGACGCGAAATTTAACCGACAGGAAGAAGATGCTGTGATATGCAATGATTAGCTTTTCAGAGCATTCACATAAGGTTGGCGCCGGTGGCGACACCTACAACGTGCTGACATGAGGAAAGGTACATTCCGATTTCTCATACGCAAACAGAAGTTGACCGGCGTTGCCTGGTGAAGCGTTGTTGTGATGCCTCGTGTATGGAGGAGAAATGCGTACCATCACGTTTCCGACTTTTATCAAAGTCGGATTGTAGACTATCGCGATTGCAGTTTATCGTATCGCGGCATTGCTGCTCGCGTTGGTCGAGATCCAATGACTGTTAGCAGAATATGGATCGATGGGTTCAGGAGGGTAATGTGTTACGACCCGTGGCTCTACCCTACACTCGATCCCTGCGAAACCCTACATTTCAGCAGGATAATGCACGAACGCATGTTGCAGTTCCTGTACGAGCCTTTCTGGATACAGGAAATTTTCGACTACTGCCCTGGCCAGCACATTCTCCAGATCTCTCACCAACTGAAAACGTCTGGTCAATGGTGGCCGAGCAACTGGCTCGTCACAATACGCCAGTCACAACTCTTGATGAACTGTGGTATCGTATTGAAGCTGCATGGGCAGCTGTAGCTGTACACGCCATCCAAGCTCTGTTTGACTCAATGACCAGGCGTATCAAGGCCGTTATTACGGCCAGAGGTGGTTGTTCTGGGTATTGATTTCTCAGGTTCTATGCACCCAAATTGCGTGAAAATGTAATCACATGTCAGTTCTAGTATAACATATTTGTCCAATGAATACCCGTTTATCATCTGCATTTCTTCTTGATGTAACAATTTTAATGGCCAGTAGTGTAGTTTCCCCCTCTTCTGTCGTCACTTGTTTCCTCCTGTTATGATGTCTAGGTGTTACACGAACACTTTTATGTAAGTGGTTTAAGAGCTTGACAAATAATAGCCGAGCTGGTTGACATCTACTGGGATATCTTGCCACATACACCATACAAGATCGAATTGCATTCTTCCTATGGTCTCCATACACTATCAGTATGTGAGCTTTTTCTGCATTGGTAAATCCCACGGTCCACTCACGACCTACTGCTTGGTCTGTCACACACTAACTGACTGCCAAGTCGCAAAGCACTCAAGGAATCCCAACCGCACTGTAAGCAAACAAAACAACATCGTACCTAGCAACCGTGCAGGTTGAATGCCACAAACAAGCGTCGGTGTTGAAACTTTCCAAAAATATACGATATCTCATAAACATTTCGCATTAGAGTCCTGCAACAAACACCACTGACATTCTAATTTACCCTACTTCTAGTTTTTTAATGTCAATAGGCATTGTTCCATTTAAAAGGTGTATGTGTGCACAAAATCTATACTATCTAATTATTATTACACTCTGTTTATTCACTAACAATACGAGTTCCTGACTACCAAACCACAAGCCAACAGCACTTTCCATATCCGCAATATTTGTGGTGCAAGGTTTAGGTAATTCACCCTGTAAGAGTAGCATTAAAAATAATTACCATGTATGGTTAGGACTCGAGCTCTGAGGCTTTTGAAAAAACATTAATTAACCTATGTACTGTATTGACACTCCAGCCGTTCTGGGAATCGAGAATCTTGACGATTTTTGCCTATTATTGACATTGATTCTGGCAAGATATCAGTCCCACCGATTCCAAGACTTTCGAGAATGTTTTAATTTCAAGTTTGAAGTCATATAACAAATACAACAATGCGCCCATGTCTCACTAGCGGCGAATTTGGGACCTCAGCGCTCTTACGGGGAGAGCGCCTTCTTCCGCAGGAAATGATATTATGATCCATTCAACGGTTTTCAGTTTGCAGCCTCCGGCTCTTTTCTTTGTGAATGAAACAAAACTGTCTCCCAGTTTCAATCTGTCTCAGAGGGTTTACTCCAGCTGCAGTAGGTTGTCAGCGTATAGACACTGCATTCTGCAAATAATCTTAACAACTGTTGTCTCTTCAGAGAAGTGAAACGAATCACTCGCCTCATTCGTTCCAGGGAGCTTTTGGACAACGAGGCACTCACAATAAAATGCTCTGAAACAGAGCTATTCGCTGAACCAACACGACTAATGCACAAGAACAGCATGTAATTTTTTGGTTAGTGTGTCTACCCATGGTGCAGAAAAAAATTCCCTGTTCTAATTGACTTCCCTTATGCGAAAATGTGAATATATATTTTCCCACAAACTATGCTGCCCCATCGAACCATCTCTCAGCCTCGGTAGGAAATAATGCACTTCGTTATTCTCTGATCGGTCATATCGTTCTTTTATGCATGCATTCATCAGTGGCCTTACGTGGACAAGTCTATCTAGGCTGAAGTCTATGAGAGCCCACATCACAATTATTTTAATAAAATGTACCATTGTTTTCAAACTAAAGTACAGGCTCCTTTGTAATTAGAAAGAAACGTAGACATAATTATTTTATACCGGCTTAGTCGACTGAAATTTCGGTGGAACTAAGTCAGCACTCATCTCTTAAGGCACCCGCTCTTGCGCGTCCGAACGTTTCTAGGCGCTTCAGTCTGAAATCGCCCGACTGCTACGGTCGCAGGTTCGAATTCTGCCTTGGGCATCGATGCGTGTGTTGGCCTTAGTTTAGTTAGGTTTAAGTAGTTCTAAGTTCTAGGAGACTGATGACCTCAGATGTTAAGTCCCATAGTGCACAGAGCCATTTTTTTTCTTCCGCGTCAAATTCCCAGTGGCGGCAGGTCAGACGGGTGTCACATCAGTTCAAAAAACCGTCAAGACTTTAAAAGGAATGGGTTGCAGAATTTTTCAGTTTTTGAAGCGAGTCCTATTTCGAGGGAAGACGATTTCTTTCACAACTGATTTTGTCCATACCAGCAAACGGGGTCTTGCGTTCTTGAAGTTGACGAAACAATTTTCAGACAACTTTATTCATTAACAAGATATTATAGGAAACGAAACAGATCTCATAAGATCCATAGCGTCTGGTAGATAGTGACGTAAAGCTTTAGCGAGAAAGTTAAAAGTGAAATATAGAAATGAGATTTTTAAAAAACACGAGTACATTTTCATAAAAAATGTTTTTGTCATAATAATCCTATTACTACGAATTGGAAACAATTCCAAAAGTTTTTCAACGTCTCTATTAAATGATTATAACGTCCGGTTTCCTCAGTGCAGCGCAATACACACAGTTTCCGTGACAGCTGAATTTGTCATTTTAGGGTATAACAACAATGTAACAGCAAAGTAAAGCTACCACTACACTAAGTGGTTTTTGTATTTTCCCTGTAATCTGTTATTAAGGACTACCGCAAAAGGAGACTATTCACAATAAAAGACAGGAGAATTTAAAAGTGGAAGTGGCAAACGAAAATTATTTTCTTTTTCTTTTTCAAAACATCTTGCGAATTCATTATATCAGAAATGGTGCAACAGGCTGGAGGAAAGCTTATAATAATCCTATGCAGGCTATTTAGGGTTAGCTTAGCAGTAGGAATCATTTCCAATGCTTGAAGGGCAGTGAAGGTTGTCTTCATTCCAAAGCCAGGGAGAATTGATCATACCAAGGCCAAGGATATGAGACAGTCTGTCCTCCTTCATTCTCAAAACATTGGAAAAACTGGTTAATGTATACGTTGGGGAGAGGAGGCTGTGTATGGTCTCTCTACACCTGAACCAACACGCATGCCAACCAGGTAAATCATGTGAGACAGCTCTCCACCACCTTGTCGGGAAGGTGGAAAAAGCACTTCACTTCCAAGAAACAGCCCTCTGCATCTTCCTGGATATCGAGGAGGCCTTTGGTAACACCACCTTCGATTCCATGGTAAGGGCAGCAGAGGTGCATGACCTGGGGACCACTATATGTAGGTGGACCAGGGCCATGCTTAGTGGAAGGAAGGCGGAGGCTACCATGATGAATGAAAAGATGGTAATTAAGACCACTAGAAGCTGCCCACAAGGAGGAGTTTTGTCTCCTCTATTGTGGAATCTAGTGGTGAACGAACTAAGTGAGGAACTAAGTTCCAGACAATGCTTCTGCCAAGGATACGCAGATGACCTTGTCATTGTAATACTTGGCAAATTCACTGACACAGTCAGGAATATGGCACAAGGAGGGTTGGACATTGTGCAAAAATGGTGCATTAAACAGGATCTGAGAGTTAATCCTAAGAAGACTGTTGTGGTGCCATTTACGAAGAGACATAATCAGCATGCAAGTTGTAATCTAAAGCTCTTCGATGAAACTCTACCTGTGAAGGGGACAGTGAAATATCTAGGGGTAACCTTGGATGGAAGCTAACTTGGACCCCTCATATTAGGAGTATCTCCTCCAAGGCAAAAAGCACTTTAGTGAGTACTAGGAGGGCATGTGGCAAAAACTGGGGCCTAAGCCCCAGGGGTATGCACTGGATATAAACCATAGTGGTTAGACATAGGATTTCTTATGGGGCCGTAGTGTGGTGGAAGAAGGTAGAACAGAGAGGGCTGCTAAAGAGCTTGCTGAGGTGCAGAGATTGGCCTGCTTAGCCAAACGGGCGGAATTAACTGCACACCAACCGCTGGAATGGAAGCCATGCTGGATATGCCTCCTTTGGGTTAAGATGGAGGTAGCAGCTGGGGCATACAGACTTATAACTGGCTCAAACTGGGTCTCATTCGGATATCCAGAATCACACACTAACGTAGTGAGTGAGGTAAATATAGGTATGGCTGGGGAAATGCTCGCTGACTATATAATAACTCCGACAAGCCCTACAACATAATAATTGGAAGTAGGGAGCAGTGGGAGAGAACAGTTCGACACCGAACGGGGGACATCGTTTGGTTCACCGATGGGTCGAAAACAGATCAAGGCGTTGGGGCAGGGTTGTACGGGGTTCAGCCAAGACTGGAGAGCAGCATCTCTCTAGGGAAACTGGCCTCTGTATTCCAAGCCGAAATTAATGCAATCAGGGCATGTGTGGAGGAGAATATGAGTAGGCGCTACAATGACCGTAGCATCTACATCTATTCAGACAGCCAGGCAGCCCTGAAATCATTGGCATCTCCTGCAACAAGATCTAAGATTGTTGCAGATTGCCACAGGGCTCTGGTGGAGCTAGGGGGAAGCAATAGGGTGTACCTAGTGTGGGGTCCTGGCCACTCAGGGATCTGTGGCAATGAACAAGCCGATAGGGTGGGGGCAACAACTCCATTTATTGGAGCGGAACCTGTCTTGACAATCACCATGGCTATGATCAAATTAGAACTACGGAACTGGCTTAGGAAACAGCACGTAGGATATTGGACCAAGGTCCATTAACAAAAACATGGTAAGGTAATGATGCCCAAGCCATGTTCTAAAAGAAGCTCTGCAATCCTGGGATTGAACAGGAAAGAGATCAAACTCATGACTGGACCGATGACCAGCCATGGGAACTTCAAAAAACACCAACACACCATGGGTATAATGGAAGAGGACCCTACATGTAGGATCTGTGATGAGGGTGAAGAAACTGCATCACAACTAATCTTTGATTGGATGGCATTGGAGGGTAAAAGATACAGAATCTTCGGGACAACTAAACCTGAAGAAATTGTGTCTAACAAAAAACTGGTAGAGGGACTCCTTGCACTATTAAAGGGCACTGGTTGGCTTTAATAGATATACAGGGAGCGATTACGCACAATAAACATAGTTTCGGTGCGGGCAGTGGCGGGTTAGACCTAAGCTGTTTTAGCTCTCCTGTTAAAATCAATCAATCAATCAAGTTTACTGAAGTTAAATAATAAACCTTAACTGCTATGTTACAGGTTTTTCATTTTAAAATCACCCTAAAAAGCTGTTTTGGCAGGTTTTTATGTGGTATTGACCGAAGATTGGTTTGAGGCAGCTTGCCACGCTACTCTGTCTTGTGCAAGTCTCTTCATCTCTGAACAACTACTGCAACCTACATCCACTTGAAACTGCTTACTGTAATCGTCCCTTGGTCTCCCTCAACAATTTTTAAGCCCCACACTTCCCTCCATTACCAAACTCAGGATTTTAGGATTCCTTCAGGCCACAGAATGTGCCCTACCACCTCATCCCTTCTTTAACTGAATATGCACCATAAATTTCTCTTTCCCGCAATTCGATCGAGTACTTCGTAATAAGTTATTCGATCCACCCCTTCCAATCTTCAGCAGTCTTCTGTAGCACCATATTTCTGTGCCTTTTATTCTTTTCTTGCCTGAGCTGCTTTTCGTCCACGATCCACTTGAGTACAAGGCAACGTTGCAGACAAATAGTTTCTGAAAAGACTTCCTAACAATTAAATTCATATTCTGTGTTAACAAATTCTTCCCTTATAGAAATCTTTTTGTCCTACAGCCATTCTGCGTTTTATATATACGCTGGTGTCCAAAATTAAAGCAACGAACGGTTATTTCGCCGTTCTGTGTCTAATTCACGACATAAACATACAAACTGTCAACGGATATCCGTACGATTGTGTTCTACACGGAAGGTGGCATTCCAGGCAACTGACTACCAGGTCAACGATGACGTCAGGGGAACTATCAAACGAGTTAGTGTTTGCTGGGTAGTCCCTCATTCGCAATTGCTGCGTACACCGACACAGACGGTGCAGTATGGCACAGAGAAGACGCCTACCAGAGTGTCTGCGGTGGAGGACCATTTAAGAATGGAAGCAGAAGGGTCGCAGACTGATGTTGCCCGATGGCTTAATGTGAATCGTTGTGTTGTTCCTTGGATGTGGTGACAGTTTATAGAGAGCGCAACTGTATCCCGAAGACCAGGGCAGGGCCGACTATTTGTAATATCAGATAGAGACGGGTGTTATTTGACTGTACGGGCACGACGGTACCGCCTTAGTTCTGAACGATAATTGGCATCTGACCCCTCAGCATCCACTGGACGTGTATCTAGTCAAACGGTGTACAGACGGCTTCGGCAGAGTGGCCTTTATGTAATGTTGATGCATTAAAATGTTCTGAAAGCGGTGCTGATATTCAAGACAGTAAAAGCTGGTTAAAAGCTGTGAGGATCTGGGGAAGTTAACCTTGCATTACTGAGCAACTGTTTCACCAGGTATCTAGTCAAGCTTACCAAATTCCCAACCAGACTAACAGTAATTATAATCTTTTAGTAGTCATCTTACGACAACCGGTGCTATATATATAAAAAGAGAATTTAAATAAAAAGAAATAAATCAGTTTATATTTGGACATTTATTTCAACATTGTTCATTGTTCCGTTAAAATTTCAGCATATTAAACTTGATTCATAACTAAACTGGTGCCTTATTTAGGACTGAGATAATGTGAGTTTGTAATCTTACAGAACACATCAAATATGGAGCCAAGATAGGGAGACTGCATACAACACTGCATTCATAAAATAACACACGAAGAACGTTGAAACATATGCAAGAGGAAATTAACCACAACCAACCGATTCAATTTTCACCCAAAGAAGTTACGTTCGCAGCGCAGTCCTTTCCGTCATGAAATTACCACACACTGGTATACTAAATTCATACTAACTCTCTGTGAAATCTTCCTGAAAAGAATAGCTGAGGGCTGTTTTGATGATTACACCACATGCTTCACGTGGTCAACTTGGTTTACACAAAGAGTGTAACTCCACAATAATTTTGATAATTAAAATAAATTACATCGAAACACAATTTACAAAAGAAAAACCTTGAACTGGTTACTATTGTCTTACTATTAACCTGATGGGTCAAACAATTGTATAAGCACGTGGTACTGGTCTCACAAAGTACACCCCACGTGGGTTGAAAAATTTCTATATTGAAAAATATTGTCAAGATGAGACGTTATAATCTCACACACATTCGCATTTAAGAGTGATGATCTTAGTCAGAGTTATGGATCATCAACACGTCATTCCACTTTACTCACAAAGCAGTGACAAAGCAACTACTGGAAGATATTCTGAACTTCACACTCGAATTACACTGCATTGCAATTTAAGATAACATTACATATTTTAGATCTAAACCTGAAATAAAGGTGATTAAATTTTCAGTTAGGCTGAACTTAAGAAATCCATTGTCCTACGGACTTTGCAGAGACGCGCTTAGCCAGAGATCTTACCACTTCAGACGCTCGCCGCAGACAGACTGGCATGGGCCCCTACTGAGGGTGCTTCACAGATACAAACGGAAGTGACCACAGAGGCAGCTTCCTATACCAACATGACAAGGGACGGACAGGACCATACCAAGAATAGAAACCTCTTTGCTTTTAGAAAGTGTAGCTACCTGTTCGACGTTAGTCCTACTGTTCTCTAGCAGACAGGCTTGTCTGCTACCATCAAGCATGCAACTAGAAATACATTTGCTCATTCATCCTTTCACACAGAAGGGAAGGGGGATGACAGTATCTTATATACAGTATATAAAAGAAAGCAGATGTAGGTTCCGTATGAGACTGTGTGACATTAATTACATATAAACTGTGTTTTAAAGTGTGGTAGTGTGACAGATCGTTCTTGTTTATGTGTAAAAGTAACACGTTCCACTGCTCAGTCTCATCCCAGATAGAGTCAGAAACACCACAGTAAATTTAGAAGAGGAATGTATGCCGTAAATGACAACAGATTTAAGAAATTAACACGTAAGGAATCCAACAGAGACCTTTCATTTATTGTCAGGGACCTGCTGCATGTGTACGTCTGATGCGTTTCACAGAAGGGAACGTTTAGAGTGGAGTCGTCAGCATGCCACCTTGACTGTCGAAAAGAGGGCCAATGTCCTTTCTACAAATGAGTCCCGATTTGGTCTGCAGAGTGATTCTCGAAGGTTTCACATCTGGAGGGAACATGGAACATTATTTCGGGACCCAAACACTGTGGAAAGAGCCTAATAGCGAGGAGGGCCCCTAATGGTGGGGGCAGGGTTTATGTTGATCACTCGAATACCTCTAAATGAAACTGTACATGTGAATCGGCAAGGTTTAACTGCTGTCAAGTATCGTGACAAGATCTTGGTATCTTATGTGCGGTTGTTGCGAGGTGCTGTGGGCCCAGACTTTGTATTGATGGACGATAATGCTCGACCTCATACAGCAATGGTGGTTGATGTTTTCTTGGAAATGGAAGTTTTACATCCATGGCGTGGCCTGCTCGTTCTCCCGATTTGAGTCCCATAGAGCATGTCCGGTATGCACGGGCAGACGTCAGCATCCACCAACCACTCTTCAAAACTTGCGAGCAGCTCTGCTGGAGGAACAGGCGTTATACCCTTAACATGAGATTGATGACATCATTCTCAACATACCCCGTCGTTGTCATGCCTATATTGCTGCCAGAGGTGGTCACACACCATACTGAGCACATTAACCAGCTGTGAGAATACGTGAGCAAATCGGTTAAGTTGGAAAAAACGAAGAACATTTTTGTACACCATTATGCATGTTGCAGCTGTTAACGTTCTGAATTCTTTACATTGTTTCTACTTTGCTATCACCTATGTTATTGTTTTGTGGCAAAATACACGCAACCTTGCAAAATTTCCATTTGTTGCTTTAATTTTAGACACCAGTGAATATCGGCAGTCGGCAGTTATTTTGCTGCTCAGGTAGCAGAACTCTTCTACTACTGTTAGCTGGAAAAGAATGCAACATCCTCAAGCACAAGGTTATTTTATTAACAAGCGATGTGACAGGCAGTTAATCATTATAGAAGCACATGAAAAAATTGAAAGAAAATGAAACACACATTTCACAGTAAAGGGTATCCAAACAGATACATCAATATCCTAGCTCCTGTTGCGGCAACGCAGACGTATACTCACACGAAATGATCAGTTTCAAGATGAAATTATCGGCCACAACGGCGTCCTGCAATAGACCGTTTCAGACACCTTGCACCTTTTGCTGTAATTCGGCAATGCTTCTTGCATGCTCTCCACTTCAGCGTGTCACATAGGGTTCAACTGGCGAGAGATCTGATGATCTTGCTGGCCAGGGCAGTTGTTGTACACCACGAAGAACACTTTGCGATACAGCAGACGTATGTGGACGTGCCTTTTCTGAAAGAGCACATCGCCTCACTGTCGAAAAAATGGCAGTAGCACAGGAATAACAACCTGTGTAATGTAGCGAGCACAGATTAGTTTAGCCTGCAGTAACGTGACCGCGGGTTGTAACTGAAAGCCCTCCACACCACGAACTCCGGGGTGGGACCTGTGTATCGTTAGCGAATGAACTCTGAGGTAGGCCATTCATCAGCTCTGCGCCACACACGTGCACGTCCATCACTCGCCAACAGACACCAGAGTATCCATGCTTGACGGTGTCGCGGTGTCAATGTCAGCCTGGCCAGAGATCGTAACAGCACTAGTTATAGGGTAGTTAATGAATGATACCATATCACTAGAAGTTTAGCAGATTGTATATTACCCGATCCACAATGTGTAACGGACAAACTTTATAAAGCATGATTTTTCTCGATTTCTATCACCAAATTAAACTGTACGGTTCATTTATGTAGCCGGCCTTTGCGGCCGAGCGTTCCTAGGAGCTACAGTCTGGAACCACGCGACCGCTACGGTCGCAGGTTCGAATCCTGCGTCGGACATGGATGTGTGTGATGTCCTTAGGTTAGTTAGGTTTAAGTAGTTCTAAGTTCTAGGGGACTGGTGACCTCAGAAGTGAAGTCCCATAGTGCTCAGAGCCATTTCATTTATATACCGAATCAACATCACTAACATTATTTCAGATCATTTAACTGTAATTAATAGGAATTTATAATTAGTTAGAAAATCTGATGTTGTGGATTAACATACTGTAGTAAGTTTCAGCAAAATTTATTATTTCATTCTCGTGGTTGCATTATTACATTCCCACAGAAATGTTACGAAACCAATAATTAATTAGCGAAATTCGTAAATTTCAACTAACCTAAAAACAAGCTTTTGGAATATTTATCAGCCATCTAGTTTTGGAACATTTATTAGTCATCTGACTTGACTTGTGCACGTAATGCGTAATGTCAATAACGAAACACCAACTAGATCAATTTAGTTAACTTTTTCATTAACGATTCCGTAACATTCTGATGTCAGGACTATTGATTTTCAGTCATTTTGATACTACTCCGTTTTGGCATTTTGTACTGTACCTCACTCAATGTTAGAAGTAAAATCCAACGCGAAATCAAGATGTAATTAATACTTTTGCGATAGGTATTCTTACTGTAATTTAAGGGCCAAATTTCCACGCAACGGTCAATAGAACAATATTTATAAACGTATTCAGAATGAATCATCATTTATTCCTTTAAAACCGTACTAACAGTTTGTTGTAAATCATTAACATTTCACTATAAATCAGTAAATGTAATTGTGTTTTGATAACAGGCCAAAGAACATATATTGTTAAGATAGGGTATTTACTGAGCGGTGCAAAGCACTTGAAGTCAATTGCAGTTTGGCCAATGTAATGACGCAAAGTCTGTAACAGTTGTCTAACAGTTGCTGTTTCGTCAGTCATGTTCGCAGAAGACAGTTTATGTGTCAACATCTTTGTAAACGCTTACGGTAAGTACATCTGCTTTGCAAATATTGCACCCCCCTCCCCCACGCTCACACACACACACACACACACACACACACACACACACACACACACACACACACACTGCTGCAAAAAATCAAACATAGGTTGCTGTTATTGAACAGAAGCTCAGAAAGTGTACCTACCGTCACTGTTTTCACTTTTTTCAGCAATAAAACGAAAAGGCACTTAAATAGAATGGAGCTCAGCAGCGATTACTCCTCGACAGTTGTGACAGAATGCTCGTGTGTCGTTATACTGCCACCAGTGAGCAGTTCTACCCAGCAGAACTTTTTATGTCCTGATAAAAGTTGCATCTCTTAAGTTGCCCACTAAAAACTGCTAGTTCGCCCATGCAACTGCAGTATGCCACTAGCTATGGCGATACTTCTGTTCCATTTGTGAACCCGGCTTTATGCTTATGAACGAACTTTTAATCGATTGACAACAAGTTGCGTGAATGGCGGCAGTCCATCGTGTGTCCGGGCTCACTATTGTGATCGCGTTGGTAGCGACACGCGATAGTTCTAGGCGTAAAGAACAGGGCCAGTTGTAAATTTGGTATTAGTGGCCTCACTGCGCATGCGCGAGCTGGTAGCTGTCTGCTGTGGTCAGGTCTCTGCTGGGAGCTCAGTCTGCCATATTGTTTTCTACATCTACTTGTACATCAACATTTATACTCCGCAAGCCACCCAACGGTGTGTGGCGGTGGACACTTTACGTGCCACTGTTGTTACCTCCTTTTCCTGTTACAGTCGCGTATTGTACGCGGGAAACGACTGCCGGAAAGCCTCCGTGCGCGCTCGAATCTGTCTAAATTTACATTCGTGATCTCCTCGGGAGGTATAAGTAGGGGAAAGCAATCTATTCAATACCTCATCCAGAAACGCACCCTCTCGAAATCTGGACAGCAAGCTACACCGCAATGCAGAGCGCCTCTCTTGCAGAGTCTGCCACTTGAGTTTGCTAAACATCTCCGTAACGCTATCACGTTTACCAAATAACCCGGTGACGAAACGCGCCGCTCTTCTTTGGATCTTCTCTATCTCCTCTGTCAAACCGACCTGGTACGGATCCCCCACTGCTGAGCAGTACTCAAGTATAGGTCGAACGAGTGTTTTGTAAGCCACCTCCTTTGTTGATGGTCTACATTTTCTAAGAGACCTTTACGCTATTTCCCACACGATTTTGGTGTATTTGTGTTTGTTCGAGCCCAAGTACTTTTCTGATTAGTAAGCTTGGGGCGCTTCAGTAGACTATAATCTTTCTTGGACACTTTCGTTCATCGTATAAATAGGGATTTACGCATATCTGCGTCGACTGCGAGGCGGGTGGCCACCACGTTAAGGCCGCGCCGCACGGCAACAGCAGCAGCAGCAGCAGCTCATTTACAAGGCTGATGGGTACGCGGAAGATGCCGTGCCTCGAGGCACAGAGTAATATCTTTGTCTGTGCTCGAGGCGAGCGGCGGTTGCAATTTTAGCGGCGCGGCGCAAGCCTGAGCTTCCGCGAAGGCAATTTGGGCCAGTCCGGCGGCGCGGCGCGTGCCTCTTCCCGTTTCCGCGGGTAATTTCCTTCCCAGAAGGCGGGCGCAGACGGCCGCCGCCGAACGCAGGTGCCGCATCCGCAGTCTTTGTGATGGCGCGGCCGGGATTTCCAGCGCAGGTGGCGACTGAACTGGCATCCACCTGCTCGCCTGCCTGACGCATAACGTCTGCAACGGACGCCGCCTGCGCTCAGATCCCGGCAGCAGATACTGTCCCGCGGACCGGACGAGGCACCTCATCGCATAGGAGCTGCCGTGTCGTATCCATTACTGCCTCACTAACTGCATTCCTCTGACGTCCAACCACAGCCCTTATCAGCCGTTTCTGGGCTTGTCGTCTAGCCGTTTGGAATACCACGTCTTCTTCAAGTGTGCTGTTCGTCCTTCATCCCCCCATCTCCCACCCAAACACTGACCATTACCAGGACCGTGGTGCGGGACCTCCCAAAGGAAATTTTTTGCTAATTAACTGTTGTGTACATAGTTCCGCGTAGTCAGCGCGTACACAACTTTCCCACTAGAGCGCGCCCCACTAAGCACAACAGCGCAGCCGCAGCGCTAGTCCGTCTCCGCACTACGAGATGGCGCTGCCACAGAGACGGACCAAATTCTGCTTCCACCGATCCGCGTATTAATATGTATCGCATCCAATGAGACTGCTGCTTACGTAGAACCTTTTCTCCTCGCGGATCATACTCGCGCAGTGATACATGAACGCGCGAGGTATTATAACGAGTGTACAGACCTCCGATTAGTCAGTCTGCACCAGTCTGTACCAGTCTACATTAGTTGGTACCAGTCTGTACGAGTTCTATATTTGTCTGTACCAGTCTATAGTCAAGTTTCAGTCTGCACCTAATAAGATTACCATATTCCTGTACTTAGCCATGAAGATAAATGTACAGACACTTTTGTCAAGTATCAGAGATATATGTGAGAATAAGATTAACGTACCAATACCAAAGGAACTTCAGACTGTCAATTGTAAATAGCATCCAGAACCAAGTTAAGTAATTTTTATGCTTGTTATTATTTTAATAAATGTGTGTGAAAATTAATCAAGTTTTGTTTAAAGTTGTTCACCGTCAATCTGCTACTCTAAGCGTGCAAGTGGCATTTCTATCGTCTGACCTAACGGCAGAAGATAAACACGCCACGATAAGACCACGAGACATATTGCTGACACTCGCCTACTTTCTGTTGGTGTGTGTACTGAAGGTCTTACAGTACATACACCACTTTAACCTGTCAGAAGGGACGTGGAAGAGCAATTGAATAGAACAGGTACATAATATAAGGTGAACAACGAAAGTAAATAAGGGCAATAAAATGTAGTCCAGTTAAACCTGACGATGCTGAGGGAAATACACTGCCGGAAAAAGATTCAACACATTGAATGACTGTGTTCTATGGCATGTGTATAGTTGCATGGTGAGGGGTTACTGAGTTGGTGATTTATTTGTCCCGGTCTTTAACGATCAGATGGCGCTCAGGTAGCCTGTCTGTGTTATCTCTGATTTGACACTGTAGGCAGTGACCATGCTAAGGATGGTAATGAACACTGCATCTTTCATCCTAGGGTTAAGAAAATGGTTCAAATGGCTCTGAGCACTATGGGACTTAACATCTGAAGTCATCAGTCCCCTACAACTTAGAACTGCTTAAACCTAACTAATGGTTCAAATGGCTCTGAGCACTATGGGACTTAACATCTATGGTCATCAGTCCCCTAGAACTTAGAACTACTTAAACCTAACTAATCTAAGGGCATTACACACATCCATGCCCGAGGCAGCATTCGAATCTGCGACCGTAGCAGTCGCGCGGTTCCGAACTGAAGCGCCTAGAACCGCTTGGCCACCGCGGCCGGCTCCTAGGGTTCAACCACGCCCCATCGAAGAGGGCGTACCCCTGTTGAACAGCTTCAGTCACATTAATGGTGTCACATTGTGAGCCTACAGGGGCTGCATGAACGTATCGACGTGTTGCACAGCACATGTAGACCGGGACAAATGAATCACCAACTCAGTAACCCCTCACCATGCAACTATCGGTGCTGTGTCACCAATGACCATTGGGAACCGACTGCTTCCAGAAGGACCAAGGGGAAAACATCACCAACTCAACCTCGTATTTGATGTAAAAAAACACACACTTGTAAAATATGAGCCCCGGCAATCGATCACGCAGGAAAAAAAAAAGGTTCAATTGGCTCTGAGCACTATGGGAGTTAACAGTTGAGGTTACCAGTCCCCTAGAACTTAGAACTACTTAAACTTAAGTAACCTAAGAACGTCACAAACATCCATGCCCGAAGCAGGATTCGAACCTGCGACCGTAGCGATCGCGCGGTTCCAGACTGTAGCGCCTAGAACCTTTCGGCCACCCTGGCCGGCTCACGCAGGAAAATTTGGCCTATAATTCTGATACTACGTGGTTGTGACCTTCGGAACGTACAGTCCGAGCATGAACCTACTGTACAGAGCAGTGACATCTACAGCCTTCCTACTCATGGGATGTTGGAGACGAGGGAACAGGAGGGCGAAGTGAACGTATCTGCCCAACCTGCTTTGAAATCTTGTTTGAGAACACATGTTATTTATCCTACGTGAAAAATAGATAACTAATATAAGTATGTAATAGGTCAACATCCCGTACTATACCTACAATATTATTTTAGCAGTATTCTCGTCTTGGTATCCTGCAGTCACATATATGCCTCAAAATCGAAATGAATAAAAGTGAAAATGTACAATTTTCGATTTACAATTTAATTATGCCAATAGCATTGAAGAATAGCGTATTTCCTGCTTAATTTTAACATTATGAGCTTCGAAATACAAAGAAAATAATTCACAAGAACGATGTTAGTAATTACATGGTCCTACGACACGTTTTTAATTATACACTCATTCTTTTTACTTATTTACACTCTATTTCTGAATCGCGACATAAAAATGTTCGAAGCAATGAGACTACTGGCTCCACCTACACGTTAGAAACCACACACTTCGACACAATGAACAAAGAACCTTACCAATGACAAAATGGTATTTCACAAATGTATTACTCTGCTGCACAGTACTTCGCGTTCGGTTTTTAATCGGTTTCTGTGGGGCGGGGAGAGTGACAAACAACTGATGTGCGCGAAATTTAAAATCTATACATTCAGATGGTTGTACAATGTTGTATCAGAATTATGGTCCAAATTTTCGGGCGAAGTCGATTGTTGGTATAAATAACTTGCAAGTGTGCTTTTTTTTCCTTAAAACATGAGGTCAAGTTGTCGATGCTTCCTTGAAAGATTATGTGTATGTTGTAATGTTACTCCAATCGCAGTTCTGGCTAAAATACTTCCCATTACGAGAGATTCATCGTATTATGGGAGTGTTGTAGTTTTTGCGGTGGGATATTTGGCTTTGAACCGTCGAGTCTCCTCCACCAGAGAAGTCCATCAGGGGATGTATATTGCATATTTACCAGGATTTCGGACGTGATGAAACCTTGGATGTTTCCAACTGTGACATGGCAGCTATTAAACTAAAAATTAGTCACATGTAAATTGAAGGTGGAGGTGAATGGAAAGGAATAATGTCAGTTATATTGGGACATTTCATGGAATCATCGGCGACTAGTGAAAATGTGTATCAGACTGGTATTGGAGCCCACGATCTCCTATTTACTAGGGAGATGAGTTACCCATTGCACCATCTGGGACACAGTGCAATCACAGCCACGAGGAGTATCTCCAAATTCACAACGAGTGCCACGTCTCTGGAGACCCCAGTTCAGATAACGCTGTGTCGTGGATGGTGCACTGGTTAACGCACCTGCCCAGTAAGCAGGAGATCCCAGGTTCGAATCCCTGTGTGGTATACATTTTCACTAGTTGCCACGATTCCGCATAATGTCTTGATGCAACTGACATCAGTTATTCCTTACCTTTCTCTTCCCCCCTCCACATTGAATTTACAAATTATGTACCACAGCTGCGGATTCATATAAAAATTAGTTACTTGGAATGCCTATATCAACGATTACAGTAAGATTCCAAAACCTTGGAAGAGTGGTGTGTCTGCGGATGATACCTACATGTCAGCTATTGTGCCAATGCAGGCAACATTTTCAGCTCTGGGTGTTATTTCTTTTATGAATATGTCTGTTGTCCCTGATTTTTCCCAGTGCGGAATCTATTTATGGTTCCAACATTTAGGTTTCGTCTTCCTTGTGTTTAATTCTTGTAACAGTCCTAATGCCATAATCTGCACTATAACATTCATACCAGCCCACATTATTTCAGTGGACGCCATATTGAAAGCTTTGCAACTATGTAGAATTTGTGGCGCCCTATGTGAGCCTGGGGAAGAGATGGAAGCCTGATGGAGCCAAATCAGGGAATAAGGTGGGCGTAAAAAAAATTCGGATTTTGGACCACGTATTGTTGGCACGGCAACAAGACTTGAGTGTGCTAGGGCATCTGTTGACTTTATTCCTAGCCAAATCTGCCTTTTTTTCGCCTGCCTCTTGCTGTAGTTGGTCCAGAAGCTTAGCATACTTTTGCGCAAGAACTGTTCGACCCATGGGAAGAAAATCTATCAGTAGAATCCGTTTTGCATCTCAGAGAACAGGCACTATGACCTTTGCTTTCATTCGTGGTGGTGAATCGACAGGTTTCGACTGCTTCAACTATTTTTTTGTCACTGGGGTATAGTAGTGGACTGAAGTTTCTTCTGTGGTCACAGACTGACGCAAAAGATCTTGTTGGTCGCTCTGAAAACTCGTCAGACATTGTTCAGACATTTCCACTCTGAATCGTTTTTAATCTTGTTTGAAAAGTCGCGACTCCCATCAAGCGATTAATTTTCTCGTATTTATTCGACTGTAGAATGTGATATGCCCGTTCAGATGACATCCCTACAGCTTAATCAGTTTCTTGCACTTTCAGTCGGTGATCCTCCATGACCATTTTATATACTTTTGCTATAATTTCTGGGGCAGTGGCACATCTTGGCCATCCAGTACGCGGCTCATAATTGAAGCCGTCCCGACTCCAAATATAAACTCGTTTGTCCACTTGGCAACTGTAGAAAATGAAGCTGCAGAGTCCCCAAGATTGCTCTGAAAAACGGGATTAATTTCCTTTGGTTTCATACATTAATTTACGAAGTATATAATCACTGCTCGAATCTCGATTTCTGCCATCTTCACAAATCACTACACGCGGACAACAGAGAGATGTTCGCACCAAAGATCTCAGACCAGAGTTGGGGATGGTGATTATCGGTGAACAACCGTTTTCTGTCATATCGGTTCTTTTCAACGACAGTTTGACCAGACTATTATAACATTCAACATACCCATTTTCTGAGATAAACGATTTTTTATTTTTATTCCTATTAGAAATAGCACAAATGTTGAAAAAAATTTACTCCCGCACTTTCAAGATATGTAAAATCAAAATATTAAATTAAATATGCAGTATGTCTGTCCACCGTTCGCTGCTTCTCACGAAAAATGATAAGTGCCTGAGTAATACAAAGAATCACCAGTATTCTCCAATTGGTTCTAATTTTTTTTAACTCTGCTCAATAATCTTGCTGGTCGTTACGAATAGTCAATACTAACTGGTGAAAGCTGAGGTTGATTGGTTAATTTGTCCGTTTTTAAGGGCTACAAGCAGCTAAAGGATGTTATGAAGATACCGGCTGTGACGTAACGGGCGAATTGTGACGCCCTGAAAATATTCAAGTTGTCATGGCAGCACAGGCCGCTCGGTCAACCGGGGCCCGGCAGCAAACACGTGGTGGCGAACGTTAGCTGGACGAGAGGGGTAGCCTCAGGGCATGGTCCAGCCACGTGGCTGGGAATTCCATTGTGACGCTGTGTTGATGAAGGAGGAACGCCGGGAGTGCCAAAGATGGCGGACTTTGTGAAACCTTAATGGCAGACATTTCACACTTCGTATAGAAATTAATAGTAGCCAGATGAATCATGATACCTCAAAAAACAAGATGTACATTACCATTATTTGCACGACGAGTCTGATGGTGTAATCAGATTTTCAATATCTTTATTAGTTTAAAGTTTAGTATCTGTAAATTATACAAGTAACAAGCAGCAACGAATTTCCAAAATCTAAACGGTTCATCCGATTTATTCGATCTGCATGTCTTTAGAAAGCTATTAGTGTAAACCTAAATTGGTATGAATTACAGGCATGTAACTTGAATAGTACATGAGTATTGGAGGTCAAAGTAGCCAATTACTATCGATCGCGTCAAGCTATAAGTAGGCTACTCCACAGTTACACGAAAAAACGGTTGCAGCATGCTTATAAATATATTTATTCATCTATGTCTTTGTTTATATTTGATATATACTATTCGTGAAGAAATTGGTTAAATATTTACGGTGTTTTAGAAAGCACAGAGACATTAGGCTACTGGCCTACCTTTTGTTGCTATTTCTTTGATATGTTGTTTAATTTGTTTATGTATTCTATAACGTGTGTTAGAGCGTGTTTATGGTCCAGAAGTAGGAATATTTATTTAATTTCAAGTAATTAAATGTAGATTCGGTATTTCGAATATGTTTCATTATGTTTGTGAGTGTGTGTTGGTTTGAAGACAGCCAGGCACAGTGATCGTTGCAAAAAGGACACATGGAGAGGCTGTATGGAAGTGGGGAGGAGTATCGTTTCCGGAGTTCTGAGCAGGGCGGCAGTTCTGGAGTATGGAGTACGGCACTGGACACTGGAAGTGCTGGATGCGACGGCGCGACGGACGCACGGAAAGACTTGGCGAGTGGAGCGGTTTGCATATGGTCGCGGGTGACAGAAATACTTCGGAGTGACGATTTGTGCACTTGTGAGATTTCCGTGGCTTCTACAGTGAAGACGTAGTGTGCGTTTAAAAGTGAATAGTTC
The DNA here is from genome assembly GCF_021461395.2 of Schistocerca americana. Classification (NCBI taxonomy): domain Eukaryota; kingdom Metazoa; phylum Arthropoda; class Insecta; order Orthoptera; family Acrididae; genus Schistocerca; species Schistocerca americana. Next base: position 137,233,761 of record NC_060126.1, on the reverse strand, counting down.
GTGAGCTGTGTTGTTGTTCATAACTAATTACGTGCTGTAGGAATCTATTGTTTCCCTGTTATTGATTTTCTCTGCCTCGTGATGACTGGGTGTTGTGTGATGTCTTTAGGTTAGTTAGGTTTAAGTGGTTCTAAGTTCTAGGGGACTGATGACCATAGCTGTTAAGTCCCACAGTGCTCAGAGCCATTTGAACCATTTTCCCTGTTATTCAAATTATATTTTATTTCTCCTGCTGGACCGTCGACACCAATAAGTGTTTTTCAGAAATATACCGCATTCTCAAAAGTACTTCTACTGTCGTACTTATCATTTAAAGTCGTTAAGATAGTACCTGCAGATTTTATTTAATTGCAATCTTCCATTTATAAATTTATATGTTACATTCATAATTCGCAATTGCCGAGTGATAGAAACCTTCAACAATTCGATTCATGTGCGTATTCTCATCGTATACTGTAGACTCAGCAGTATTTGGCCTGTAATGCGGCAACTACGTATCCCAGCCCCAGCCAAAACTTTTAATATTGCAACTCTGAGTCGGAGGGTACGTAGTTGAGGGCTACCAACATCATTTCATTACATTTCTTTTATTGAAAGCCCACAAGGCATCACATCAGCTGCTTTCTATTTGTTTTGTTAACTGCTGACAGACCGTGAAGTTTAAGGTTTCTTCCTTGTACGAGGGTTGGAACTTCAATAGTGGCAGCTATTTATTTACAACCGATAAAAAAGAGTTACATGTTAGTAACTCTAACTGTCCTTCAAAGCAGTCACCAGCGTTGTGTAGAACCCGTTGCAAGCCATGTGGAAGGCGTGGTATACCGTTAGCAGAGCCTGTTCTGTTGATGGTGCGAATGGAGCGGTTTACTGCCTGCCGAATCTCTGGAAGCGAATGCCACGAAGTGGTTCCTTCACCTTCGGAATCAAATCAAACTCACCAGGACTAAAGACGTATTATTGTTCGTGTTTGGAGCATCACCTGCGACCAGCTTTGCGAAACAAGCGGTAACACCTTCTGTGCAATCCACCCATCATTTTGCACGACAATGTGCGGGCGCATACAGCGCAAGCTGTGGCTGATCTCTTTGGTCGGTGAGACTGGGAAGTACTGTACCATCCACCATACTCCCCGGACTTAAGTCCTTGTGAGTCTGATTTGATTCCGAAGATGAAGGAACCACTTCGTGGCATTCGCATCAAAACTGTTCCGGAGATTCGACAGGCAGTAGACTGCTCCATTCGCACCATCAACAGAACAGGCTCTTCTAACGGTATACTACGCTATCCACATGGCTTGCAACGGGTTCTACACAACGCTGGAGACTACTTTGAAGGACAGTAACAGGTGCAAACACGTAACTGTTTTGTATCGGTTGTGAATAAATAGTTGCCACTACTTAAGTTCCAACCCTCGTATTATATTACCAGCTGGATAATCCTTTAAGGCAAACGAAACAATATACTTCATTGATACCGAGCTGCGTAAAATAATTCCAGACTATGGATGGTGGCATTCGGTAATACAACTGATATCCGACGAAGACAGGGAGAAAGTACCATACATACCAGATGGGACGGCCGGCCGGAGTTCAAAAATGTCTCTGAGCACTATGGGACTCAACTGCTGTGGTCATCAGTCCCCTAGAACTTAGAACTACTTAAACCTAACTAACCTAAGGGCATCACACACACCCATGCCCGAGACAGGATTCGAACCTGCAACCGTAGCAGCACCGCGGCTGCGGATTGGAGCGCCTAGAACCGCATGACCACCGCGACCGGCTACGGCCGGAGTGACCGATTGGTTCTAGGCGCAACAGTCTGGAACCGCGCGACCGCTACGGTCGCAGGTTCGAATCCTGCCTCGGGCATGGATGTGTGTGATGTCTTTAGGTTAGTTAGGTTTAAGTAGCTCTAAGTTCTAGGCCACTGATGACCTGAAGTTAAGTCCCATAGTGCTCTGAGCCATTTGAACCATTTGAACCAGATGGGACAAGTCTCGCACACGGCATGTACAAGTGTACCATCTAACAGGCCATGCCACATCGTAACACGTACACTATTGTCTCAGCAGTGCTGTACCAATTCTTACGTCATGTTTTGGTTGCTCGTTTCTGTCGGCAATGACATTAAAATAGCACTTATCGCTTTTCTGATAATGCAATATGTCAATGCAATGCGAATTTTAGAAATAAACACTACTCGTTCTTTAAAAAAATGTTTTATTTGGAAACGAAAATTTTTAGCGCTGCTGCTATGGCTAACTGATATTTCGTTTTTTTACCTGGTGATCAGTGAAAAACTAAACCACGTTTTATAACAGAGACCAAACAGATACCGAGAAATACCTATTATTCAGTACTAAAATACCGGTATCAGTTTTAATCAGACGGTTTTTCCACCCTTTCCCAGAGCAATGACATGTCGCGTGTTTATTCGTAAAGGATGACCTGTTAGTACGTCGAAACCTAGTTGTGCTAGTAATTACATCTGTTAGCGATTCTGCGAACCTTTCAAACAACCCTCGCAGATATATTTAAGGAAGAACATTTCCCGTACAACTTCAAGAGCACAGTCTGTCGCAGTTAACACTGCCGCGAGGACACTCTGCGTCGTGTCTTCGACGAAGTGAAAGGCTTTTTCATGCTTGTGCACTTCGAGAGTCACGTTTAGTTTCCCTGTGTCAGCTTGTTGGAGCGCGGTGAGCCCTGTATCGAGAACACACAGCTTTAAGACGATTACTTGGCCGTACACGTGCCGAAGGAGCAAGCCGGGCTGTTGCTTAGCGTTTACTGGCGTGTTTGAGACCACATCAATACGTTTCCCGCCTAATGCCACATTCCTTGTAAAGGCAGTTTCGTAACCATCTCCAAGGCGAGTGTCCACGCATGCGTATTTCTCTCTGGTGTCCCAATAACCACGCGATTCATACTGTGAAGTGAACCACGATTGCGGCACAGATAACACAGTCGGAGAAATAACACCCGTCACACATAATGCCTAGCTATACCAGGTCTAAATACACAGTGCTTATCAGGTGACTGGTTAATCGTTAAACTTGGAGGCAAGAATGGGAGGTAGTGAAGGTTGGAAACAAAAATCCTTTTGAAAGCGATGACGTGAAATAAGACGTGAGAAAAGTTTTATCATCTTAGGCGAGTGTGGTTAAAATTTCAGGCGGTTCATATTGGTACCCGACAGCACACTCTGACGACCCTGTTACCAACATACTCGCTCTACTAACATAGCCTTTCAACATAAAAGAGACTGCTTCCTCCTGAATATGTTGGCAGATATTTCCATACTCGTGTAACTCAACAGCTATAGTCGCTAGTTAACTAAGCACGAATAGGCAATTAACATACATGCATTTCTTATGTACTTCAGCTGATCCTGTAGAGTCTGATCATTTTACATGAGCTCATGACAGTCTACATCTTCCTTAACAGATCTGTAAGTGCTTCACATTATTTACGTCTACTAGATATTTTGTCCGTTTATGGAACCCCTTACATCATCAGCTATTTGTTTGCAAAAGAGCAGCTATGTTCGGGCACACCTCGCAACTAAGCCAAATAATAATAATTAAAAGTAGTAATAACAGGCCAAAAATAATTGCTTGGGTTGCCATACCTGTAAAGACTGGCCTGAATGGAAACATAGCATGCTGCCCATGGTTACACAGTCATAATCCGTGACTTTTACCTGTGTCATAAATATGACGATAGTAATAAAATGAGCTGTACATATGATCTAGTCCACCCCGATAGCTCAGCGCCGCGATCTGTCACGCCAAGAGGTCCGGGTTCGATTCCCGGCTGGGTCCGAGATTTTCTCCGCTGAGGGACTGGGTGTTGTGTTGTACTCATTATCATTTCATCATCATCAGTGGAAGGCAACGGGAAGCCACCACTGGAATCACTTCCTAGATACTCATGCGGTGGACCTCTCTGACGGGGTTCACCCATTACAAGACCTGCCGTAAGGCAGAACACGAAGTTAAAAAAACATATGATTTAGATAACGGTGTATTTACACTCATAACGTAATATACACTGATGAGCCAAAACATTATGACCATTGCCACCGCCGGCCGGAGTGACCAAGTGGTTCTAGGCGCTGCAATCTGGAACCGTGCGACCGCTACGGTCGCAGGTTCGAATCCTGCCTCGGGCATGGATGTGTGTGATGTCCTTACGTTATTTCGGTTTAAGTAGTTCTAAGTGCTGGGGTACTGATGACCTCAGAAGTTAAGTCCCATAGTGCTCAGAGTCATTTGAACCATTGCCACCGCGAAGTTGAATGCCTCCCGCATAGTGTCGCGGTCACGTGACGCAGTAAGGAAAGAATGTAAGTGGAAGAGAGACGAATGGGCAGTCATTATAGCGAAGATACGAGCCGCAAATGTTGAAATCCACTGATATAAGCGGTTTTGACAAAGGGCGTATTGTTGTGGCGCCGCGGCTGGAAAGAGAATTTGTGAAAGGCGAAGCTGCCTTTTTGCGCATTATTGTCGTGAGCACCTATGGAAAGTGGTTGAAGGATGTTGATATAACGAGTATGCCATATGGTACTGGACGACCACGTGTCATCACAAAAAGTAGAGATTGGAGGATCGTCCACTGTGTAGTCCAGGATAGGAGCGATCTGTGGCAGTTCTGACGACGGAGCAAATGGTTCAAATGGCTCTAAGCACTATGAGACTTTGAAAGGTGGCTACACTGAGCCACTGCGCCAAAGATTGCGCCAAAGAGTATTATTAAGCCGCCTCCACAGTGCTTGTCGAGAGCTCGTACTAGTCAGTGCCTGTTAAGAACTCGTGGTAGTCAGTGGCTGTTAAGAACTCGTGGCAGTGAGTGCCTGTTAAGAACTCGTAGAAGTCAGTGCGTGGGCAGAGCTCGTAGAAGACAGTTCGTGTTGAGATGTGCTAGTGGGCAAAGCTTGTCGACATGTTGTAGTAAGGAGTGTTTGTTCCATGTTTTATCCAGTTATTTGATGGGAGAGATAGCAGATGTTATTGTAATGATCAGAGTGCATTTCGTCAATATATATGAAGGTAAAAACCACAATGTTCTTTTATTATTTGTGTGTCTGAAATAATACGTCATTACAAGTTCAGTCGACAAAGCATCTGGCTTGTGTTCTTGTATTAGAGTGAATTCTGGTTTTCTTGCGTAATTATAGTTTTTCTAATTTTCTTTTATCACGTCAGTATAATTGGTATTTAAAAATTCTTGTCTTGTTGGAGAAGAACTGTGCCAGATGTGTACGTTGAGTCACACTCCCACATACAGAACAGTTACTCTTGTGCTTATTGGTTTTGTAGGTTTTATAGTTGATGGGGACTTAATTAATTAACTGTGTTCACGAAAATTTTCTTTCATTGTTTGTTGCAGTCAGATTGCGTAATAATTCTAGTCAGGGCCAACCGTTTACGAGAATAACGTAATCGGACAGACAGCTACTAAAAATATTTTCAATCCTATTTAATTAAGCCCCCATGCATGAAACAATGAAAGAAAATTTTGGTAAACACAGTTAATTAATTAAGTCCCCAGCAACTATAAAACCTACAAAACCAATAAGCACAAGAGTAACTGTTCTGTATGTGGGAGTGTGACTCAACGTACACATCTGGCACAGTTCTTCTCCAACAAGACAAGAATTTTTAAATACCAATTATACTGACGTGATAAAAGAAAATTAGAAAAACTATAATTACGCAAGAAAACCAGAATTCACTCTAATACAAGAACACAAGCCAGATGCTTTGTTGACTGAACTTGTAATGACGCATTATTTCAGACACACAAATAATAAAAGAACATTGTGGTTTTTACCTTCATATATATTGACGAAATGCACTCTGATCATTACAATAACATCTGCTATCTCTCCCATCAAATAACTGGATAAAACATGGAACAAACCCTCCTTACTACAACATCTCGACAAGCCTTGCCCACTAGCACATCTCAACACGAACTGTCTTCTACGAGCTCTGCCCACGCACTGACTTCTACGAGTTCTTAACAGGCACTCACTGCCACGAGTTCTTAACAGCCACTGACTACCACGAGTTCTTAACAGGCACTGACTAGTACGAGCTCTCGACAAGCACTGTGGAGGCGGCTTAATAATACTCTTTGGCGCAATCTTTGGCGCAGTGGCTTAGTGTAGCCACCTTTCAACTTAACATCTGAGGTCGTCAGTCCCCTAGACTTAGAACTACTTAAACCTAAGTAACCTAAGGACATCACACACATCCATGCCCGAGGCAGGATTCGAACCTGCGACCGTAGCGGTCACGCGGTTCCAGACTGCAGCGCCTAGAACCGCACGGCCGTTGAGTATGCAGCGTTCAGTGACTGAGACCACTTGTTCTGTCTATACTCAGGTAGAGATATTATCTGAATTCCGTCCTTGTGGCTGGGAGTTCGCGTTTCTTGTCTGTGGAACACAGAGAGGAGAAGACAGTAGTAGATTATAATAGTCAGAGGACCGCCTTCTGCCGTCCTAGCGTTTGAAAGAGTTTTAAGTTTCCGCTGGGGAGCTTACATCGTCGCAGACGTGTACGAGAACCATCACTCCAACGCACCGGATGCAGTACATGCGGTGATATTGCTAATTGCTTCGGCTTATTAGGGCTATAAAGCTAAACAGCTGTGATCATGTAAATTTTATTTCCACTGAGGTTGCACACCACTGTAGATGATCTTTGAAAGTAGTGTCTTCTAGTTATTATTTATATTAGATCGCGTAGCCATAAAAAGGGGCAGATTTGGGCAATTGATCAATCGTATTAGTTAGGAAATTCATTTGTATCTTTTTACGTCCATTGGACATTGATATATAAACATTTGTAATATAAAGAGGTTTTAATCTACAATAAATTTATAAGCAGAAACAGCATTTATCATTTTGTAGTTACTAGTTCCCTTAATCATTCATTTATGTTTATGCTGTGATTTATATGTTAAAGAGCAATAAGGAGATAATCACCATTAACAGGTTCTAAGATCTGCTTCAGAGGGTAGTCAAACAGGGCCAAATCTTCATTTTCGCGTTCAGTATTTCCGTTGCGCACATTCCTTTTACACCCGCCTAGATTAACATCTTGGATAGTTACATGCCACCATCCAGGTGAGTTACCATGCGAAACATGCAGTGCGCCACAGATGCAGGCCAGTGGGGGCAGAATTATGCTAAAGGGCACATTGCGTTTGGCTGCTGTGAGGTCTGTAGTGGTAAGCGATAGCACATGACAGCAGTGAACTACGTGAACATTACTGCCGACCACCTGCATTGCTTCACGCTTTAAGTCTTTCGCAAACTCAGCGACGCAGGGATCCCCGACGGGCTGATTCGTCTCATACACTCATACCTCACAGACAGGAGTTTCAACACTGACGTGCAGGGAAAACAATCAACACGATACGGTATACACGCAGGAATACCCCAAGGAGGCACCCTTGGGCCCCTACTGTTTAACCTGTACATAAACGATCTCCCAATCACACACAACACAACGATGGCAATCTACGCGAATGACACGACCATACTCGCACAGCATTGGAAACCATCAAACATTAGGTCACGATTACAGACTACACTCAGAGTAACTGAGCCTTGGTTATGACAGGTGGCATGAGCCCCTTCTCATATTTCTATCTTACGATTTTTCCTCTCTAATTGCATGCGGTGGAAAGTTGCTATTCCTTCACACGCGGACTTCCCACGCAGCGTCTCTCGTCACCCGGATGGTTCGGTGACAGGCGGGCCCCAGCTGATCTTGAAAGGGTAAGCCGACGGGTGTGAGGGAGTCGAGTGAATGCTTTCCAGACGCCGACATTGTCAAAAGACTCTCCCGCAGGGGCCTGAAGGAGCGGCTGAGCTAGAGATTCCGTTTCTTCGCAGAAACTTAGAGAAAACACTTTCTGGCGGGCTACCAGCGAGGTGCGGGAATGACTTGTGTACCCAGGCGGTTGTGGCGGGCAAATTCCCGCGCTTTCTGCAAAATCGTAACTGTGATTGGCTTGCTCAGGGCATAGCTCCGTGATGTAGCAAAATCAGCGAAGAAATTGGCGCCAAGAATCTCCATTGGTGGAATGGTAGTGCTCCGGCAATAGAGTGAAATTTTCCGCCGGTTTTCGAGTTGCTGATTGGAACGGTTATCCACGGCCGCTATCGTGGGGGCGGGAATGTTCTGTGTTCGGTTTGTACGGGTGCTCTTGTGGGGAGTCAGCTCTCGCCTTTCAGTCGGAGTAGGTTACAACACTGAGTTCTCGCTGCTCTGGACAGCCTGCCTTCTGTTGGCTGTCTAATATACTTTTATTTGATTGTAACTGTTTAACGAAGTTGCTGAAGTTTTGACTTCAACGTAACTTTCCGAGTACAGTTGGCAATTAAGCGTTCTGCGTACAAGCGGCCTATGTTGTCTGTCTTGGGCAGTTTTGGCTAAAGTTGACTGTATCGGAGTTACTGTGTGACTTCGCTTGCGAAAATCAATCACTGTACCGTCAGTGATTGTGTGGCGAGCCTTCTTCGTCTCCCTCAGAGGCGCATTTGTATTGATAGGAAGTCTTTAGTCTGGAACAACCAGACCAGGACAATTTGTTTCGGGCTATACTCGCGACATTATCATCACCACGACGGGACGTCGAAGCAACCAGCCATCGCTCCCAGTACGCCAGATCGTGTCCTTGCAGCTAAGAAGACAGCTTGGTAATGTACGTCCGCAGCACCGGCAAAGCAGGCATTTTTGCTAGGCGATAATCAGAGCTCAGCAGAGCGCGCCTGTTCGTCTTTTCTAACTTTGTTCTATCTTGGTTGTTCATTGTCTGAGTTCTCACTAACGTAGCAGCAATTAATGTTGGGTTAGCTGTGTGTCTCTCTTAAGATTTGAGTTGCAAGGAATTGGCTCCACATACCACTTCGTCATAAACGTCACTATCTAGTTTAGGGACAACTTCACCTTCACAGCGTTTATTTGAGTATCCAATTTGAGCCAATTTGATGTATTGTAAATGTTTCATGTGTTTTTGTTTATTATTTTGTGTTTAGTCTTAATAAATCATATTGTTATTTTGGACAGAACTTTCATTCTGTTAATCGGTAGAGCAACCCTATCATTTCTCACTACGTTAATGAAACCTTCCTTTATTTAACTTATTTATCAAATTAAATTATTGCAGGTGCCAAACTCTTTTCTACTCCACTTGCAGGGTTGATTACAGTCAGTTCGCGTATCTTTTTAATCCATGTGCAACAGCAAAAGTCGGAGTTAGAATAGGGAGGGCTTAGAGCATCATTTACATATGTAGATTCTTGAAGAATTTTGTGTTAAATACACTGCTAGCCCCGGCACCTCGCAGTTAGAGAAATGGCGTGTTAGAGTAAATGTCGACAAGTGCGAAGCCGTTCTGTTCACTCGAAGACCGAAGCAACTGCCCAGTCATCGAGACTGCAGATCAATAACACTACATGCACGCCCAATACGTTTCCGTGAGAAAGTCAAATACCTTGATGTCATGCTGGACCGGAAATTTCTCTGGGGGGACCACATACAACACATGACCAACAGAGCAAGCGCGAGGCTCAATCAGTTCTACCCTAAGCTCAACAGGCATAGCACACTGAACAGACGGGTGAGATGATCTATGGCCGATCTCTCACTAATATATTACGGTCTTGACTGTTCCAGGAATGCAGTGGCTGCAGCAAACCGGGATACATTGCCATCGCCTGCCACGGTACTGATGCATGATACCCACACTAAAAAAACCCAACCTTGCATGAACTATAGCAGCTAGTAAGCCACTACTGCTCTTACTACCCATCCCACTGTCGCAGAGTTTTTTTTCCCTCGGCACAAGCCTTGGCACTTTTTTCCCTCTGCTCTTCAAATCGCTACCCTCACTCGCGTTTCGTCCGCTATCTATCACCTGATGGACCGTGTTAATGCGCAGTCTTACCCAGACGCACGGATAACATCACAGCCCAGCATCCTGTGATCCACTAACATGTTGACGGAGGTGACAGTGGAAGTTTTGCTTTGGTCATCACGTTGGTGCCCCATCTCTATTTAAAGTCTTTCAGCAGGATATAACTGTCCGTGTTGCAAGGTCGGAATTGCGCTACAGTGGTATGATGAGCAATATACTGATCTCACACTGATGTCTTGGCCAGCAAATGTGAATGAGCTGTACCCATTGGAACACGTATCTGGTGCCAGGTCAGTACCTGTAAACCACCATCTCATAATTTGCGGCAATTGCTTGACCTGTGCGTAGACATCTGATGCCACGGACTTTTCGAATCCTGTCAAGGACTTGTAGAATCGACGTCAACCACAGTCCCTGCAGTGTCGTGTCTGAAAAGTGGAACGACACGCTATTAAACAGGTGGTCGTAATATTTTGGTTCAGCGGGGTATATCTCCATCTTTGCATGCATGAAATGATATTGGCATAACTATGCATTACATCTTTCGACAACTAAATCAAACTTGTCAAAGAATTTGTTGCGGTAACGCCTCATAACTTGTCATCTCTAACGGTTAACTAATTTTTGTGCGTAAGTTGTGAAACAAAATTCAAGTGCTGTGTTTTTCTCGCTGGTGTGTAAATCATCGTTTTAAAGGGCTATACTTACAACTTCAGAAATTACGCAACATCCTTTATTTATGTGATTAAGAGAGCAGAATCTATACACACTCTTACTATTGTCACCAACGCCACAATCGTATAGGCGCATCTGGTACGAAATGAAAATACCATGTAAATTCCCTGTCTTTGAGTGTGAGCTTGCTGTGTCTCGAAAGCTAAGATAAGGAACATACACCAGCAGACCAGAGATGCAAGGGGAATCATTCTGTCAACAATATCGGCCGTAAATGGGGAAATCCACTGACATAAACGACTCTGACGGAAGTGTAGATTGTTACGGGGCGGTAACTGACAACAAACGTCTCGGAAATGGCGAAGCTGATCGGCAGTTCGTGTGCACTGGCGCGAGCATCTCCGGAAACTGGTTGAAGCATAGTGAAACCACGAGTAGGCGACAAGGTGTTAAACGTCCACGCCTGATTACAGAGTGTGGAGGACTGTGGCTCGCCCACTCTGTAAAGCGGTATAGGAGGCACTTCTGATGACAGAGCACAGTGCTGGTGCAGGGACATTAGTCTCGGAGCACATCGTTCAGCGCATTGTAAGTAGGCTGTTTAGGTTTTTTTATTGGTAACGCCACCTCTGTATAAAAATCACTGGCTGTGCTGTGTGCAGTCTGTGTCTAGTTTGCATTGTTGTCTGCCATTGTAGTGTTGGGCAGCGGCAGCTGGATGTGAACAGCGCGTAGCGTTGCGCAGTTGGAGGTGAGCCGCCAGCAGTGGTGGATGTGGGGAGAGAGATGGCGGAGTTTTGTAATTTGTCATGAACTGCTATATATATTATGACTATTAAGGTAAATACATTGTTTGATCTCTATTAAAATCTTTCATTTGCTAACTATGCCTATTAGTAGTTAGTGCCTTCCGTAGTTTGAATCTTTTATTTAGCTGGCAGTAGTGGCGCTCGCTTTATTGCAGTAGCTCGAGTAACCAAGATTTTTGTGAGGTAAGTGATTTGTGAAACGTATAGGTTAATGTTAGTCAGGGCCATTCTTTTGTAGGGATTTTTGAAAGTCAGATTGCGTTGCGCTAAAAATATTGTGTGTCAGTTTAAGCACAGTCATGTATAAATTTTTCTAAGGGGAAGTTTCATATGTCGACCCTTAGTCGAGGATACCTCACTGGAATCTTCTGATTTTTTTTCTTGTAGTTTGTGTAATTAGTGTAGCTTTTGTTTATTGCTAGCGCGTAATTGAAGAGAGAATCTCCTTTGTAGTTGCAGTCTTTCATTGTTGTTGTGGCATGCATGTTAATTTGCACCAAGTATTTCGCAGCTGCGCTTGCAATTAACTAGATATTATTTTCAGTGCTATGTTAATGTGTTCTCTTATTTTTGCTCTTCAAATTGTGTTTTTCTGTGTTATCGTGTGAAATATTGTGACAACAATGGCGTGTGAAAAACGTAACACTAGGCTACAAAGTAAACTGAGAAATAATAGTGACGACGAGTGTAGCTTGCCAGCACCACTGTGTAATGAATTAACAGACGTTCAAAGTAGTAATTTGGTAACTGTGCATAGGGAAATGGAGCGGGCTGCAAACAATGGCGTAGACAGTGAAACAGGTAGTGAACAGGGAAGCATTATCGATCGATGGCTCGGCAACAGCTCGCCTCAGGAATCCGAAATGACAGGATACAATTTTGCAAATACTGTAGATTCAGGTTTTGCGTCCTCACCGTTTTCTCAAATGAGTCAAGACACATTCTCCGCTTGTCAAAATGTGAATGTTGCCGGTGCAAATTCACTGCCGAAAAGCACTGAGGAACATGTTTCAGACACCAGTGCATTGTTATTACAATTAATGCAACAAATGGGACAAAAGCTTGAAAAGTTAGACACAATGGAACAAAATCAGAGACAAACACAGCAACAGTTAGACACAATGGAACAAAATCAGAGACAAACACAGCAAAAGCCTCAAAAGTTAGACACAGTGGAACAAAATCTTAAAAAGTTAAACTCATTGGAACAAACTCTTGAACAAACACGTGAAGATTTAACTACTGAGTTACATAACATTGAATCGAAATGTCAAAAAGTCTGTAATGACGTAAAAACTCAAATTTGTGAGCATTTTCAACCTATTTTTTCGTGGCATGAAAATGCATTACAGAATCACGAAGCAGCCATAAAAGAACTGCAAACTATTGTTCATGAAAATCATGAGACCTTGCAAGCTAAATTTGACTCAGTTGCATCTACCGATTCGGTTACGCAACTTGCAAAAACTCAGGAAAACTTAAAGGACACAGTAGATACTCTGAAACTTGGTTCAGAAAAACACACTGAGGAAATAAGTACACTATCGGAGAAAGTAGCCGAACTTTCGGATCAGTTCACTAATTTATCTAAGAAGGTAGATGATAATCTGAATGACACAAAACCGGTAGTCTTTAATGACACAGAAGAGTGTGAACAAATTAGGAAATTCAATCAAAATCAAATCAATATACAGTACAAAAGAGAATTCCGGGAAGTACAAGATCAGTTGGCACAAGTAATACAAAAATTTCGTATTCCAGAGGACACTCGCGCTCCAACACGGGAAGAGGGACTTAGAAATACGGAACACCCACAAAATAATAACACAGGACACTTCGGAAATTATGAAATAAATTGGCAAGTTGCACCGAATTTTGAGATGGAACCGCCGACACGACGTAACAATGACCGATATGCTACTCGCCGACACGATGATTTTGACTATAAGCTGTTCATTACTACACGTAAATTCAAGACATTTAAGAATTCTGGGAACGACATTCATCCACAAGTGTGGCTCCATCAATTCTCTCATTGTTTTCCTCCCAACTGGTCATTGCAGCACAGATTAGAATTTATGTGTGGCTATTTAGAGAATGAACCAGCTGTAAGAATGCGATCGGTCATTCACGATTGCCACAGTGAAGGAGAATTTTATCATGCCTTCCTCTCAGCATATTGGTCTCAAACTACACAAGACCGCGTAAAACATAGCATCATGATGATGAAACACTTTGAACAATCTGAATTTTCCAGTCTTGTCAAATATTTTGAAGACATGTTGCATAAGAATCAGTATCTTTCAAACCCATACAGCCCATCAGAACTCATCCGCATTTGCTTAATCAAACTGCCTGAACATTTACGACATATTATTTTGGCAGGACGTTGCAAAGACGACATTGAAGCTGTTCAAGGACTCTTACAAGAATTAGAAATTGACACAGACAGTCGCGGGATGCGAAAACAGGAAAACAATCACTACATGTCACATCCGTCACAATTCCGTGACGACAGAAGCAATAACTGGACACGACAAGCCTATTCTTACAACGTAAATCGTGAGCAAAACAGACACCACCCATATGACAACCACTGGCAGAGTAATAATAGTTACAGAGAAAGATCGCATTTCCGTAGTAATGAATATGACAGAGACAATCACTGAAACAGACAATATGGGAACCAAAACAATTATTATTACGGGAGACAGAATAACTTTAGACGCAACGGTCCAGCGCGCAGTTACGATTCAGGGAGAAATTCTCCTCCACGTGACCGACAAGAAAGAAACTATGGAATCTACCGACATGACGACAGACGATATGATCGTAACGACAGACCTGAATTGCATCAGAACTGGCGGGATTCAAACAGAGCTGGGCCCTCTCGGCAAGGCGAATTTGTAGAAGTTAGGTCTCCTAATCCCAGTAACAACGCGCGCCAACAAAGAAACAGACAATGACTCGCACTGCAGGCAGCCACCTGCACCCGCTGGCTCAGGGAAAAGTAAAATAGACGCTAACCTTGAGCAAATTTTAGGATTCCTTACCGATGTATACAACATGATAATTGCTTTGAAGTTGAAACTCTGCATACTAGGAAGAGTAAAGGTTTACACCACATTTCACATGTAAAACCGTTTATTGAAAGATTACCTGCTTTTTAACTTTGTCTTTGCCATATAACTTTTCACTTTTCATTACTAGTATGCTTTGTCAGACTTAGAATCTGTTAACATGCAACAACGTTTGAAGTTAAATATCCAGTCAAGAACCAAGAGAACTTATTGAAACAGAAATTACGAATGCATTGTTATAGTAAACAGATGACACAGTGTTGTTATTTGTACATTCTTGCTTGTTAGTTGCACGATTACGTAACGACTATCAGGCTTACATACATAGAACATGTACTGGTACTGCTAATGAGATTTTAGTGCAACATTTTGGTTTACTTGAAAAGACATTATGGATTCAAGGTGCTTTCTGAGAGATACCAGATGACACAGTGGTTAGTTTATTTGACAGCTACACGACTATATCACGACGCTACTAGTGTGTGACACAATTTACCTTGTTGCTTTTGCGGTGTATCTGTTTTATATCTGCACAGTTTTTCTGAATTCTTCTGGAAAGTAAAACATGTTTTAGTAGTAACTTTTGTGGTATAGCTACAAGGAGACAGCCTTTTCTGTAGCACAACCATACGTTACAGCACAGTACTTTCTTCATCACGGCAATAAGCGTAATAACTAAGATATCTATACTCAAAGCATTTCACTTTTGTTTATCATGAGGTAAGTACATTGACTTCTGCAGAACTTAGCTTTCGGAGGACGATAATTACGACACTTCCACAGAATTATCTTACAGCAAGACGCACATTTAGCGCTACAGGACACGCATTTGAGTGATTAATTTTGTACTTAAAACATTTATTTTTAAAGATATTTGAAGTACAATGATACGAAGTTTTTCTGTGATACATTTCATTCCATTGCAATAATCTGTAACACCTGAGGGTATAATTACATTAATCCTCAGGGGGGTACACGCTTACTTTGTGTACCACGTGTTTGGCAAGCACAAGGAGCCCTAGCTAATATGGTATTTGCTTATACAACTTTACACTTCGGTACCATATTTCTCTAACACAGAATTACACAGCTATCTGATTATTTAACAGAGAAACAAACATTTCTTTACTATATCAGTGACAGATGTTTATGTAATTATACAGTTGGATAACTTCACACTTATGAAATTGTATTTTGTCAGTACTTTGTGAACTCTTCATATTTTTTCGGAACCATTGTGATACTATGAGAGCGTTGAATGATGTATTTGGTATGGGATCATGATTTTTAAAGTACGTTTGAGGCAGATGACACATTTGACATGAGCAGTGAATTTTTTTTTAGGTTTTGAAATTATTGGAGGAAGCTACGACGATTTTGACAGTTGACTGAGGTGTTATGATATTATTACAATGACTATGTGTATTATGCTGTTGCGATATGTTTATGATCAATAAGCTGACGCTATGTGAGTTATTTGAGTATACTACATATCTGTTATGATGAAATATTCAAGAAGTGTCGACGAATAAGGTAAGGAATAATGAGAAGTGGTTAGGGACTCTGACTTGTGAAAAAGGATGTTGGAAACCAAGAATCGTACTTTAAGAGTTATGAAATGTGTGTAAATGCATGAATGTATCACAATGCCGGCGAAAATTTTTTGGACACTGTTATATTCATAAGATTTTGTTTCTACACATTTGCAACGCAAATTCTTGACCCGTGAAATTTTGTATATGAGACTGTCACTGTAGCGGAAACTGCTGTTGTAAATATTTCAGTAAGAAAGGTAAGCAACCTTGACGTAATGCGTTTTGGACGCCCAGCTGAGAGGTAGTCGTCTGACAAAAGAAAGCCATTAGGTGCAAAAAAGAAAGCATCGCAAATACGACATGCTCAAACTTGAAAACATATGATAACACTGTGGCGCTCTTAATTTATTATATTTACTGAAATGTCTAATGAAATGACGACAAATATTTTATGTCTATACACCTGATTATGACTACTGTCTTTCTAGTTGAGAGATTTTCTGTACTACCTTATGAAATGCCATATGGATAATGAATGATGTTTCATACCTTCCTTTGTACATATTTGCTCATTTTCTTTAATATCTAGTTTCTAGCTGCACAGCAGCATTGGTTAAAATAAAATTTTATAGATGTACTAATATAAATATTTTCTGTCTACAGATCGAGTAAATAATAATTTTTTCCAAAAAAATGAGGGAGCACAAAAAGACATTTACCTTCACAGGAACTGCATTCATAATTTTCTTTTCAAGTACTTGGTAGTTTATTTTGTAGAATAGGTTGTGGTGCACCACTTTAATTACATAGGCATTAAGATGTGATTATACATTTCCCTTATCTGCATTGTTGTCTTTACTGTAATATTTTTCTGCTTGAGCATTGTCATGTTTAGATATAATTTATTGCTTTTGCTTCTGCTGTTTGCCAGGCATAGTGCTACTAAATTTCTCTTTACATTACTCTGTTAAGCCAGTTTTACTACTGATTTATTTTTCTTGTTTGCTGCTCATTGCGTAATATTAGTTGTAATATTGCAATTGCTTGGCCAATTTGAATATTTTGTCATTGCTGTTTGTGTTAATTGCTTTGTGCTGCTGCATTGCCTCGTCCCTTAGTATATATATCTGAGCTCAGTAGATTTAAGTTAGCTTAAAATGGGGTAGGCTATATAAGAGAATGAGTTATGACGAATTGGAAGAAATGCATTGAGAAGCTATAAGAAAATGGTTTGGCCAAAAAAGTAGTGTACAGTGGAGAAAAACTATTTTTGAAAGAGGATGTGAACAGAATACAGAAAGCATGCTTGGATAGGATTTTTTTTTTGGCTGGAGCAAATGTTGAAATAAGAGGGACGATCTATGGAATGAAGTTCTGGGTTGGACTGCAGTACCAAATGTTACACTGAAAACAAACCCTGTCCTTTCGTTTTGTGTTATCCCCCTATGTGTTTGTGTACCCTTGTGTATTTGTTTTCTTCCTGTCTCTGTGTACTGTTTCATATAATTTTTTTCTCTTCTAATACTAAGCTACATTGACTATGATGAGGAACACTGT
Organism: Schistocerca americana; assembly: GCF_021461395.2. Taxonomy (NCBI): domain Eukaryota; kingdom Metazoa; phylum Arthropoda; class Insecta; order Orthoptera; family Acrididae; genus Schistocerca; species Schistocerca americana. The sequence continues at coordinate 137,216,161 of NC_060126.1, read as the reverse complement.
TATCCTCAAATATAATTTGCATTAATACTATGTTATTTACTTTGTAAAGATGTTTAGACATTATTTATTCTGTTTTGTTGCTCATATGTGGAGGTGATGTTTCAAAAATTATTCTGATCTTTATGTATGTACTTATGTCATTATTTTTGTAACACTGATGTATATGTTTATTTCTATTCTTTTGTAAAGCCTGCATTACCACAAATGATATCTGTATTGTTATGGTCTTTAATGATGTATTTTGTACCTTTGTTATTGTATTCTTATGTTATAAAATTGTAATTGACAGTAGTTCATCAAATTAAGTAACTTGTAAGTTACATTTCACTGCACACATTTCTGTTGGTCATAGTATATGGACAATATGTGAGAAGTAGGGACTGTTAGTGTTTGCACGTGTGTTAATAATTCAGCAAGGGACTGGATAACAACATTGCTGGTTCTAAGGACAATTCCAAAAACTTTGTGAGTGCACAAGTGGTGGTTATGGACTTGCCATATTATCCGCAAGACTCTTCAATGGTGATTGTGCACCTGCACAGTCACAACAGATGGCTGCTGGCCATCTCTACAAGGACTACAGTGGGTCTGCACCTCTGGTGGCCCACCAATACCACAGTCTCTACCAGGACTACAGTGGGTCTGCTCTGTGATGACCTACCTACCAATATTCTTAAAAACGTCGAATGACTCTGCTGTGGGTTTGCTCTGTTGTGACCCATTACCTGTCAGCAGGTCAAGAGTCAGCACTGTCTTTCTGTTGGAAGGACAACACTACTTCTTCAAGACTGCATGGAAATCCACTAGTTCCGTGTGCATTTTCTTCTACTGCTCAGACTTTGAGAAAAACACTGCTATTTTACTGTGATGAACGATCAGGACTGTCTTTATCGACCGTGAGAAAATTTTAGCTTTTGACCAACATTGTATCAATAAGTGTGCGCATTTGATTTCTTTGTTATTGTAATTATGAAAAATTTTATCAAATCATTATTGGCCACTGCCCAAAATAATTTGTAAAATTTTTTGTGGGGAGCCTGGGGGCTATGTAAGTAGGCTGTTTAGGTTTTTTTATTGGCAACGCCACCTCTGTATAAAAATCACTGGCTGTGCTCTGTGCAGTCTGTGTCTAGTTTGCATTGTTGTCTGCCATTGTAGTGTTGGGCAGCGGCAGCTGGATGTGAACAGCGCGTAGCGTTGCGCAGTTGGAGGTGAGCCGCCAGCAGTGGTGGATGTGGGGAGAGAGATGGCGGAGTTTTGTAATTTGTCATGAACTGCTATATATATTATGACTATTAAGGTAAATACATTGTTTGTTCTCTATTAAAATCTTTCATTTGCTAACTATGCCTATTAGTAGTTAGTGCCTTCCGTAGTTTGAATCTTTTATTTAGCTGGCAGTAGTGGCGCTCGCTTTATTGCAGTAGCTCGAGTAACCAAGATTTTTGTGAGGTAAGTGATTTGTGAAACGTATAGGTTAATGTTAGTCAGGGCCATTCTTTTGTAGGGATTTTTGAAAGTCAGATTGCGTTGCGCTAAAAATATTGTGTCAGTTTAAGCACAGTCGTGTATAAATTTTTCTAAGGGGACGTTTCAGCATATTGTTGGACTTAGGACACTATGGCAGACAATCCCCTACATCTTCCCATGGTGACCCAAAGACAGAAGTGGACACGGATTATCGAGATTGGACGGTGGATGAGTGGAAACGTTTCTTATAACATCATACACAGGGTGTTTCAAAGTTCATGAAACACACTTCTAGAGGCTGTAGAGGTAATTCGTCGATCAAGTTTTGCATAGGAACCCATGTCGGGAAACACCATCGAACGACGGTGCAGAGCGTCAAAGTTACAGGCACCCGCGCCTGTAAATGAGTGTATACACAAGGTGATTCTGTGATGACGTTACAAATTTTCTAGGATTATGGAGAAGGTCAAATGTATCGATTTGAGGTAATGGTCCCTGTAACGGAAACGAACGAGTCGATCATTACTGGCGAAAACTGTTTTGATGCGTTTGAGAGCGGTATACATGTACCGGTACTGTTGCTCCTAATATTGTAGGGTAAACAACTTTCAGAGGTACGGACAAAAACAAGAAAAAGCGTCTCGTAAACATGGGCTCTAAAACACACACCTTAAGAGCTATGAGCTCTCTTCATTGTCGATACTGTGAGACAGATCTCTTCTGTTTCAAGCACTTTGCTCTCCATACTTTGAGAGTTGGTAGTACGTGCAAAACCAGAAAAAAATGTCCACCAAAAGTTGACTCTAAAGTGTATACCTTAAGACCTATGAGCATTTTTCATCTTCGCTAGTGTGAAACACATCTCATGTATTCAACAAGGGTTCACAGCTCATAAGGTATGCATTTTAATCATTTTTTTCTTGTTTTGGTCCATACTACCACCTCTGAATGTAAACTACATTACAATCTGAGCAACAACAGTACCAGCACATATATTCCACTGTCAGACATATCAAAACAGTTTCCGCTTATAGCTTTCAACTCGTTCGTTTCCGGTACAGGGATCTTCACCTCAAATTGATCTTTTATCCTTCATCATCCTAGAAAATTTCTAACATCATCGCGGAATCAACTTGTATATACATGCATACACAGGCGCCGGTGCCTGTACCTTTGACGGTGTGTGTCCTAAAAAGTCTGTAATATTATCATGAAATCACACTGTATATACATACATTTACAGCCGCCGGCGCCTTATCTTTGATGTCTGTAGTATCGTTGGATATCGGTTCCGGACATGCGTTCCTATGTAAAACATGATCTACTAAGTACCATCTGCAACAAGAAGAGTGGAACATAGATTGTGAAATACCCTGTAGATTTTCGTGTCTGGATGTGTCATCATCCAGACGAACATCTGCCCGAAACTTGCACTGCATCGCGAACGCTGGCCTTTGGGGGCAGTATTCACCTTGGCTTCCACAGAACCACTGAAGACACAGTAACTCACGTTGATTCCTTTGTCGCCAAATGCGCTTGATCTCAACACGACAGAACACTTCTGGGGTGCTGTCGGTTACCTATGATTGTGTAGATCATGTTACAATCTCAGAAAAACTGAACTATTATGAAACTGGTGGCTTTAAACAAAACTGGTTTGAGGCTTACTTAACAAACAGAATGGCAAAAGTCGGTTTGAATGATTCAAGAGAAGTTGGAAAGACAGGAAATATTAGTGACTGGGCAGAAATTATAAAGGGGTTCAATTGTTGGTCGAGTCAGAAACCGTATACGTTTGAATGATCTTCCACATAAAATTCAAAGACCAGAATTGGTAGCTTTTGAAGACAACTCTAATGTTATAATAAATACCAATAGACAAAAAGCAGCAGAAGGAATTGTTAATGATGTTCGATGTTTTGAAAGAATTATTATGTGGTTTTCTGAAAATGGGCTCTCTCTAAATTTCGGGGAAACACACTACAGCTCTGTACAATTAATAGAGTCATACCAACTGACGTAGTACATGGATAGCAGTCAATAAATAGGATAGAATGGTCCAAGGTATTGGGTGTACACTTTGACGAAAACGAAATGAAAGAAGCAGATTACTGAGCATCTCAAACAATTGTGTTCAGCTACGTTTGCTCTTCGTGTAGTTGCTAGTCTTGAAAGAGATGAATTATCTTCCTGGTGTATTCTGCATGTTTACAATCAACAACGTCTTCTGCAATAATTTTCTTTGGTAACTCATCACTTAGAAAATGTTAATTGCGCAAAACCTCTTCAAGGAGTTAGGCATTTTAACTTGAGCGTCATAATATATATATATTCGCTAATGCAGATCGTCATAAATAGGTTGGTTGTTTTGGGGAAGGAGACCAGACAGCGAAGTCATCGGTCTCATCGGATTAGGGAATGACAGGGAAGGAATTCGGCCGTGCCCTTTGAAAGGAACCATCCCGGCATTTGCCTGGAGCGATTTAGGGAAATCACGGAAAACCTAAATCAGGATGGCCGGACGCGGGATTGAACCGTCGTCCTCCCGAATGCGAGTCCAGTGTCTAACCACTGCGCCACCTCACTCGGTTCGTCATAAATAATCCATCACAATTTGAGGAGAATAGTGCCGTCCAGACCTACGAAACCAGAGGAGAAAATGATTACCCTTTATTAAAGCTGTCAGCAGCTCAGGAAAGAGTTCGAATGCAGCAACAAAAATCTTTGATATTTGCCCAAAAGCATAAAATGTCTGAAAGGCACCAAAGCAAGTTTTAAATGTAATCTAAAATAATTTCTTCTGGACAAATTATTCTTAACTAAATATGCATTTCTGTTTAAAAAGTGGCAGCCTGTAAAAAGTGTTAACATTAAAGATGTTACATATTCCGTAAACCAACTCGTTTCACATCGTTTCGATAAGATAATCCGTTGTACTGGTCAAAAATACACTCGCCGGTACAAGGGTGGGTTCTTTGACTTGCTCTGAGAGGAGACCAAGAGGATACTATACTACAGTAAATATTAGCTCACTTTATTATAACATAGAAAAGATGAATAACTTAATTTCCACAGAAACGTCATAAGGATTTATAGCTGTCTCTGAAAATTTACGTATTACATGATACAGAAAAATTACAAGTCTCTCAATCAGAGAGTATTGAACAATAATTTTCACGTCGCGTTCTGCCTAATACATTGATCACACAGCTGACCTGGTGCTGCCTAATAGTTGATGATCGCTGACAGGGCTGCGCGCTATTTTGCTCGGCCGTAAGTAGACGAGTCGTTATGGTGGCGTAGCGGAACGTTTTTACGTCGTGGCTACGCAGATGTTGCTCATTCGTCGATACTGTTTGCAGCGATTATCTTTTCTTGTGGTAGAGCAGCGAGGTACCAACCTTGCTTTGGTACCTCGCTCTTCAGACGACACCACATAACCTTTTAAATCACCAATAGAACATGTAACAAACAATATTCTGTAGCCGCGCGGGATTAGTCGAGCGGTCTAGGGCGCTGCAGTCACGGATTGTGCGGCTGGTCCCGGCGGAGGTTCGAGTCCTCCCTCGGGCATGGGTATGTGTGTTTGTCGTTAGGATAATTTAGGTTAAGTAACGTGTAAGCTTAGGGACTGATGACCTTAGCAGGTAAGTCCCAAGAGATTCCACACACATTTGACTTTTTTTTTAATATTCTGTAATTTTTTGTCAAATACACTTTTTCTAAAGAAAGCGTAAAAAATCTGGCACACCTACTTTCTGAACATCCATCGCATGTCCCACAACATGTCTCCGGACAGGCCACGTAATTCTCGTAATTTATACGGCAGTGCTTTGTAGGCGTGAAGGTAGTTAACTAGTTAGTTAGCTAATTAAACTACCTTCACGCCGAGAGAGCACTGCCCTGTAAATTACGAGAATTACGTGGCCTGTCCGGAGACAGGTGATGCGATATATGATGCATGTTCAGAAAGTAGATCTACCAGATTCTTTTATATTTTCTTTAGAAAAAGTATATTTGACAAAAAATTACAGAATACTGTTGGAACACTTATTGACTATTTTTCCACATTAGCACCATCCCGTTGAATGTATGGAGTGAGCACTGGCTCGAGCCATCCTCAAAGAACTCACCCGTCGGTTACTTCCCCCACTTCACAACCTCTGTATGCTCTTCCTCGTCTGCCGAAAAATTAATTCCAGTCATGTGTACCTTCAGGGAGGTGAAAAGAGGATAATCTGAAGATGCCAAGTGGAGGAATGCGGGGGGGCTTTAGAACATCCCAACCAAAAGAGACCAAAGCGCCTTGGGGGCTGAGGCTGTGTGGCAGGGAGTTGTCCTGCAACAAGCACACTCCTCTAGTCAGCATTCCCTTTTTTCTTTTTCCTTTTTATTTATTTTTTAATGCTCCTCTTGAGGATTGTAGGTTTTCACAATATTGTTATGCGCTGAAGATCTCCCCTTGAGGCAGAAATTCGACCAAAATGATGCCTTTTCGGTCCCTAAACTGCAAGGTCATGATTGTTTTGCCCGGAATTGTGGTTTTGTATGCTTTGGCAGATGGGAATTGGTGTGACGCCACTGTGATGAGTACTTTTTCGGCTCATGCGTGTAATGTGCAGCCCACGTATCAAATCCAGTCACAATAGATCTCACAAAATCTTCCCCTTCCCACTCAAGTCACTCAAGAAAAAAGCAAGCGCTGTTGACCCGATTTTTCTTGTGCCGTTCTGTCAGCTGTTTCGGGACCCACCTTGCACAAAGTTCCCGATGTGCCAGCGTTTCTGTGAGTGCCTCGTATAAGAGAGTTCTGGAGAGTTGCGATAACATAGCACAAATTTCATCCACTGTCAATAGCCGGTCTTCACGAATAGCTTCCTCGATTTTTTTTTATCAATTCGTCTGTCAAAATGGAAGGTCTTTCACTCCTCTGTTTGTGATTAATATTTGTTCTGCCTTCGGTAAGTTCCTTTTGTATCCTGCCTGAATAGGCGGTGCGTGGGTCTGCTCCTGGAAGTGCTTCTGTAATATAGGCCGAGAGTGAAGGAAGCGAGGAGAAGCAGGAGAGTGAAGCACTTCGGTACTGCATGTAACTTTAACACTTTTAATGGAGTGAAAACACAAGTAAATATCAAATGCATACACAACTTTGGTTAGGATGAGTAAGTAGGTGTGAAGCCGTAGTCTAATCCTGTGAAGTTAGGATGACTGTTCTGTACAATCTCAAAACTAACAAATACTCGTTGCTGTCCAAACTTTTAACTGAACGTAACTAATACAAAGTCTCAATAGCAAGCTAGCTCACTCGGTAGTAGAAGCGATATTTCCAGGCCGTCTGCTCTTGCTGAAATGTGCCAGAAATCAAGACGGCACTCCCTGAGCTCCACAGCGTCGGCCAGAGGGCGCTGTAGTCGGCGTAGTTAATCTTCTCTCGTACTGCCAACTTACGAGAATGTGCACCTACGTTGTGGCATCATAACTATCGACGCCACAGTTCCCTATACCGATTACACACGTTCGTTCTGTTCATAACAACTTCTCCATGAACCGTTTTGATTCGCGAAAAAATTTCCGGAGATATTATTCCTTTCACGAGTAGGAAGAGCATGGCAGCACATGGCTCGAACTTGGCTGGATTTCTTACCGACGTCTTTCACGAAACTGGACTCTAGAACATGAGTTTACGTAGTATTCGTTTTCTGCGATGCTCGCTCTGGTCAGGGGATCCCCCCCCCCTCCCTATCACTCATTGTTCATTGTTGCCAACTCTTAAAAAACACAAACCACTCCCCGTTATTGTCACAGATACACGTTTTATGAAAATGCCTCGTGTCTCCGGAAACCTAACAAGGATTTGTCGCATCCATGCCATGCGGATTCGAAAGATGGACCACAAAGTTAACAATGCTCATTAGGGCATATAGCACAGAAGACAGAGAGCATGTCTTTACTGACATGAACTAAACATCTAAAAGAGTCTGTTTGGTATCAGCGCTCTTAAACTATCTTTTTTAGAGGAACATCCTGCATACGTTCAGTCACTTTTCAGTGTCCTCATGTGACAGCACTGCGTCGTCGTCAGTTGTCATCGACCTCAGGGAGGGACGCCCTGTCACACTAGCAGGCAAGCCGAAGGGCAAGTGGGAGGGAATAATGACCCTAGGGCGTTGGCGGGAGGGGAGGGGGGAGCGGTGAGTGTGGGCGAAGAAACACGCGCCCTCTCTCTGGAGGCGGGCACCCTGTGGGGTGGACAATCCTCGAGTTCTGCGCGGCTTCGCTGCTCCCGCCCCCGATCACAGTTTAGCGGCCACCGCACCTCCTCGGCGCTGATTCCAGGAGCCGGCGGACTCGTGTAATCAATCAATACCTCCGTCCCCCGGCCAACTCGCATTGATCATCTCCGGCTTCGGCGCGATGATAAAGCGTTATTGATCACGTGGGCGCCTTCCCTTACGTCTGCAGGTACCCGACCTGGTTGCCTGCCCCAGGAGTTGCCTTTTCTGTGCCTCAAGCTGGTCAAGATCGACTGCTCGTATTGTGTCCTCTCACGTGCCTGTGTGAAAATCAGGCACCAACAATGTCGCGAGTGGGTGAGAAAAGTCAGTGATCAACTGAAGAGTACAAACGGAAAACGTTCCGACAAGCATATTTTTTTCACAAAACGTGTTTTCAGTGCTCTTGTCTCCGCGATAATCACTTGCACGTTCCTAGACGTGGTTCAGGTATCAAACTATAGAGAAGGTCTTTCAAACATGCGCTAGTAGATGGCGCATGGCCTTTGTGCCAAGCTGTGCTATCCTCTGAAGTTCCAAAATTTAAGAAATATGAGAAGTGGTTCTACTACTTACAAGCACAATGATTTATTACTGTACTCGTACGAGGGGCGTTCAGTAAGTAAAGCAACCCATCGTTTTTATTGGAATACTTCGGTTGAAAAACCGTGAAATTTGTTGTGGGACATCGTGTAATATTCGCGCTTCGGCCCCCTACAGTTTCATGAAGTTCTGATAGGTGGCGACGCTATACGTAGCCTTCAGAATGGAGTCTGCAACGGCGCTGCGTTCCAAGCAGAGAACTGTCACTGGGTTCCTTTTGGCAGAAAACCATGACATCGCAGATACTCATAGCAGCTTGCAGTATGTCTACGGAGACGTGGTAGTGAATAAAATCGTAGTGAGTCGCAAGAAGGCCGCGCAAACTCGTCCGACCTACCGTGTGTCGGTCGTCCGCACACAACTGTGACTCCTGCAATGTTGGAGCGTGCAGACACTCTCGTTCGAGATGATCGATGGACCGGAAACACCTCGCTGCACAACTTCTCCGTGTCAACAGAAGGCCTCACACAAGTCTGTGTACCCGAGACGAGCTCACGAAAATTCATTGGACTGTTCTTCCTCATCCGCCACACAGCCCGGATCTCGTACTTCCCGACAGCCATCTCTTTAGCTCAACGAAGGATGCTTTCCACGGAAAGCAGTACCTGGGTGAAGAGGAAATTATTGATGCAGCAAGATTTTGGCTCCGTCGGCAATTAGTCGAGTGGTATGACGTGGATATACAGACCACCTCCCCCGCAACCCCCCTCCCCCCTAGGGTAGCGTAAGACCGTCGCAGTGAACGGAGCTTATGTTGAAAAACAGGGTTTTGTAGCCACAAGATTGGGGAATACTGTAGTTGTGAAGTAAACCTGAATTAAATCAACTTGTTTTGAGAAAAAAGAAGAAATGTGTTGCATAACTTGCTCAATGCCTCTCGTAACATCGTAAGTAAAACGTAGTACCTTATTGTTAATGTCAATTCGAACAAAAACATTGTTCCTACTATTTAGACATTTTTGAGATCTTGGGTTTGTAGGAAATGTAAATCGATTCTTGTAAAGAAGAAAACAGCAACTACCCACTGTTAATAACGCTATTTGTTTACACAGATAGTCTGCGTTTGATCTGCTGTTGTGATACGGCGTCTGTGATCTTCACTTACAACAGGAATGTAACTACACAACTCTTCAAAGAATTTTTAACATGTTGCAGCCCTGTCCGCAACTGTGATAAATTAATATGTCAAGCCGGCCGGTATGGACGAGCGGTTCTAGGCACTACAGTCTGGAACCGCGCGACCGCTACGTTCGCAGGTTCGAATCCTGCCTGGGGCGTGGATGTGTGTGACGTCCTTAGGTTAGTTAGGTTTAAGTAGTTCTAATTTCTAGGGGACTTATGACCTCAGATGTTAAGTCCTATAGTGCTCAGAGCCATTTGAACTATTTTTAATATTTCAAAGACCCGCCTCAGCTGTCGGTTAGCGGCGGACCCTGCGTTGGAACAACTGTGGCCCAGTCACACCCTACTTTTGTAAATGTAATACCTATATCGGTCAATAGTACGTAAGTGTGATGACAGGGGCGTTGTACGCCCAGTCACACCCTAATGTAAATATTAGGTTCTGAATTATGCTATTAACCTACGTGAGACCTTTTTACTTTGCTCACTATTAGACCATATCCCTAATTTATGTTCTCGTTCAAAAGGGAAAGATACAGCTCATGTTCGTATTATTAGCTTGACCTTTGTCGGTCAACAGTATATAAATGTGGTGGCAGTGGCGTTGTACACCCTGACACACCCTACTTTAAATATTAGGTCCTTATTTCTTTGTAGTCTACTTGAGAATTCCACCACTCTCACAATAATCCTCTTCCTAAGTAATTAATAGCCTTATAGGCAATTTCCTACATAGGTAATATCTGATACACTAGAGTGTGCATATCGGCAATTAGGGTGGCATAACCTACTTAAATGCATAGGGGTCTTGAATCCACTACTAACCAATAATTAACCTCTTCCCTTACGAGTTTTGTCCCACGTCACCCTTGTGGCCGGCCTGGGTAGCCGATCGGTTCTAGGCGCTTCAGTCTGTAAACGCGCGACCGCTACGGTCGCAGGTTCGAATCCTGCCTCGGGCATGGATGTGTGTGACGTCCGTAGGTTAGTTAGGTTTAAGTAGTCTAGGGGACTGATTACGTCAGCTGTGAACTCCCGTAGTGCTCAGAGCCATTTGAACCATTTTTTCATCCTTGTGACAACATATAGTGGACGGTCGTACACATTATATTTATAGTTAGTGTATGTTTGGTTAAGTTACTACAGGTTTCCTAAACACAACGTTGACCATCTGTGCACAAAGTCATAAATGATGACCTAAGCTATACACACCCAGTCAATCATAAATGCGTAGTGATGTAGTGCCATAACATAACTTTAGTCAAATTTCGCGTTAACGAATCTACGTATTACTCCATGTATAATGGAAATTATTTTATTTCCACCTTCTACTAACCCTGAGGACTTCTCGCGTTACCGACATATAACGTTGTTCATCTCCCATATAACTTAGCGCTGATCATTTGGGTTTTTCAATCTAACAAGCTGAACGTCTAAGTAAATTTCTTGTCAGTTAATAAGATCTTGATTTATAGTTAACGCTCATGGGGATTCTGTCTACTGAGTGCCTTGTTCTCTCACAAATTTACGGTTTAACATTATAGATAATTTCCCAGTACACAACATAAAGACATCTATAGTCGGCACTTTTGACTTCCCGTGCTCGCATGTGCGTGATCCACCGTCTTGCTCACTACACACCCGCGATGCCACAATCGGTTCCAACGCAGCGTCCGCGGCTAACCGACCGCTCTCCATGAAGTGGGGCCAGGGCTGTTCCTCAGCTAAGTAACGCAGCTTGACATGGTACCACGGTACTTTAGCTTTTTATGTTTCACCGTGCCTTATTCTGGCATGTATTAGTTTATTTTATGCTTCTGAAGAAGGCTAGCTGGCCGGTGTGGCCGTGCGGTTCTAGGCGCTTCAGTCAGGAACCGCGTGACCGCTACGGTCGCAGGTTAAAATCCTGCCTCGGGCATGGATGTGCCTGATGTCCTTAGGTTAGTTAGGTTTAAGTAGTTCTAACTTCTAGGGGACTGATGATCACAGATGTTAAGTCCCATAGTGCTCAGAGCCCTTTGAACCATTTTTTGAAGAAGGCTAGATTACTCTAGTTGAAACCTGGGTAAAGACCAGTAACTTTTCGCAACTGAGGCGGATCTTTGACATGTAACACAACTCTTCACCTGAAGATCACCGAAACGCGGGATAAGAGTAAATAAGTCAGTGATGTGGTAAACCGAAACTGAATAATCCGAAAAAGGTAAAACCTAATTAGGATTTTTGCGGCTTCCTCCATAAAGGTTTTACATGCTTGAAGTCAAATATTTGACACGTTAACTCACTTGTAAAGTAATCATACGTTTAAGGCTGTTTTGTACATGGGATTTAAATTCTCTACAGACTTGGGGGTGGATGCTTACTGGTAGCCCTACAAAACGACAACGGGCGTCCACACACCACTGCCCATGCCAAGGGTAAGTTCCAGTACTCCTGATGAGAACTTTTTGACCAACTAATCTACAGCCCCAGTATCACACTCAGCGGCTATTATCTCTTCTTGTACTCGAAACTACACCGTCGTGGAGAACGGTTTACAGATGAGATCTCAATTGTTAACTGACTGTGTTTCTTGGCGGAGAAGTTTTATGCAGACCGATTCAATAAACTAATGCAGCGCTTCGAAAAATAGCGAAATGAGGCCGTCTGGGCTTGCAGATAGAGCGGCCACCTTCATATCGGACTGATTATTAAATTCAATATGCTGCCTATTTTATTAAAGCTTATAAACTTTTCGGATTAGCAGCCATCGTCAGATCTAAAAATAACAAGCAGCGAAACTCAGTACATCATGAAAAATACCTGGAAGTGAACTTTGTTGGGAGCAAAAACCGCCAATAGAAGATTTTTCTAGCGAACGCATATTTTAAAAAAAAAATAAAGTATGGCTCTTACTTTTCGAATACGTATTACAAGATTCTTTACTCGGAACACTTTAGTGTCGTGAGATCACCGTTGCTGCATCTAGATCAGTACGACAACAAATGAAAACCTGTGTGAATTGCGGCAACGTGCGTTTAAGCATCTCTGTGCTCTACAATGAGTTTTACGATTGCCTGTATCTGAGTTCACGTCCGCGCCAGTCCTAAAAGTGGAATCTTCGGATGAGGTCGCTCGCAAGCTCTAGATCGGAGGAATTATTCGAAAGAAATCCAAGTACTGTATTCAGTTTTACGCCCTCATGTCAGAAGAATACCGAACAATAATTCGCAAGTAGGTAATGTCGTCCAGGACTCAAGCGTTTGTAAATGAAGCATTGATGAAAGTCGAAGTTTTATTCAAAGATTTCGTTACTGTAACTCAGTGATAGCTTTCAACAAAGCTCATGTCTCAGTCCATAATGCTTAATTTATTTCGCCCATACTGTCGTCAAGTAGTACTAATCGAACTGTGCCACGAAACGATAGATCGCGTCGCGCTCTCTGTAGTATTCATCTTTGGCCAGAGGGTACGACTGAAGACCCAACAGGCCGCGCTGGTAGCGGCCTCGCTCTCTGCATGTTCGATCGTGGGGCAGAGAGGTTGGTCGAGGAGCACAGCCGGGAGTGGAATCGCAGTTACACTCGCTGTTGGCTTCAGTGTCCACATATTCTGGATCTGTGGTTCGTCGCCGCTATCCTTCCTGGTGCATCGAGGCATCCTGGCCATGGCGACGTGGACAGATCAGAGTGGGACCGGCCGTGAGGAATACAAAAGCCGTCGGCACACGAACCGTGCATTTGAAGGTTGAGTTTCGAGCGTGCCGAGTTTCTGATATCATAGCGTGGAGCAGCACATGGGGGAGTCTTTCCGAACGTGCAGAACAATATCTAGCATGAAACTTCCTGGCAGATTAAAATTGTGTGCCGGACCGAGACTCGAACTCGGGACCTTTGCCTTTCGCGGGCAAGTGCTCTACCAACTGAGCTACCCTAGCACGACTCACGCCCCGTCCTCACAGTTTTACTTCTGCCAGTACCTCGTCTCCTACCTTCCAAACTTTACAGAAGCTCTCCTGCGAACCTTTCAGGACTAGGAGTCCTGAAAGAAAGGATATTGCGGAGACATGTCTTAGCCACAGTCTGGGGGATGTTTCCATAATGAGATTTTCACTCCGCAGCGGAGTGTGCGCTGATATGAAACTTACTGGCAGATTAAAACTGTGTGCCGGGCCGGGACTCGAACTCGCAGGAGAGCTTCTGTAAAGTTTGGAAGGTAGGAGACGAGGTACTGGCAGAAGTAAAGCTGTGAGGACGGGGCGTGACTCGTGCTTGGGTAGCTCAGTTGGTAGAGCACTTGCCCGCGAAAGGCAAAGGTCCCGAGTTCGAGTCTCGGTCCGGCACACAGTTTTAATCTGGCAGGAAGTTTCATATCAGCGCCCACTCCGCTGTAGAGTGAAAATTTCATTCTAGAAATATCTAGCATGTCAGATATTCTGAACGTGCATCTGAAAGTTGACCAATGAGATCGCAGAATTACGTCTGCGTCAAATGTTATCTCCCTTCAGTACAGAGTTGTAAGGCGCCATACTGGCATTCAGTTGAAGCCAATATGTATATATGCAATTTCTGAGCACAACCAAATTGAGGATCTCTCGAAAACCTGTCGTTAATTGTATGATTCGTTGTAACAATGCAACCCGTCACTTGCTTTAATCATAAATATACACTCCTGGAAATGGAAAAAAGAACACATTGACACCGGTGTGTCAGACCCACCATACTTGCTCCGGACACTGCGAGAGGGCTGTACAAGCAATGATCACACGCACGGCACAGCGGACACACCAGGAACCGCGGTGTTGGCCGTCGAATGGCGCTAGCTGCGCAGCATTTGTGCACCGCCGCCGTCAGTGTCAGCCAGTTTGCCGTGGCATACGGAGCTCCATTGCAGTCTTTAACACTGGTAGCACGCCGCGACAGCGTGGACGCGAACCGTATGTGCAGTTGACGGACTTTGAGCGAGGGCGTATAGTGGGCATGCGGGAGGCCGGGTGGACGTACCGCCGAATTGCTCAACACGTGGGGCGTGAGGTCTCCACAGTACATCGATGTTGTCGCCAGTGGTCGGCGGAAGGTGCACGTGCCCGTCGACCTGGGACCGGACCGCAGCGACGCACGGATGCACGCCAAGACCGTAGGATCCTACGCAGTGCCGTAGAGGACCGCACCGCCACTTCCCAGCAAATTAGGGACACTGTTGCTCCTGGGGTATCGGCGAGGACCATTCGCAACCGTCTCCATGAAGCTGGGCTACGGTCCCGCACACCGTTAGGCCGTCTTCCGCTCACGCCCCAACATCGTGCAGCCCGCCTCCAGTGGTGTCGCGACAGGCGTGAATGGAGGGACGAATGGAGACGTGTCGTCTTCAGCGATGAGAGTCGCTTCTGCCTTGGTGCCAATGATGGTCGTATGCGTGTTTGGCGCCGTGCAGGTGAGCGCCACAATCAGGACTGCATACGACCGAGGCACACAGGGCCAACACCCGGCATCATGGTGTGGGGAGCGATCTCCTACACTGGCCGTACACCACTGGTGATCGTCGAGGGGACACTGAATAGTGCACGGTACATCCAAACCGTCATCGAACCCATCGTTCTACCATTCCTAGACCGGCAAGGGAACTTGCTGATCCAACAGGACAATGCACGTCCGCATGTATCCCGTGCCACCCAACGTGCTCTAGAAGGTGTAAGTCAACTACCCTGGCCAGCAAGATCTCCGGATCTGTCCCCCATTGAGCATGTTTGGGACTGGATGAAGCGTCGTCTCACGCGGTCTGCACGTCCAGCACGAACGCTGGTCCAACTGAGGCGCCAGGTGGAAATGGCATGGCAAGCCGTTCCACAGGACTACATCCAGCATCTCTACGATCGTCTCCATGGGAGAATAGCAGCCTGCATTGCTGCGAAAGGTGGATATACACTGTACTAGTGCCGACATTGTGCATGCTCTGTTGCCTGTGTCTATGTACCTGTGGTTCTGTCAGTGTGATCATGTGATGTATCTGACCCCAGGAATGTGTCAATAAAGTTTCCCCTTCCTGGGACAATGAATTCACGGTGTTCTTATTTCAATTTCCAGGAGTGTATGTCTGAGTGAAGCTAAATGGCATTATCTTTACATAAAGAGCAATATCATCCTGACAATAGCCTTAACTTTCATACACGAATTAATGAAATCACTCGTGGCACTTTTGTTGTCCTTTGCCTCTAATCACTTTCAGAACTCAAATTAATAATCAAAGTTACTAATTTAAAAAGATTGAGCTCTAAATTGCTAGTGTACTGATGTATCACCGCAGAAAAATAAAAACTATTAATTTTAATAACCAACAGCCTCAGTTGCACCGTTTACCTAGAATTTACCTAGGTTTCAGTCGGGATAACCCAACCTTCTTCCGAATCACAGTAACTACCGTTTTTCCATAGTGGAAATCGTCAAGCTAAAACTACAAATCCATAAATTATCGTCAGACTGTAAAAACGTATCTGAAACGTCCTCGTCCCCACTTCACGACCGCGATGCGGCAGCAACTGAGGCTGTTGGATATTATAATTAAAATTAATGTTTATTCAGTTGCTGACAGGGCCGCGAAATGTTGAAAATATTTAAAAATAAAAACAGTAAATAGTAGAGAGAGAAGGAATGAGAACAGTGGCGTGTTTAAGTTTACAAAATAATGAGAAGTTTTATTAAATCTTTAGTAATTACAACTTTCTGGAGCACCAGCTGATAAATCTTACACAAAATTGTCAGATACAAATCGGTTAAGGAATGGTGTTTGGTAGGAGAAGCATACATTGAGGTGTAAACTATACTAATTCTCCACTGAATTAATCCCTTTTAGATTGTAATCTGATTTTTTGTACATGAATCCACTGTGAGGCCCAACCATACTCAAACTGAATCAGCTACGACCAAGTATACAAAAAACTATGGTTCACCTGAAACAGGGAGCTGTGAATGTCGTTTAACAACCTTACACTGGTGCTTTACCTTTCACCTTAGTTCAGAGGGCAGCAGAAAATGGCTGTACTGGGGTACAATAAAATTAAAATCATGCCAAAATGATTATCGGCTGCATAAGGCACTACTTCTTTTATGAAATCAGGACTGTTATGCAGAAGAGACTAAATGCTATAAACAAGCCGTTATACCATTTGTATCGAGTATTGATCTTAAATTTTGTTTTAGTAAGTAAGACTTCGTAATAGCAGATTCCAGTAAAGAATGAAGTTCTCGTTAGTACTTAGACACCCATCTGTGAGTTACCAGGTTTAGAAACGCATTTTATCTGCTGAGCTGAGCGAGCGAGCGAGTTCAGGCCTACGTTCGTGTCCTACGCGATGCGGCCTGTCTTTCTCGGGGGCTTCGTTACAGCCCGCCAGCGCGTGACCCCCAACGTGTATTGTAGTATCGGTGGGGCGCACGATGCTATACGAAGGGCCGCCCACAGCCAAAGAGAGAGTCCACTGTGTGCGTCAAGGCAGAACGTCAAGCTCCGCAGAACGCAGTGTACCACAGTGTCAGAGAACTTGGAGGATGGCCGACCGAATAATATCGGAGGGGAGCCTGCAGTACAATTACATTACATACTCCGCAATCCACCATACGGTGCGTGGCTGAGGGTACCTCGTGCCACAACTAGCATCTTCTGTCCCACTCCCAAACAGCACGAGGGAAAAATGACTGCCTATATGCCTCTGTACGAGCCCTAATCTCTCTTGTCTTTGTGGTCTTTCCGCGAAATATAAGTTGGCAGCAGTAAAATTGTACTGCAGACAGCCTCAAATGCTGGTTCTCTAAATTTCCTCAGTAGAGATTCACGAAAAGAACGCCTCCTTTCCTCCAGAGACTCCCCCCCGAGTTCCTGAAGCATTTCCGTAACACTCGCGTGATATTCATTACACCAGTCCAAGTCATCTTGTATCCTCCTACAGTCACTCAACGACGACACCTTCCCGTACACCACAACATCATCAGCAAACAGCGGCACATTGCTATCCACCCTATCCAAAAGATCATTTATGTAGATAGAAAACAACAGCGGAACTACCACACTTCCCTGGGGCACTCCAGATGATACCCTCACCTCCGATGAACACTCACCATCGAGGACAACGTACTGGGTTCTATTACTTAAGAAGTCTTCGAGCCACTCACATATTTGGGAACCAATCCCATATGCTCTGCAGTGGGGCACCGAGTCAAACGCTTTCCGGAAGTCAAGTACCAGTCATGTACCAGTACCAGCGGAGCAGTCGGAGAGTGCAGAGTTGATAGCATGCCAGGGTAGCCGTGGTTTGATTGGTGGACGACAAGAAAAGTGTGTTGTCCGGACGGTGAAAGTACGGCACACTCGGCACTGTTTGCTATACAGCAGTCTGTTCCTGCACGAATTGCAGCTTCGTTTATGAGCTGTGTGAGTGTTTTGACATACAACCGTCTCCGTCACTTCCGAAGCGAGATGTCGTTGAGATTCACCTTTATACCGCCAGTGTTGTGCTCATAGATTATAGCACTCTTCGTTACTGGGGGAACATAGGTTCCTGGTCTGTGCTAGGGTGACAATTTATTATTGCTAGGTTATTAAGCATTTTGGTATAAATTACTCCCGTTTATGAGAAGATAACTGTAAACACATTTGTGCAGTAGCACTCATTGAACCACCGAGTTATTGTAGCTGTTGATAGGCGACGGAAGCTCGTGTAACTAAGGCCAACCCTTGCCATATGCTGAGTGCCTATGAGTGTTCTTGTAAGTACCGGTCTGGTTCCTTTTGCAATGAAAGAGTTGTAAACCTTGCCTATTATTATTAATGACGCTGCCACAACCCTGCTTTGAGTACAAGGCCTAAAACTTTTACGAGCAGTATTCGAAAATTTTTTCTGATCTTCTTGTAATTTTGAACTGTTATGGGTCGTTGCATTTCTGATTGTTTGTCACTGTGTTATTTGCCAGACCATGGGCAGCATTATTTACAGCAATCTTTTAAGTATGTGTTCTCACAGTTATAGTGAGCTCATGTGTGCTGGTCTAGCCTGGGTGCAGCATGCTTTTTTTTAATCTGTTGTGCATTTTCGTATTTTTGCCGTTGAGTTAATTTTGAGGTTATCCAGTACAATTTTACTACACTAATTGTTTTAATATTATGCTTAGTAACCTTGGGGCCTCTTACCTGATCTTGAATTTTAAATAATTTATTGTAATAGTTTGTGTATCTTGTCCTCTTTGAGAGGGTATGAGTCTGTTACTAAATATTTCTTTTTATACTGTCACTTGGTATTGGATTTCAACATAGGGCTGTTCTAAGCTTTTGAGACAGCCTGTAACATTATTAATTTTATGTTATTAACTGAAAGTCTAATAATTATGATCACTCACAGCTCAACGCATCGCTACCATTCCCTATTATGGCACACTGTTAAAGCAATAACATTATTAATTTTACGTTATTAATTGAAAGTCTAATAATTACGATCACTCACAGCTCAACGCATCGCTACCATTCCCTATTATGGCACACTGTTATAGCAATAACATTATTAATTTTATGTTATTAACTGAAAGTCTAATAATTATGATCACTCACAGCTCAACGCATCGCTACCATTCCCTATTATGGCACACTGCTATAGCAATGTCTACGCGGAATGCGTCCTCCAATGAGATTGACGCGATTGGTAAACGTGGCTGTGGGCACGAAATACGTCTTCATGGTGTGGTGACAGCCGCCAGAACCACGTGGCGGTAACGGGCCGTGCCATCTACAGTGTAGGCACGTTGCTGGAACACTGCCAAACGAGTGCTATTGTCTCCCTGCTTTCCTCGTTGACGTCCGCTAAGATGGGGCTCTGTATTCCAATGCTAAAGTACTCCTGTCGCAAAGCACAGACGTCGTCGGCAACAGCGACGTGCATACAGTCGACTCCGCGTCAACTTATAAACCATATTTACTCAATGGGATGAGAAGTTCCGCCTTAAGCAAGACACCGTTTTTTGTTTTGTTCCACCCACACATGTTTCGGCACTTTTGTGCTGCCGTCAGTGGGTTCAATTTTTAATGTTAACTGTAAAATTGTTGTTACATATTAACATTTGTGTTGTTTACATCATTATGTAAAAGTTTCATTTATAGCTTAATTGGCGAAAAGTGGATGTAACCTTTAGTTAACGTACCTTACACGATGTTATTGTCCATTTATTTTGGTAGCTATTCTGCTACGTAATATACAACTTGTCATCTGCAAACAGCAAAACGTAATTTATTTTTCCGTTTGTTACGCATTTACGAACGGAAATGAGTCTGTATCACGTTTTTTGTGTGTAACTTTCAGTTTTGAAGTTGTAGTGCGTTCTCCTGTGTTGTTGGCGAAGTAAATAGGCTTACTTCTTAACCTATAGTCGCTTGGCACTGCACTTTTTTCGATTTCTCAAAACATAGGAGGAGTTTTCGCTGCCATTATGTGTTGCGGCTGTGTGGTGTTCATGTAGTAATTTCAGAACCAGGTATACAGAACACCTCAGAGCACTGAAAAGCAATAGCTCACACTCAACAGTTGCAGACCACCCGATAGCACACAATCACCACCCCCCAACAAACACTGAAACTGACTTACACATCCTAAAAACTAGTAGCAGCCTACACCAAAAATTAACTACAGAAGAAAGCTACCACAAAAAAAAAAGAATCAATAGCTCAAAGAAAGATAGTACTCAATGATTACACATCACTGTGCAACAAAACCCTCTTCGCCACAATAGAAGAACTATACAAATAACACCCACACCAAAACTACTCATGGGAAAAGAAAATCATTCTACCTCTCTCTCTCTCTCTCTCTGTATCCACCTCTCTGTCTCTCTCTCTATCTCTCTTTCTGCGCCGGTACTGAACACAAACACGCAAACCCACACAAACCATACACCACTGACGCCAAATATAATTCAAACTCGCGCGCCTCACCCAGCAAAACACGCTACGCAACAAATGAATAACACACAGCCACAACAACACATAATGGCAGCAAAAACTCCGCCTATGTTTTGAGAAATCGAAAAAAGTGCAGTGCCAAGCGACTATAGGTTACGAAGTAAGCCTATTTACTTCGCCAACAACACAGGAGAACGCACTACAACTTCAAAACTGAAAGTTACACACAAAAAACGTGATACAGACTCATTTCCGTTCGTAAATGCGTAACAAACGGAAAAATAAATTACGTTTTGCTGTTTGCAGATGACAAGTTGTATATTGCGTAGCAGAATAGCTACCAAAATAAATGGACAATAACATCATGTAAGGTATGTTAACTAAAGCTTACATCCACTTTTCGCCAATTAAGCTATAAATGGAACTTTTACATAATATTGTAAACAACACAAATGTTAATATGTAACAACAGTTTTAGAGTTAAAAATAAAAATTGAACCCACTGACGATACCACAAAATTGCGGAAACATGTATAGTTGAAACAAAACAAAAAAAGGTGCCTTGCATAAGGCTGAACTTCTCATCCCATTTTCGTAGCAAGCGCGGAAACAACAAGAAGAATTGCACCACAAGATGATCATATTTACTCAAGTAGAAATGTTAGCTACCTGAATATAAACACTGATGGAAAAAAAGTCGCTATACAAAGAATGAGTTATGTGACTTAAACGAAAGTTGGTAGTCATGTATCTACATGTGAAAGAAGATGTCTGCTCCGATTTCGCGCCATTCGCCAAAGAGTTGGGCTAGTAGCGGCTCTATGAAGCCATAAATCAGTTTTGCTTTTAACACACACGCTGTAACGGTCGTGGGCGTTAATTATTTGCGAGATTGGGTATCGTGAGGTGACGGTAGTCAATAATGCCTTCAAGGTGACAAATACGCCATTGTGAACACCTAGCTGAGTTTCAACGAGGTGGTGTAATAGGTCTACGAGAAGCTGGATGTCCCTTCTTCGATAATGGAGAAAGATTTCGCAGGAATGTAGCTACTGTACATGACTGCTGGCAGCGGTGGTCACGAGTATGAATGGTCGCAAGAAGACTGCGCTGCAGGCGGCCACCCGGCCGCTGTGGCCGAGCGGTTCAAGACGCTTCAGTCTGCAACCGCGCGACCGCTACGGTCGCAGGTTCGAGTCCTGCCTCGGGCATGGATGTGTGTGATGTCCTTAGGTTAGTTAGGTTTAAGTAGTAAGTTCTAGGGGACTGATGACCTCAGAGTTAAGTCCCATAGTGCTCAGAGCCATTTTCCAGGCGCTACCTAGAGGAAAGACCATTGTATTCGGCGTATGACTCTGGTACATCGTGCCACATCTGCAGCAGCAATTTTAGCATCAGTTGGCTCATCTACATCTACATCTACATCTACATTTATACTCCGCAACCCACCCAACGGTGTGTGGCGGAGGGCACTTTACGTGCCACTGTCATTACCTCCCTTTCCTGTTCCAGTCGCTTATGGTTCGCGGGAAGAAAGACTGCCGGAAAGCCTCCGCGCGCGCTCTAATCTCTCTAATTTTACATTCGTGATCTCCTCGGGAGGTATAAGTAGGGGGAAGTAATATATTCGATACCTCATCCAGAAACGCACCCTCTCGAAACCTGGCGAGCAAGCTACACCGTGATGCAGAGCGCCTCTCTTGCAGAGTCTGCCACTTGAGTTTGTTAAACATCTCCGTAACGCTATCACGGTTACCAAATAACCCTGTGACTAAACGCGCCGCTCTTCTTTGGATCTTCTCTATCTCCTCCGTCAACCCGATCTGGTACGGATCCCACACTGATGAGCAATACTCAAGTATAGGTCGAACGAGTGTTTTGTAAGCCACCTCCTTTGTTGATGGACTACATTTTCTAAGGACTCTCCCAATGAATCTCAACCTGGTATCCGCCTTACCAACAATTAATTTTATATGATCATTCCACTTCAAATCGTTCCGCATGCATACTCCCAGATATTTTACAGAAGTAACTGCTACCAGTGTTTGTTCCGCTATCATATAATCATACAATAAAGGATCCTTCTTTCTGTGTATTCGTAATACATTACATTTGTCTATGTTAAGGGTCAGTTGCCACTCCCTGCACCAAGTGCCTATCCGCTGCAGACCTTCCTGAATTTCGCTACAATTTTCTAATGTTGCAACTTCTCTGTAAACTACAGCATCATCCGCGAAAAGCCGCATGGGACTTCAAACACTATCTACTAGGTCATTTATATATATTGTGAAAAGCAATCGTCCCATAACACTCCCCTGTGGCACGCCAGAGGTTACTTTAACGTCTGTAGAAGTCTCTCAATTGATAACAACATGCTGTGTTCTGTTTGCTAAAAACTCTTCAATCCAGCCACACAGCTGGTCTGATATTCCGTAGGCTCTTACTTTGTTTATCAGGCGACAGCTCGGAACTGTATCGAACGCCTTCCGGAAGTCAAGAGAAATAGCATCTACCTGGGAGCCTGTATCTAATATTTTCTGGGTCTCATGAACAAATAAAGCGAGTTGGGTCTTACACGATCGCTGTTTCCGGAATCCATGTTGATTCCTACATAGTAGATTCTGGGTTTCCAAAAACGACATGATACTCGAGCAAAAAACATGTTTTAAAATTCTACAACAGATCGACGTCGGAGATATAGGTCTATAGTTTTGCGCATCTGCTCGACGACCCTTCTTGAAGACTGGGACTACCTGTGCTCTTTTCCAATCATTTGGAATCTTCCGTTCCTCTAGAGACTTGCGGTACACGGCTGTTAGAAGGGGGCAAGTTCTTTCGCGTACTCTGTGTAGAATCGAATTTGTATCCCGTCAGGTCCAGTGGACTTTCCTCTGTTGAGTGATTCCAGTTGCTTTTCTATTCCTTGGACACTTATTTCGATGTCAGCCATTTTTTCGTTTGTGCGAGGATTTAGAGAAGGAACTGCAGTGCGGTCTTCCTCTGTGAAACAGCTTTGGAAAAAGGTGTTTAGTATTTCCGCTTTACGTGTGTCACCCTCTGTTTCAATGCCATCATCATCCCGGAGTGTCTGGATATGCTGTTTCGAGCCACTTACTGATTTAACGTAAGACCAGAACTTCCGAGGATTTTCTGTCAAGTCGGTACATAGAATTTTACTTTCGAATTCACTGAACGCTTCACGCATAGCCCTCTTTACGCTAACTTTGACATCGTTTAGCTTCTGTTTGTCTGGGAGGTTTTGCTGCGTTTAAACTTGGAGTGAAGCTCTCTTTGCTTTCGCAGTAGTTTCCAACCTTTGTTGTTGTACCACGGTGGGTTTTTCCTGTCCCTCACAGTTTTACTCGGCACGTACCTGTCTAAAAGGCATTTTACGATTGCCTTGAACTTTTTCCATAAACACTCAACATTGTCAGTGTCGGAACAGAAATTTTCGTTTTGATCTGTTAGGTAGTCTGAAATCTGCCTGCTATTACTCTTGCTAAACAGATAAACCTTCCTCCCCTTTTTTTTTATTCCTATTAACTTCCATATTCAGGGATGCTGCAACGGCCTTATGATCACTGATTCCCTGTTCTGCACATACAGAGTCGAAAAGTTCGGGTCTGTTTGTTATCAGTAGGTCCAAGATGTTATCTCCACGAGTCGGTTCTCTGTTTAATTGCTCGAGGTAATTTTCGGATAGTGCACTCAGTATAATGTCACTCGATACTCTGTCCCTACCACCCGTCCTAAACATCTGAGTGTCCCACTCTATATCTGGTAAATTGAAATCTCCACCTAAGACATGCTGAGAAAATTTACGTGAAATGTGTTCCAAATTTTCTCTCAGTTGTTCTGCCACTAATGCTGCTGAGTCGGGAGGTCGGTAAAAGTAGCCAATTATTAACCTAGCTCGGTTGTTGAGTGTAACCTCCACTCACAATAATTCACAGGAACTATCCACTTCTACTTCACTACAGGATAACCTAGTACTAACAGCGACGAACACTCCACCACCGGTTGCATGCAATCTGTCCTTTCTAAGCACCGTCTGTACCTTTGTAAAAATTTCGGCAGAATTTATCTCTGGCTTCAGCCAGCTTTCTGTACCTATAACGATTTCAGCTTCGGTGCTTTCTATCAGCGCTTGAAGTTCCGGTACTTTACCAACGCAGCTTCGACAGTTTACAATTACAATACCGATTGCAGCTTGGTCCCCGCATGTCCTGACTTTGCCCCGCACCCGTTGAGGCTGTTGCCCTTCCTGTACTTGCCCAAGGCCATCTAACCTAAAAAACCGCCCAGCCCACGCCACACAACCCCTGCTACCCGTGTAGCCGCATGTTGCGTGTAGTGGACTCCTGACCTATCCAGCGGAACCCGAAACCCCACCACCCTATGGCGCAAATCGAGGAATCTGCAGCCCACACGGTCGCAGAACCGTCTCAGCCTCTGATTCAGACCCTCCACTCGGCTCTGAATAATAAACACCACACTGGGTTTGAACTCATAACCTTTTCTTGGTAGCCCAACACCTCAACCATTACGCCAACACAGCTCGCCAGGGCACCACACTGACACAAAGAACTGTTATACATCGGTTACTTCAAAGACAGGTGCCCTGTAGCGTGCGTTCCACTGACCCCAAACGACGGTTATTTGCGACTTCAGTGGTGTCAAGCGAGAGCCCATTGGAGAGCAGGGTGGAGATCTGTGTGTTCCATGACGACTCCCGGTTCTATCTCGGTGCCAGGGATTGCCGAGTGTTGGTTAGAGGGCCTGCAACCAACATGGCTGCATGCTAGACACACTGAGCTTACACATGGATTCATGGTCTGGGGTGCTGTTTCCTAAGACAGCAGGAGCATCTTCGTGGTTATCCCACACAACCTGACAGCAAATTTGTAAGTCAAATTGGTGATTCGACCTGTTGTGCTACCATTCACGAATAGCATTCCACGGAGTGCCTTCCAATAGGATAACTCTAGACCGCATACCGCTGTTGTAACCTAAAATACTCTACAGAGTTAATGTGAATGTATGCTTTCCCGGCGTATACAGCTGGCGAAGAGTTCTCGGGCTTCCAGCCGGGTGGCGGTGTCTTCAAATTGCGACGTTTCGACGAGTGACATACTCATCATCTTCTGGCGAAGTGCCGAGACTTTGCGGATGCCGGTCCCTTTATACCTGCGGCGTGCCTCCCACCACCTGGCCGCGGGAGGCTGGGTCCAGAGGAGCCGGAGGGCGGTCTGGAGGGGGAAGCGGGTGCGCCGTTCGTGTCTCCGTCAGAGCATTCTGATCGCGTCTCGTGAGCTGGGCGGTTCTTGGTGCGTTCCTGGCGTATTGCGGCTAATGCTGGATTCCAGGCCGCGCTCAGTTGATAACCTTCGTCCCTGTTCACAAGATTCTCGTGGACCCGTATTTCTATTGATTCTTTAATGACGCTATCCCAATAGCTCCCGGCTCGGCACAGCACCCTGGTGTTTTCGAAATCAAAGGTGTGGTTTTCTTTGATGCTGTGTTCAGCTATAGCAGATTTCTCTATCTGTCCAAGTCGAACATGCCTGATGTGTTCCTCGCACCTTTTAGAGACACCGCCACCCGGCTGGAAGCCCGAGAACTCTTCGCCAGCTGTATACGCCGGGAAAGCATACATTTACATTTACGACACCTCTACGGGGATTAGATGCTCTGTAGCTTCAAGCTGCTGCAGAAAGAACGCAACAGGAAAGCCAAAATGCTCAGCTCATTGGCTTTCCTCCAACGTTGCCGAGACAAGAACATCTTGCCACGATTTGCGGAATTAAGATATCCTGTGAAAACGAAGAAAACCGAACGTGTTTTACGGCGAGCAGGTATGACCATTGTCAGGGAACGCATTCACTACACACGGCAAGAACTGGACAAGAATGCACGCATCCTGATCGCATGTCACCTGAAAATGGCAGAAGCATTATCGGCACACACGTAATGCGTTTTCCAGATTTCATTAAATACTGACAGCTAGGAAATCTGAATTCAGGACTAGTAAGATGCAACACATTGAAGTCACAGTGTTAGAGGAACACAAATTGAGTGACAGGTTTGGCACGACTCCACAGAATAACGACCTCAACCTCAGTAGGAGCTGTGCAGCAGGTTTCTAGGTGCCGGTATATCTTTATCTACTATCTGAAGTCCTTTACAAGTGGGAATCATACAGTAGCAAGTACAAATAAATCATGCGTTTTGTGTTTCTCAAAATGTTTACAGATTTGCATCAGAATCAAAACAGTTCCAAACAGGCAACATAGTATTAATCCTACGTTACAAACCGTCTTTAAGATCGTCCAAAGATATGTCGGCGGGCATTTTTATTTCACTAATTCGCTATCCTGAAAACCTGTCTCATTTAGCTCATTTTTAGTGCTAGAGAACAAGAAGCGGCCACAGGGGAAAGGTGTTTCCCAAAGTGTCCTTAGACGATCTTAAACATCGCTTCAGGCGATGAGTGTAGCGTTGAATTAAGTTTACGATGCCTGATTGGCATTATTTTGATTTTGCTGTAAATCTGTACATTTTTCATAGAATACAAAATGCGTGATTTATTTGTACTTACTACTAGTTGGGTGTAGTTCCGTCGTACATATGGTAAAGCATTTTGTGCTGCGCACTGTACAGCAAAACTCTGGACAGGATATTTGTTTGTATGAGAATGCACCCTGTCCTGTCCTAAAGCAGCATATGTGAGGCAGTGGTTTGTGGACAACAAAATTCCTGAAATGAACTGTCATGCCCAAAGTCTCCAGTTGTACCCAGTGGTACACATTTG
The DNA here is from genome assembly GCF_021461395.2 of Schistocerca americana. NCBI lineage: Eukaryota > Metazoa > Arthropoda > Insecta > Orthoptera > Acrididae > Schistocerca > Schistocerca americana. The sequence goes on along the minus strand of NC_060126.1, from coordinate 137,188,969 downwards.
GGACGAGTCAGAAATTCAACTTCACTGCAAAACACAGCAGCCAACAGCTTCGTTGGCCTGGGTCTGCTTAGTGTGTATGGGCGACAAATCGGAACCAACGAAACGGTTGGCCTTGGTTGCGGCTCGGTCTGCTGCAGGTATAACACCAAAGCGTTGGCGGTTCTTTAACGTTGGGATTATGTTCTAGTATGGACACTGAGTGGAATGTTCCTTGGTTCAGTAGCAACTTCTTGTGTCTCTAGAGCGGGTGTGTATTTCAGTTTTTCAGGACAGCCACAAGTCGCTCTTACAAGGAACGCCTCTCAGCTAGAATAGGAATCTGTATTTAAACATTTGTAAACCGACCCATCCCACATTTCTAGCCACGGTTTTATAGATACAACGCTGTTAATCGTGTTCTAGACTTTAGTGCTAGTGGCAGTGGCGGAAACAATACCCCTGAACGAGAAGCTATCAGTTCTTGTGACTATGAATGTTCAACAGAAAAGAAACCCAATAATATTAATACTTTAACAAAATTGGAGAAAAAAAGGCGTAATGAACATCCATTTCGAGAGAACAAGGCAATCAAAGAAATGAAGATAAAACAACACAATCTATCCCAGTTTTACACAGTAAGGAATAAAGGAAAATGTGTCCATTTTTGGCACCTAAAATTTTGGGCAATGTAAAAAGCAAGAGAAATTGGACACACAAAGTGTTGTATACTGCCTTCTCGTCAAATGTGGGGTGCTTAAGAAACCTGCTCTCTTGGATCGCTAGACCCCAATTTAAGCATATCTAATTAATAAAGATTATTACAAAAGAAAATGATTACAACACTTAACTTTGAGAATTTACAATGATATGTCACAGGCAAAGGGCGACAGGCAAAATAAGAAATCTCTTTAGTATAAACAGCTCCTAACGTAAGAGTAGTAATACAGTTCCTAAATCACTCCTATAAAAATGCCTATTCTTGACGGTACTGTGGAAATCGGCGAACTGGACCATGGCCAGGCAACACTGTGCTTATGTCCTCTTCGTGTAAATGGTGCTACCATCACGTTGTCGTCCTGGAGAGAGGTCGGTCAGCGTGCAGTTGGCTGGTGCCGTCTCACAGCCGCCTGTGGCGTGCTGGCGCTTGAATTTTGGGGAGCAAAACCAGGGAGTTCCCCACTGACTAGCTTGTATGGGTGCAATTCATTAAGTTCAGCAGCAACTTTGTCCTGTATTGAAATGGGAACAGTTTTGGCACTGCAAAATTTCGGCTGAGCATTGACTTTCGTAGTAATTTCTGCAAAAAAATGTTAGCCTTGCTTAAACCTTCAGTAAAAAGTTCAGGGAATTCTTTCTGCGAGTTAGCTACACTGTTTTTAGCGTTGAATGCAGACACTGACAATACATTATCCAGACTTTCGAAGCTAAACAAATCGAATGAATAAAGGCCAAATACGTTCTCACAATCGTGCAATTTTAGCACAATGAAAGTTACAGTTCGTGTATGTGAGCGATACATGGCAGGCAAAGTACATTTTCCAAGAATCGGAATGTCGTGTCCATTATAAGCCATCAGGTGCATTCTAGTTTTTGACAGGTGTGGGGAGTCTAACAGTTCATATGTGTGACGGTTCAGCAATGTAACAGAGGCACCTGTGTCCAACGGAGATTTCAGACTTTTCCAGCAATGGGAAACTGAACAAAAAGTTTGTTGGACTGGCATAGCACTGAAGAAACTGTTCACAAGCTAGTTCTGCTAATGCCTGCAGCAGGCTTTGAATACACTGCATTGATTACATCGGCCTTGTGACTAGATTTCTATGAGTGGGCCGAATTTTTATGATTGTTGCATTGCAAACATACAGATTGTACATCTCCTTTCTTGCCACAAGCGTAACATTGTGTTTGGTAGGACGGGCAGTCTTGGCGTTTGCGCCGTGAATAGCACTGCAGTCATTACTTAATTCCATTCGCCTGTTTAGAGAGCTGTTTATGCGACATGGTGCATGCAAGCTGTTGCTGCTTAATGGTCCGGTCACAAGCGAGAGATGACTTGACCCGACAAATTGCTGGCTGCTCAAATTTATTGGCCAACACAGCACCTGAATCGTACTGATCTAGTATTTGAACTGTGTGCTGAAATTATGGATTGGACCATTTCAAAATCTGTTCTCTAAGTCTGACATCAGTTACATTGTACACGATCTCGTCACACAACTTAACATCTGAATATAAAGCACCACAAGTACATTTGAATTTGCATTGCCTCATCATAACCTGTAAATCTATTACCCACTCGCAGTAAGTTTGTTCTGTTCATTTCTTGCAATTAAAGAATTGGTACCTAGCTGCTGCCACATTCACTTGTTGGTCATAATAGTTAGTTAGCAAATCAACAACCTGTACATACGAAAGTTCATTCAGAGTTGCATTACGAAATACTTTCTGGATGAGTCGAAAAACTGTACTTCCTACTGTGGAAAATAAATAGGGGAGTTTCTCACTACCTGATATGTTGTGAGCAAATACGTGGGCTTCATACTGTTGAAACCTTTTGAGCCACTCCTCATGGTTTTCATTTAACTGGCGAAAGGGCAGTATGACACTCGGAGCCACTGTAGGTGTAGTTTATTGTTCTGGCTGGTACACAGCATTGGCTAGTAGCTGCTGTTCTGTGTTTAGCAGGGTTGGTATTTGTTGGCTCTGAAACTGAAACATCTGCATTAGCTACGTTGCATCTAACGCTTGCAGCTGTGGCGCCTGAACAGGGTGTGAGACAGGTGAGTTGCTCATCGTGGGAGAGGCAAATGCCATACACAGACAAGGCAAGCAATAAAAATAAGTACAAAAGCAAAGTAAATTCCTACAATGCCCACCTGAAAACACTGATTAGGAAAAACACTATGAGAGAGACTACTGAAGCAAGTAAACACATCCCTGAAAAGAAAAGACAATGTGGAATTGAGGTACCAGCGAACACAATATCTCACAGAAAAACAAAATAGAGAATCAATGGTGGCTGTCGGCTCTGGGTTCGTTGGAAGACTTGTCACGAAAGTTGAATCCTGCCTACTCATCAAATATGGGTTGCCTAGGAAACCTGCTTTCTGGGATTGATAGACAACAATTTAAGCAAATCATATTAACGATGTTTATTACAAACAGAAATGATTACGGTATTTAACTCTGAGAATTTACAAGGATGTGTCTCAGGAAAAGGGCAACAGAGAAAATAAGAAATCTCTTCAGTATAGACAGATCCCTATACAAGAGAAGGAATACAGTTCCTCACTGCTGTACAAGTGCCTATTCTTGATGGCGCTGTGGAAGTCGGCGAACTGTGCCATGGCCAGGGGGCGCAGTACTTACCCTCTCTTCGTGTAGATGGCGCTGCCATCGTGTTGTTGTCCTGAAGAGGGGTCGGTCAGTGTGCAATTGGCTGAGGCTGTCAGCCCTCTGTCAGCCCTCCTGGCGTCCTAGCGCTTGATGCTACGCCAGAACACAAAGAGAAAATGTCCTGCAGCTTTTATAGCGTGTCTCGAGAAAAAATAGAGAATGTGCCGTAGATACTCCACTACTTTCATGACAGCCAGAGATGTACAGGAAGATATTCATCAGTCTGGAGCCTGTACTGTCGAAGAAGTAAACCAGAGAACTGCAAGTTTCCAGATTCGATTCAGCTACAATGCTTTTGGAACACTGATCAACGTGTATTTAATTATGAACTAACGTCCGTTGCGACACTTTCTAAACAACGAAAAATATCAACAGTACAACTCATAGTCATACAATAGATGCCGGACTTTCAGTCAGTAGACAAGTAACATAAAACTATCTATTTGTCTTCAGGAAAGGTCCTGAAAGTTTAAAAGGCTTTGAAAAGGCTGCTAAAGATAATCTTCCACGAAAAATTGATCTGGAGGCTAGCACAAGTGGAAAAATGTGAAAAGACCCTTTAAAATTCTTTCTCTTGAATGTTGTTAATGACAGTGAAACAAATAACCTGAACTATGCACTGTTTTCGGTTTCTTGGAGTGATCACAAGTACACAACAATAGTAAATGATTCACTTGCGGGTAAAAGTATTGAGTGCATGATCATTCCGGCAAAGCCAACAAAATATATACAGCCTTTGGATGTATATTTCCTTTGGCAACATAAAGTCTATACAAAACGGATAATGGACCCTATGAGGACACTCTTTGATGACTTTGACACTAAATAAAGAAATAGAACTTTCAAGAGGAAAATGCATTCTATTATTCACAACGAACTGTCTGTTGCATTCTATCGGGCTATGATTCAATATTTTTGGCGTGCTGCTGGATAGAATACTCTCGCACATGTTGCTGAATTCAAGAATGTGATTTATTTGAGTCTGCAGCTCAAGAACGTGATTCTGAGGATTGTCCAGATATCGTTTTCGCCAAATGTGTCTATTGTGATTCCGCATATTGTTTCATGCATTTTGGAAAGGAACTAAGTACATTTTAAGCGTCCGATATTGGGCGAACTAAGGGTACCACAATCGAATGCTTTCACCAGCCTAACCACAATGGTATGTAAAGCTGGTAAATACAGTTGGAACTCAAAAGTCCTGCTCGAACTGAGACACCTATCTTGATGGTGTGTTTTATTGACCGGTTTCGCTCTTTAATTGAACAAGCGCATCATCAGATACTCTGGAAGTTACAGTTTCAATTACAGTAGTTGACTATTAAATTAAAGAGCTAAAACCAGCTAGTAAAACAAACTGAGAGCGACTTGTGGCTATTTTGAAAAACATGGTTTCAACAGTCGCTTCTCCCCTACAGGGGATACCACCTGTCGTTAAGGGTGTGTATTTGTTGTGTTTAAAAATACTGGAGTATAGAGCAGAACACGGAGAGAGCATTAAAGCTAACAGGGTTTTATAATGAATGGAAATGTTTATGGTCCCTTACGAATTACGATTATAAAAACAAACTGAAAAGACTAGACGCTTGGGGCGAAACAACTCAGCTATAAGAAAGTGATACGTCCGATGTGAAAAAGAAAATGATATGTTTATTGACACATTTTCAATATGAACGACAAAGAGAAACAAACAAAACTGGCAGTGGCTATTAACTGTGTGCTGCAGGTGCAGCTCTCCTAAAAGAGGTGTTATCTTTGGAAATTTTTGAGCCTACACAATTCAATAACAATGGTGTGTCGACAGAAGTGCCGACACAGTGTTATTTTGAGGGGGCCGATATGCACGCTATAAGCTCACGCAGAATATCGTGACGTCTGAAACAGGATGCTCAATGAATGCTATAAAGAAAAGTACGTTGCTTTTGGAATACTTAACTTTAATCCATCCTTGTTGTATACATCGTTCTTGTTGAGACATGCTTTAGACGATAATTATCAATTGCTATGTAAGGCTAATGGCGCCTTGCTAGGTCGTAGCCATGGACTTAGCTGAAGGCTATTCTAACTATCTGCTCGGCTAATGAGCGATGCTTCGTCAGTGTAGTCGCTAGCAATGTCGTCCGTACAGCTGGGGTCGAGTGCTAGTCCGTATCTCGAGACCTGCCTTGTGGTGGCGCTCGGTCTGCGATCACACAGTGGCGACACGCGGGTCCGACATGTACTAATGGACCGCGGCCGATTTAAAGCTACCACCTAGCAAGTGTGGTGTCTGGCGGTGACACCACAAACAATCCGAAATCCGTAGATTTTATTTGGAAAAACACTGTGATATAGTCCGTTTTTCAATTCAGCTTTAAGGTCAGACATTAATTTTTTCCCACCATACTTTTCCCACTTTCTAAATGAGAGGTCGTTCGCCAGCGTCGTTACTTTTTCTGCTTTTTCTGATGAACTGCTGCACATGCGACGATTGCTAAATCATTTTATTCCCTTCTAATACCGGCTGGTGAAATTGCAATTACAATACTGGTTGGTAACAATAAAAAGACGGGAGGAACGTCGGAAAGATGGCAGAGCCAACTGCTGTTTCACGTGGCCGAATCCCTTGGCTCCAAGCCCTTCGTTTGGTGTGGATGAGAAGCCGAACGCCAATGTGTTGACGACCAGCGTTCGGCAGAATCTAATGTCTATCGTTCGTTGGCCTCGTATGTATGTGTCTGAAGACGAAGGGTAGACACACCTCACATTAATGTCCACTAATAGATGTATGGATACCTCTGATCATGCACTGAAGCGAAAAAGAAACTGGTATAGGCGCATGTATTCATATACAAAGATAAGTAAACAGGCAGAATATGGCGCTGCGGTCGACAACGCCTATATACAGGGTGTTTCAAAAATGACCGGTATATTTGAAACGGCAATAAAAACTAAACGAGCAGTGATAAAAATACACCGTTTGTTGCATTATGCTTGGGACAACAGTACATTTTCAGGCAGACAAACTTTCGAAATTACAGTAGTTACAATTTTCAACAACAGATGGCGCTGCGGTCTGGGAAACTCTATAGTACGATATTTTCCACATATCCACCATGCGTAGCAATAATATGGCGTAGTCTCTGAATGAAATTACCCGAAACCTTTGACAACGTGTCTGGCGGAATGGCTTCACATGCAGATGAGATGTACTGCTTCAGCTGTTCAATTGTTTCTGGATTCTGGAGGTACACCTGGTCTTTCAAGTGTCCCCACAGAAAGAAGTCACAGGGGTTCATGTCTGGCGAATAGGGAGGCCAATCCACGCCGCCTCCTGTATGTTTCGGATAGCCCAAAGCAATCACACGATCATCGAAATATTAATTCAGGAAATTAAAGACGTCGGCCGTGCGATGTGGCCGGGCACCATCTTGCATAAACCACAAGGTATTAGCAGTGTCGTCTAAGGCAGTTTGTACCGCCACAAATTCACGAAGAATGTCCAGATACCGTGATGCAGTAATCGTTTCGGATCTGACAAATGGACCAATGATTCCTTTGGAAGGAATGGCTGCCCAGACCAGTACTTTTTGAGGATGCAGGGACGATGGGACTGCAACATGGGGCTTTTCGGTTCCCCATATGCGCCAGTTCTGTTTATTGACGAAGCCGTCCAGGTAAAAATAAGCTTCGTCAGTAAACCAAATGCTGCCCACATGCATATCGCCGTCATCAATCCTGTGCACTATATCGTTAGCGAATGTCTCTCGTGCAGCAATGGTAGCGGCGCTGAGGGGTTGCCGCGTTTGAATTTTGTATGGATAGAGGTGTAAACACTGGCGCATGAGACGATACGTGGACGTTGGCGTCATTTGGACCGCAGCTGCAACATGGCGAACGGAAACCCGAGGCCGCTGTTGGATCACCTGCTGCACTAGCTGAGCGTTGCCCTCTGTGGTTGCCGTACGCGGTCGCCCTAACTTTCCAGCACGTTCATCCGTCACGTTCCCAGTCCGTTGAAATTTTTCAAACAGATCCTTTATTGTATCGCTTTTCGGTCCTTTGGTTACATTAAACCTCCGTTGAAAACTTCGTCTTGTTGCAACAACACTGTGTTCTAGGCGGTGGAATTCCAACACCAGAAAAATCCTCTGTTCTAAGGAATAAACCAAGTTGTCTACAGCACACTTGCACGTTGTGAACAGCACACGCTTACAGCAGAAAGACGACGTACAGACTGGCGCACCCACAGACTGCGTTGTCTTCTATATCTTTCACATCACTTGCAGCGCCATCTGTTGTTGAAAATTGTAACTACTGTAATTTCGAAAGTTTGTCTGCCTGAAAATGTACTGTTGTCCCAAGCATATTGCTACAAACGGTGTATTTCTATCGCTGCTCGTTTAGTTTTTATTGCCGTTTCAAATATACCGGTCATTTTTGAAACACCCTGTAAGACGACAAGGATCTGGGGCAGTTGTTAGATCGGTTACTGCTGCTGCAATAGCAAGTTTTCGAGATTTAAGTGAGTTTAAACGTCTTGATATAGTCGGCGCACTAGCTATGGGACACAGCATCTATGAGGTAGCGATTATATGGGGATTTTCCCGTACGACCATTTCACGAGTGTGCCGTGAATATCAGGAATCCGGTAAAACATCAAACCTCCGAAATCGCTGCTGCCGGAAAACGATCCTGCGAGAACAGGACCAACGACGACTGGAGAGAGTCGTTCAAGGTGACTGATGTGCAACTCTTCCGCAAATTGCTGGAGATTTCAGTACTGGGGGATCAACAATTTCCAGCGTGCGAACCATTCAACGGAACATCATCGATAGGGGCTTTCAGAGTCGAAGGCAAGCTCGTGTACTCTTGACGACTGCACGACTCATAGATTTATGCCTCGCATGGGCCCGCCAATACCGACATTGGACTGGTGATGACTGGAAACATGTTGCTTCGTCGGGCGAGTCTCGTTTCAAATTGTATCGAGCGAATGGACATGTACGGGATTGGAGACAACCTCTTAAATCCATGGACCCTGCATGTTAGCAGGGGACTGTTTATGCTGGTGGTGGCTCTCTAATGGTGTAGGGCGCGTGCAGTTGGAGTGATATGAGACCCTTGATACGTTTAGATACGACTATGACAATTGACACGTACGTAAACGTCCTGTCTGATCACCTGCATCCATTCATGCCCCTTGTGCATTCCGACGGTCTTTGGCAATTCCAGCAGGACAATGCGACACCCCACACGTCCAGAATTGCTACAGAGTGGAGCCAAGGAACACTTCCGCTGACCACCAGACTTGCCAGACAGAAACATTATTGAACATTTCTGGGATTCCTTGCAAAGCAGTGCTCGGCAGAGATCTCCACCTTCTCGAAATCTTACGGATGTATCGGCAGCCCCGCAGGATCCGTGGCGTCAGTTCCCTCCAGCACTACTTCGGACATTAGTCGAGTCCATTCCACGTCATGTTGCAGAACTTCTGCGTGATCGCGGGGCCCTACACGATATTAGGCAGATGTAGAAATTTCTTTCGTGCTTCAGTGTACACTACTGGCCATTAAAATTGCTGCACCACGAAGATGACGTGCTACAGACGCGAAATTTGACCGACAGGAAGAAGATGCTGTGAAATGCAAATGATTACTTTTCAGAGCATTCACACAAGGTTGGCGCAGGGGGCCACACCTACAACGTGCTGACATGAGGAAAGTTTCCAACCGATTTCTCATACACAAACAGCAGTTGACCGGCGTTGCCTGGTGAAACGTTTGTGTGATGCCTCGTGTAAGGAGGAGAAACGCGTACCATCACATTTCCGAATTTGATAGAGGCCGGATTGTAGCTTATCGCGATTGCGGTTTATCGTATCGCGACATTGCTTATCGCGTTGGTCGAGATCCAATGACTGTTAGCAGAATATGGAATCGGTGAGTTCAAGAGGGTAATACGGAACGCCGTGCTGGATCCCAACGGCCTCGTATTACTAGCAGTCGAGATGACAGGCATCTTATCCGCATGGCTGCAACGGATCGTGCAGCTACGTTTCGATCCTTCAGTCAACAGACGGGGACGTTTGCAAGAGAACAAGCATCAGCACGAACAGTTCGACGACGTTTGCAGTAGCATGGACTATCAGCTCGGAGACCATGGCTGCGGTTACCCTTGACGCTGCATCACAGACAGGATCGCCTGCGATGGTGTAGTCAACGATGAACCTGGGTGCACGGATCGCAAAACGTCATTTTTTTCGGATGAAAGGAGGTTCTGTTTAAAGCATCATGATGGTCGCATCCGTGTTTGGCGGCATCGCACATTGGAAGCGTGTATTCGTCATCGCCATATTGGCGTATCACCCGGCGTGATGGTATGGGGTGTCATTGGTTACACGTCTCGGTCACCTCTTGTTCGCACTGACGGCACTTTAAACAATGGACGTTACATTTCAGATGTGATACGAGCCGTGGCTCTACCCTTTATTAGTTCTCTGCGAAACCCTACATTTCAGGAGGATAATGCACGACCGCATGTTGCAGGTCCTGTACGGGCCTTTCTGGATATAGAAAATGTTCGACTGCTGCACTGGCCAGCACATTCTCCAGATCTCTCACTAACTGAAAACGTCTGGTCAATGGTGGCCGAACAACTGGCTCGTCACAATACGCCAGTCACTACTCTTAATGAACTGTGTTATCGTGTTGAAGCTGTACCTGTACACGCCATCCAAGCTCTGTTTCACTCAATGCCCAGGCTTATCGAGGCCGTTATTACGGCCAGGGTGGTTGTTCTGGGTACTGATTTCTCATGATCTATGCACCCAAATTGGGTGAAAATGTAATCATATGTCAGTTGTAGTATAATATGTCCAATGAATACCCGTTTATCATCTGCATTTCTTCTTAGTGTAGGGATTTTAATGGCCAGTAGTGTATAATGCACGTGAACAAGATGTCACTCGTAACCTTACGTTCATTCCGTGGCGCACTCGATTTTAAAGAGTGTCCGGGGACCTGAGCAAGTTAGCGAGAGCTGCGCGTCCTCCACTCGACGTAATGGCCGCGCGCCGAGTGCCGGCCTGTGGCTGTTGGGGTGGGGTTCTCACACAGTCAGCCCCTGGGCGCGAGCGTCCGGGGCACGCGCCGCGGCTCGCAATTGGATCGGCGCGGCGCGCGAGGGGACGCCGTAAAAAGCCGGCGGCTTCTTTAGCCGTGATTTGCCGCCTGACCCCCCAGGGGGACCTCCCCTGCCCTCGTCATCAGCGAGCGCGCCTCTCCGGCCATTTTGTGCCGCGTGATTCACCGGCGAGCTGCCGCGGATGACGTGACACGCGCCCGGCGGACGTGCCGGCGCAGCTATCGGCATCGTCCAGGTTTTTTTCTGTCTGCTTCCGGGTGGGGCCGCCGCTTCCGACAGAGCATCAGGACAGCTCGGAGGTGGGCGCTGTCTAGGAGATGACTCACCACTTTATCTGCAGCTGCGACATTGAGGGGAGACTGTCGAAAATTACCACCGAAACTTCCCGTACATACAGGGTGTTTCGGGATCTCACCGACAAACTTTGAGGGATGATAGATCATACGAAGACGATCATTTGTTGGTAAGGACGGTATTGCGCTGTCAAATTGTCTTTGACAAAATTTCTTTGTAATAAGGAACTTCTCAGAGTTAGGTTGAAATGGTTCAAATGGCTCTAAGCACTATGGGACTTAACATCTGAGGTCATCAGTCCCCTAGACTTAGAACTACTTAAACCTAATTAACCTAAGGACATCACTAACATCAATGCCCGAGGGAGGATTCGAACCTGCGTCCGTATCAGCAGCGGGGTTCCGGACTAAAGCGCCTAGAACCGCTCGGCCACAGCGGCCGGCTCAGAGTTAGGCCTCGGTCAGTTTCCCTTTGATCAACTCTAGAGCGTCACCTCAGATCTGATCAATTAAAGCGTTCCTCTTTTGTTTACTGGATGGAGCGCTGGCATCGCTGCAACTGTCTGAAATTTAATGCTTAGCAACATGGCTTCGAAATGTACATCTTGCATCGCTTCAACAGCGAAATGGATAGAAATGGAAGAATAAGATGAAGCACGATATAACTTGCGGCACCCCAGTTACAAAAACGGAATAAGAAGAAAAGACCGCGAAGATAAAAATCACAGAGATTCGAGCTCAGCCTTACCAGTAATCATTCGTCCCGCAAACCATTCGTGACTGAAACAGGAATAGAGGGAAGTGGCTGCGGTACACGAAGTTGTCTTCGCCACACACGAGACAGTAGACGAGTTAACATCGCACTGTCATCCAGTTCTTAGCTATATGAAAGTTTCAAGTCTATAGCTGAGCTGGAAAAGAAATTGGTAAACAAAGTAACCTCCGCCAAGCAACAGACAAGAAAGCGAGTTAATATGGCATTACCATCCAGTTCTGAGCTGAATTGAAAGTTTCAAGACTCTAGCTCATCGAGAAGTTAGCTTAAGATTAATTGAAAACTTTCTACCGAATAGACAAACAGATAGACATGGAAGCTACTTAACTTCATTCAAAGGGTAAGCCTTGTCTCTGCAGCCACAGTTTCTTCTCTTCAGCAGTTCTCTTCTTCGCATCCGTGCATCAAGAACATCCCATCCCAATTGTCATATTTTTCAGATAGGATGTTCTCGGTTGTCTTCCCCGTTTTCTTCTCTAAGATCTTGCCTTCGAAAGTGTTTTTTACCATAATATCGTGCCTAATTAAGCGGCCAACAAGTATTGCCTTGCTTGGGTTTATAGCTTTCAGCAGTTCTTTCTTTTGTCCTATTTCCTGAGGAACCATCTACACAACTAACCAACGGCCTTGCCGCAGTGGTAACACCGGTTCCCGTCAGATCACCGAAGTTAAGCGCTGTCGGGCTGGGCTAGCACTTGGACGGGTGACCATCCGGTCTGCCGGTCGCTGTTGACAGGGATTGCACTCAGCCCTTGTGAGGCAAACTGAGGAGCTACTTGATTGAGAAGTAGCGGCTCCGGTCTCGGAAACGGACATACAGCCGGGAGAGCGGTGTGCTGACCACATGCCCCTCCATATCCGTATCCAGTGACGCTTATGGGCTGAGGATGACACGGCGGTCGGTCAGTGCCGTTGGGCCTTCATGGCCTGTTCGGGAGGAGTTTAGTTTAGTTCATCTAAACAACTGCTGTCTGGACTGAAACCGACTGTCACTGACAAGGCATTCCACTCGTCTCCGGCCCCTGTCAATTAGGCTCTTATAACGACCACGCTTCTTACGCCGTGTTACGTAGTGGTGAGTAATACACCATTTCTTATATACATAGTGCACAATCCACGTTGATACGCCAAAAAATCTGGCAACTACACGGTCCATCCACATTAATGCGAACAATTGCCTTTTGCAGTGCGGACGAAGAGAATCAATGAGGTTCTGGTAGACACAGAGAGGCATTTTGAGCTATACCGACACCAGTGCCGGAGCAGTTGCGCTACGTTTCTCGGTTGAGAATCCATGGCGCCAAAAGCACAATCGAGGTGACGCGACACCTTCTCGACTGGGTTTAAATCCAGGGAGTTTGATGGTCAGGGGAAGACAGAAACTCATCCTGGTGCTCTTTGAACCACGCATTTATCCTGCGGTCTTTGTGAAACGTTGCACTGTCTTGCTGGCAGGTGCCATCGTGCCAAGGAAAAACAAACTGCAAATAGTGGTGGCCATGGTCCCCAGGGATACGTGCATACTTGTCTCGATCACGTGTCATTCCCCAGACCATAATGTTCGTGCCTCGGGCCTAGACACTTCCGACGGTTACTGCGGGGCTGTACACGCCAACGGACTTCTGTCCGACAGAGCATAAAACGCCCCTCATTTGGCAACGTCACGCCTCTGCATACAGTGGACGTCTAGTTGTAGTATTGGCGTGCAAATTCCAGTCTACGTCACCGATTGATAGCAGTCATCTTGGGTGCAGGAACCAGGCTGCTTTAGTGGAGTTTTCTGAACGGTCGTTGAGAAGACACTGTTGGTAGCTCGTTGGTTTCTTTGGGCGGTCGGTTGCTCAACAGTTACACGTCTACTCACCCGTACACATCTCCACAGCCGTCATCCACCCATGTCATCTATGGTTCGAGGTGTACCACAGCTGCCTCGACACCAGTTTTGTGTATAGCTATTTTGCCAACCACGTCATACTTTATTCTCGGGGCACGCGAACAGTTTAGAAACTTAGCCATTTCGAAAATGCTTCCACCCTTGGCCAGAGACCCTTTTGGACGTCAGAAAAAATCGCTTCGCTTCTGCATTACGACTATGACTGCACTGTTTTTCTGCACTCCCTGAAACGCCTGGGGTAGCAGGACAGAGCGGATTAGGTTGTGGAAAGGGGCCAAAATAAGTTGCTGTCAGTTGCACTCAACAAAATGGCTCTGAGCACTATGGGACATAACTTCTGAGGTCATCAGTCCCCTGGAACGTAGAACTACTTAAACCTAACTAACCTAAGAACATCACACACATCCATGTCCGAGGCAGGATTCGAACCTGCGACCGTAGCGGTCGCGCGGTTCCAAACTGTAGCGCCTGTACTCAACAAACATACTTTATTTATCAACACACAGTATTACAACAAGGATGCAAAACACTCAAAACTTTAATCGACTTCCTTTGATTAACCTTAGATTGGCTGAAGGCCACACTCAAAATCCAAGACAGGAGGTCTAAGCAAGTAATTGAAATACAAGGTTCTTCTGGAAGTTTCACCCAAAAATATTTTCCAAATATTCAATCTAAACAGGCTGAAGGCCTTAGCAATTTATTTTAATGGAATTTGGCTGGAGGTCGCATATTAAGCAATAAGAAGAGTTTCAGTCAAAAGGCAGAAGGCATTATCTTAAAGTATTTCATGCTAAATTCGGCCGAAGGCTCCATACAAAAGCATAACAATCTTATGCCTTAAGGGCAAGACAAGAACATTAATTTAAGAGATACTAAAACTCGGCTGAAGGCCGCACATCAGCAAAAAATTTAACGGTTTAAGCCCCAGAAAGAAGAATTTCAATTTTAAGAGGCAGAAGGCGATATCTTAAAATATTTCATATAAAATTCGGCTAACGGCCCCTATAAAGTATAACAATCTCACGCCTTAAGGGCAAGACAAGAACACTAATTTAAGAGATATTAACTCTCGGCTGAATGCCATGTATCAACAAAATATGTTTAACGGCTTAAGGCCTAGAAAAAGAATTTCAATTTAAAAATCAGAAGGCCTTATCTTAAAACATCTGATGTAAAATTTGGCTGAAGGCCCCATATAAAAGAATAACGATCTCATGCCTTAAGGGCAAGACAAGAACATTATTTCAAGAGGTATTGACACTCAGCTGAAGGCCACACATCAACCAAATAACTAAAACCCAAACAGTGTAATTACTAAGGAACACACAAAGGAATGGCGCTCAGACGTTTCCAAGGGTCGGCCTGAGATTGTAACACTAACGCCCGTTTAGGTGAGACAGGCAGTCTGTCCAACAACTTCTTAATCTGAAGACAACCTAACCGACAGACAGCCGACCGACCAATCAACAAGATCCACTCCACGCAACCAGCAAAACGACCACAAGATTTCAATACAACGACACAGAGACTATTGGCGCCCACAACGACCAACAACACCTCAGCTGTCGAACTACACGCCGCACTGGACAGCAACAACACGACGAGGAAAATACACAGCTGATAGTTACGTCAACGACCAGGGCAGGTAACCGGAACGTCAACGGCCACAAGGCAGAAGATACCGCTGGTCAACTTCAATAACAGGGAATAAATTAAGTAAAACTCCACAGGAAGACGGCTGGAATCTTAGCCAACTTGAATACATATACGTTGTTGCTCGCGGGAATGTCCCAAAAGCGACAACCAGGATCAAATAAAGAAATGTAAACAGTTGAGGCTCGATAGTACATTAAGTGAGGACTCAACTCTCATGTCCAAGATCGGTGGGTGACGAACTTCGTAGCACACGCAAGCAGCACCTTACACTCCAACTCCAACCACGCGTGCACACCGCCAGTGGCCCCGGCCAGAGTACACGCGACGGAGACTTCCTTGCTGCTCCACGCCAACCGACCGACTGCCCAGGCCCGGAAACGGTGAAAGGACCAAATATACGTCGGCCGATGAGACGACCAACCGAACGACCAGCCAACAGTCGTCCTACTCCAACAATCTCCCTCCGTCGGACAGTTCATGTGTGTCGCCAGCGGTCGGCGAGCACTGGTTGTCCGTGCCTCACCAGCGCTCCGTCCCCGACTTCACTGCTGCTGCGTTCCAACTGCACTGCTGGACCGTCTCCAACTGACTGCCAGACACACGACGACCCGGAAATACTATCGGTCACTCCAGAGATGGTACGACAGTGCACTTATCGATACGCGCTGCTGGTGCCACTCACGGGCAAGTAATGCAGGAAGTTAGTGACGCCAGTAAATGGAATAAGAAAACGAGGCGGCAGTACCGTAATAGAAAACGACAAACAATTAATGGCATGAACACGAGCCGTGGACGGCTCACTCCCCTGACACGTTTTATAAACCCTAGCGCTGCCACCTGCTATCTGTGGGTGGTTATTGCACGTTGACTTCGAACATAGGCGGTGTTCACATTCATGTGACTGGCCGTGCATATTCACGGTGTAGTCATGGTCACGCCCAAACGAGACAGCCTGTCATTCCGTCACTTTCCCACGTTGACTCATCTTCCCGCGCAGTTTCCACACAAGTGATCTGCATACGAACACCGCCTCACTGCCATCTCTGACGTCTACGGTGTAGGGTCATAAGACCAGCTGGTACCAGTTGTACATTGTCCATTGCGCTCCAAACCGACCGGCGTGTTCTTTTAAGGAAGCTTATCATGAACTAAGCGCTTCAGTTGCGATGGTTTCATCTTTGTGTCTGGCTGTGATAAATTTTTCATGGAGAAATTTAAAGAATATACCGGAAACAATGCTTTCTTCTCCTTGCTGTTTTTACTGTTATATTGGTGGTACCATTCTTACACATTATAGTTGAATGAAAGTTACACGGTCGGCTTGGCAACTCGGTGTATCGTAAGCAACCCACAACAGGCACATATCCCACCATCCTCCCCAAAAGAGAGCTGTATGAAAACTGTGGTACATAGAGGTATAAGCACATCAGACGACAACCACCTGTTCTTTATTCATAAGAGATTTCTGACAATGAGACAGTGGTTGGAAACCTTGTAGCAAAAACACAAATTCATAGCAACTGTTCAAAGTGACGACATCCGGTCTCTATGCACGCTTCTCAACCATGAATAGTATTTTTCTGCGCATGTCTCAAATAAACACTGTCAGTTACCTTTCAGTTATTACTGCGGTTTCATCTAGAGATTGCTAAGAAACGAAACGGGCACGAGTACAAGGTTTTCCGCCTTTCTAATATGCAGGAAATTCCGTTACAAACTTCTAGGACTTGTAGAGGGGATTGAGAACACAATATTTTGAATAGGACCCCATGTCAAGAAACGACATCCAACGACGCTTGTAAATGTAAGTATACATAGGGTGATTCCGTGACGATGTTACAAACTTCTAAGATGGCGGAGAAAGACAGATGTGGCAATTTGAGGTAAGGGTCTTTGTATCGGCAATGAGCGAGTCGAAAGTTATAAGCAAAAACCATTCCGGTACATCTGACAGTGGAATACATGTGCTGGTACTGTTGTTGCTGAGATTGTGGGGTAGAGGTGGTAGTATGAAACACAAGGAAAAAGTGTCAAATAAACATGGGCTCTGAAATGCACACCTGACGAGGTATGAGCACTTGTTCATCTTCGCTACTGTGAAACACGTCTCCTGAGTTGAACAAGTGCTCGTTTCTCTTAAGGTATGCATAGTAGAGCCCAAGTTTACTCGACATTTTTGCATCTTGTGGTCAATACTACTATATCTGAAAGTTTCCTACCCTGCAATTGCAGCAACAACAGTGCCAGTACACGTATTCCACTATCATAGATACCAGAACGGTTTTCGCTTAGAACTTTCGATTCGGTCGTTTCCGGTACAGGGACACTTACCTCAAATTGATACATTTATTCTTCTCCATCGTCCTACAATGTCTGTAACATCATCACTGTGTCATCCTGTATATACACTCCTGGAAATGGAAAAAAGAACACATTGACACCGGTGTGTCAGACCCAGCATACTTGCTCCGGACACTGCGAGAGGGCTGTACAAGCAATGATCACACGCACGGCACAGCGGACACACCAGGAACCGCGGTGTTGGCCGTCGAATGGCGCTAGCTGCGCAGCATTTGTGCACCGCCGCCGTCAGTGTCAGCCAGTTTGCCGTGGCATACGGAGCTCCATCGCAGTCTTTAACACTGGTAGCATGCCGCGACAGCGTGGACGTGAACCGTATGTGCAGCTGACGGACTTTGAGCGAGGGCGTATAGTGGGCATGCGGGAGGCCGGGTGGACGTACCGCCGAATTGCTCAACACGTGGGGCGTGAGGTCTCCACAGTACATCGATGTTGTCGCCAGTGGTCGGCGGAAGGTGCACGTGCCCGTCGACCTGGGACCGGACCGCAGCGACGCACGGATGCACGCCAAGACCGTAGGATCCTACGCAGTGCCGTAGGGGACCGCACCGCCACTTCCCAGCAAATCAGGGACACTGTTGCTCCTGGGGTATCGGCGAGGACCATTCGCAACCGTCTCCATGAAGCTGGGCTACGGTCCCGCACACCGTTAGGCCGTCTTCCGCTCACGCCCCAACATCGTGCAGCCCGCCTCCAGTGGTGTCGCGACAGGCGTGAATGGAGGGACGAATGGAGACGTGTCGTCTTCAGCGATGAGAGTCGCTTCTGCCTTGGTGCCAATGATGGCCGTATGCGTGTTTGGCGCCTTGCAGGTGAGCGCCACAATCAGGACTGCATACGACCGAGGCACACAGAGCCAACACCCGGCATCATGGTGTGGGGAGCGATCTCCTACACTGGCCGTACACCACTGGTGATCGTCGAGGGGACACTGAATAGTGCACGGTACATCCAAACCGTCATCGAACCCATCGTTCTACCATTCCTAGACCGGCAAGGGAACTTGCTGTTCCAACAGGACAATGCACGTCCGCACGTGCTCTAGAAGGTGTAAGTCAACTACCCTGGCCAGCAAGATCTCCGGATCTGTCCCCCATTGAGCATGTTTGGGACTGGATGAAGCGTCGTCTCACGCGGTCTGCACGTCCAGCACGAATGCTGGTCCAACTGAGGCGCCAGGTGGAAATGGCATGGCAAGCCGTTCCACAGGACTACATCCAGCATCTCTACGATCGTCTCCATGGGAGAATAGCAGCCTGCATTGCTGCGAAAGGTGGATATACACTGTACTAGTGCCGACATTGTGCATGCTCTGTTGCCTGTGTCTATGTGCCTCTGGTTCTGTCAGTGTGATCATGTGATGTATCTGACCCCAGGAATGTGTCAATAAAGTTTCCCCTTCCTGGGACAATGAATTCACGGTGTTCTTATTTCAATTTCCAGGAGTGTACATACATTTACTGACGCCAGTGTCTATAACTTTGATGCTCTGTAGCGTTCCCGGACATGGGTTACTGTTCAAAATATTATATACTCATTCCCCTCTACAACTTACAGACGTTTGTAGGCGTAATGTCGTAACAGCCTGTTTATTAACACCGTTAGCAAATACCTACTGAATTTGAATCTTGGAAAATTCAAAGCAGTTACAGACAGAATCATGAACATAGACATTCCAGACACAACAAGTATTGTATCATTTGACGTAATGGCCGAGCGGTTCTAGGCGCTTCAGTCTGGAACCGCGCTACGGTCGCAGGTTCGAATCCTGCCTGGGGCATGGATGTGTGTGATGTCCATAGGTTGGTTAGGTTTAACTAGTTCTAAGTTCTAGGGGACTGATGGCCTCAGATGTTAAGTCCCATAGTGCTCAGAGCCATTTGAACTATTTGATGTCAAGCGAATGTACACTTATATTCCAGTAGATAAACAATCTACATGATCACACAAGTACTAAAACAATAAGGCAACACACCAGTCACAAACACATTAATGAAATACCAACCAAACTCAGGATCATAACAGCGCAAAATTACCTTGAGTTCAACAAAGAATTTTTTCCCAATATCAAAAATGCCACTGGGATCACAGATTAGTGACCCATTAGCCAGCATGTTCATGAGCAAGGTGGAGAACAACATAATAAAGCCCAAAGTTTGGTACTGGTACCATTATGTCAATCATACGATTTGCCTGATCAACGAAAACCACAAAACACTTAAAACAACTACACATTAAAATAAACAATTTACACCCAAAAATTCCGTTCGAATTAGAAACAGACAACACACTAAATTTTACAGATCGCACCATACAAAGCGCAAACAACACTCACGACTTCACAACATTCAGGAAACCGATACCCATGGGCACAAACCATCCGCAACCAATTAAACCACCCACTGACACACAAACAAACAAACTTCAGATTCATGCTCCATAGATTAAACAGAACACCCATAAGCAAACTGAACTACTCACAGTAACTAAACACAATAAATCAAATATCAGTGGAAAATGTTTATTGTATCAATTTGATAGAGAAACTAAAACAACCAGTATGTATAAGGAATGGAATGAACCGGCTCCATTTACGCAAGGCCTTGTACAACAGCACAGAAGAAGAAATACACCGACAATGTTTATGTGCAAGACAAAACAGAGCAAGAACCCACACACAAAAGATACGTACTCATCTGTAACAATAAATTAGTTAACATAAGAGACAACATTTTAAAGATACAGGGACTTCAGAATGGATATAGAACAGACAACTCAACACAGAAAAGCTCACAACACAGGAATCATATAAATTCAACAGATTAGAAATATGTGACCTTACACACAACACATGTCAGCCAGTAAACATAGGGCAAACATGCAGGAACTTTAAGACAAAACCTTCAGAACGTCTCAGAGCTCTAAAAAGTAACAGTTCCCATAGCAGATTTGCTTTTCACCTAATAACCCACAACCACCACTGCACTAAAACGTAATCAGACTTAAAAATACTGAAAACCAGCCTATACCACAAACTTCCAATACAGAAGGCAACAGCAGAAGTAAAATAAAGTATAGAAGAGTACACTACGCTAGTGGCACATTATTAAACGCATTACAGGAGCTTTTCGAAAAAGACACAGACAGATAAAAACTCGCACAGAATGAGAGAGAGAGAGAGAGAGAGAGAGAAAGAGCGAGAGAAAGTAAACTAAGTTCAGATTCAAATTTCGTGCCAACTGAGACCGTGCGCACAACAGCAGCATTAGCAGTATCTTGTGGTACTCCGTCATCAGGCCACGAGTGACATACCGGGACCATCCGACCGCCGTGTCATCCTCAATGGAGGATGCAGATAGGAGGGGCGTGGGGTCAGCACACTGCTCTCCCGGTCGTTATGATGGTGTTCTTGACCAAAGCCGCTACTATTCGGTCGAGTAGCTCCTCAATTGGCATCACGAGGCTGAGTACACTCCAAAAACTGGCAACAGCGAATGGTGGCCTGGATGGTCACCCATCCAAGTGCCGACCACGCCCGACAGCGCTTAGCTTCAATTATCTCACGGGAACTGGCTTATCCACTGCGGCAAGACCGTTGCCGGTGTCTTGTGGTAAAGTTAAAACTTATTATTTACAAACGAAGTTCAGCAAAATATGTCTAGTATTTGTGTCGCCTCCTCAAAAACGTATGGGAATGCAAATGATAAAATATTTTAGAAAGCTTGATGTAAGTAATCGCAGATATAATCGTGAAATATTTTTGTGCAACAAATATGCGTTTAGATAAAAATCAGAATGGCAACTCGCCAACAAAACTCACATTAACATGAATTAGTTGCAGATGACGATCTACCAGCATCCGATAATGTACATAGGCCCCAGCAACCATGGCACTTTACTGTAAAAGATTAAGGTGACGATGACAACAGACAAAAACTGATTTAGGCCTAATTTTCGTGGAATAATTGTGAGTTAAAATACAATTAACAGATCTGATTCGAGAAAACCCACGGACAACGAGACAAAGATGCTGAAACATGTTTGGGGTCTGTATGAAAGAACAATGTTTGGACAACAGGTGGACCTTGTATCAAGTAATGTTATCTGTATACACGGCCACTGCAAGAGCAGAAAACAAAATGATGAATAAAAAACCGAGTTCTTTACTTGTGTCAACTGTAATTTCACTCAGTGTGAGAACCCTGGGAGAGAGCCAAGGGGAGTTCCCGCGACGGAGGGGCAGCGGCCGTAATGCACTTAACGTGTCCCTCCAGTAATTCCCAAGCGGCGTTGCGCAAAGGAGGGCACCATTAGTCCGCACTTGCCTCCCCCGCGCACATTAGAGCACTGATCTGTGACAGAATAATAGACATTGTTCCTTAGTCACGAACTGTTGACTGTTTTATTACTTTTTTCTCAGCTTGCGTTACTCTTGGTAATGCTGAAGACGCCTCCAACCAAAAGTCTGGTTTATTCAGAATCCAATGTTGACAGCGAGGAGGATATTACTGCTAAAACGTTACTTCCTCATTTCTCTTCCAGGTTATATTGTACAACCTGCGCAGACCAGAGACGATAATTGAAGATCTGGATCTATGGGTGACTGTCAGTAGCATGGCAGGTTTGAAACTTGGTGGTAGATTAAAACTGTGAAACGGGTCGGGACTCAAAACACGGACCTTACCTCTCGGATAATGCTCTTACTACCTAAGCTATACAGGCAATATGGTTAGGAACTCACTGGTCAGGTGTTGAAGTGCTCACGAGTCGGTTTCTCAGAAACAGCGGATCACCATAAGGACCGAGCGTTCAGCAGCGAAATTGGACACACATCCGAAAGGACAACCCGAGAATAAGCCGATACGTGGAAGCTGAGAATCGTCAACAGTGTACAAAGCCATAACGGCAGGCCAAGATAAAAACCAAGAGCAAGCGAGTAACTGCGTGCGAAAATAACGTCTGGGATCAGACAATTTCGAAAATATCAACACAAATGGACGATGGAAGTCAGCACACTTTGAGGGGACGGGAAGCTGAACAACCTGAGAAGACCAACACTAGTGAATCCGTCTCGATCTCAGTATCCAAGTCCAGCGAGGATGCTTATTGTATGTGTGCTGGCGTAAGCTGTCACCAGCACACGAGTCGAGAAGATCAATAATAGACGCCAGAAGAAGTGCGCCTATCACGAGAGAGGCCAAAGACAGACTCGCAAGTGATGCACTGCCAACGCTCTCTCGGCCGCAATTATTTGAATCGCCACTGCGGACCAGAGGGACCTGTCAGTCGAAGACAGTCCAGTTGCAGACAGAGTCAGTTGCAGTCACAGTAAGCTCCGTTACTAGCCCAGTCTCTATTCTGGTTGGCGTCTGTTAGCTCATGTCACCAGCTACGAGAGTGTAGTGTTTATGGCGGGACTTGTACTTCACCAACAGTGAGGCTAATGTGGACTGTTACCGAAGATAAAATCTTGTGGGTTATTATGCCGTGTCATGTATCTTCTAAAATGACCGACGTTTCGACCCCTCTGCTGGGATCTTCCTCAGGATCTTCTGGTGTCTACTACTGCTAGAACACTGTAGTAGACACCAGAAGATCCTGAGGAATATCCCAGGAGAGGGGTTGAAACGTCGATCATTTAGAAGAAACATGACATGGCCTAATAACCCAGAAGATTTTAACTTCAGTGACAATGGCCACGAAAGCCTGCAGACTTACATGTTACGGAAGAGCTTGTACCACAACACATAGATTAACTTAAAGATAAGTAGCTTCTTGTTCTTATGAATGAAGAACCCTGTTAATACATGTATGCATTCGTGTTATAGAAAGAGGATACTCGCCACCAAACAACATCCTTTCCTTGCTTTCCCTGGTACAAGACTATATACACTGTCAACGACGCCACAAAATTATCATCTGTGAAAAGTGCCATGTGCGTATCGCATAACAGGTTTCCCTGAAAGTACCCTAATTTTTAAGATAAATTTTTTATCTAGATAACTGTCATAACATTAGAAAATATACGATCCCGGAAGCAGATATACAGAGATATTTGTCTGCGATTCTATCCATTCATTCTTACTGAGCTAGAAATTCTGGCTAACTGTGCAGCCTTGCCAGTGTAAAATAAATTAGAAATTTAGTTTGATATAGAGCATAACTGCAGGTTATTTAATACGTAAAGCCAATGGGAATTTTTTACAGACGTATTAAGTTTTATAATCTTAGCAATGCCAGTTAGTCTGTTCTACAAGCCCGCATTTTTAGCACGCTGTTTGACCAAACTTCGCTCCCGATTGAACAGTATGTATCTGACACAGATACCTTGTCCGATCAAAAGGATCCGAAAGCTGCCATTATTCCTCAAAAGCCGAAATCAGAAAAGATAGTCATGTCTGACGCTGGGGTCTGGAGCGAAATTGACGCATTCTAAGTCAACCCAAAGAAGTCCCATTGGGTTCAGGTCGCGACTCTAGGCGAGCCAGTCGATTTCAGGATATCACTGTCCACAAACGTTGCCTCACTGATGCTGCTTTATGATAGGGTACATCATCATGCTGTTACATACAATCATAGTCTCATGTTGCTCCTCTAGTGCGCACAGTAGACAATGCTGTAAAATGTGTTCATATCCTTCTGTGCATGGGGTTTTCTCAAGGGCAATAAGCGGATCACACCGTAAACTCGAAAAATACCGCCCCTCCCTCGCTATACATCAACACCACTTCACTTCTGGCACTACCTATGATAGCAGGTAATGCGGCCATACGCCAAATTTAAACCTTTACATTGGATTGCCACAGGGTAGAGCGCGGTTCATCACTCGAAGTCACTCGTTTCCAGTCATTCTCTGTCCACCACCGTCGCTCTTTACGCCACCTCAAGCTTCTCTTAGCACCAACTACAGAAATGTGTGGCTTATGAAAAGCTGCTCGACCACAGAACCCCATTCTTTCCATATTCCTATGCACAGTCATTGTACTAGCTGAACTGCTGGTAGTATTTTGGAAGTCATGAGTGATGCCATCCGTCGATTTCATGCCATTTGTTACAACCACCCTCCGCAGAGCTCGACAGTCCCTGTCAGTCAGCACATGAGATCTGCCTAGTTTCGGTGTAGCTGTGGTTATTCTTCCGCTTTACTGCTTCGTAATCACATCACCAACAGTTGACTTGGGCATCTGAGAGGGGTTGAAATGTACCTGATACATCTGTTTCTCAGGTGACATCCAACGATTAGTCCACGTTCGAACTAACTGAGCTCTCCTGGCCGACCTGGTCAGCTCTGTAGACCACACAATACTCCCCTACTCCTTTTGTAATGGAGGTCCGCGTCTCGTGACATCTAGTTGTCAATTCCGTACTACATAGGGCTGTCTGGATACTTTTGATCAGCTAGTTACAGCTGCTAGAATGTGTATTACAATCACGGCAGTGTATCAACGCAAAACACAGAAAAAAACTTAATATTTATGAAAGATGATGATACATGATTAGGAACGAGACATTAATAATACTTGTTCGAACTTCTTAGCAGATGAAAGCTGTGTGCCATATTGGGAGTCGAACCTAGGACTTTTGCCTTTTGCGGGCAAGTACTCTACTGACTGAGCTATCAACGCATGACTCTGGTCCTGTCCACATACACTATGTGATCAAAAGTATCCGGACACCTGGCTGAAAATGTCTTCCTAGTTCGTGGCAGCCTCCATCGTTAATGCTGGAATTCAATAAGCTGTTGGTCCACCCTTAGCCTTGATGACAGCTTCCACTGTCGCAGGTATCCGTTGAATCAGGTGCTGGAAGGTTTCTTGGGGAATGGCAGCGAATTCCTCACGGAGTGCTGTACTGAAGAGAAATATCGATGTCCGTCGGTGAGGCCTGGCACGAAATCTGCGTTCCAAAACATCTCAAAGGTGTTCTATAGCATTCAGGTAAGGACTCTGTGCGGCCAGTCCATTGCAGGGATGTTATTGTCTTGTAACCACTCAGCCACAGGCCGAGCGTTAGGAACAGGTCCTCGAATTGTTCAGCAGTGGGAAGCAAGAAGGTGCTTAAAACATCAATGTCGGCCTGTGCTGTGATAGTGCCGCGCAAAAAAATAAGGAGTGCAAGCCCTCTCCATGAAAACCACGACCACATCATAACACCACCGCCTCCGAATTTTACTGTTGGCACTACACACGCTGGTAGATGAAGTTCGCCGAGCATTCGCCATACCCATACCCTGCCATCGGATAGCCAAATTGTGTACCGTGATTCGTCACTCCACACAACGTTGTTCCACTGTTCAATCGTCCAATGTTTACGCTCCTTACACCAAGCGTGGCGCCGCTTGGCATTTAACGACGTGGTGTGTAGCTTATGAGCAGCCGCTCGACCTTGAAATCCAAGTTTTCTCACCTCCCGCCTAACTGTCATAGTACTTGCAGTGGATTCTGATGCAAATTTCTGTGTGATGGTCTGGATAGATAACGGGCTATTACACATTACGACCCTCTTCAACTGTCAGCGGTCTCCGTCAGTCAACAGACGAGGTCGGCCTGTGCGCTTTTGTACTGTACGTGTCCCTTCACGTTTCCTCTTCACTATGACATCGGAAACAGTGGACCTAGGGATGTTTAGGAGTGTGGAAATCTATCTGTTATATTTACATCATAAACTCCACATGTACATACGGCTGTCATTTGAAATGCTGATTTTATAACATGAAATAGAATCTATCCAAGACATTTAACGTGTACTCGACAAGAAAAACGAAGACAACATATTCCCTACTATGAGAGGATACATTTTATTCCGTACCCTCTCATCGATCAGCCCCTATAGTTTCTACACGATGTAAAAAATCATCCTGTATATTGAGAGTAAGTCGCGTGAGACGTAACACAAGCAACACCTAATCACCTGACCACGTTCCATGTCCGTGAGTTCCGCAGAGGGCCCCAGTATGCTCTCTCACGATGTCTAATGACTACTGAGGTCGCTGATATAGACTACCTGGCAGTAGGCGGCAGCACAATGCTCCTAATATGAAAAACGTATGTTTTTGGGGGTGCCCGGATACTTTTGATCACATAGTGTAGCTGTACTTCCACGGCTGCCTCAATTCCTATGACCAGACTACTCAGAATTTCCCTTAGATACTTTGCGGGACTAGCACTCTTGGAGGAAAGGAAATTTAGAAAATGGAGATGAGATGCTGTCAGAAGTACAGATGAGAGGGCTGGTCGTGAGTCGTGCTTGGATAGCTCAGTCGATAGAATACTTCCCCGCAAAAGGCTAAGTATCAGGTTCGAGTCTTGGTCGGGTACACAGTTTTAAACAGGCAGGTAAAGGTCCCAGGCTCGAATCTCTTTATGGCAAAGAGTGTAACATTACATTCACATAATGCTATGAGTTCATCAGTCATTTTAATTGCTCATTTTTGATGAAAGCACAAAGTTCGCTAGCTCTTTCGGTTTGTCTCATTTGGAGGCGATTGTGTTAAGATGTTGCCAAGTAGTTCTGGCTTGACCACAGAAGGTATGTCACAAAAGCTCTCGTGGAAGGAGGCCGGACTCATGGATACTGCTTTTCGCAGAAGCACCTGTAGTAAGCTCCTAGTCGTCCACTTCGGCTAGTAATGCGGTTTTCTCCTTTGAAAGTTGTTCACCTCTCTGTACACAGATCACAGAAGAGGACGTCACTGCACCGCTAACCCATCATGAGAAAAATCGTTGCATTTACTCCAAAATCTGGTTATCCAATCATGGGACTCCTGTCCGACAATGTGCTTTGGCGCGAAGGGATCGACCAATTAGTGGAACTTGGCCGGCAGTCAATACCAACCTACAGCGTATTAAACTGCATTCAGTGCGTCAAGGATCGCAAATTAGTCCAGAGTTCCCTGTATTCGGAAAAAGAAAGCGAAATTCTGCTTGGTCCCTGTGACAGCGGCTGGAGGTACTCCTCTCCAGATTGAATTTTTCAAGAAGAAGAGTGTCAGGCTGAGAGCAGATTCTACTTCTGGACTTGCCATGGGGAAGCCGTCTGGGTCTCTCCTGATGTAGGTGGCAGCTTTTCTCTGCCACCGTCTCTGCTGTTTGCATTCGCTGCTGACTTGTGCGTTATGGCTCACGTTCGCTGAGTTACAAGAGAGTTTTGCATTTTACACAGTCCATAATCTGAGTAGCTTGCAATGTGCAGGACTTGCTGCACAACTCGGTTTCTTGATTGTCTTGTTTCGCGTGTCTTGCATCTGATTACTTTGCATTTTGCGAGCTGTGCAGATCACGAAAACTTGTAGTGCTTCCCAAGCAGTCTTCTAGTTACATATGATATATCCTCCAGGATAATGCGGTACATTCAAGTGCAAGTAAGCTCCTAGTGAGCCATTGTTTGCTGTTAATGTTGAGAGACTGATGATCGCATGATAGTAACTGCCTAACAGTGATTTTCAATTTTACTTTGATCACAATAAACCGATATTTTCCAGAGCACATTTGCTTTGCAATTATAGCTCCACATGAAATAAAATCGTCATAACGTCTGAGCTGTTTGCGTTAGGACGTTCAAACTGCTCGGTTCGCCGCGGACCATGATGGGAATTAGAATGCTGATGTGCACCCGTCTTATTGTTGTCGCCCCACTTTCATTTGGATGGGTTCGTCAACAAGCAAAATTGGCGCGTTTGGGGGAATTAGACTCTGCATTTCGCGATCGAGGAATCTCTTCACCCTGAACGGGTAACTGTCTGGTGTGCAGTGTCCAGTCACGGAATAATCTATGTCCTTGATGGTACGGTGACCACTGAACGGTACGTGAAGGTTTTGGAAGGTGATTTCACCCCCTTAATCCAAAGTGACCCTGATTTCGACAAAATGTGGTTCGCGCAAGACGGAGAGCGAACCCATCGAAGCAGGAGAGTGTTTGATGTCCTGAAGGAGCACTTTGGGGACCGCATTCTGGCTCTAGTGCACATAGAGACCACTAGCAAGGGCCTCGATGGGCCGCCATATTCTCCCAATATGAACTCATTTGAGTACTTTTTGTGAGGCTATATTAAAGACAAGGTGTACAGCAATAACCCCAAAACTATTGCTGAACTGAAAACAGCCATTCAGGAGGTCGTCGACAACACCAATGTTCCGACACTTCAGCTTGTCATGCAGAATTTCGTCATTTGTCTGCGCCAGACCATCACCAATGATGGCAGGTATATCAAATATATCATAATATAAATCCGAATATTTGTAGTGACATTGATCATCTTGGGGCTGAAGCTCTTTTCTTCCGTGTTTGGTTTAACAATGCATGTTTTTGGATAGGGTCCACCTTTAGCAAAACACAATTTTGTTTTTTAACCCAAACATGTTTCAATGCAGTTACAGCATCTTCAGTGGGCTTTTATTTTTCGCCTGTTAAAGATAAAGAGTGTTCTTTGCTGTTTGTGTACATGTAGCTATTAGTTTTTAAATCGTAATTACATATATATCTGTAATTACGATTTCAAACTAATAGCTACATGAATACAAACAGCAAAGAACATTCTTTATCTTTAACAGATGAAAAATAAAAGCCCACTGAAGATGCTGCAACTGCGATAGTAACAGAGAAGATGACCACCACTGGAAGGCAAGGCTGCTGATGTTGTGGTCTTCAGTCCGAAGACTGTATGATCCAGTCCTGCACCCTGCTCTGTCCTGTGCAAGCCTGTTCATCTCTAAACAACTACAACCCATACTCCTGTACGCCTCGGAAGCTACACGATCAGCGCGGCGAATTGCAATCCGAAGGGGCCAAACCGATGGAAGCCGGAAGGCGCGAGATCTGTTCTGTAGGGTGGATGACGAAGAACCGTCCAATGAGATTTTGTGAGTTCCTCTCGGGTATGCAGATTTGTGTGAGGCCTTGCATCGTCTTGGAGAAAGAGAAATGCGTTTGCATTTTTGTGGCGAAGAGAACACTGAAGTCGCTGCTTCATTTCTCTGATGGTAACACAACACACGTCAGATTTGGTTGTTGCACAGTGAGGGAGGACATCAAACAGAATAACCCCTTCACAGTCCCAGAAGACTGCGCCATGACTATACCGGCTGAGGCTGCAGCTTGGAACTTTTCCTTCGGAGAAGAGACGGTGTGACGCCACTCCATGTATTGCCATGTTGTTTCCGGTTCGAAGTGATGAACCCATGTTTTATCGCCTGGGCCGATGTTCGACAAAAAAAATGTCACGATCATCCTCGTAAGACGCAAGCAATTCCACACAGATGGTCCTCCGTTGCTCGTTATGGTCTTGTGTTGGGCAGCGAGGAATCCAAGGGATACACACTTTTGAGTACCCCAACTGGTGGACCGGAGTGTCAGCAGTACCAACACAGACGTCCTGTTGAGCAGCGAGATGTTTGATTGTGATCCACTGATCACGTCGAATGAGAGTGTCCGCACGTTCCAAAACTGCAGAAGTCAAAGTTGTGTGCGGCCTGCCGGGACGAGGGAAATAGGACAGGTTCAAAAAAATATGGTTCAAAGGGCTGAGAACTATGGGACTGAGGTCATCAGTCCTCTAGAACTTAGATATACTTCAACCTAACTAACCTAAGGACATCACACACATCAATGCCCGAGGCAGGATTCGAACCTGCGACCGTAGCAGTCGTGTGGTTCCGGACTGAAGCGCCTAGAACCGCTCGGCCACAACGGCCGGCGGAATAGGACAGGTATGCGCGACGTTGTTGCAATGATGAGAGACGCCTCGCCCAACCACACACCGTGCTTTTGTTCACAGACTGGTCGCCGTAAATATCCAGCAAGCACCTATGAATATCTTTGATGCTCTGGTTTTCCGACAAAAGAAACGAAGGGACAGCTCTCCGTTTGGGATACACGTATGTTACAGACGCCATTTTGAAGGCTACGTACACTATCGCCACCAATCGGAACTTTATGAAACTATAGGGGCTGAAGTGAGAATATTTGACGATGTCCCACAACAGAAACCGCTTTATTTCAACACAAATTGGCCGAGAACAGTGTTCCGTTACTTCTTGAACGTCTGCCTATTTCCTCTCGGTCCTACTACACACGACAGTGATACAGGATCAGATACGATTTAGTAAATTGAAGTACTACAGTATGTGCTAACTTCCAGCCCATGAGAATGGTTTGTTAAACCTAATTCAAATGCGTGTAGTTAATGGTACGTCAGTGACAATTATTTGTAGAAAAAAGTAAACAGTCAACAGGTTTGACACAACTACTTACCCTGGCATGATAGCCTCATTTGATCCAGTTTGCATCGTAAGAGC
This sequence comes from Schistocerca americana, assembly GCF_021461395.2. Classification (NCBI taxonomy): domain Eukaryota; kingdom Metazoa; phylum Arthropoda; class Insecta; order Orthoptera; family Acrididae; genus Schistocerca; species Schistocerca americana. The sequence goes on along the minus strand of NC_060126.1, from coordinate 137,158,195 downwards.
TGATGCCGGAGCCTTTGCCTTTCGCATATACTTCCTGATTAGTTTCAACGCCAACATTGACGAGCGTTATGTCACTGTAACAGTCTTTTCAAGAGCGTTCTAATGCCTTTTAACTAAATTATATACTTCCATTAAAAAGGAACACTCTTGGTTCAGTAGCTCGTTCTACACAGGACTTAAGAGAATTAAATGTGTTACAATATTACTTCCTGTGACGTAATCGAGCCTGATGAACTATCTGATACCGCTGGGGACCAACAGTTTCATCTGAAACAAATCACTTCAGACAAAACTAATTTGTAGCGAAATAACATTTTATACATTAACACTTACATTCGATGTCTATAGAAATGTAACTGTAAATTTTATAAAGCTATTTTCAACATTTCTACTAAATTTTTGGTAACCCTTTCCTAAAAAGAATATAAGCTGTTCTAAATATTGCATTTTCTCTTTATACATAATTATTGTCGTCTCTCGTACTTGGCGGGAAGACCAATTGTGAAAGAGAATCTGGGGTGGCCATTAGAAGTGCCGGACTTTTTTGAAATTTTGTAGCTGACGTAAGGAGATAAAAAATAGTAGTAATGTGGAAATTGTATTGTTATTATGATGAGTTATCTAAGTAACTGAGAATGCAGAAGATGTAATGAAGAGCCGGTCGGAGTGGCCGTGCGGTTCTAGGCGCTACAGTCTGGAACCGCCTGACCGCTACGGTCGCAGGTTCGAATCCTGCCTCGGTCATGGATGTGTGTGATGTCCTTAGGTTGGTTAGGTTTAAGTAGTTCTAAGTTCTAGGGGACTGGTGACAACAGCAGTGAAGTCCCATAGTGCTTAGAGCCATTTGAATCATTTTTTTGTAATGAAGAAACTGGTTTTATTTGGTAGTTAGTGGCCCTCTGGGCTTAACAGTTCTAGAAATAGCATAATTTCTTCGTTCAAGCAAAAGCTGAGCACACTGTCATACACTTGGGAAGAGACAACGAAGCTAACATCAAAAGAATCAGCTAATTAAAAGTTTAATAGGATATTAGTGTGTGCTTGATAATTCAGTGTCATTTAAAGATGAAAAACATTCGTATGATGGGTAAATTATTGTATAAACATTATTGATCGAGCCACATTACAGTGCTCATTTGCGTACTATAATTTGCCGAAAACCTCGTTTCAGTATTTCGAAGCGCTCAAGAAATAAAAGGATTTACCCTATACCGCACTTCTCATCCAGTAAGCTACTTTAGAACTTAATTGCATTATACGATAATAATACTCATCGAAACATGTCGATACTATACAGAAACAAAATAGCAAGCGATCTAGACTATACGGTACTGCTCGCAACCTGTCCGTTAGGTTTGTTTCTTGAAGTTTATCTGAAATCCCTTATGAGTGTGGTAAAAGGTGCAAAGGACAAATAATACGCACTGTAGAAAAACGTTGCACTGAAAACCAGCGGCATACCCGTCTTCTATAGCCCAATAAATTTGCAGTGCTTAACTTCACAAGACATCCACAATGATAAAACCAACTACAGTTGCAAAATATATGTATTTCTAAAAAGGAAAACATAACCCGGTTTCAGGACATATTTTCCATCACCGGGTGCATCTGCAAAATTGTAAATGAATAATACCAACCACATGGTTAAGATAATCAAAGCTAAACAAAGCCAACCTAAATTATTAATAATACGCCCTGTATGTACAATGGAATAATATTCCACACAGGGTTCATAACAGGTTAAAACAAGGACGTCATGCCTTTAAATATTTACCTATTTTGTTCCATTTAACCGTGTTTTCCCTTTTATCATTTTCTGTTGGTTTCCTCTACGAGAGGGTTCCTAACAGGCCTAGGACTGAAGAGGATATTCTGGTGCATACCCTGTACCGGGGATACACTATTTTAACATATTTTAACCTATTTTAACCTAAGATATGCGTCCTTTGTGGGCTCACCTTTTAATGTACGTGTTGCGTCTTTTCCTAAGAATTTCTGTTGGTTTTGTTTAGTTTTGATTATCTTAACCATGCGGATGGGTAATATTATTCATTTATAATTTTGCAGGTACATGCGAAGATGGGACTTATGTCCTGAAATCGGGTGATGCTTACTTTTCAGAAATAAATAATTTCTACAACTGTAGCGGATTTTTATCATCGATAAATCTGCAGTGGCTGAACACTGTATTTCCACTGGCCATTCCATGGATTACGGGAAAGTTGATGCTGACCGCAGCATCATCCTTCTGGGATTCAGTGTTCAAGGAAGCTGATGAAATAGAATTATAACACTACCTTCTCAAGCGAGAGGTGGGTTTCTAGCCCGAAAAATCATTGCAACACCTAATTTCACTTTCACGCTTTCATAGGTAGTGTTGTTCTAAATATTCACTCTCTGGCATTCCAACATATGCCATATATCATATTCAACCACATACTTCGTAAGCGCTGTGGATTCGCTGATTCTGAGCTTGCTTTATTTTACTCTTAGACGCATAAAGTGTTATCTACAACTGACGCTCTTTTTACCAACAGAATTATCTCTGATGCATCCGCGTTTGCTTCACAGTATTGTGTGAAGTGATTAAAAATGTTGCAAGCGGCTCATATTGAGAACACCTGAAAGCTTGTCAGCGGAAATATCGGAACAAGAATTAATAATATCCCGGATGCTCGCCCTAAGGATGGTGGAAAATGTGAGACAGGTTTTCTGTTTCCCGTTTGCAGCTTTCCATTGAGGCGCCGAGTTCGGAAGAAGCGTGCGGTGGCCGTGGGGATGGACCTGACCTTGGACGGCGGGGTGGTTGGGATAGGTCAACGCACTGCCACCCCATTGTTCCTTCCCGGCACCCTCTCGCTGCGTGGGACGGAAACCGCTAGCCTCGGGACAGGGGTACCGAACATATTCTTGGCATCCTGTCCTAGCACTCTTCAGCACACTACAGCTTCGGAAGAAGCTCTCAAGAACGTGCTTGCATTAATTATAAAGGACCTGTTGGGACCTCATCAATTCGAAGGCTGGTTTGATGCAGTTCTTCGGGCTAGTCTATCCTCTCCAAGGCCCCTTCATCTGTGAACAGCTTCTGCAACCTACTGCCACGAGAACCTGCTTATTGTATTCAGTCCTTCGTCTCCTTCTACAATTTTTATCTCCCCCCCCCCCCTTTCTTCCATTGGTAAATGGGCGATTCCTTGATGTCTCATGATGTTTCCTGTCAACCTATCCCTTCGCTTAATCAAATTAGGCCAAACGTCGTACAGAGGTGACTGTCTACTAAACATAAAAAGTTTACACAGTTAGTTAAATCAGATATACTCAACGAATAAGCCTACAGTTAAATAATTCTACTTACTTTCATAAATATAAATTCTTTACAGAATCGAGTGCCTAGTAAGATTGCAACTCGCAGTGTTCTTATATAACTTCAAATATGGCGGTGTGCCAGTTAATAAAATATACGTGCTTCCCGCACCAGTTGTTCTGCAAGACCTCCTTCTTCTTGTTAATCAAACATAAGAGTGTCCTAATTGTATTTTGTTTTATCAGCGACATAGCACTGCAGTTCTGTGCCATAGGCTTTATTTATTTGTCAGAGATTAATTATTTAATTAAGATTTCGCGTTTCCGAGGAAACTCACGCACGGCATGCAAATGTGCCTTTATATACTCCGGCCGGCTTTGGCATTCCTCTGTAGTATTACATTTCTAAAGTCTCCATTCTCTTCTCGTCTATACTGTTCGAGATCCAAGTTGCACTTTCACACCAGACTACACTGCAAACATATGCCTTCAAAAACCTTCGTAACACACAAATTTATATTCGATGTTGACACACAGGGTGGTTATAATTAGATTTTCGCTTGTTTAGAGGGCCACGTGAAAAACAAGTGATCGTAGGACAATGGAACTTTGTGGAAACATTTGCAAGGATATGCGCAAAAGAGAAAATGAATAAAAAATCGAAAGAATCACATTTTAATATCCACTTGAGAGGGTAACCTTGTTAATTGCTTCCCATGTTTACATTCCAGCTTACAAACGTTGGTCAGTGTGAAGACCATTTGCATCCACGACAGCCTGGAACCGCACAAGTGATTTCTCTACTGCGGTACGAGACATCTCAGGTGGGATGTTGGCTAACTGTCTCGCTGCAGTCATCTTCAGCATCCAACGGGTGTTAGTGTCCCTCTCCAAGAGGTAACCCCACAATCAGAAATCAGACGGGTACAGATCTCGCGATCTTAGTGACCGCGCAGTTTGGAACGATCGGTCAATGATTCCGTTTTCTCCAAATGTATTGCGGAGTACCCGAGTGACCTCACGAGCAATGAGTCGATAATTGCGGAGAGCAGAAACAAAATTGCTGTTGTTTTGATAAAACACCTTAACGACTAAAGTTCTGTTCGCCGTGTCCAAACCCATCATGACTGTTTGCAAAGGTAATCCGTACTGATGCTAGTGTTTCAACCGTAAGTCGTCGTACCGCCACCTAACGGAGAGTCATGACACTAACATTGCTAGCAAATCCTGCAGCGCACAGTGTCAACATCATTCCTATTAAGTGTCCGCCTGCTTAGCTGAGTGGTCATATTGCAGCGGACCCGGGTTCTATTCTCAGCCAGGTTGGAGATTTTCTTCGCTGCTGGTGAAGTTGTTATGGTGTCCTTACCATCTTTTTATCATCATCATCATCCCTGACACGCAAATCGCCCAGTGTGGCGTATACTGAAATGAGACTTGCAATCCGGCGGCCGAACTTCCCCGGATGGGGCCTCCCGGCCAACAAAGCCCCACGCTCATTTCATTTCCTATAAAGTTGGATACCCACATGGTAAATAGTTTTCCGTCTATATTAGCTCCAGTAGCGAAAGTTTAGTTTTAACTACTGCGTACTTCTCTCCTCAATAATACATTTCATGCTATTGCTAGCCTGCATTTTATATCCTGTATTCGTCTTGGCACCGGCAGTTATTTTGCTGCCCAAGTATCAAAACTTATCTGTTGATTTCGTAATATAGTTCCCTCCGCTTCACCCACACTCCGTTACCATTGTTTTAATTTTATTTATGTCCTCCTTATAATCTATTGAGGATAGACTCTTCATTCCATTTAACTGAGTCTTTGACAGATTCTCTTTACTTTTTCTAGATTAAATAAAATGAGACAGGCTGCAAACCTTTCTCACTTCCTCCTCATTTAATGCCCTTCTTTCATTTCCTTTTATTCCTATAGGTGCAGTCAGGTTATCACACAATTAGACATCAAAATGGCTCTGAGCACTATGGGACTTAACATCTGAGGTCATCAGTCCCCTAGAACTTAGAACTACTTAAACCTAACTAACCTAAGGACATCACACACATCCATGCCCAAGGCAGGTTTCGAACCTGCGACCGTAGCGGTCGCGCGGTTCCAGACTGAAGCGCCTCAACTAGACATCACTCACTCGTTGCTCTAGTCAGCTTGTTCTGAGCTCATATTGACATTTTACTACCTCTAGTGCAGATACAGTTGAAAAGCATATGGAAAAAGGAAAAGTTAGCACACCTATACTCCTCAAGCCACCTTACGCTGTGTAATTTTTTCTACCTCTATCTTCTTCTCCCTTCTCGTGTTCCATTCACGAATGGCGTGTGTGCAAAAAGGATTCCATATGACATCTAAATTTTTTCTCATCATCATTTCGCGTGACGAATGTGTTAGGATGTAACACGTTGTTAGACTCTTCTTGGAACGTAAACTCTCAAAATTTCAACTGTAAACCTCTCCGTGATGCACAACGCCGCTCTTATAGCGTCCCCCGTTGAACATCGTAACGCTCTACCGCCGAGTACACATCTGTGTGACGAAGTGTATTGCTCTTAGGCCGCTCCAGATGGTTTCTACTAATATTTTACGGTAGTTGCTACATCCCGTTATCTGTCGCCTATTGTTTAATGGAACAACTTCGCCTATTTACGCCCAATACGTTACATTTATTCACTATGCTTGACATTATTCGACTCTGAGAGCGCTTTAGATTGATGTGAAAAAAGAAGTAACAAATTTCAAAGTTTGATAGATGTAGCGTCATTTGAGGCAGAATACAGTTTTCTATTCTGTTCCTTACTTTACCTACTTCCGTTTGACTGCATTGCTGTGAAGATAAAATTGACCTCATTAAAGATGTAAAAACTTACATTTAGAGTCCAATTTCTTTGCCCTGATATCTCTCCCGCAACTCTCAAGAATTGTTGCAAAACATCTTTTCCAATATGAAACAAAAGTTATATATTTTGATAAGTGCCGCTTATAAATTAATGTATAAAATGCATAAATGCCCGGGAATTTATAAGTTTTGGCCATTTGTCCAGGCATTTATCCTGGTCATTTGCCCTAACTTGCAAATGCGCAGGATTTTACACCACTAGATCCTTGTGTTTTCAAGTCGCTAAGTACCCTTCATACTCCCTGCGGTAAACCACTGCTAGAAGGGGAGCAAGATGATTGACACAAACTCTTTGGAAATTTCAGAGACTGAAAATGCGCTCGATTATATTAAAAAAAAAAAAAAAAACTAGATGGTTCAAATGGCTCTGAGCACTATGTGACTTAACATCTGAGGTCATAAGTCCCCTAGAACTTAGAGCTACTTAAACCTAACTAACCTAAGGACATCACACACATCCATGCCCGAGGCAGGATTCGAACCTGTGACCGTAGCGGTCACCCGGTTCCAGAATGAAGGGCCTAGAACCGCTCGGCCACAGCGGCCGGCGATTACATTCTCAGTCGATTGAACAATACGTACTAAATCGTCCCTTAATAGGGCTAACACTTCTGTGGATATAATCTATTTACACAAACGTCATTCGAAAAGTAACATACAATCCACTTCAGGTACATAATTGCCATAAATGAAATAAAATATTCCAGCTAGAAACACTGCTTCTTGAGTGATGTCACTCAAAATGTATTCCACGTTACCAAGACACGAATATACGTTTGTAAAGCTTTTCATGTTCATCACTGCACTGCTATTTCACACACACAGTCAGGTTATTATCATCTCGAAATTTTTTCTCACACAAATAAGTTTTCGACTGTCCAACCACAGGAAAATCAGCCAGCTGGCGTGCGCATGAGTATCGTGACGTCAATGTTCGTCTCAGTAAGTGAGTAGGACATGGTCTTCTATTGTGAAACAATTCGCTGTCCCTTGAGGATAATACTGGCTCTTTGTTCTTGACATATGCTCTAAATTCCTCATGTTGTTCCATACTGTCACATGTCTGTCCTGTCTGATGAGGTTACCAACAACTAATATGTTCTCGTCTTCCGTTGGCAGTCACATGAACGTATATGATACCGGATGCTGCAAACACCGTTCCGTAAACCTCCGAAACTGGCAAAAGACCATGTTTCGAATCATTTCGTTTCCTTGTAGATTGACAACAAACATCTATCATTCGATGCTGTTGAGTTATCATCGGATTTGTTGAAGAAATTCGTCATTGCAGGTTAAGATGTGTCACTTTTATCGTCTGATGTGCTCGCCTGAAATTAAAGGTTCAAAATGGTTCAAATGACTTCAAGCACTATGGGATTTAACATCTGAGGTCATTAGTCCCCTAGACTTAGAACTACTTAAACCTAACTAACCTAAGGACATCACACACATCCATGCCCGAGGCAGGATTCGAACCTGCGACCGTAGCGCCTAGAACTGCTCGGCCACAACGACCGGCGAAATTAAAGGTAAGTATAGGAGAAGTGGTAAGGGATAAATGCTTCTATCTACAAAATTTCAATTCCATAGCATTTGGGAAGATAGAGCAACAGCGGATAGCGCGTTAACTTTTAACCAACCACCGCAGACAGCTCGAAATATAAAACTTCTGAAATGTTCTTTTCGTACGCCCTCGTAGTTCCCGTGCCGTCGCGGCCTTGGCCATAATCTACAGTTAGGCGATGCACGGCGCGCGAGGCAAATTACACGTCATAGAGGAGGAGCAGGTTAGTGTTTAACATGCAGTTGACAGCGAGGTTATTAGAGACGGAGCAAAAGTTCGGAATAGGGAAGGATGGAGAAGAAAAGCGGCCGTGCCGTTTCGAAGGATCCATTCGTGCATTTGCCTTAAGCTATTCAGAGAAATAGCGGAAAACCTAAATCAAGAACACGACGTGACGTAGATTCAATCGGGAAAGTTTACTGGCGGACCAGAATTAATTTTCCACACTGCCACAACACTCAGTCTGTCTAAATAAGGGTCGCCAGATCCACTTTGACCTGCACGGCACGGTTAAACTGGACACTGTTCTAACGTCAATGACTATAGTGCTATAGGAATACAACTACAGTCAGGAAGATTCTTAGCTCTGACCACAGCACTAGGACGTGTACACCGCTTAAGTCCATACACCGCCTCCAATTGGCTCCGAACCACTTCCACCAGTATCTCCACACAACAAACCAGGAATACTAGTTGCAGCACAGGGACTTTTCGGAGGAGTTCAGAGTACGTGGCGAAGACTTAGCAGCCCAGTTCCCCTACAAAGAGAGGGAGTTAATAAATAAATCTGCAACCACGTTTCCAAAAACAGATTCTGTCTACTTATGCAGCTACGAGTTTAAGGGTAGGAGGCACAGACCAGTAAAGCAATTCAGTAAAAAGACAATAATTTAATCTTCTTGTTTATACATTAAAAGTAATTTTCCCCAGCTAACTGGTACGACCGATAGCTTGCCTATGTAGAGGACTATCGAATGGTGGGCTCGGCGCAGTTTTCGTGGTCACCAATTATTTAATTTATAAAATACCCAAGGTGGCTTAAATTTGCAAAAATTTCAGGGGTCGATAGCTTCAAATTCAAGCCAAGATAACAGTGGCTGTAAGGACACTAATCCCTCCTACGGTTAGAAAACTGGTGCCACCTCAGGATCGCCAACCTACGCATTGGGAGGCAGAATGGAGACTCGGCAGAAAGCTGAATTGTCACCTCACTCAAATTGGCTACAAGGACATTTTCCATTGTAGGAAGCACACTGACGTGCAGCTCCCGAGGAAACAAAACTACTGAGAAACGCTCGGTCACTTCGCTGTAGTTCTTGATTGGCAGCACTTCGTGACTACACTAGAGCGGTAGTTGCCAACTCCTTCGCGGTACATATGTTGGTTTACACCACTATGGAACCAATCATGCATTGTTATATTCAGATTTGGTCGATACATACGCTGTAGAACACTCGTGCCAAATTCGTCACTGATTAAGATACAAATACGCAATTTGCACGGTGAGAAATCAGCGTTAAGGTTCCAGCAATATTAGAGCGGTAGGATTTGTCGCTCTGCGTGCTCGCATTACGCGGTTAAACAAGGCTCATTAGCTTTCGTCCTTGTTCACTACTTCTAATGAGTTCCTACGTCTTTTCACGCACATTTAGCTCGACCCTCAGCGAGCCTGTCGATCGCCGAATGGTCCAAATTTGTGCTCTGGCACATGCTGTAACGAGACTGCCTCGTTTTTATATGTTTTATCAAGAATATAAATAATTTGATCACTGTTGTCTGTCAGCTACTGGTCTGTAATCGAGGTATTATGTCGGCAGTTGAATTCTCTGCCATAAGTGACGTTTTCCGACGTCTCCACGGTCCAGTGAGCACAAGATTAAGAGGTGAGACCATATTAATCTGATGATAGGGGAAGCGGTAACGGGCAAGAACTCCTCTTTTCTTTCAGTCTGCCAGCATACACAAATACAACAAACACACACACACACGCACACACACACATACACACACACAAGCGCGCACACCATCTAGAAGTTCAAAGTTAATTGTCCAAAAAAACAAGCAAAAATATAACACTCCAATTACCACAGAAATAAATGGAATTTATTTACTTGAATTAAACGTCGCTAAATCCGCTTCATTCGGTAAACACTAGCTCCAACAATTAATGGCTCCACATCCTGATACACTGTATCTGATCAAAAGTATCCAGAAATTTTTAATATTTTTGCTAACAACATTTTCCCAGTGTACAATATATATTTTATATATATTATATCCGTATTTTTGTATTATATATACATGAAAAATACATAGCCTATGTCTGCCCATATGTTTATTATGAGTAACGTGTAAAAATCTGAAGAAAATCGGTCAAAAACTTTTCGAAACTTTTGGAAGCAATGTTAAAGAACATTTCGTCTTTTTATATATTCTTTTACGCAATAGTATAGATTATAGAATCTGAAAAAAGGGTGATTATTGTGTTACGTACATTAACTGACGCAAGCACGACGAAGAAGAGTTTATAGATGGTAACGTGCACAGCAGTGTCCTCAGTTTCAGTTATTTTTATTCGGAAAGTAAAGATAACATTCAAGCTCTGTGCGAAACATACTCCAGTAAGTGCGGTATGTGCTCTTCACCGTTCTACCATTGCACACTTTTGTCCTGGATGAATATTTCTTTCTTTAGAGCCGGCCGAAGTGGCCGTGCGGTTAAAGGCGCTGCAGTCTGGAACCGCAAGACCGCTACGGTCGCAGGTTCGAATCTTGCCTCGGGCATGGATGTTTGTGATGTCCTTAGGTTAGTTAGGTTTAACTAGTTCTAAGTTCTAGGGGACTAATGACCTCAGCAGTTGAGTCCCATAGTGCTCAGAGCCATTTGAACCATTTTGAACCTTTCTTTGGTTTTCTCTTCACTTTTTGGTACGGAGCCGGAGCCGACACTATTTAACTAAATTTGAGAGTCTGTTTATAGTCATCTTAAGTTGCAAAAGTTTAAATATTAGAGTCAGCCAGTTAAAACAAGGATGTGAAAGGAAAATGAAACTCTCACATGTATTTCTTGTTCTCCAAAGCCCATCGGAATCGTCAGTTTCTTCTCCTTGAAGGGCAAATTGCGGAATTCGGGCAGATGGATTAGTGTAACCTTCCCCGGTCTTTTCTGAATTGCAGAGATGGTGTCTGTCCTTTGCCTTTTCATTGGTTTAGCGGTATTGCCCATTTTAACCTTGTCTCGCTCTCATGGGAGCATGAATTTTGAATAGACGTGCCCATATGAAATCCGTGATCAGGAACTTTACCTAATACGTGAATCATAAAGAGTGCGAGGGCGCCACCGAAATCCTCGACATCTAGTCGGAGTCGCTAAAAGAAAGGTACTGTGCATCGTGGCGAGACTTCTTTACAGTTTCAGCACTGCAAATGCCAGATAATGCTTTTCCTGGAAGTGTAAAATCCAACATCATACAACAATGATCTAAACGGAAGACTGTACATCTCGGAGTATCTTAATACCAATATAAGACATTGAAAACGCAGAAAGTAAAATAAAATTAATAGCAAAAGGTATAAAATCGTGAAAAAATCAAAGGACAATTATGTCGTCCAATATCCTCCCCAGAATAAACGTATTCCACATACTCCGTTGTTATAACTGTGGATCATATGTTTTACCCTGTTCTTGCATCTTCTTCCATACATAATATCTCCTCAAGTTTTTCTTCATTAGTTTTGTCACTCGTTATTGGAACTGTTACACTAATTTAAAATCTTATATAGGCACTGTTTTTTCTAGTTTAGTTCACATTTGTTAGCTGTTTAACTCTTTGACTGTGTTACCACCGCTACCGCAATGACATTTACGCAGCCTTCATACCTCACGCTTGGTATGTGACATCACTCTCATTGTTGTTCATGAACATTTGTTCGCACATTCTTGAAAAAGACTCCGTTACTAGACCCAACAAGTATCAGTAAACAGAATAATACCTTAAGGAATCAGAATTACGAAGTTCAATGATTCTTCCGCCGCTTTTTGGTAGAACAACTTCATACATATTTATAAATGAAAAGTACAGTATTGTGTGTTCTATAGTGTTACTTTACTATTTTTCGGTTTACAAGGTCATCATCAGACGTTAATTGACTATCCTCGTCAAAGGAGATACAATATTGCCGTAAATGTTGTACAAGGATTGTGACCAGTGGTTAGCGTCGCTGGGTGGTATGTTGCGGGTCACCAGTTCAAATACGACCACCAGCAATTATTTGTTACTTAGTATTTATCGTTGCCGGACTGTTCCGCAAACATGTTTGTAATTTTTGTATGTTCTACAATATTGATTTTGTATAAAATGTTTGTATAAACAGCAGCACTCACCTGTCCATTTTTGTTCTGCCTGTACGTTGGTGTCAGTAACAAACGTGCTTTCTGTTCCAAGCGTTGTACTTTCCTGACGCCCCTGCCTTCGGATTTGGGCTTTATTATGGTTTAGACGTGAAAATATGCCTGAACAACACTGCTTGCCACACTGTCTGTTCTAATATACAGCATTACGTTCTTCGATTTTGCACGTATTTATTTATTCTATTGTGATTGTCTACGTACTCCACCTACTCCATTGTTACAACTGTTAATCATGTCTTTTACTCTGTTTCTGCATCATCTACCATATGTAATAACTCCTCAAGTTATTCTTCAGTAGTTCTGTCACTCTTTATTGGGACTGTTAATTTAATTTAAAGTGTTATATAGGTACTGTTTTTTCGAGTTTAGTTTACATTTACTAGCTGTTTAACTCTATGACTGCCTTACTACCGCTATGGCAGTGACATTTACGCAGCCTTCATACCTCACGCTTGGTATGCGACATCACTCTCACTGTTGATTGGTGACTCCATAGTGTCCTGTGCACTACGACCAGATAATGGGTATACTTGGAAGGAGAGACAGCATTGGTCGTATATTTTTGTTTATTATCGCAAAATCGATTTTCGGTCACTTAGTGACCATCTTCAGTGCTGTAATTATAACTTAAATTAGTAAGCACTGGTGTCAATAAGCTTACGGCGATCACATAGACTCTATATTTACAGCACTGAAGATGGTCACTAAGTGACCGAAAATCGATTTTGCGATAATAAACAAAAATATACGACCAATGCTGTCTCTCCTTCCAAGTATACTCTCACTGTTGTTCATGAACATTTGCACCGCCTTTGAAGACGATAGTCAAAGTCTGATGATGGTTTGGTATGCCGAAAATCTGTTAATAAAGTAAATTAGTACTGTAGAGCATACACAATAGTTTTCCTTTCTTTTACAATTATTTATAGTTACGATTATCATATTACAGCCTAGATGCAGTCCGTAAAGTCACACAAACATGGGACATCCAGTGCCTGGCTCTCGCGTTGGGACAGAACCATGTGGTTTTCACAAGATTCCTTCATTACAGATTTTACTCTAGTAACATACGTTAGAACAATTTCAGTGCATAAAATTAAGATCTTTAGTTATTTTCCCTATGGTAGCTGCAAATGTGCCCCTAAAGGTGTTTGTTCACTATCAAGTATACTTCCGCAAGTTGCTTGCAGAAGCTACTACTACAAGTTCTTTCACGTGGATACACCTCCAGAAGGTCAACGTTCGCAAGTTTCGTACCTTCTGCACTTCAGAAAAAAAAAACAGTTTCTCACATCTTGTTGCTAGTATTTGCTGAATATGTCAGTTACTGGAAGTTTTACTCGAACTTACAAGGTTTTGTATATTCAGCAATGGTACGAAATTGTCAGCGTGGAAGAGGAGAATGACGGAAAGACAGATGGGTCGACAAAAATGTAGCACTGGAACAGCTAAACGTATTCAGTTGACACCGCAGCCAAGGAACTGCCAAATCAATTTACTGATTTGTGGCCTTTACGATAAGGGAAAGTACAATGGCAGTGCAGACTATTCACATTTTAGTTGATGTTTTTAATGTTAACATAAAGACAAATGCATTACATTCGTAGTAAAAGTACTAAATACTGTTTCAAAAATCGAAGATTACTTGAAAGGTCGTCTCTCAGCGATAAAAATTCCCGAGTTTTTGTACCCCATTTACGAATATTTGATTTTAAATAGTAACGAAATTTTCGAAACTAGCATGCGATATTCTTAGGAAGGTTTTAATCTGAGAGAGGACCTCTGATTTTAGCACACTCAATAGTTTTTCTCGATCTCTGTATCAATTTCTTTTCTCAATCATTTATTTTTTTATTTAGAGGTCGTCAAAGACGTTAGCCGCATTTGGGCACTGAAATGAATCAATGGTAATAGATCAGCAGTTTTGCCGGACCAGGCCTCGGACCAGGATCTGACATGAGTGGTTACCCCACTCGCATCCGACAGAAATTCCTAGCCTGCTACACACTACTAGCACAACATCACCTACGCATCAGCCCCTCACTTACCTTTTTGGAAGAGATATTGCATTGTGTGCATCCGCACTGAGAGGATGAGTTCCTAGTCTTCATCACCTTATTAATGTAGATAAATAAACTGAGGCAACAAAATTTATGGGGTAGGGATATACACATAACCTAATGGCGGTAGTATCGCGCACACGTAATATAAAAGGGCGGTTGATTGGCGGAGCTGTCATTTGTATTCAGGTAATTCATGTGAAAAAGTTTACGATCTGATTATGGCCGCACGACGTGAATCAACAGACTTTGAATGCGGAATAGTAGTTGAAGCTTGACGCATGGGACATTCCATTTCGGAAAACGTTGGAAATTCAATATTCCGAGATCTATATTCCCAAGAGCGTGACGAAAATACCAAGTTTCGGGCATTACCTCTCACAACGGACAATGCAGTGACCAGCGCCCTTGACGACCGAAAGCAGCGGCGTTTGCTTAGAGCTGTCAGTGTTAATAACAAGCAAAATTGCTTGAAATAATCGCAAAAATGAGTGTATCCGTTAGGGCAGTGCGGCGTAATTTGGCGTCAAAGGCTTATGGCAGCAAACAACCGACTCGAGTGCCTTTGCTAACAGCACGACATCGCCTGCAGCGCACCTCCTTGACCATATCGGTTGGACCCTAGACCTTCGGAACACCGTGGTCTAGTCAGACGAGCCTCGATTTCAGTTGGTAAGAGTTGATGGTATGATACGAGTGTGGTTCAGACCTCACGAGGCCGTGGACCCAAGTAGTCAAGACGGCACTGTGCAAACTACTGGCGGCTACGTAACTGTGTGGGCTGTGTTTACATGGAATGGACTGGGTCATTTGGTCAAAAAAAGCGATCGTTGACTGGAAATAGTTATGATCGGCTACCTGGTGACGATTTCCAGCCATTCATGGGCTTCATGTTGCCAGACAACGGTGGAATGTTTACGTATGATAACGAGCCTAGTCACCGGGCCACAATTCTGCATCTACATCTACATCTTCATCTACATGGATATTCTGCAAATCACATTTAAGTGCCTGGCAGAGGGTTCATCGAAACACCTTCACAATTCTCTGTTATTACAATCTCGTATAGCGCGCGGAAAGAACGAACACCTGTATCTTTCCGTACGAGCTCTGATTTCCCTTATTTTATCGTGGTGATTGTTCGCAATTGGTTTGAAGAACATTCTACACAGTTGGAGCGAATGATTTGGCCACCCAGATCGCCCGACATGAATATCATAGATCATATAAGGGGCATAATCGAGAGATCATTTTGTGCATAAAATCCATTGCCAACACTTCCACAATGGTGAACTTCTAGAACTTCTATAGAGGAATCATAGCTCGGTATATTTGCCGGGGACGCCCGATGACTTGTTTGAGTCCACACCATGTCGAGTTTCTCCACTACGCCGAATAAAAGGATGTCCGACACGATATTAGGAGGTATTCCACGACTTTTGTCACCCCAGTTTATATGTGTCCGAAAGAGCATGCACCATATACCGCAACTTCTTGTTTTGTATCACGATTTTTCTTCAATAATAAGAACACAGGTCTGCAAAAAAATATTTTTTTAAAGTTGTTTGAAATTTGATAACTGACTTCTATGTACTTTTCAGCGCTAATTCCAAAAATGCAACCCATTTTTTTCTATCACGTCAGGTTTTCTCACAAAAAAGGAGTATTTTTCGGTATAATAACAAAATTTAAGCAATTTATCACTTTTTTCCAATGTTATAAAATTTTATTTCATTTATAAATCATGTTCTAAACTACATTTCCAGTACATTTCCATTTCTCTTTAAGCTCATAAGTCCTTATAATAACGCTTTCACTTTCTGTCGAAGCTTCTTTTATTGCTTTCCGGCTATGGACTGGTTGAGGATCATCTCTTTATCATCCAGCAGTAGTCCGCTATCATGTTGACGTTCCATCTTCCTTGATGTCTTCTTCCCATTACTTTGATGTCTTGGAGGAATCTTTCGCCCTGCTCTTCTCTTACGTCACCAAGGTTTGCAGGCAAGTAGTCAAGATGTGAATGGAGAAAATGAACTTTAATGCTCATGTTACATCCCAGCTTCTTAAAGTTGTAGAGCATGTCTGCGACGATTGTCTTGTAGTTTGGATCTCTTTTGTTTCCTAGGAAACTAGTAGCACTTAATTGAAAAGATGTCCATGCTGCGTTTTCTTTTGTTTCCATTTTGTCCACACAGTTGGGATCTGTGATTACTTTACTAATGTCTGGTCTGACAAAGATTCCTTTCTTTAGCTTTGCCTCGGATAAACCAGGAAACTTTCCACAGAGATATCTGAAACATTCCCCTTCTTTTGGCAATGCTTTAACAAATTGTTTCATCAGCCCCAACTTAATGTGAAGTGGTGGAACTAACACCTTTTTGGGATCCACAAGGCTTTTCCTCGCAACATTTTTAACCCCTACCTGTAAGGTTTTTCTCAAGGGCCAAGTTTTTTTTATATAGTGTTGCTTTCTGTCTCTACTGTCCCATTCACTTAGAAAGCAAGTGAACTCTGTATAGTCTGCAGCTCGTGGTCGTGCGGTAGCGTTCTCCCGGCGGAGTCAGGGATTTTATCTGCCTCGTGATGACTGGGTGTTGTGTCATGTTCTTAGGTTAGTTAGTTTTAAGTAGTTCTACGTTCTAGGGGACTGATGACCATAGATGTTAAGTCCCATAGTGCTCAGAGCCACTTGAATCATTTTGAACTTTGTATAGCCATTCTGTTGACCAAGCAGCATTGAAATCACTTTTAAATCACCACATAGTGTCCAATTTTGGTAAACATTTTTGGAATTCAGTGATCAATTAATTGTTATATTTAGATTAAAGTTCAGTCTTGATCACGTTATGTTTGTTTTAATGAGTAACCGGTTTCGGTTTTTTCTATAAAACCATCATCAGACCCATTGGCTCCCTTGGGTTGGTAGGTGGAGCTCTCCTTGCTGCACAGCAGCAAGGAGACACGATATAGAACAAACAGACACCACGCAGAATGTTAGAACTACTTTAAAGCACTAGTAAGAACAACACATGAACAGCTCAGAGCGAAGATGTACTGTGAACTGAGGGACAATAGCAGAAGCTCACTGTTTGGTGATGGCGGGGGAAAGGGCAGCACGAGAGACAGGCACTGACATGAAAATACTGCTGGTTTCTCCTAATTACTCTTTATTTTACGTATATCTAGTATAAAAACAGCCGAATAACAGTTTATGGACATCCTAAAAACAAAAATTCAAACTCACTAGTGCTGAAATATCGAAAAAAGCTAAAACTAGACAAGCAGTTTGGGAAATAACTGTACTTGTTGGAATTTTTTCACTATTTTTCCTGAAATCAGCGTTGAAAACACTATAAAAATCACTTAATAAATTTGAAACAATTTTTATGTCGCGTAATGCAACAGCGGTGACGACGCAGTAAGAATCCCCTTGCCACCTCACGACGCGACTCCGATGAAAACACTTCTGCAAGACCTCGCAGCAAGTTGATGAAATTAACTTTCCCGAGCTACTTGTAGAAATAAACTTAAGCAAGCGTTTGGTCTATAGTAAACACTTCAGCGAGGACCTGCACGAGTTACACTACTGGCCATTAAAACTGCTTCACCAAGAAGAAATGCAAATGATAAACGGGTATTCGTTGGACAAATATATTATACTAGAACTGACATGTGATTACATTTTCACGCAATTTCGTGCATAGAAATCCGTACCCAGAACAACCACCTCTGGCCGTAATAACGGCCTTGATACGCCTGGGCATTGAGTCAAACAGAGCTTGGATGGCGTGTACAGGTACAGCTGCCCATGCAGCTTCAACACGATACCACAGTTCATCAAGAGTAGTGGCTGGCGTATTGTGACGAGCCAGTTGCTCGGCCACCATTGACCAGACGTTTTCAGTTGGTGAGAGATCTGGAGAATGTGCTGGCTAGGGCGGCAGTCGAACATTTTCTGAATCCAGAAAGCCCCGTACAGGACCTGCAACATGCGGTCGTGCATTATCCTGTTGAAATGTAGGGTTTCGCAAGGATCGAATGAAGGGTAGAGCCACGGGTAGTAACACATCTGAACTGTAACGTCCACTGTTCAAAGTGCCGTCAATGCGAACAAGAGGTGACCGAGACGTGTAGCCAATGGCACCCCATAACATCACGCCGGGTGATACGTCAGTATGGCGATGACGAATACACGCTTCCAATGTGCGTTCACTGCAATGTCGCCAAACACGGATGCGACCATCATGATGCTGTAAACAGAACCTGGATTCATCCGAAAAAATGACGTTTTGCCATTCGTGCACCCAGGTTCATCGTTGAGTACACCATCGCAGGCGCTCCTGCCTGTGATGCAGCGTCAAGGGTAACTGCAGCCATGGTCTCCGAGCTGAAAGTCCATGCTGCTGCAAGCGTCATCGAACTGTTCGTTCAGGTGATTGTTTTGCAAACGTCCCCATCTGTTGACTCAGGATTCGAGACGTGGCTGCACGATCCGTTACAGCCATGCGGATAAGATACCTGTCATCTCGACTGCTAGTGATACGAGGCCGTTGGGATCCAGCACGGCGTTCCGTATTACCCTCCTGAACCCACCGATTCCATATTCTGCTAACAGTCATTGGGTCTCGACCAACGCGAGCAGCAATGTCGCGATACGATAAACCGCAATCGCGATGGGCTACAATCCGACCTTTATCAAAGTCGGAAACGTGATGGTACGCATTTCTCCTCCTTAGACGAGGCATCACAACAACGTTTCACCATGCAACGCCGGTCAACTGCTGTTTGTGTATGAGAAATCGGTTGGAAACTTTCCTCATGTCAGCACGTTGTAGGTGTCGCCACCGGCGCCAACCTTGTGTGAATGCTCTGAAAAGCTAATCATTTGCATATGCCAGCATCTTCTTCCTGTTGGTTAAATTTCGCGTCTGTAGCACGTCATCTTCGTGGTGTAGCAATTGTAATGAACACGTTATCAACGCGGATACTTTGCTAATGACGTTGCGGCAGCTGAGACGAGTGACCCCGGGCTGACCTGCGCAGCGGCTGCTGTTTTGCCAGAGCAGCGCCATTTAGTGTGAGGCGCTGGCTTCCGGTGTAAACAGGCTACGCTCTCCTCTTGTGTCCAGCGCAGCCCAGCTGTCCGGCTGTGGCAGATGCGACACTTGCAGCTGCCGGCGGCCCCTGACCTCTGCTCGCCTCTGCCGCTGCTGCACGCAGCTTCCTGTTTTGCAGACCCACGGGCCGCTGCCGGAAACAAGGCCGATAGCCTGACTAGGCGCGGCTGCGCGTCGCAGAACTCGTGCTCGCCCTCACACCTGCTGCCAAGTTTCTCAGCTGCGCAAATTAAACCGCGTGTCTTTCGAAATTTTCCTCTCTCCGAGAGACGTACAGAGCCGAGAGGAATGACTGTGCGTATGTTTCCGTTCTCATATTTTTCGCCCTGAAGTCACACAAATGACATCGTGACCGGTTTCAACTTCTTCGGAAGCAGTCATTAGGTGATCTTCTTAAAAAGAATGAAAAATGGGGATAAGAAACTACAACAAAAATTAAATTACGAAATAAAACAGACTTCCGCTCGTAGCTGCACGCACTTGAATACGTTATACAGGGCTTTTCAGGAGGAAAAGTAAATATTTTACTAGCTGACACTACAGACTAATTTGAATAAAACAGTCCATGTAACACGCGTTCAACTGTTATTCGTTCCAGAGATACCTCTGTTAGAACGCAACCCAAACAATTACACAAGATGTTGAGCAAAGCAATGCGGTTAAGTTCCAAGTTGTTTTCCACAAATCTCACCTTGACTGTAGTCCACCTTCCAGTTCTTTTGACAGCACCACATGTCGGCCTAGCTAATCTAACGTTGTCTTGGCGGTTTTGTTGGGGGGGGGGGGGAGGGGGCAGGGGGGGGGGCAGTATGGCTCATACTCGGAACGATCAGTTTGTCTCTTCTGTTTACGTATCCTTCGTAGCGTTGGAGAGATTGTTTGGGTCAACGAGAATAAGGTGCGACAGATTGTATGAGTATCATTTTGTAGGTTTCATCCTCATTGTGTGCAACAATTTTGCTGGTTTTACCCACATTCGTTTTTATTAATATGTGTAGGGCGCTCGTAGTCTTGACGTTGACCGCCCATAAACACACACACACACACACACACACACACACACACACACACACTCCGAAGACGTCGTCTTTTAACGATTCCTACAGATAAAAATCTAATATCGTGAAGTCCAGGACCTTGGTGGTCAAGAAACGTCACCATTTCTACCGATCCATCTCCCAAGGACTGTTAGGTTCAGATCAGGTACGGCCACGACTTCCCCAGATGTGCGCTCTTGCTTACGTGTCATAGCTCTCTCACCTGAGTGCACAGTCCCCCCACTACCACACCATGCTGTCTGAGTTTGAGGAGAGGGAAGAGGGGGAAACTGCGAAAGTGCCACGTTTATATGACAATGCCGTATGACTTGATTTCATATTTCTGCCTAACATATGTCACAAACAAAATAAACGTTCATCCTTATTTAATTATTTCTGGCACACATAAGACACACTTTTTATCTGATGCAGACTGTCGGCATACGGAGCGAAGGAAACAATTTCACAGATTTTTCCAATTTGATTGCCACGTAATCGTGACTTATTTACTTTCATACTCGAAAAAAATGGTCAAATGGCTCTGAGCGCTATGCAACTTAACTTCTGAGGTCATCAGTCGCCTAGAACTTAGATCTAATTAAACTAACCTAAGGACATCACACACATCCATGCCCGAGGCAGGATTCGAACCTGCGACCGTAGCGGTCGTTCGGTTCCAGACTGTAGCGCCTAGAACCGCACGGCCACTCCAGCCGGCTCGAAAAAAAGCCTTTCAAACCCAAGTTGATATAAATATTTCATCACGTTTGCAAACTCATTATGGAGATATGGGAACTCATACTTAGGAAGAAAACGTAGTTCTTCTGGGCAGCTTTAAAAAAATGGTTCAAATGGCTCTGAGCACTATGGGACTTAACAGCTGAGGTCATCAGTCCCCTAGAGCTTAGAACTACTTAAACCTAACCAACCTAAGGACAACACACATCCATGCCCGAGGCAGGATTCGAATCTGCGACCACTCCGGCCGGCGGCATTTTTAAGCTAAAAGAATTTGTCACTTGAATGGGAATTACATTACACATCAATCAGTCCCATCTGCAGATACACAGAGCTTCCAATCGAAGCAGCAAACCGTTTCGAAACCAGATGTAAGATTGGCAGTATCTTCAAAACGTTTAGAAAACTGCTGTTGTAAGTCTTTCAAGGCCACTATGAATTCTTCAGACCTCGCGTTTTCCTTCTCGCCATTGAGTTTAGGAAAATGGACGGTGATTTCGTCAGAATTTTTCTCTTCCATAGTGTGTTTCTCTTTTTAAATGCGCTCTCACCAAACCAGAAAAAAGTTGTTTCTTACTTTGCAGTACCTCACTGTGAACAAAATGCAGTCAACTCCACTTAAGATGATAGGTCTGCAATCCTTTCTGGATGTTCTAACTTTCGTTCCTGCCTCCCTTTTCCTTCACAAAATCAATAACAACGGATTTAAAATTGAAAAATCGTTGACACTAATTTGTTTGCAGTATGTAAAGTCTCCACATTTTTACATTTTTCTTTCAATTCCACAGAAAACTGTTGCAACTGCGACTTCAGAAAAATTGCCATTCGTACCACCAACGTCATCACGGGCTCCATACCTGCATATTTAGCACTAAATGCTTCTTGATGTACAGAACACTGAATCAAGTCTATCGATCGTTGTAATTTTTTGCTCTTTCATCGTCAACTAAATCCTTAAATTCTTTCCACTTAATGTAAGGGGCGTTCCATACTCGTCCCCATACGAATCGTAAAACTACGGCTCCCATCGCGAAAATGGGGTTACAGGTACTGCCGCACCCACTTTATCCTGACTTGGCCACTTTAACTTCTGTAGGCCCTCCTCGAGGCTGGCCTGAAAAGACAACTACGGCCGGGAGAGCTTTGTGCTGAATACGTAACTGTCCACACCCATCCAAATGACGCCATATTGCAGAGGATGACACGGAAGGAGATTAACAAGGCGTGGTCCTATGAACCTGATCGAAGAGCTCCCTTTTCCCTTTAGACCACGTTTGTACCAAACTTGCGGATATTGTTGGTTTGAAGAACCAGAAGGAGTATAGCGGGTGGCAAATGAACGTTTCTAAATGTGAATCGGTGGCTAAGCAGTGTTGTTGTTGTGGTCTTCAGTCCTGAGACTGGTTTGATGCAGCTCTCCATGCTGCCCTATCCTGTGCAAGCTTCTTCATCTCCCAGTGCTTACTGCAACCCACATCCTTCTGAATATGCTTAGTGTATTCATCTCTTGGTCTCCCTCTTCGATTTATACCCTCCACGCTACCCTCCAATGCTAAATTTGTGATCCCTTGATGCCTCAGAACATGTCCTACTAACCGGTTCCTTCTTTTAGTCAAGTTGTGCCACATACTCCTCTTCTCCCCAATTCTATTCAATACTTCGTCATTAGTTATGTGATCTACCCATCTAATCTTCAGCATTCTTCTGTAGCACCACATTACGAAAGCTTCTATTCTCTTCTTGTCCAAACTATTTATCGTCCATGTTTCACTTCCATACATGGCTACACTCCATACAAGTACTTTCAGAAACGACTTCCTGACACTTAAATCTAAACTCGATGTTAACAAATTTCTCTTCTTCAGAAACGCTTTCCTTGCCAATGCCAGTCTACATTTTATATCTTCTCTACTTCGACCATCATCAGTTATTTTGCTCCCCAAATAGCAAAACTCCTTTACTACTTTCTAATTTCCTAATCTAATTCCCTCAGCATCACCCGACTTCATTCGACTACATTCCATTATCCTCGCTTTGCTTTTGTTGATGTTCATCTTATATCCTCCTTTCAAGCCACTGTCCATTCGGTTCAACTGCTCTTGCAAGTCCTTTGCTGTCTCTGATAGAATTACAATGTCATCGGCGAACCTCAAAGTTTTTATTTCTTCTCCATGGATTTTAATACCTACTCCGAATTTTTCTTTTGTTTCCTTTACTGCTTGCTCAATATACAGATTCAATAACATCGGGGAGAGGCTACAACCCGGTCTCACTCCCTTCGCAACCACTGCTTCCCTTTCATGTCCCTTGACTCTTATAACTGCCATCTGGTTTCTGTACAAATTGTAAATAGCCTTTCGCTCCCTGTATTTTACCACTGCCACCTTCAGAATTTGAAAGAGAGTATTCCAGTCAACATAGTCAAAAGCTTTCTCTAAGTCTACAAATGCTAGAAAAATGCTAAGATAAGTCGTAAGGTCAGTATTGCCTCACGTGTTCCAATATTTCTACCGAATCCAAACTGATCTTTCCCGAGGTCGGCTTCTACCAGTTTTTCCATTCGTCTGTAAAGAATTCGCGTTAGTATTTTGCAGCTGTGACTTATTAAACTGATTGTTTGGTAATTTTCACACCTGCTGTCTTTGGGATTGGAATTATTATATTCTTCTTGTTCGCCTGTCTCATACATCTTGCCCACCAGAAATTAGAGGTTTGTCAGGGTAGGCACTCCCAAGGCTATCAGTAGTTCTAATGGAATGTTGTCTACTCCCGGGGCTTTGTTTCGACTCAGGTCTTTCAGTGCTCTGTCAAACTCTTCACGCAGTATCGTATCTCTCATTTCATCTTCAGCAGTACATTTTTCAATAATAATGCTGTTAATGTGTCATGCTGGTTTCATTTGTTTAGGACATGCAAGCAGCTTAAAGTACGCCTAAGTGATACAATCGCAGTTTGCCTTAGCAATTCCACAATTTTGGTAGAATATATCAATGGCAGTAGACGTAATTCTAAAGAAATACATATATTTGTGGTACGAGGATTAGAAGTAGACCCTCACTGGCTTCCGAGATTACCGGCAGTTCTTCCCAGGACATTCAGAGAACTAGTGGCCTGGTGACGGGAATGTGAAGGTAAATTTTATTTTACAGAGAGATTTTCATAATAATACTTAATTCTTCACCGCAAAGTCTGATTATTAGTTTTGTTTTGCGGTTTTATATTTTTTAACATATAGTGAAGTAATCTTCACTTTTTTCTTCTTGTCACTAGTTTAATCTGTAAATTAATCAAAAAAATTGAAACAACTTGAATCAAGTAAGTTTTCAAATACACTGTGCAGACTGAAATACGTTTAGGGCAACAAGGTAACGAGTTTAGTAAACACAACTGTAAAAAAAATAAAAATCTTAGGATTTCGTCGATTCTAACAGAGCGTCAGTAACAGAACGAAATAAACAGATTCCAAGCAGCAGTTGTGATTAATAAAAAAATCATGTCTCGCTTAGGTTATGTAACAAGCACGGAGCGTAATTCACGGAAAGTAAAGTGGGTGTTTATTATCACATTGTTGTTGTTTTTACTGTTGTGTTCTTCAGCCCGAAGGCTGATTTGACGCAGCTTACCACGCCAGTCAGCCCTGTCCAAGCTTCTTCATCTCTGCATGAGTACTGCAACCTACGTCCCTTTGAACCTGCTTACTGCATTCGAGCCTCGATCTTCCTCTACAATTTCGAAGCCCCAAACATCCCTCCATTAAAACTTTCGATTCATTTCTACTTCACAATGTGTCCTTAGTCAAACTGTGCCATAAATTACATTTTTTCCTCATTTCTGTTACCTCCTCATTACTTATTCGATCTTCCCATTTAAACCTGAGCATTCTTTTGTAAAAGAACATTCCGGAAGTTTCGATCTCCTCTTGATTGCATTGTTCATCTTCCATGTTTCATTTCTGTACAAGGCTACACTGCTGACAGATACCTTCGGAAAAGACACATCCTCTCTCTACTCCGACCATCATCGGCTGTATATCTGACCAAATAGAAAAACTCCTTAACCTCTTTTAGTACTCCATTCCCCAGTCTAATTCCCTCAGCATCGCCTGATTTAATACTACTGCATTCCATTACACATCCGTTTCTCAACTTTTTTGTCACATATTTCGTTTGTTTTACGTGTCTCCTTAGTTAAGTGAGATTTAAACTATAAACATTTCTTGATGTCATAACTTACTGTAGACACTTAGAAAGCACAGCTGAAATTTCTGATACCAACGTATGATTTAAAAATGGAACTGGACACTTTCATAATATCGCCGATCACGGCGGTGCGCGGCATTGTTCCCCTCGCGCGTATGTTGGACCGGCATTGTGAGGGCGGCCATGTGTCTTCCGAATGTCACGCCCCCTCACTGAGCGGCCATTTTCCATGCTGTATCGATTATTCGCCACTGCGGGGTACGCGGAGCCTACGTCACGCCCCGATTTTCCCCCGCGGCCATTGTAGAGTAATGGCAAATCTGCCTGCCGTGTTTAATGGGAAGATGGAAGGCGACAGATCAAAACAGTATTTGCGGTTAAAATTACGTAGTAACCATTAGGTCATTGTATAGTGTTGCGGACGAAAAAGCCGAAACCGATAAGCAATACTAGACTAGTAAATATCAACTACATTCAGGTTATAAAGCCACTAGAAATAGGACCTAGCGTGAAAGAAACCTTCCCTGTTATGGCTAATCCTCACATTAAAGCATCTCCTGCGTCGTTGCTTTACTACTGCCACACCTTTATAGAAAGCTTGGTTTTTAATTGAATATCAGTCCATCAAAACTATTTTGGTGAGCAGATATTATTAAATCCCATGTTTTCAGAACAACGGTGGCTCCTCCTCTCTGTCGCTAGCCCCTTTCAGACGCCTCGAAAAAGAGAGTTACAGTTTCACACTCCAAAGTCTTTCACAAAAAAGCAGTCCAGTCGCCGTTTTAATAGAATGAATAACTAGCAACGTTTGGAGCGAGAGGATCTACCATCGGGTGCCATTCTATCTCCACAGGTTCGAGTAATGCTCTTGGACAGCGTCATCTTACCCTTTCGGATAAAACACGGATCGTCATATTTCTCAACATTTCAAGTGACATGAATAAAACTAGAGAGGTAAATTTTTCTCATAGGTCCTACACGATGAAGAAGGCAGCCATGAAGTCGCAAATCCGGTATGCCACTGCGGCAAAAAGTACGTTGAAGGGACAACTATCCAAATGCAACGTGCGTATCACGATGCTTTGTTGATATAATAGGTGGTTGAAAGTAACGTATCTGATGATTCGTGTTATAATCAAACGGAGCAAGCTGTTCATTTCATTGCTGGTTAATGGCTCTGAGCACTATGAGATTTAACATCTGAGGTCACCAGTCCCCTAGAACTTAGAACTACTTAAACCTAAGTAACCTAAGGACATCACACACATCCATGCCCGAGGTGGGATTCGAACCTGCGACCGTAGCGGTCGCGCGGTTCCAGACTGTAGCGCCTAGAACTGCTCGGCCACTCCGGCCGGCGCTGGTTAATGTTTGACACATTCTAGTGTTGAACTACAGACGATAGTAATTACGAAATTTTGGTAGCAAACTCAATCATGCTTCATTGTTTCTGCCAGGACAGTAGCCTTTTTCCTGTGGTTTATAAGACACCAAAGATCTTGTAAAAATAACTTGATTCCCCGAGGGACTGCAGGTGTGAGATAATTTGAACGTTCGGATGGACGCAATTGTTGTAAAAGCCTGGTAAGTTGACGTGTATTGTGGCTTGAAAGGCCACAGATGGAACTTATACATTTATTTGTGTATACATACACTATTTGTTAGTCGTAACTATACTGTCCACACATCCCAGTTTACGTGAAGAAAAATGGTGAAGAGTTGTGCAGCGTTTAATTGTTCATGGATTCGGGAAAGGAACTAATATTAGCTTACACTGCTGCGTAGATGTGTTTGGATGTTTTACATCATTAGGGACTTTGAGTCATAGCACTCACGTTTTCAGAAGGGCTACATCACTGACTTTCTATGTATTTAGAATCACATGATTTCTCCGGTGTCAGGTACATTACATAATTAACGTATCGTGCCTCGTACTGTATGCGGGCCGGCCGCTGTGGCCGAGTGGTTCTAGGCGCTTCAGTCAAGATCCGCGCTGCTGCTATGGTCGCAGGTTCGAATGCTGCCTCGGGCATGGATGTGTGTGATGTCCTTAGGTTAGTTAGGATTAAGTAATTCTAAGTCTAGGGGACTGATGACCTCAGATGTTAAGTCCCATAGTGCTTGGAGCCGTTTGAACCATTTTCAGCTATATGCGGGCGAATCCTGATACCTGTGTTGTGTTCTCTGAGCTATTTTGCAGTACCACAAAATAAAAGGTTTTCAACCTCATGTCCTCCAGTATATATATATATATATATATATATATATATATATATATATATATATATATATATATATATATACCAGGAAGACAATTTCGATGTTCTTTACCCTTTTATTTAGACACGTGTCAATGTCGCTGAATTACCGTGTATTCTTCCTGATTATTTACACCACAATTGACTGCTTACGTCGCTGTTATACTAGGTATATATATATATATATACCTAGTATAACAGCGACGTAAGCAGTCAATTGTGGTGTAAATAATCAGGAAGAATACACGGTAATTCAGCGACATTGACACGTGTCTAAATAAAAGGGTAAAGAACATCGAAATTGTCTTCCTGGTAGCGGTATTCCCAAATTACTTTGAGATTCACTCAATTCTGCACTTCAGCACGTCAACATTTTGTGTTTGAGATTCAGATCACATGCCGATCTTTTCGAATGAGGAAAGGATGCCGAAATGTCCCAGAATGCATAGCGTAATACAGAAATGGAAGGCTACGTCAGCTGGAGACATGCTTAGATGCAAAAAACCAGAAGAAAACTGTCTTGCTAGAAAGTCATGTACAAACTGTTGTTGTCGTCATCCGCCAGCTCTTCACACTAATTTATCTTGTGCATGTATGTTAATAACAGCCCAGCTACTGCAGACGCTACCCAACTACCGACACTTGTGTCTAAATGATCAGTAATCAGGTTATACATATTATAACAACAAGATCAAAGTACAATTTAAAAACACTGTTCACAGAGCAGAACCACAGCTATCATAGAAACAACTTCAACTCTCATTTGATTCGTACCGTCACGCGCCCAGCTTGTAGTGACTTAAATCGGATGAACTGGCTCCACGTACAGTCTACAAACAAGCCATTCAGAACGCTCACGAATTTCCGTAGCACAGTGAATTACAATTGGCATCACTTGACGAACCTTCGCACAGTTGTAAGTGACATAGTGCATCGAGCTGAACCCAAGATCATCAGGACACCAACATTAACTCCAAAAGCGCTCTGAGTGTGCTTCTTGTAATCTGTCGAAGTCGTTCTTCGCCTTCGCTCTCGTGTCTGCGCTTGGCTGGAGAAGACAGCACCCACTGCCTCATTTTGTTGTCCACAGGACTCTGTGGTGACCGTCGTCCGTCCAGTACCATTCCGCACCAAATCCGCCAGGCCTCTTGGACTTGGCTCTTCAGTGTTATGACCTGACACAACTGCAGCCATCCGGTCATAACTGAGGGTTCTTGACTGCTCTGTGATTTGGTTGACTGGGACAACTACATATGAAACATTAGTTCACTTTATTACCTGAGCGATAAAAATATATACTCAACTTTATACAATCCATTGTCACAGGAAAGAGCTGAATATTTACAGTTGTCTTTGAAATCATCACTTGATGCCCACAATTACAGACCCTTCTCTTGAAGTACTGAACTTTTACTTCAAGAGAAGAGTCCGTAGATGGGGGCAAGTTCAACATTTACAAAAGTACAGTTCCATCTGAGACTCGAATAACACTGGTGTTGTAACTAGACTATGCTGACTGCTTCATCGGCCGGCTGAGCAAGTTCATGCTCGGGTCTACATCGACCTCCGTGCGATGGCGCTGCGGTTCTGAGAGAGAGGGAGTGATTTCAGGAGCGCCTCCCATTCGTCGTTGCGGATTACAGCGAGACGTCGCTAACGGCGGAGGCCGATGCGCGTTGCCGACTTTGGTGTGGCACCGCGATCTTTGGACGGCACCACAGACAGGAACTGAACCTTCTGTGGCGTCTCCTTGGACCAGCCAAGATGATGACAAACTAGTGTGGCCAGTACACCATCCAACGGCTCGACGCCGGTCCAGCAGTTCTCAATCACTACTCGCAGCGGCCTCTGGTGCTGGCAACAGATGAAGATGACACTTTCTCTCCGTACAGCCGACTACATACCGCTATTCGTCCGCTCTTCTAGCTGCGTGATGGCGGCGTTGATGGCCATCACATGTCTGTTCCTTATCTATATAGACAATTTTGGAGACAATCTGAGCAGCCGTCTTCGGTTGTTTGCAGATGACGCTGTCGTTTATCGACTAGTAAAGTCATCAGAAGATCAAAACAAACTGCAAAATGATTTAGAAAAGATATCTGAATGGTGCGAAAGGTGGCAGTTGACCCTAACTAACGAAAAGTGTGAGGTCATCCACATGAGTGCTAAAAGGAACTCGTTAAACTTCGGTTACACGATAAATCGGCCTAATCTATAAGTCGTAAATTCAACTAAATACCTAGATATTACAATTACAAATATCTTAAATTGGAAGTAAATGTTGTGGGGACGGCTAACCAAAACTGTGTTTTATTGGCAGGACACCTAGAAAATGTAACAGAGCTACTAAGGAGACTGCACCACTACGCTTGTCCGTCCCCTTTTAGAATACTGCTGCGCGGTGTGAGATCCTTACCAGATAGGACTGACGGAGTACATCCGAAAAAGTTCAAATAAAGGCAGCATGTTTTGTATTATCGCGAAATATTGGAGAGAGTGTCATAGAAATGATACAGGACTTGGGCTGGACATCATTAAAAGAAAGGCGTTTTTCGTTGCGACGGAATCTTCTCACGAAATTCCAATCACCAACTTTCTCCTTCGAATGCGAAAATATTTTGTTGCGTGCCTCAGCGATACAGGTGGCCGTACCGTAGGTGCCACCACAACGGAGGGGTATTTGTTGAGAGGCCAGACAAACGTGTGGTTCCTGAAGAGGGGCGCCAGCCTTTTCAGTAGTTGCAGAGGCAACAGTCTGGATGATTGACTGATCTGGCCTTGTAACACTAACCAAAACGGCGTTGCTGTGCCGGTACTGCGAACGGCTGAAAGCAAGGGGAAACTACGGCCGTAATTTTTCCCGAGGGCACGAAGCTTTACTGTATGGTTAAATCATGGGTAAAATATTCCAGAGGTAAAATAGTCCCCCATTCGGATATCCGGGCGGGGACTACTCAAGAGGACGTCGTTATCAGGAGAAAGAAAACTGGCGTTCTACGGATCGGAGCGTGGAATGTCAGATCCCTTAATCGGGCAGGTAGGTTTGAAAATTTAAAAAGGGAAATGGATAGGTTGAAGTTAGATATAGTGGAAATTAGTGAAGTTCGGTGGCAGGAGGAACAAGACTTTTGGTCAGGTGACTACAGGGTTATAAACACAAAATCAAATAGGGGTAATGCAGGAGTAGGTTTAATAGTGAATAGGAAAATAGGAATGCGGGTAAGCTACTACAAACAGCATAGTGAACGCATTATTGTGGCCAAGATAGACACGAAGCCCACGCCTACTACAGTAGTACAAGTTTATATGCCAACTAGCCGTGCAGATGACGAAGAAATTGAAGAAATGTATGATGAAATAAAAGAAATTATTCAGGTAGTGAAGGGAGACGAAAATTTAATAGTCATGGGTGACTGGAATTCGAGAGTAGGAAAAGGGAGAGAAGGAAACATAGTAGGTGAATATGGATTGGGGGGTAAGAAATGAAAGAGGAAGCCGTCTGGTAGAATTTTGCACAGAGCATAACTTAATCATAGCTAACACTTGGTTCAAGAATCATAAAAGAAGATTGTATACATGGAAGAGTCCTGGAGATACTAAAAGGTATCAGATAGATTATATAATGGTAAGACAAAGATTTAGGAACCAGGTTTTAAATTGTAAGACATTTCCAGGGGCAGATGTGGACTCTGACCACAATCTATTGGTTATGAACTGTAGATTAAAACTGAAGAAACTGCAAAAAGGTGGGAATTTAAGGAGACGGGACTTGGATAAACTGACTAAACCAGAGGTTGTACAGTGTTTCAGGGAGAGCATAAGGTAACAATTGACAGGAATGGGGGAAAGAAATACAGTAGAAGAAGAATGGGTAGCTCTGAGGGATGAAGTAGTGAAGGCAGCAGACGATCAAGTAGGTAAAAAGACGAGGGCTAGTAGAAATCCTTGGGTAACACAAGAAATATTAAATTTAATTGATGAAAGGAGAAAATATAAAAAGCAGTAAATGAAGCAGGCAAAAAGGAATACAAACGTCTCAAAAATGAGATCGACAGGTAGTGCAAAATGCCTAAGTAGGCATGGCTAGAGGACAAATGTAAGGATGTAGAGGCTTATCTCACTAGGGGTAAGATAGATACAGCCTACAGGAAAATTAAAGAGACCTTTGGAGAAAACGGGTATGAATATCAAGAGCTCAGATGGAAACCCAGTTCTAAGCAAAGAAGGGAAGACAGAATGGTGGAAGGAGTATATAGAGGGTATGTACAAGGGCGATGTACTTGAGGACAATATTATGGAAATGGAAGAGGATGTAGATGAGATGAAATGGGAGATACGACACTGCGTGAAGAGTTTGACAGAGAACTGAAAGACCAAAGTCGAAACAAGGCCACCGGCGTAGACAACATTTCATTGGAACTACTAACGGCCTTGGGAGAGCCAGCCCTGACAAAACTCTACCATCTGGTGAGCAAGATGTATGAGGCAGGCGAAATACCCTCAGACTTCAAAAAATATATAATAATTCCAATCGCAAAGAAAGCAGGTGTTGACAGATGTGAAAATTACCGAACTATCAGTTTAATAAGTCACAGCTGCAAAATACTAACGCGAATTCTTTACAGACGAATGGAAAAAGTGGTGGAAGCCGACTTCGGGGAAGATCGGTTTGGATTCCATAGAAATGTTGGAACACGTGAAGGAATACTGACCTTACGACTTATCTTAGAAGAAAAATTAAGGGAAGGCAAACCTACGTTTCTAGCATTTGTAGACTTAGAGAAAGCTTTTGACAATGTTAACTGGTATACTCTCTTTCAAATTCTGAAGGTGGCAGGGGTAAAATACAGGGAGCGAAAGGCTATTTACAATTTGTACAGAAAGCAGATGGCAGTTATACGAGTCGAGGGACATGAAAGGGAAGCAGTGGTTGGCAAGGGAGTGAAACAGGGTTGTAGCCTCTCCCCGATGTTATTCAATCTGCATATTGAGAAAGCAGTAAAGGAAACGAAAGAAAAATTCGGAGTAGGTGTTAAAATCCATGGAGAAAAAAATAAAAACTTGGAGGTTCACCGCTGACATTGTAATTCTGTCAGAGACAGGAAACGACTTGGAAGAGCAGTTGATCCGAATGGACAGTGGCTTGAAAGGAGGATATAAGATGAACATCAACAAAAGCAAAACGAGGATAATGGAATGTAGTCGAATGAAGTCGAGTGAAACTGAGGGAATTAGATTAGGAAATTAGAAAGTAGTAAAGGAGTTTTGCTATTTGGGGAGCAAAATAACTGATGATGGTCGAAGTAGAGAAGATATAAAATGTAGACTGGCAATGGCAAGGAAAGCGTTTCTGAAGAAGAGAAATTTGTTAACATCGAGTATAGATTTAAGTGTCAGGAAGTCGTTTCTGAAAGTATTTGTATGGAGTGTAGCCATGTATGGAAGTGAAACATGGACGACAAATAGTTTAGACAAGAAGAGAATAGAAGCTTTCGGAATGTGGTGCTACAGAAGAATGCTGAAGATTAGATGGGTAGATCACATAACTAATGAGGAAGTATTGAATAGAATTGAGCAGAAGAGGAGTTTGTGGCACAACTTGACAAAAGAAGGGACCGGTTGGTAGGAAATGTTCTAAGGCATCAAGGGATCACAAATTTAGCATTGGAGGGCATCGTGGAGGATAAAAGTCGTAGAGGGAGAGCAAGAGAGCAAGAGATGAACACACTAAGCAGATTCAGAAGGATGTAGGTTGCAGTAAGTACTGGAAGGTGAAGAAGCTTGCACAGGACAGAGTAGCATGGAGAGCTGCATCAAAACTGTCTCAGGCCTGAAGACCACAACAACAATAACAACACGCGAGATTTGAAAAATAGAGAATTGTGAAGGTGGTTAGATGAACCCTCTGCCAGGCACTTAAATGTGATTTGCAGAGTACCCATGTAGATGTAAATGTAGCTGTACATGTAGAATCATGCTGTGGCGGCACCAATGGCATATACCAAAGAACATGATCGTTGGCGCATGGAAAAACAGATATGCCGTTGGGAACACTTCTCCTTATCGCTCACGTTTCCCTTCCGTATAAGGTGATACTCCAAACAAATCCTTTCACAAATGACTACATAATATTTCAATTTATATTCTACGTTGACATTTCTCTTACCATTGGTATCTTTATTGCTACTGAAAGTATTCTTTTTATATTCCATTTACTGTCGACGCCATCAGTTTTTTACTCTGCGAAAATTACCTTCAGTTTCTCATTTTCTGATGTAATTATCAGAAAGTCACATCGTATAATTCGACCATATTCCAACATCTTTGAATTGGTTTTACTCGTGTTCATCAAAAATGTTCCAATGTGTGTGAATTCCTAAGGGAGCAAATTGCTGAGGCCATCGGTCCTTAGACTTACTCACTACTTAAACTAACTTATGCCCGAGGGAGGACTCGAACCTCCGGCGGGAGGGGCCGCGCTATCCATGACATGGTGCCTCAAACTGCGCGGCGAATCAGCGCGGCTGATGTTCATCTAGTAACTTCTTTTCAAGACATTTCGCAATCCGTTCAACTGGTCATCCAAGCGCTTTCCGTGCATGATACGATGACAATGTAATGTAAACTTTTTTGTTCAGTATTGTATTTAGTAGAACATTGTGCCGCACAGTTTGCGAATTTCGAGATGCCAGAGTTCGAGGACGAACGCCTCTGCGTTACATTTTGCTTGAAACTCAAGAAAACCTTTACAGAGACACATCAGATGGTGCAGAAAGTCTACAGTGATGAGCGCTTAAGCCGAACTTGGTGTTGCGAATGGTTTACGCGGATTAAAAATACCCGAACGAAAGTTAAAGATGACACTCGTTCAGGACGCCCTTCGACGTCTACCGACGACGTTCATGTCAGAATCGTCAACGAAATTGTGCCTGCCTGGCCGGCCGGTGTGGCCGAGCGGTTCTAGGCGCTTCAGTCTGGAACCGCCCTACCGCTACGGTCGCAGGTTCGAATCCTGCCTCGGGCATGGATGTGTGTGATGTCCTTAAGTTAGTTAGATTTAAGTAGCATGGATGTGTGTGATGTCCTTAGGTTAGTTAGGTTTAAGTAGTTCTAAGTTCTAAGGGACTGATGACCTCCGATGTTAAGTCCCATAGTGCTCAGAGTCATTTGAACCATTTGTGCCTGCCAATCGAAGACTCTGTCCGAGAGATTGCAGAAGAATGTAACATTTCACTTGGATCATGTCTTGAAATCATGACACAACGTCTTGGAATGCATCATGTTGTCGCCAAATTTGTCCCACGGCTCGTAAGTCAAGACCGGAAAGACCTTCGCCTCCCAATCTGTGAAGAGCTTTTGGCTCTCTCAAATGAGAACGACATGTTCCTTAAGATCTACGGTTATGATGTTGAGACGTTCAAAGGACGAAGATTTGCAACGATAGGAAATTCGCAGACGGCGCTTCTCGCGATCCAGCAGAACGAGTACCAAGAATGCTTCCGGAAGTGGAAACGGCGTTCGGAGGAGTGTATTAATTATGGAGGAGAGTATTTCGAAGGTGACGATGCGCAATAAGGAAAACTTTTAACTTAACTTTGTGTTCTGCCTTACGGCAGGTCTTGTCTTGGGGCAAGCCTCGTCAGAGAGGTCCACCGTTTGAGCGTCTAGGGAAGTGATTCCAGTGGTCGTTTCCCGTTGTCTTCCACTGATGATGATGAAATGATTATGAGAACAACACAACACCCAGACCCTGAGCGGAGAAAATATCCGACCCAGTCGGGAATCGAACCCGGGCCCCTTGGCGTGACAGACTTCCGCGCTGACCACTTAGCTATCAGGGCGGACAATGAGGAAAAGGCAAGTGCAGAAAAAAATTGTGGATAAAATTCCGGAATTTTTTGAGCAGACCTCGTATGTTAGTTTAATTATTAAATGACTCTTGTAGTTTCTTTTAATGCTTGCTCTGTGTAGAGACGAAATAACATGGCGGATAGAGTACAACCCTGCGTCATTCACTCCACTAACTATTAATTTAATACCGGCAGGTTTTGGTGGTCAGTCGACCTTCTCCGACACAAGGACCTTTTGGCAGCACTCCTCACCTGTGGGGCGTTAGCCGTAGCCTGGGGTGTCCCCGGGAGAGAAGAATAGCGGGTAATCAAGATATTTGCGCCGGCAGCCATGTCCCGGCCCCGTATAGCACTTGGCGCGCGCACACGTCACGTGTGACCACAACAGTGAGACCGATGCGTTGCGATGCGTCCATTCTCCAAGTGGCTCTCGGAAGCGAGGGTGCCCGGAGGGAAAAAAATACCCTGAAAGGAATCACGGGGCAGAGGGAAGCCGAGAGGGAGGCAGGACACGGGCGAAAAAAAGTGGCAGGGGCGGCACGTGCGGAAAAAAGAGGGAGGTCGCCAGCGCTGCATAAATATTTGAGGAAATGTAAGAGCGCGTCTGGGGGCAGACGTGTGCACGGGCCGATGACCCGGGGGCTACGGACTCCCTGCCTCTGCCCACAGGTCACGCACGTCACTCTAGTATCTACACAGCATATACTCCGCAAACCACTGTGAAGTGCGCTGCAGAGGGTACTCCCACTGGAGGACACCAGAATATACGAAGAACCTACGGGCGAATAAAGAAGTACCGAGTGTGGAACGGTATATAGAAGATATAGAAGAATATAAGCGGAAATGCGAAAATTTAGAAAATAATAAGCTCACAAAGAAACACATAAAGATGCCTCTAGAGATCATGAAGACGTCTGAGCACGATTTCGAAAGGGGTGACGACATAGTAGGCCCATTAAACCAGACGGACAGAGGGAACAAGTATAACCTTACGTTTCAGGATGCACTGACAAAGTTGATGGTAGCTGAACCTTTTGAAAGGCAAGATACCGAGCAGTAGCGAGAGTGCTAGTTAAGAACATTATACTGAGGTATCTGATACCGTCAGTATTGTTAAGCGACATGGAAGTTAATTTCATGAATTAAGACTACGAAAAGAGTATGTGAACATCTACGTCTCGAGAAGAAACAGACAAGTTACTACTCTTAAACAAAAAGGACGGCCGGCCGGAGTGGCCGTGCGGTTCTAGGCGCTACAGTCTGGAGCCGAGCGACCGCTACGGTCGCAGGTTCGAATCCTGCCTCGGGCATGGATGTGTGTGATGTCCTTAGGTTAGTTAGGTTTAATTAGTTTTAAGTTCTAGGCGACTGATGACCTCATAAGTTAAGTCGCATAGTGCTCAGAGCCATTTGAACCAAAAAGGACGTTAGAGAGGTCGCATGAAACATTAACGAAGATTTTGCGACGCTACGCAAATAGAGCTCACACATACTGTATAGAGACAGCTGGGTTCCATGGGCGGATTCCGTGTGTAATACAACTCCGCATAGTGCGACGGGCTATACGCCATATGAATTATTCTTTGGAAGAACACTCCAGGGGAACTACGGAAAATCCGGCTGGAGTGACGCATAATTTTGATGATTATGTGCCGAGATAAAGGAGAGCACGCAAGAAATGCACCAATGCGCAAGAATACGAAATGCACGGTATAAGATAATAAGGAATACTATGGCAGAATCCTAAAGGAGTTCCGTTGTGGGGATAAGGTTCTGTTGTTTGATGAGCGTACGACGAGGCAGATGACGTAAGTTAGTTACACAAAGGCGAGGTCCGTACACGATGGAACGAACAAAGGGGCGTAATGTTGTACTCTGTCGGAAACGAAATAAATATCTCACAGTTCATTCCAAACAGACTGAAGGAACTTTTCCAGTTCCAGATGGCATCGTACTGCTTCGTCGCTGGCGTCCTATTGCTCGTTGGGGTGAGCGCATCAGACAAGAACCGTAGACGCAAATAACGATGTTCGAGTCGTCACCTGGACTGTATTATAACAATACGGATAGAGTGAAAAAACGCTGAAGATGATAACACTGGTAGAAAGTGTGTATAAAACTAGCGTAAATTGTTATCTCTATCAAGTTCTAAAACTGTTATTATGTTATGAACTGTACATCGATGTATCAAGTGTAATTCATGGTAAAGTTGATTGTAAAACAATATACATACCCAATGCAACAAAAAAGAGAGTTGATAGGATAATGGCTCTAAGCACTATGGGACTTAACTTCTGAGGCCATCAGTCCCCTAGAACTTAGAACTACTTAAACCTAACTAACCTAAGGACATCACACACACATCCATGCCCGAGGCAGGATACGAACCTGCGACCGCAGCAGCCGCGTGGTTCCGGACTGAAGCGCGTAGAACCGCTCGGCCACCGCGACCGGCTGGTAGGATAATACTAAATGTCTCATATTGTAAAGCAAAATGTGTCTTTATTTGAGACATTAGATTATGTAACAAAGATAGTAAGTGTGAAATGTAAAAATGAAAATGCATCTTTTACAGGAAAAGATTGATTTACATCTTGACAGTTGTAAGGCAATTAGATCCCTTATCATTTAGCTACAATACAGCAGGTCAGCAACTGGAAGCAGTTAATTCCATAAATTATCTGGGAGTACGCATTAGGAGTGATTTAAAATGGAATGATCATATAAAGTTGATCGTCGGTAAAACAGATGCCAGACTGAGATTCATTGGAAGAATCCTAAGGAAATGCAATCCGGAAACAAAGGAAGTAGGTTACAGTACGCTTGTTCGCCCACTGCTCGAATACTGCTCAGCAGTGTAGGATCCGTACCAGATAGGGTTGATAGAAGAGATAGAGAAGATCCAACGGAGAGCAGCGCGCTTCGTTATAGGATCATTTAGTAATCGCGAAAGCGTTACGGAGATGATAGATAAACTCCAGTGGAAGACTCTGTAGGAGAGACGCTCAGTAGCTCGGTACGGGCTTTTGTTAAAGTTTCGAGAACATACCTTCACCGAGGAGTAAAGCAGTATATTGCTCCCTCCTACGTATATCCCGCGAAAAGACCATGAGGATAAAATCAGAGAGATTAGAGCCCACACAGAGGCATACCGACAATCCTTCTTTCCACGAACAATACGAGACTGGAATAGAAGGGAGAACCGATAGAGGTACTCAAGGTACCCTCCGCCACACACCGTCAGGTGGCTTGCGGAGTATGGATGTAGATGTAGATGTGGTTGTAGATGTGTGTGTTTCGAACATTACTGTAAAGCAAATGTGTATGTTTCCCCGTTAATGGAATAAAAGTTGTGAAGAACCTTGTAAAAAATTTTCACTGCGGGGGGAGATTTGTCGCATACTTATAAATCACAACGAATAGAAGACGACGGTTTTCTAGAAGGTACTCGGAGTACAAAGGCGACGACACAGGAAAGGTGGTGGTTTGAGCTTTAGGCGACGTCACGTGGATTCGCGAGGTATCACGTGAGCTCACGTGGGGAAGCCACGAGGCGGGATAATGCGTTGGTGGAGACCATATATAGTCACACACGAGGCTCCAAAGGTCAGAAAGGAAAGGCTACTGTGGCCCAGTGCTGCTTGACGTAACAAAAGCTCTCGACAGTGTGTGGCGCACTGGACTACTATACGAGCTGTACACGTTAGGGTTCTCTGGCCAAGTTGTTAAACATCTGAACAGTTACCTAGCCTAGCATACCTTCTACACCGAAGTAGACACTGCCAAATCGACCCCACGCAGCGCACGAGCTGGTGTCCCACAGGGATCGGAGTTAAGCCCTATGTTATACAATTTGTACACACCGACTGCCCCGCAGGCACAAAATGCTCAGTATGCTGACAACACAGCCTTCTTCGCCAGTAACAGAGGCATAGTAACACACAGACTGCAAAATCTACTGAACAAGACAGGTGTAAAGAATGGTAGTTAACCCTAAATATAGACAATTGTAAATTAATGCAGATGAATAGGAAAAAGAATCCCGTAATGTTTGAATACTCCATTAGTAGTGTAGCGCTTGACACAGTCACGTCGATTAAATATTTGGGCGTAACATTACAGAGCGATATGATGTGGGACAAGCATGTAATGGCATGTAAGCATGTAAGCATGTAAGGCGGATAGTCGTCTTCGGTTCGTTGGTAGAATTTTGGGAAGATGTGGTTCATCTGTAAAGGAGACCGCTTATAAAACACTAATACGACCTATTCTTGAGTACTGCTCGAGCGTTTGGGATCCCTATCAGGTCGGATTGAGGGAGGACATAGAAGCAATTCAGAGGCGGGCTGCTAGATTTGTTACTGGTAGGTTTGATCATCAAGCGAGTGTTACGGAAATGCTTCAGGAACCCGGGTGGGAGTCTCTGGAGGAAAGGAGGCGTTCTTTTCGTGAATCGCTACTGAGGAAATTTAGAGAACCAGCATTTGAGGCTGACTGCAGTACAGTTTTACTGCCGCCAACTTATATTTCGCGGGAAGACTACAAAGATAAGGTAAGAGAGATAAGGGCTCGTACAGAGGATATAGGCAGTCATTTTTCCCTCGTTCTGTTTGGCAGTGGAACAGGGAGAGAAGATGCTAGTTGTGGTACGAGGTACCCTCCGCCACGCACCGTATGGTGGATTGCGGAGTATGAATGTAGATGTCGATGTAGAGCTTGGACCAGGAAATGGCACATTGCGATAAACAGTGACAAGACCTAGGCGCTGATGCTTACCCAGAAAAGAGGCAAACGCTCCCCAACACCATCGCTGGCGAAGAAACATGTCGCCCACACTGCACAGGCGCGGTATACCATTGAGAGCAACTGCCAAGTACGTAGGAGTAACATTAAACCAACAACTCACCTGGACAGCTCACACAAATGAACTCAGGAAAAAAGCCAGTACTAGGTTAAATGAACTATACCCCCTGCTAAACAACAATAGTAGCCTTGCAGCAACAACAGGAGTAAGGCTCTATCGCACGCTTGTCCGACCAGTATTAGAATAAAACGATAATTAAATCAAGACCGTAAGCTGTTGACAGGCGTTGATATACATCAACGGGGACAGTTGAAAATGTGTGCCCCGACTGGGACTCGAACCCGGGATCTCCTGCTTACATGGCAGACGCTCTATCCATCTCAGCCCCGACGGCACAGAGGATAGTGCGACTACAGAGATTTATCCCTTGCATGCTCCCCGTGAGACCCACATTCTCAACTTAATCTCCACACACTACATTCTTAGTGCCCCTGCCTGTTACACTTATTACTCGCAGCAGACAATCTTATCGAGTCCCGTAAGAGTTCGGGCAATTCGTGTGCATCCAGCACAGAAGAAGAAGGTCAATGGCCGGTTAGTCTTAACTACATGAATATGGTATGTGTTCTTTCGGACACCATCTTCATACAGTATTAGAATATGCCCGTCCAGTCTGGGGACATACAGCCAGAAAGCGGATCGTAAGGCTAAAAATAAAAAATAAATAAATAAATAAATAAAAAGAAATCAGAACAGGCCACTGGACGAGCATTACACATCGTCACTAGATTTCCCACGGCCGACACACATGACACTGCAGGAATGAAAATGCTCCAGGCAAGGTTCCGAGAACTCGAGTCCGTCTTTTATCAGACCTCAAGAAACGCAGGAAACCAACTTATAAATAGTCTAGGGAACTACCCCTACCATCAAATAAATATAGGAGACAAAAATCTATCCTTGACTAAATAAAAAGTCGTTAAAACACAATTTGCATAAAAAGTTATGTCCAACACAAAAAGTTAGCAGCATGTTTTGTATGCGAACATTATAATCATAAACGCGGGAAGGAAATGTCAAATGACAATACCCTTCGCCACATACACTCTCGCGTATCCGAGAAAATTAAAATATGCAGACAGCAGCCCGCAAGACACTTCAGTACGTATCCTCTCGTTTCGAGAGCTGCTCCACCAGTTCTGTTCGCTGATTGTCGTCTGTAAAAATGAAGTAAGGACGAAAACGTGGAAGGAGTACAGCGTCACAATAACTTTAGCCGGTGAGAGTACCGTATTCAAAGATTTGTGGGTCAGCATGCCAATGCAACGTTACGATCCCCATACCATAACACCTGGGTATAGAAACGATAATGTTCGAAAATTATTGAAGGTAGATTCGTATGGTGAGAGCTGGGAAAGACGTAAAGCACCCAGGAATATTCCATGGTATTTCCCAAAGCAAGCATGCACTTGTAAGTTCTAAAAAGAAGGAAGTATAAAACGCCTTGAAGTAACAACAGATCTGGCTTCTAATTGTCTTTAATACCGTATTTACTCAAATCGAAGCCGCACTTTTCTCCGGTTTTTGTAATAAAAAAAAACCGTCTACAGCTTAGAATCGAGTGCAAAGTAAGCGGAAGTTCTGAAAAATGTTGGTAGGTGCCGCCACAACTAACTTCTGGCGTCGAATATATGTAGCGCTATACAGGGATGCTTTGCAAGCACAAGCGCCAAAACCTGTGCGTCAGTAAATAAATTAAAAGAAAAGGTAGAAGAATGTAAAAATTATGCCATGCATTCTTTTGTGTTTGCTGCTACCTCATTTAAATCCTGTCTACCTAATCAACTACGAAACTACAGTGAGACAACAGCAAACATCTTCTGTCATACACAGTCTATTTTTTGGTTCTTGTTGATCATTACCAAAGAAAGCAGTAGTGTAAGTAACAACAAACAGCAGTCTCTTGCCATTGTTTCGCTAATGAGACAATTCCTCTCTCTCTTTTTTTTTTTTTTTAATTATAAGCGGCGGTAGCGCGCACAAAAGCAAACCATGCCGCGAGCGGCGACAGGTCGTAAACACACAGTATCAGAATGCGGCAAACAATGTATGACACAGTACAGTAATGCACTTTCAGCTTAGAGTGACGTAAACACCTATAACAAAGAGAACGGCACTCTCACTTCCCACGCCCGGGTTCGATTCCCTGCGGGGTCAGGGATTTTCTCTGCCTCGTGGTGACTGGGTGTTGTGTGATGTCCTTAGGTTAGTTAGGTTTAAGTAGTTCTAAGTTCTAGGGGACTGATGACCATAGATGTTAAGTCCTATAGTGCTCAGAGCCATTTTTGAGAACGGCACTTATCAGATCAAAGCAAAATAAGCAATCGATTCAAACCAGACGAAGCACGTGAAAAAGCAAGGGTACCCGTAGAAATACAGACGAAGCGCCTGACACACAGCAATGACTACTTGGTAAAGTTTAACTGTAAAGCTTACGACTCGAACCAAACTACTGTGACTGTATCTTCATCCATTCGACCTAAACTGTGTCTCATGTTACAATGGACCAACTTTGTTTCGATTTGGAGGTGCGGTCTAAAACTTTTCTCTCCCCTTGAATTTAGAGTCTCAAATTTCAGGTGCGGCTTAGATTTGGGAAAATTTTTTTCCTTGATTTCGAGTCTCATTTTTCAGGTGCGGCATGGATTCGTGCGGCTTACATTCGAGTAAATATGGTATTCATTCCATTGTAGAACTGCTTACTTCTCACTCTGATAATGACTTCTGTGAAATGTTTTCTAGAATTTTTTTTTTTTTTTTAGAGGAGAGCTTATGCAGGTTTGTCTGCAACTGTTAACTTCTTTGTTTGATAACATTAAAAATAACTGTGGCATAATTCATGAACACCTGGAACGGGTCTCCCCCTTCTTTGGCTGTGCTTTCTTGCTGCATAGATTGTGCGAGGAGGTACGAAAGTATTCGTCGACTCACAGAAAGCCTCACCACCATAATCGTGATATGTTGGATCTTTATTTAGATAATCACAGTGGCTTTCGTCGCTGTGTTTAGGGGGTACTGTATACTTTTTACCGGTTAGTCCTTCAAGTTTTGAACCAGCCTCTCCCCGAATACAAACATACACCCATCTCGCTCTGTAGGCAAGCAAGGAGACATCTTCTGAAACATCGATTACTGCAAAACGTCACCTAACCAGGAAAAGGTAAACAGAATCAGAAAATGTAGCTGAAGTAATCACAGTAAATAACGAGCTCGAGAGACTTGGCTTACCCAGGTCTGGTCGGCTAGGATTAAAACAGATTTTAGAAATGGAAAGAAAATGTCCGTGAAACACGTATTTTTGAGTTACTGGTTGCTGAAGGACATTACATCTAACCTGAAAAAGTAATCTAAATGAATATAAGTTTACAGTTACAATAATTCATTAACAAAAGAATTATAGAGTTTATCTTAGTGCTCCAGAAGAGTCACCTTCATCATTTCCATATTAGCACTCTTTCCACAAAAAGAATGATCACTTGATGAGAAATTCCGCCTTATGCAAGACACCTTTGGAGTTTTGTTTTACCTAGACATGTTTCAGAATGTTTTGTGATATCTTCAGTGGGTTACGTTGTTTTCTTTTTGTAAAACTGTTATTACATATTAACGTTTAGAGAAAACATTTTGTACAAACTATTTATAATTGCTAATGAAGTGTTTGTTGTCAAATATTGTACATGGTTTGTTTACAGTTCACAGGTGAGATATATGTTACTGGGCTGATGCAATGTATGTTACTTATTACAGTGTTCGAAGCTCTGATTTTATAGCTTATTTGGAAACAGAGTGGATGCATGCATTGGTTTACATACATTACACGAAGCTATCGGACGTTTATGTTTGTAGTTGTGAA
Organism: Schistocerca americana; assembly: GCF_021461395.2. Classification (NCBI taxonomy): domain Eukaryota; kingdom Metazoa; phylum Arthropoda; class Insecta; order Orthoptera; family Acrididae; genus Schistocerca; species Schistocerca americana. Next base: position 137,114,034 of record NC_060126.1, on the reverse strand, counting down.
TCTGCTACACAATCTACAACTTGTCATCTGCAAACAAAAAAACGTAGTTTTTATTCTTGTTTATTATGCATTTCCGAACGAAAATGCGTTCGTATTGCGTTATTTTGCATGTTACTTACGGCTTTGATGTTGTAATGTTTGCGTCCTTTGTTTGTGGTGCGTCAACTACTACTACTTTTACTGCTACTCCATGCGTCGCTGAAACTGTAGGAACATTATTCCCTGTACATAATTTTTGTAATGTTTTTTTTTCTGCATTAGATCGCTTATCTGTTGCTTCATTCCTTTCAAATTTTGCTACTCGATCTACCGCTCATTTTCCGTAGATGAAAAATCCTAATAATGCAAGGTGAAAACCACAAGCTCCTGACAAACCTCATAATCCTTTGCTCATTTTGTCACGACTAGAAATAATAAACGTCCCTCACTTCCTCGTTCAAAACCACCACAACTGAAAATGAACACGAGTGTAGATTCTCATCAGCTTCAAAACCGTATTCACGACTGATGAGGTAAGGAAGTCTTCACAAATAAATATTAAGCAAAAAGTACCTACCTTTCACTAACATTCAGTGACACACAGTACACTTAAAGACTCCGAAATAGCGTAAAAAAATGACAGTTCACGCAGTACTTTTGTAGCCGGGCTTGCTGCCGCACATCCGGTCTATCTAGCTTTGCCCAGACTTTATTTGCCTCAAAATCCACTAGAACTTCGGATGGGTCGATTCAATAGAACTAAGAGACAGAGACCGCTCCGCTGTTGTCATCGTACTACGAAAGTCATTCCACAGTCTGTGATGAAGTGTACAGTGGACTCACATTCCCGAAAAGGACAGTTCAAATCCCCACCCAGCCACCCAGATTTAAGTTTCCGTGATTTCTCTGAATCGCTCGAGGTAAATGCCGTGATGGTTCCTTTAAAAAGGACACAGCCGATATCCTTCCCCACCCTTCCGTAATCCAAGCTTATATGTTCTGTCTTCAACGACAGATCTGTCGACAGGAGGTTAAATTCTAAATCTCCCTCCCTCCTCCTGTCGTCAAGTTTCCTTCAAACAAAATATAAGCGACATCATGTTGAATTTTATTCGCATGAGCATCGAGGGAAAAAATGACTGGCTACTATATTCCTTGATACACGCCCTAATAATCGTATCTTATTTTCATGACTCTTATATGCGTTGGTGCGAGCAAGGCTTTCCCAGAATCTTCCTCCGATATCGATTTTCTGAACGTACCACATAAGGTTTCGTGAGAACAACCCCGCCTTCCTTTCAAAGATTCTCATTCAAGTTTCATCACCGTTTTCGCTACTTTTTCATTGGTGCTATGCCGCCCACTTAAGATGTTAGCACGGGGTCCCTGAATTCACTCCATGTCTACTGCCATACCTATCTCGATTACTCCAAACTAGGAAACAATATAATCGGCAGCATTAATGTCTTGTACGCGGTTTCCTTCACAGATTAGTCTCACTTTCCCAGAACCCTTCCAACAAATGTAAGTCTTCTATGGCCTTTCCTTAATACTGAATTTACAACTTCATCGCATTTCCTTAGCGTTTCTCGTAATCATTTAAATGTTATCGGCAATCTTACAATCGCCTTACGATCGGACTCTCTTTGCTGCGTGTATTATCTTGCATTTAGCTACGTTAATAGAACTCTCATTTATTATATTACGTGGACTTTTCTTCCAAATCGTTTTCAGTTCCGTACGATATGCAGCGACAACACTTCCCTGCAGACAACAGTACCGTCAACGCACTGTGCTGCTGACCCTACGTGATAAATTTCTTATGTGTATAGAGAAAGCATACATTCGGTAGTTGAAGACAGAAAACAAAGACAGTGTTGTCCTTCGCAAGACTGGTGCTTCTGTATAATACGACGCGTTACAGAGTACATATTTACGAAGCGTCGAGGAAGGCATAGACTCATTGCGTTGCAGTGGGCGATCAACGCACGTGGAGAAGGCACTTTCGGTGGTCGCGTGTCCGTCAGGGTTCACAAAAAACGCGTGTGCACTGTCCCCTGTGCGCCAATGGCTGAGAGGTCTGTTTCATACCCTGGTGGGCCAGTTTTCGTAAATACGGCACAAAAGTTGGGCTAGGTCAGAGTGCTGGCGGGAACACGCCAACAGCGGCGACAAAGCGACCGTAACGGCCCAGCGTCCACCCCAGACACAAAGGAAAGGGCATGGCCGCCCCACGCTTCTCTCTCTCTCTCTCTCTCTCTCTCTCTCTCTCTCTCCCCCCTATTCCCCCCAACCCCCACCACTTTCCCTAGCAGAATCTCATGCAGCTGACCGCTCACCAGGCGACAATATGGCGACGTTGCGAAACGGCCAGAGCTGCTCACTGCATGGTTCTGCGTTATCAAATATCAAGGAAGCCAACGATCGAATTAACCATGTGGTCGTATTTCCTTTTTATCTTGATAAAATTGTAATATCGCTCAGCTGTTAGACAAAAAAAGAAGCGTTTTAGAAAATATTTCGGCCCTCCGATGTGGCCGAGCGGTTCTAGGCGTTTCAGTTTACAACCGCGATACCGCTAGGGTCGCAGGTTCGAATCCTGCCTCAGGCATGGATGTGTGTGATGTCCTTAGGTTAGTTAGGTTTAAGTAGTTCTAAGTTCTAGGGGACTGATGCCCTCAGAAGTAAAGTCCCATAGTGCTCAGAGCCATTTGAACCATTTTTTTGGAAATCTTTCGTGGTCCGTCTGATGTCAAAACTGAAGACGGCAAACAGAAAGTATAAATTAAAAATTGTGCACTTAAATATGTATTCGCGCAAGATATTAACCGCCGCACAGGTTCGCAAATGAGCGATATCGATATTAGCATCCTGGGTATTGTGCAACAATTGAAACTAATCAAAAAGAACAGGGCACAGACCCTGACAGTATCCCAGACAGATTCTACGCTGGATATAGCACAAATTTACCTCGTCTGTTACCTCGTACTTGTCGAGAGACGCTTGCACACCGAATAGTGCAGTGTGGTTCAAAAAGAGCGCAGGCCATTCCTGTTTAGAAAAGCGTGAGAGATAGGATGAACTGAATTATAGACCAATAGTGTTAACATGTGTCTGTTGCATGATCCTGGACCACATTCTAAGCTCCTGGGGGAAATCTGCTTTCTCACAGAGAATCAGCACGAGTCCAGACAAAAGCACTCGTGTAAAAAACAGTTTACAACGTTTTGAAAACAAGAGATGTAGGTGCGTAGGCAGGTTACGTCTTCCTAATTTCCGTAAGCCATGCGAGACCGCTCGACATCGTCGTCTGCTAATGAACACAAGAACATATATACTTTGCAAGTATATGATCCGCTGGAGAAATACCTAAATAGTAGCATCCAGTATGATGTACTGGACGACGTACATTGCACAGACTTACAGGTCAATGTCGCTAACGCCAATCCGTTGTAGAATTGTGGAACATGTTTTGTGCTCATGTTTTCGGGGAAAACAGAACTTCTCTGCAAAAATCCACATGGATTCTGCAAACAGAGTACCTGGGAAACTCAGCTCACTCTGTTCCTCCATGAGATCTACAGCGCTGTAGCCATCAGCACTCAGGTTGATGCCGTTTCCTGACTTCAGGAAGGTATTTGGCACCGTCCCACGCTGCTGTTTAGTGAAAAAAGGTAAGAGCTTGCGGAATATCGGACCAGATCTGAAACTGGAGCCAAGGGTTCCTTGCAGACAGAACTCAACACGTCGCTCTTATCGGAACAAAATGGGCAGATGCAATTTCGGGGGTGTCAAAGGAACGGTTATAATGCTGTTACTCTTTACGTAATATAAATGAACTACTAGAAATCGTTGGAAGCTCTTTAAGACTGTTCGCAGATGATGAAGTTTCCTATAAGAAGACAGTATCGATTTGCAGAATGGCCTGCAGATGACTGATAAATGGTCCAGGCTCTGGCAGTTGATACTGATCATAAATAAATATAACACATTGCGCATACATAGGAACAGAAATCCGCTACTGTACAATTATGTCATTGATGACAAATAGCTGGAACAGAATCTAAAAAAAATGGTTCAAATGGCTCTGAGCACTATGGGACTCAACTGCTGAGGTCATTAGTCCCCTAGAACTTAGAACTAGTTAAACCTAACTAACCTAAGGACATCACAAACATCCATGCCCGAGGCAGGATTCGAACCTGCGACCATAGCGGTCTAGCGGTTCCAGACTGCAGCGCCTTTAACCGCACGGCCACTTCGGCCGGCGAACAGAATCTATCGTAAAATATCTAGCAGTAACTATACAGAGTGATCTTAACGTGGAACGACCACATATAAAGAAAGTACGAAAAGCAGATGCCAGCCTGAGATTCCAGGAATAATCTTACGGAAATGTAGCTCATCCATGAAGGAAGTGGCTTACAAGGCGCTCGGTCGACCGATTCTTGAGTACTGTCCATCAATCTGGGATTCTTACCAGGTAGGACTGATAGAAGAGACAGGGAAGACCCAACCAAGGGCGGCACGTTTCGTCACAAGATCGTCTGGTCCGCGCGAGAGCGTTATACAGGTGTTCAACAAATTCCAGTAGCAGATTGTGTATCACACAGAGAATTACTGTTGAAATTCCGAGAGAGTACCTTCCTGGAAGAGTCTGATAAGATACTACGTACGCTCACATAAGTCTCGCGAAATGATCACGACAAGAAAATTCGAGAACCGAGTGGAACAGGGGGGGGGGGGGGGGGGGAATATCAGTTAGTTATGGCTGAAGTACACTCGGCCACACACACACACAGGCAGGTGACGTGTGGAGTATTAAAGTAGATGTGGATGAAATAAAAGTAGCAACGGGTGTGTGACAGGAAAGCGTAACTGGAGCTTTAATATGTTCAAAATGGTTCAACTGGCTCTGAGCACTATGGGACTTAACTTCTGAGGTCATCAGTCCCCTAGAACTTAGAACTACTTAAACCTAACTAACCTAAAGACATCACACACATCCATGCCCGAGGCAGGATTCGAACCTGCGACCGCAGCGGCAGCGCGGTTCCAGTTTAATATGTTCGATAAACGCTCTAAGATATAAAAAAAGACTGACGCACCACGAAGGAATTTTCCGAATTGAAATTAAATTGGTAGATGGGATGTAAATGTACAAACAAACAAATGATTACAGTTTCAGAAAAATTTGATGATTTATTCAAGAGAAAGACTTTACAAATTGAGCAAGTCTAAAAAGCGTTGATCCACTTCTGGCACTTGTGCAAGCGTAATGGTAATGTGTTAAGTCCCATGAACATAACAACAACTTGCTCTGTAAAGTCCTTCTCTAGGTGTAGTGTTAAGCTTTTATATGTATTGTGCAGTAGATATCTGAAGCTGCGAGTTTTGAAACTTCCCTCTGTAAAGCTAAATAACATATATGTATATTGAGAGGTGCTTTTTTACAAGTACTGATGAGACGCGGAGCATTTTGCTTCTCCTTTACTGTAACCCAGGGTAGTGTTTCCAACAGCTGTTATGCCTCTCCCTATCACTCTCCGACACTACAATAGTTGAATTATTAAGTTTCTTCTCACAAAAAAAATGTGCTAAGTGAGTTAGATAGAGCAATAACTGGCCCGTAAAGTTCTGACCCTCATTTCATGAACTGATGTATTCTGAGCATGAATAACTATTTGCTTACACTTGAGCTACATTTCTTCTACATGTTTCTCTCTGTAGATAAATGTTTCCAGTTCCTCCCTGCAAGACATGTCTCAACTGCCTCTTTATCTAGGTTCCTCAACGTGTGAAGAAATTTAGCTTTCAGTTGTACTTCAGTAGTATCGACTGTACACTTTCTTCAACATGTTTCAGGTTTTGATAAAATTAAAAACAGTTTAGAGAGACGATTGCTCATTTACTTTTACTTTGTTTAATTTAGTTCAACGTAGTAGGATAAACAAATAAATGTATGTATGCATGTAATTCTCCAGGAACATTAAGTATTGATAATGCAGAAGCATTGCACGTGCTGCATACTGGAGCACGGCACCCATCGAAATTCGTAGCAAAGACTTCCTCTCAGATGTTCTGACACGTAAGCTTTGTAAGTGCACGGCAGACATTTCCAAAAACTCTGTATACATGTGGGCATCGTTCTACATGCCCATACACCGTCCTCTAGATTGCTGAACACGCACACAACAAGTTTCTGAACGTAGATTCCAGAAAGTCCATGTGGGCATCATTCTACATGCCCATACACCGTCCTCTAGATTGCTGAACACGCACACAACAAGTTTCTGAACGTAGATTCCAGAAAGTCAGGAGCAGTGGCAAGGGGGAGGGCTATGGACTCTACAGTCCCCCCTCCCTCCCCCCAATGGAGTATCACATTACACTAGATAAAATGACTTCAGAAATCATCGAATATATTACTTCAACAGATTCAATCATATTTTTTATAATTATGTAGCAATACAGGTTGCAATGTATTTCAAACACATTTTAACAAAAGAATAGGAGCGGCAAATAGCGTACTATCTAAACCAGTAAATATCATTTAACTTAAAATGGGCGTCTTATTATATATTAATATACATTGGACGTATATTAATGTACGAGCACCATTTACAATAATCAAGAAAGCTAAATATGCCGAGTATGCCTACCAACACTTAAATTGCTAACCCCAGACAAAAACTTCGAAATCACCGGACATCTAGGTCAAATCCTATTATTTTCCCGGCACACACGTTCCGTAGACAAGTTTTTCCCCTAAACTCCAAAACAGTTACCAAAAACTACTTTATGCAACACCAAATTTTACCTATTTGTCGGCGGAGGACCCCAACTCTCCTTTTGTTAAGCGATATTCCATTCCCCAAAACCCCCAACCCCCGTCCCCCGCAGCCGGCCGGGGTGGCCGAGCGATTCTAGGTGCTACAGTCTGGAACCGCGCGACCACTACGGTCGCAGCTTCGAATTCTGCCTCGGGCACGGATTTGTGTGATGTCTTTAGGTTACTTAGGTTTACGTAGTTCTAAGTTGTAGGGGACTGATGACCTCAGAAGTTAAGTCCCATAGTGCTCAGAGCCATTTGAACAATTTTTAACCCTCCCCCCGCCATTATCCCCCCCCCCCCCCTCCTTGACCAACTTCTAGAATCACCCCTGTAGAAAGTGAATGCACTGTGTGGTATTCTCATTGTCGTATATTTTCGCTGTTCTTGGATACTACCCAAAACATATTATATGACGGTCTAGTAACACTGCAGGTATTTGAGCGTTCAACAGCGCAGTTATTTGTGATGAATTCTGTAATAAATAATAGAATTCATAATCTGAAAGCACTTCTCTCATGTCCTAAATTGTGGATTTTCAAACATTACCATTAAGTTTAACTCATGGACGGAGGAGATGCCTACAACCACGCATTTAATGTCACTCGCATACACGTTGTACATTGCAGCGAATATCACCAGTTTTGTACCTGCATTAACTTGTGGTGGCAGCTTTCCGAGTGGTGCAGACATTGGTGATAGTGGAAACTCGAAGCCTGGAAACAATTCTGCGTGATGAGTTGTTTACTGCTCTGATGTATTTAGGTACATTATGCAACATTGGTGGCTTGACGATCGGTGTATATGTTGGATATGCTGGAAACTCCAAGTCTGAAAACAATACTGTGTCCTACCTTGATATATCAGGTGCTGCATCATGGGGTCGATCTCTGTGGTGACTTGATTTCTGCTACTCCTCACATGCACAAAGCAATGCTGAGTGAGAAATGAAAGAAAACCATGAAACACACACGCACACACACACACACACACACACACACACACACACACACGCACACACACACACACACACATACATACATACATAACAATAAACACTGAAAGTGAGGAATGGTTTAATACCAACAATCGACTTCGTGAGTCATTTTTTTCTGCCTAGGAGGCTGATCTTGATGATGAGCACCATTTCAGTATGGAGTACAGGGCACAAGTGGCGAGTCCATTGATGGCTTGTAGGCCTGGACGCTGGGGATAATTGGTGGGGATAAATGCGTGCAGCATCATTTAGAAGTGAAAACAGGCTAGGCTCGTATCCCCAGGTCTGCTGTCTTGGATCGTCATCTAGTATTCCAACATTACCAATGACATCATGTATCACCATCTTGTGTGCCATCTTCGATTCTAACTTAAAACCATGCAAACTGTGCCAGTACCTACATGACTGCTATCTTGGATTATTCACCATGCAGGCTGCATTAAGGTTAATCATCTTGTTTGCAGTTTTTGGAAGGCATTTAGCTAACATGTTTGTTGAATGTATAGATGTATATAGTGGAGTGTTCTGCACTCTCCACTGTGCAGGGCACAAATAGTTCGTTTTCCCTTTATATCTCCTCTTCATATGTAACTCTCAAAATTTCGTCCGAAATATTTCAGGACAATGGTCATAAAATCAAACTCCTCAACCTTGATTAACTCTAAGTTCGATGAATTCTGGAATTAGTGAATTACAGTCAAATGTGTTTCATTGTCTTACAGCCACATCAGTCATGTCATCAAATACCCCATTTGTCACCATCTGGAAATCTGCTGCAGATGTTGTATGTATCACATGCAATATAAAAAACTTGCAGTTTATGTGAGGAACCACCTGAAAATACAATGCTAGCCTGGAAGTTAGTTCACTTTCACCTTATAGGAGGGATGATCGAGTTTAACATTTCGTCTATATCAGTATTAAAATTTCCATTACATCAAGGCACATCTACAACGAAAATCACTGTTAGTAAAAGAATGAAACTGTCACCCATCAAAAAGGTGTGTGGTCACTGTGGTATAGATAGTTGAGAATGTATGGATGTGAATCTTCTACTACCATTACTACTACTACTACTACTACTACAACTACTACAGCCAGTTATGATCCTATTGCAATCTATAGCAAGAATCTGCTCCTACTGTCTTGTTGAATTCGCCATGGGATCTACTGTTTGAATCTACAGAAGGAGTGTATGATGATGACAACCCCTAGGACTCTATCACCTGAGCCATGTTCACCACACATCTTTAGGAACTACTGTAGCACATTGCCCCACACAAGGACCTTTATAGATGGCTACAGTATAAGACTAGATCTGCTGTAGTTGTTTGATGAGGACTCGCACTGATGTCTTAACCATCAAAGTCGTCAGTTCTGTACGCATTGGGTTGCTTTTGGACATCAGTTGCATACCTATAGTTTAAGGGAGTTGCCTATGTAAACATGTGATACCACATACCTCAGGACGAAACCGCTGTTGAACAAATATAATACAATTTCCTGCCAAATACCTTTACATTTGACTGTGGTATGAGACTCAATCATGCTACTGCAGATCAATGCCGCTAAAGTGAGTGAACATCAGAGATAATTTAGAAATCCCATGGAAATTTTTTATGTCTATGTCTTAGGATAGTTCTTGTGAATGTAAACACTTTAGGATAAAAGCAGAAACGTTGAGTTGCCAATAGCCTAACTGTCACTACCCCCTTATAACACAAATTTTGAAGTAAGTTTAAATTTGGGCGGCTGGTCATAATTTCACAGAATTTAGCGCACTGACGTAGTGATACACTGTCGACAGAGGTAGCAATGGTAGAATTTAAACAAGCGATTTTCGTAGTACTTATATTTTATTGTTCTTTCTTGTTGTTGAAAGTTGTTGGCTCGCAATCCTTGTCGATACTAGATCCTAAAATAAAACTTCATATATTGGTCTAGGAGATGGTCGGCTTCATTTTCTTAAATGATGTGAACAATGGTTGAGTTTCTGTTGTCAAATAGATATATCTTTAATCACGTCACTTCAAAATACAATTAATATCAGCCTCCATGCTAACTCAATACATGCACAACTCATATTCCATACTCACACTAAACAAGAACAAAGATTTACCTATAATAACATGTAACGAAGAAAATACTAACATACATCAATCTATTCCTGTAAAATCATCTTTGGAGCCTACATTACAAAAACAAAGTACAAGTAATTGTTTATCATTGCCTATGATTTAAGAAGTCCATTATAATCACAGTAGTTACAGAAAGTGTTATATATGTTGACATTTACGCATTTTCGTATAGCTGTCTGGTAGTGGATTTCTGGGTTTTGATTCTTTAACTTGGTAATCGGTCATATATTATTCAAGATCGGTTACTACATTTTATCTCACAATAACCCGTTTTATTACAATAGGCACATACAAAAATTAGAAAACTTGCAAGTTTCTGAAATCATTTTCGATAAGCTAGAGTAAAATACACAAACACACACATGTACACACATACCCTCCATCCCTGAAATCCATAGTCCTTTTCTAGAACCTCTGACCTGGGTACATCTCCCTCCTTACTCCAACAACAACTCACACACCTACTTTCTACATGCTTCCCGAAACCCACCAAGCCAACAATCCTGTATGCCCCATTGTGGCTCGTTATTTTGGCCGCTCGTTATTTTGGCCCTACTGAAAGAATTTCGGCTCTCATTGAGTAATACCTCCCATCAGTTATCTTTAATCTAGCTTCCCACGTCAGAGATACCAACTAGTTGCTTCATCGACTCCACCCCCACCCCTTTACCTCTTGGATACATACACGTCACTGCTAATGCCACTTTCCTATACACCCACATTCCTCATGCGTATGACCTTGCTGCTATCGAATACTACTTCTCGCAATGTCATTCAGATTACAAATCCACCACATCATTCCTTATATACTTTAGTAACTATATCCTACCTCACAAAGGTTAACAAACAAATCTACGGCACAGCCATGGGTGCCTGCAAGGTACCCACCAATGCCAACATATTTATGGGCCATCCAGAGTAAACCTTTCCAGTCTCCCAAAACTCTCAACCCCCACTATGGTTCAGATTCGTTGATGATACCTTCATGGCCTGGACCCAGGGCCAAACACCCTATCCAGATTCCTTCATGACCCCAATTCCTATCCTCCCATGCACTTCACATGGTTCTCCTCTACCCAATTATCACCTTGCTAGATGTTAATCTCCATCTCTCCAGTGGCACTGTCCACACCTCTGTCAACATTAAACCCAATAACCACAGACAGTACCTACATTTCGACAGCTGCCATCCCTTCCACACCAAAAAAATCCTTCCTGTATAGTCTCAATACCTGTGGAAGATGAATCTGTCATGACAAGAACTCCCTCACAAAAGCCTTCGCAGACAGGTAATAACCTCAAACCTAGTCCATAAACTGATTTCTCATGCCATATACTCACATACCCCACACACCTCACAAAAGCCTTCGCAGACAGGTAATAACCTCAAACCTAGTCCATAAACTGATTTCTCATGCCATATACTCACATACCCCGAATCCACCCATCCAAGAATCAGCTACAAAGGAGGAGACCCTCGTCACTGAGTATCAGTAGCAGGGCAAGGGCTGTTCCAGTCCATTTTGTTAGTATGGGCTGCCTACATCAGGGGCAGGTATGCACTCAGGGGCAAACCTATTGTTCTCCTTTTACTGACAGGTACTTGACCTATTGTTCTCCTTTGATTGACAGGTCCTTAACCTGTTTCTCTGTTAAGTGGTTTTCCATGTCACTGCTCTTAGCGAGATTGTTCCCCCAGCCCCTCCAACTCTGCCCCCTCAGGAAACCCCCCACCCCTCGCTGCTACAGGTACACTTTCAGATCTGAGTTATTGGAATAGCCCCCCTCTCATTCTTATCAATTTGATTGACTACTTAATTAAATTTATCAGTTAATTAACCTCTCTGGTGGGAAAGTGCCATGCCCCCTGGCCGGAAGTTCAAATTCCATCAGGACAATGCAACATATCAAGGCTACCTCAACTAACCTAAGAAAATGGCGGGAAAAAAGGGCACTTGGGCAACCTCATCTGACTACCACCTCTTCCTAGGAATTGGCTGGAAACGGACTCACCCTGTGCTGGATAGGCACTGCTAAGAGCAGTGCACCACCTTTGATACCAAATTAAGTAATTAGTTATGTCATCCCACCATTTTCTGGTACACTTTTCGAAATTTACATGCTTTTGAACGCCATTTCTGGCGCATTCCTCTTTGTCACCCACCCCCTTAACCTATTGTACGGCGTTTTAGATAAAAATAATTGAAATTAACTTAGTTATGCACTTAGCCTGCTGTTCTGCTCCATGTCACCCGCTCACACACACCCTCCCCTTAACTATTGTACTGCTAACACCACACTGGTATAAAAAATTTATGCAAATTAATTAAATCGATATTCTTCACATGTATGGGGTATGCTTTTTTTTATCCGCAGCATGCTATTGGTCGGTGAAATCGATGGAATAGAGTTTAAACAAAAGATTGCTAACAAAAAGCACATCCAGCCACCCAACGTCGACGCCGGAGTTGGGATGCACCGATGGTCCCCGTGAAGGTATGAAGCGACCATTCGGGCCCTGCAAGCGTGAGGTGGTGACATCTATTTCATACTTGACACCTGAGAAATTCCTATCAAAATACGTGTTCACCTAGGTACCATTGCTGGCAAGATGACGCATAGCTGCGATACGGGTCCAGTGCCGAGAGATGTCGCAATGCTTCCAAGAATAGCACAGGGTGATTGTCACTGAATTTACCCGTTAAAATGCAGCTGCTGCTGGTGTGGGAGAACCATCTCAAATGACATTACTTTTTGCTGAAGATGAGTGCTATTAAGGAGGTGAAGTTTAAGATGGAAGATGACAAGCTGGCTCGTGTGGCAGAGCGGCTCTAGGCGCTTCAGTCTGGACCTGCGCGACCGCTACAGTCGCAGGTTCGAATCCTGACTCGGGCATGGATGTGTGTGGTATCCTTAGGTTGATTAGGTTTAAGTAGTTCTAAGTTCTAGGGGATTGATGCCCTCAGATGTTAAATCCCATAGTGCTCAGAGCCATTTGAACCATTTTTAGATGATATATATAATGGTTGCGTGGAATTACGCCTATCATGCAGCAAGAATTGGGTTATGGGAGCAGGAGGCACGTGACTGTGTTCACTTCCAAAGATATATAGTGGACATACCTAAAATTATATCTCTTGTACTTGAAGAAAACCACAGACATAGCATGTTTTTAAAAAACTGTACACTGTCACAGCAGGAGCAGGGTTGAGAAAAAGAACACAGAGGTTGTGGCGTAAAAATTGATTTATTTCTGATCCAACTTAAAAGTAATTTTACATTTTCATAAGCAGACACAGCAAAACTTTTTTCATACATGATCTTGAGTCGATGGAGAGAAGGATACCTGTCTAGTCTGGGATGAAGAGGTTGGTGCAGGAGAGTAATTTGTGGCGGGTGAAATCACACCAGCCAGAAAACTGATGACTTAAAAAAATTCTGCTGAATGTACCCTCTGTCGCTGGCGGTTGTGACGTCACACAGAGTGTGCGGAAAGCCTTCACATGACCAGATCAAGCAGCATATCCTTCTTGTTTTGACGCACGTGAGGCCAGTCTGAGTGTATAGTGTAGCAACCAATGATCAACGTGTTTTAACAAATGTGTTTAGTATGAGTGGAACTTTACTTAATCTAGCACGATGTATATTCGTCAATCTGAAAGAATTTACCAGTTATTAATTTTAAAACTGTGGTGCTAGTTCGGAACTGGATCTGATGGTCAAAAAGGTTGTAGCTGAGGTGTAACTGTATAAGTGCTTGTAGTCCATTCACACAAAAGTGGAAAGAGACAACTGAACTGGGTAGTCACCATGCCACAGACTCTTGGAGAGGTTGATGAAACGCATGGACAAAAATTTTGAGGAAATGGGTTTCCGCCGGCTGAAGTGGCCGTGCGGTTCTAGGCGCTGCAGTCTGGAACCGCGAGACCGCTACGGTCGCAGGTTCGAATCCTGCCTGGGGCATGGATGTGTGTAATGTCCTTAGGTTAGTTAGGTTTAACTAGTTCTAAGTTCTAGGGGACTAATGACCTCAGAAGTTGAGTCCCATAGTACTCAGAGCCATTTGAACCATTTTTGAAATGGGTTTCCTTATACAGAAGGAAATGCCCATCTATAAGTTAGTATGATAATATTCGTGATGTAACTATCGCAAGAGGACCACAACAATGTAACTGGCTTGGTCTAAACTCTGAGGATGTGTGACACGTGCCAGTCATACTAAGTGGAAAGTGAAAGCTAGGGCCATTATGCATCGTTGACCTCAAAGAGTGCAATAGCAACATGCGAAGGAGCTCGAAGATGCAGAATGAGAGGACTCTGAGAAATGGGTTTGTCGTAACCATGCATTTCAGCTCGCATACGGAATTCTGTTCGTCTTCCTTTTTTTTAGGCTACAGCCTGTTTCCTTCAGTACCCCTCAGGGACAATATTTCTTTGAGCAGTTGTTGATTTATTTCTCACGATTTCCGCAATCTTCCGTTCATCCATCCTGTCTATGTGTCAGTCGACTGTACATTATTTTCTAATTCTTTCACTTTTCTCTCTGTCTCTGTGTCTTCTCTGAAATCCTTAACACAATTCTCCTGTCCATAGTATCCAAAATCCTTCTAGTTTTTGATGTTTCAGTTCTTGTCGCAAGTGTGTAAACCATAATTGGTCTCACAATTGTTTTGGATATTCTTGCCTTTGCATGTATTCCTATTTGTTTGTTTTTCCAAACAGTATTGTCTAAACAACCTGCATTTGTTTGCTTAAGCTATTTGTTCTCTGTTTCCAGTTGGTTGCGCAGATATAGTCATACATGTCATACATTTGGTTTTCTGAGTGGGTACGAACATATTTAGGTTTATGGCTGCCACATTAAATACATGTAAGAGTTTATGCAGGTTATTTTCACTGTTTACTAGCAGAACTCCATCATCAACATAACAAATGGTTTTTATTTTTTCATCTTCCACTCTATGACTACTACCAGCCAATACCTTCTTTATCACCTCATCCATGCGTATATTAAAAGATGACGGGCTTAAAGAGTCACCTTGTCCAAATAGTGATACAACTGTTGTGCAGTCAGTTAGCTTGGAACAAATGTCTTCATTTTTTTTTTTTTTTAATTGGAAGGAATCCTCCGATTGCACAGCAAGTTTACCACAACTGTTAAGTGAATCGTATCGGCAGACTTTCGTAAATCAATAAAGCAATAATAAGCTGATCTGTTGTATTCAATGGACTTGTCTAAGAATGAATATTGCATCTGTACATGAATGAATGTATCTAAAGCTGTACTGCTACTTCGTGAAGCTTATAATGTTTTTTTTTTTTTTTTTTTCAATTTCCTATTACTTCTGACACGAGTTTAACTCAATAGATTTATCCCTCCGTAATTGAACGTTTCTTTTCTTATCGCTTATTTTGTGCATGAGAACAGTAATACTAGTTCTTGCATTCACTTCGAATTTTATTAGTAGTTATATCATTTATAAGTAGATTGGTTAATTGTTCAGCAAGTGGATGTCCTCTACGCTTCATTGGGAATCCTGTCTTTCCCTGGAGACTTCCCACTTTTTGGCACACTTACAGCTTCTTCCATCTTTGTGAGTATAAACTGTGTAAAGATTGGAAGTTAGTACAGGCGCTCATACACGCACAGTTGAGCGCCCCGCAAACAAAATATCATCATCATCATCATCATTATCATATACCTTTGCCTAGTAAACAGTTACCTCGACCCTTATTTGTATACTGATACCTAATCTCTCTTCGTTTCCTGGAAATTTTTTACCTTTATACGATTCTGTTAAATATTTCATCCATGTTTTCTCATTTATGTCGTACATTGTTGCGATAGTAAAAACGTATGCGAGCGGACCGTTACACGCCACGGTCTCCCGTGCGCAATCTGCAGTATACTAAGAATTGTAAAACACTGATCTATGTAGAACCAGTTCATCACTGGCGTCAGTGGCACACAGGCGACACTGTTGGTCGCTGATTTACAATGAGATGACAGAAACACTAATATCCTTCCGGACCTCATTTTGCCTGGTGTAGTGCAGCAACTCGACACAGCGCGGACTCAACAAGTCGTTGGAAGTCCCCTGCAGAAAATTGAGCCATAATGCCTCTCTAACCGTCCATAATTGCGAAGGTGTTGCCGGTGCAGGAGTTTGTGCACGAGCTGACGTCTCGATTATGTCCCACAATTAGTAAAGCACTTACCCGCGAAAGGCAAAGGTCCCGAGTTCGAGTCTCGGTCGGGCACACAGTTTTAATCTGCCAGGAAGTTTCATATCAGCGCACACTCCGCTGCAAAGTGAAAAACTCATTCTGGAAACATCCCCCAGGCTGTGGCTAAGCCATGTCTCGCTATATCCTATCTTTCAGGAGTGCTAGTTCTGCAAGGTTCGCAGGAGAGCTTCTGTAAAGTTTGGAAGGTAGGAGACGAGATACTGGCAGAAGTAAAGCTGTGAGGACCGGGCGTGAGTCGTGCTTCGGTAGCTCAGTTGGTAGAGCACTTGCCCGCGAAAGGGAAAGGTCCCGAGTTCGAGTCTCGGTCGGGCACACAGTTTTAATCTGCCTGGAAGTTTCATGTCCCATAAATGTTCGGTGGGATTCCTACCGGGCGATCTGGGTGGCTAAATCATTAGTTCGAATTCTCCATAATGTTCTTGAAGCCAGTTACAAACTACTGTGGCCCAGTGACACAGCGCATTGTCGTCCCTGAAAATTACATCGTTGTCTCGAAACATGAAGTCCATGAATGGCTGCAAATGGTCTCCAAGTAGCCGAACGTGACCATTAGTAGCATAGCAAGGTTCGTAACACCCCACTGTCTCTCCAATATGGCGGCCGTGACGTCAGCTGATGACACGAGTAACGTTATCCAAGATGCGGCTTTTGGCGGGAAAGTGCCATGCCACCCTAGTGGGAAGTTCGAATTTTGGCGGGAAATTGAAATATGTGCTCTACTCTACGAGTCACCCACCCCCCTTTCCGACTTCTTGCATGATGGTGTGTCATCCTCTTGGAAAATGGACGGGAATTTCGGATTCTGGAGGGAATTTTGCTCTAATAGCTCACTCCTGCAGCTGAGGGGAGTTAGTATGGTGTTGCCCCCACTAGAGACTGTTCGTGGTGTCATTCAATTCGAATATAATTTGTTTAAATGTATTATCTACATATGGCAGTAGCGGCTTAGTTTGGTGTTACCACCACAAGAGGCTGAATTATCAGTGCTTGTTGAGCTGTCAATTAGCGAGATGTTGGTGCCACACAGGGGGAGTTTTAACAGCTGTATTACATGCACTCATTCAGCTGAGGAGTGCATCCACAGCTCACTGCATGAAGAGTGGAAGCGGGCATTAATGCTTGAACATATGAAGAGGAAGAATACAGTCCTGCAAATAAATGCTCTGCATTAAAGATCCATTACACAATGCATGGAAACACCCGTTTCTGCTGGAAATATCTGTCATTTCTAAAACCTACGTATAACCTCCCACCATAAAAGACACAACTGCCTCCGATCCACCAGTCCAAAGAACTGACCTATTTGCAAGTTCACCGCTGGAGGGTGCCGCAGTAGGTCACGTGATCATACAGTTCAGTCCACAGGAACACAGCATCATGATGACGTCTCGTGTTTTTCTTAGCTGCACGTCTGCTCCAGCCTCCTCATCCACCTGGTGGTCTGGAGGGGAAAACTCGCGGAAAAAGGAATCAGCCTGTTCTCGGCTGGAGGAGAGAGAAACGGTGTACTTTACTTATTTTTGGAATAATTTATTTAGCGACGGATTTCACCTAGTTTACTTATTAAGCTGATACAAAACACTCACCCTGACGTGCTTGGGGTCACAATATACAGTTTACAGACCTGGGAACTGCTCATAAATAATTCCATACACGGATGCACAGACACGCAGACAACTCGTAAATTACTGAAATAATCAATTACACAGCATTAGACGAGCAAACTACTCGTAGATCACCGAAATAAAGCATGCAAACACACCCGAAAATAATTCAGTGCACAAACACCCAGTGCCTGTAAGAAAGGCAACTTATCAGCAACTCAAACCATGATTCTACTGGATGGAAAGCCTAAGTGCACCCCCTAACACATGGAAACTGTTCAGATGAGGGAGAGGAAGGTTAGGTTAGTATAGTTCACTTATTTTGCTTGGGAAACTGACGCAAATATCCATCCTAATTACGTAATTAATCACAAGGATGAGCCCTAATTACATAACTATATAATTAGCGCTGCGCAAGAACGGCTTAAAATAGCAAAAACTAGCTATACCATACAACTGGTCTTATCCTGCTTGGAAAAGGAATTTCGCAATACCACTTGAAACTGACGCAAATATCGATCCTAATTACATAATTAATCACAAAGATCGGTCCTAATTACACAACAATATGCATAGCACTGCACAAGGACTGCATAAAATCCCAATATAACACAAAAACGGATGCTACCATACAACTGGTGATATCCTGCTGGGAAAAAGAATTTCGCAATACCAATCCAAACTTAAGCAAATATCAATTCTAATTACGTAATTAATCACAAAGATCAAACCTAATTACACAACTATATGCTTAGTGCTTCCCGAGGATGTCAATACTCAGCAGAACCTGACGATACTATTCAACTTGTGTTATTCTTCTGGGGAAAAAATCTCGCAATACCACTCGAAACCAGCGACTGAAACACTCAACCTCTACCCTACACCTAAAAGCTAGGGGGTAAAAGGCTGGGGTGTAAGGTACAATCTTTATTCTTTTTGGTGGGAGATGCGTTCAACTGACTAGATCTGGTGTTGTGCAGAGAGGGGTTAGAAAAGCACCTTTCTCTGTTTGACGTCAGAGTTCTCTACACATGCCTACTAAAAATCACCCTGCAGCCCAGCTAATAGAAGCCAATACACACCACCACAGCTGGTGGAAAAAATGCGCTACAGTTATAATTACACTTCGAAATTGTCGTGAAAAATAAAACAGCACTCGTATAGAACGGGTTATAATGCATCACATATACTGGGAAATTCGTCGTCCTAAAAGACTGCAGCTGAACGTGCGTTCTCCTCCATGTACAATAACAAACTACCGAAAATAAACCTTCGGGATGGAGCTACTCCGCCGACACCCACGCGGCCCGTGCTGGCCGCTGCCCGCCTTGATACGATCGTGCTTCGCCAACACAAAAGCAGGTATAGTTAACTAGGACTTGAAAGGGCGGCTTTCCCCAAACGCATCTTGGTCGTCTAAAACATAGCGTCGCAGCTGCCCCTAATGGCTAGAAGGCGCCGCTGTCATAGACGAGACAGGTCCCCAACGCCTTTCGTTCTGGGATGGAAAACACTTCTGTTTAACGTCACGTAGGACTCTCCTGCAGGGACTGGACAAGAGCCATAGTATCGTAGAGAACGCACCCGCCGTTCTGCGAGGGATTATTTAAAGTAAACTCGATTCTTATAATAAAGCAACTATTAACAAACGGGGAAAAAACCATACGCGACGATTATAAATGTCCTCTTTGCACAAAAATAGACGAAGTCCAGTTTCATTTAGTTTTATGAGCAAAATCGGTATAGTTTTTTACGTTCGACTGAGATACTTATCACGCCAGCGAAGATATTTACTTGGAAACTCGAAAAAGAAAATAGAGGAAATCGATATTTCCACTCGCGAATACCGATGTCGGTGATGTAACTGATTCCAAATCACCCCTATAATTTACAAAGTCAAAAAAGGTGATTCTCATATCTAGAGAACCAGCAATCGTGTCTTCCACCTGCTAGATGCTCACACCACAATCGATCTTCTCTCAACTAAATAAAGACGTGAAATGCGAAAAGGCAGTGAACGGAACAATTTACATGGGAGGGAATAATGTCCCAGTGCAAACACACGTACATATATATTGAGTATATAGTATCAGACCAATGGTGTGGTTACACGTCGCCGACGGTGCAACCTCGTAATAAAATTACCCAACTTAGATAGGGACACATGCATATACACAGACATAGAGTAAACAGAGGAAATGCTCTGCAAATGTGGAATGAGTGGGGGTGGAGGCGACTGGATACAATCGGGTGTAGTGTTATACTACGCATCCCGATCAGTGCATTTGGGCTCGATGTTGGAAGTTGTACTACATTTACAAGCAATTTTAGAACACAGGACGAGAGGTTATGTCATGATCGCATGGATAGAGCTGACATAATATCGACAGAATTGCGAAAAATGATGGGAGAATGCGTGTAAACTGAGCGAATACACACCGAAATGCGTGGAAACTGAGAAAGTACTTGCGTATCTGCTGGTTCGCGCCGAACAATTTGTACATGCGAACAAGTATGCGGAAACAAGAGAAATCCGAGAAAACGTCGTCATCGAAACGAAAGGAATCAGGGAGGCAGTCAATTTTTGTCCGTCGAGGCAGCATTATATAGCATGTCTATTGAGTTGCCAGTGATACACGCGAGTTGACTACCGTATTTGACGCTTTTCAGGAAGACAGGGAACCAGTCACATTTGAACCTACTTGCATATGTGTTAAATAATAACAGAGAATGGGCGGGGTGATCGATTGAGATGGAGCTGTAATGAGGTACGTTTCAATGGTAGACTGATGATGCAGTCTAGAGAAGGAGAAGTTGCTGCAGGTCAATTTTTCCACTGTTCTGTCCGGATGCATCAGTCGTGTGACATAGCCTGCATTCTACTTGTATACAGCAACGTGTTCTTTATGTAGTTTAAAGCACTGTCTACTTGCGGTCGTTCACTGTAAACCTCCAGAATGAGATTTTCACTCTGCAGTGGAGTGTGCGCTGATATGAAACTTCCTGGCAGATTAAAACTGTGTGCCCGACCGAGACTCGAACTCGGGACCTTTGCCTTCCGCGGGCAAGTGCTCTACCAACTGAGCTGCCGAAGCACGACTCACGCCCGGTACTCACAGCTTTACTTCTGCCAGCAAAGGTCCCGAGTTCGAGTCTCGGTCGGGCACACAGTTTTAATCTCCCAGGAAGTTTCAACTGTAAACCTGTCGGTCATCAGAGGACTTCCATCTCATGTGTGATGAAACTTCACACATTCCTCTAAACGAACTTTGATTTATGCGTTGTCCTCCATCCCCCTTGTCACATCTTGGATGTAAAATTTAGACTTCAGCGTTAGAACTAAGTTAGCGATAGGTACTTGTGAGGTACTGCAATTCCCGTGTACTCATTTGCCTGACAGATATGCTGTTTACAGAGCTAGTGACGGAATGACTTGTAATTTTCACAAGTCGGACGCTGCTGCTTTGCGTTTATCTGTTTCCTTGTAGGAGATACCCCCCACTACTAACGATCATTTTATATAGGCCTGATGCAGGCATCGTATAATTTCTGAACAGTGATAGGATGTGAACGGTGGACACTATACTTCTCCAGAAAGCTATATTGTGCTCATATCACGCACAGCAAATGTTTTACTGAAGTAGTTTTTTTCGTTTTATGGTTCGATAACGTAGTTTATCGTAGAGAAACCGAGAAGAAGGATGTATGTCATTCGCTTGAAATATATTTCTCACATTGGAATATTAACAGCACTACATTCCATACGACTGATAGGTTGAAAACGCAGGCGATCTAACATTATAGTCCGTTTTAAGTGCAGAACGTTGCAGCCTTAGGAGTGCGTGTGTTTATGTTCTCTCTTACCAATACCTTCTAGGTACCGATCCTAGACTCTAGAACAATACTTAAGAGTTGACAGCTTGTTTGATTTGCGGAAAAATGCGTCCAACTCCATCCGTCTGGAGATCCATCGCACATAAAAATCACTCATTTCTTGTTGTTCTTATTCGTCTATTATTGCACCACCACACTTTGAAATCTGTTACTATACATCGATAAGGATTGCTAAGCTCCTTGACACGGGCGCATCTCGAGAAATCTCGTGCACTTGTATAGGTGAGGACTCGGAAAGCTTTATTCATTCACGAGACGTGGAGTGTAACGGTTGCAGATTAATTCGGTATCGATGCTGCAAGGCGGGTTGGTCAGTGACCTTGTGATGAGGGTCTTTCACTCTCAAATTGTACCCTAAGACAGCGAGAATGCTCTGTGACTCTCATACCCAGAGAGATGGATCGAAAATTAAGCACTGTACTCGAGGTGTTAGAAATAAGTAGAGTGCTGTCTGGTGTACTTTGATGATTTATGTATTCGAGAATTAACACAGAATGAACGTACTGCACAGTCATCTATCTGCATTCACAATTATGCTCGCAAAGTATATAAGGGGCGGTTTAGCTATCATACTGAAATTGGGGGAAACATGCTGTCATATCATTAGCTGGTGTTGAAATTACTGCAAATTTGCTAAAAGTGTTCGCACTATCAACTGTGATGCTTATTATAACAGTACATCGGTGGTGTCTTTCTTCTTTGAGCGGGGGAATGAGTTTTGTGGATGGGTGACACCTTCTGGAGGTTGCTAGCACCGAAACCGTAATTGCGTACATGACTGCAATATGACGAATCAGTCGAAGGGAATACAGAGCCGTCATCTACTCCGTCACTGTGATAGATGAATTTAAATGTAGAGGTCATCAATCACTTTCGGACATCAGTTTGGAAACTCTCCACAACGCAGCCAAACTCTTCTAGTTTCCTTATGGTGCAACTGTCTTTTATTTAAAATCGTCCTGTCTGTGGCGTGTTATGGTAGCCATTGCAACAACATGATTTACACCGTGCGATGTCTAGTTTTCTGCGAAAGGCCGTGGATCAGAACGTCTTAATGTCAGTTTAGAAGCTCACACAGGTCTAGAAGTCGTGGCAAAAAAAGAAAATGTTTAGCAGTGTACAAAAGCGTGTTAGAAAACAATGTTTCAAACAATGACACAGGGTCACAGGGAGCGTCTCTTGTGACTTACAACATAGTCTGTGGGATATGGTCATCATCCTACACTACGGATGATGAAATCTTAAACTGTCCTCTGCAATGGATCAAAAGCTGTTTATTTAATAAGATCGTTCCGCATAGACAGCAGCAGAAGTTTGACAGGCAAATTCGATGACGGACAGGGTGCCCCTTAGGAATGCTATTCTGGGGAGCATTGTGAAATCTCTTTCTCCATGCTGTACCGTACCACAGCTTTGCATCATTGCGCCAGCATCGGTGCCTAGGTATACTGGATGAAGTTAGTGGAGCTTTTATAGTTCGTAATTTCTCTCTGTTGGGGCGTAGAGAATAACGATGATAGCATGCTGAGTTTATTGATTTGAATGGACGCGGATCTGCTTCGGACTGTAGTATCTGTGTCTAGTCTGGAGACATACCACATACCACATTTCCACCGAATGGTCAAAACATGGTCCTGTTACACTAACTCAGGTCGTTCTGTTTCTACATGACTTGCAGAAGGTGATGGATATGTCTGTCTCCGACTTCTGCTCAGTTCCGGCCTAAATTGGAACGATCACATGCGGAAAGCTGTAGAAATGGAAGCACTTTCAAGACGCGTAGGGGGTGACTAAAACCACATTGGAATTTTATTGTAACAGCTAGGTCCAGGAAAGGTTACTCGTTTCGAGATATGGGAGTGCCAGAAATATGATTGAGTAGTGGTTATAATCATTAAAGGGATTGTGTTTGCATCTATAGAACCAAGACCGCTTGTAACAAGTACATACAGTAGTTGTCGGTGAAGTGTTGGCAGAAGAGCCAACTCTGTGTTGCTAGAGGAGGCCGAAATGCACGCGTTTAATTACACGCAGACTGGCGCAAGGTCTGGAACAGTTAAGGGAATTAATAGTAGCAAATAAAGTACGTAGTTGATATAATACTTAACAATACTTAACTTTAATCCACAATTGGAGAACATCGCTCTGGACGGTACATGTTTTATAATTTCAATATCAAATGCTATGGCGCCTTGCTAGGTCGTAGCAATTGACGTAGCTGAAGACTATGCTAACTATCGTCTCGGCAAATGAGAGCGTAGTTGTCAGTGAACCATTGCTATGAACGTCGGCTGTACAACTGGGGCGAGTGCTAGTCAGTCTCTCTAGACCTGCCGTGTGGTGGCGCTCGGTCTGCAATCACTGACAGTGGCGACACGCGGGTCCGACGTATACTAACGGACCGCGGCCGATTTAAAGGCTACCAAGTGTGGTGTCTGGCGGTGACACCACAGTGGGCATCAGGGTTTTTTAAAATCTGGCGGCTTGTAAGACGGTCACCGTTTCGGTATTTGTCTGGAAAACCCACGTGATTCGTAGGTAACGCCATATGTGGATTTATAAATCAAGTATAGTTTTTAACACGGATACTTGTATGCACCTGTAGAACCAAGACCGCTTGTGACAGTAACGTAGAGCAGTTGTTGTGATCGGGTTTTTTAACATATGAGATGATTACAGCTCTCTTTCTAAGACACAGAGGTATCACTCACAAGAAAAACTTATGAGACATGTCCACCCATCTGATTTTCTCTCAGTATTATTCTGTATCGTAGGTAATCAGTTATTGCCGAAGTATTGTACTTAGTAGTAGGGGTGCATGATAGGTTCACCTTCAGCATCAAGCTTATAAAGTATGTGTTTGTGTTCTGACACATGCAAAGCAAATGACTATGTCCATTCATGAGGAAGGTGTGGATTTGACATCTAGTACTGTGGTAGCAAAGAGAAGAGTACGTCAAGTCATGAGAATGGTACTGATGTTTTTATTTCCTGAGCCATAGCCATCAACAGGTGTATTTCCCATACTTCGCTCATTGTCGAATGTCAGTCAACTGACACCACAATCGTAACATTTAGTTGTAAGTACAGGGATGAAATATATATATATTTGACCGATTTCTTAAGATGATTGATTCTACCTGTGCGTGCTCAGTCTGCAGTGCCAGTGAGCTGTGCGAGGGTGATTCACATTTCCTTTTAACGGTAGGAGCTGTGAGAATGGAGAGCCCTGTAGGAGTGTAGGAATGTAGATGAAATAAGGTGTTGTCCTCTAGACTACCGAATAGCGAAGTAATGCTTAGTAAGACCTGAGTTTCTCCTGGCGTATACAACTTTCAAATAACTTCCGGGAATTCAGCCAGGTAACACTTTCAGCGACCGCCGATATTTCGGCGGGAGAACACCCCGCCATTTTCAAGGCAAACTGCAACGGACAGGCGGCGTACATGCAAATTTAATACCTCAGTTCTCGGACCCAAGCAGGAAAGATAACACACACACACTGAACACTAGTGCCACCAAAGATGGCCAAAGTCAGAGCTATCGATAGTGAGACTATGAATTCGCAGGTGAGGTAGCATTGAGTCTGTCCCTCTGTTTCTTGACAAGGGAGAGAGCCGGATTCCAAACAGAGTTTAAACAGAAACCTCCATCCCTGTTAACAAGGTTGCTCGCTAATTTAATCTCAACTGCATCCCGAATCACACTGTCCCAATAGCTGGACGTGCATGCCAATATCTCGGTGTTATTATATAACATGGGGTGACCAGTATCCAAGCAATGTTCGGCAATAGCAGATCTATTTGGCTGCTGTAATCGTGTGTGCCGTTTATGCTCAGTACATCTGTCCTCCACGGTCCTGATAGTTTGACCAATATATGCCATGCACCCACTCCGAAGAATTTGCCGGTAGTTGATTTTATTAGTTCAATTGAACAGGCAGTTTGCAAACTACCTCCTGACGCTGCAGAGGAAGTTAGGAGGGAGGCATGCCGTGTTTTGACTAGGGCTCGTCCACCCAAGAGTAATATAACAGCAGCAGAGAGGGCTGCTTTACGCTCTCTCAAAGTTGATCCCAGTATTGTTATTTTACCTGCTGAAAAGGGCAATGCCACCGTTGTTTTAAATAAACATGATTATGTACAAAAGATGCAACGTTTACTATCTGATTCAACGTATCGCAGAATCGATGCTGACCCCACGAAAAGTGTTGAGAGAAAGACCAGCAGCCTCCTGAAGAAAAGTAGTTTGTCGCAGGACACAATCAAGAGGCTTAACACCTATAGTGCGGTTCCCCCTAGGTTATATGGCCTTCCAAAGGTTCATAAGGAAGGGGTTCCCTTCCGTCCTATAGTGAGTAACATCGGCGCCCCGACATATTGTGTATCCAAGCATCTTGCTTCTCTGTTGAGTCCACAAGTAGGACGGTGTGAACATCATATCAGGAACTCAGCTGATTTTTTACGTCGTTTGGAGGGACTGAGGCTGAATGACTCTGATATTTTAGTGAGTTTCGATGTGGTCTCTCTCTTCACTCGTGTTCCTCTGTCTGATTCGTTGCGGTTAATTGAAGCCAGGTTTGGTGCTGATTTAACTAATCTCTTTAGGCATGTGTTGACATCCACTTACTTTTTATTTAATGACCAGTATTACGAGCTAACAGATGGAGTTGCGATGGGTAGTCCGTTGTCTCCTGTGATCGCAAATTTGTTTATGGAAGACTTCGAGGAACGTGCATCGGAGTCGGCGCCTTTAAAACCCGTCTGTTTCTATAGATACGTTGACGATACCTTCGTTGTTTGGCCTCACGATAGGGAGAATTTGAATGTCTTTCTAGAACATCTGAACTCGATCCACCCGAACATTCGTTTTACGATGGAGGTGGAAAAGGATGGTTGCCTTCCCTTTCTCGACGTGTTGGTTAGGAGGAAGGATGATGGATCATTGGGACATGCAGTCTACAGGAAACGTACTCACACCGACTTGTACTTACAAGCTAATAGTTGTCACCATTCGGCTCAGCGTGAAGGGGTACTTCGTACCTTGGTACACAGGGCACATATCGTTTCTGACGCTGAGACTTTGCAGCTGAGCTGTCCCATCTTGAAGTTACATTTCGTCAAAATGGTTACAGTGATAGACAGATTGAACGTGCGTTGCGCTATCGACCAACTGTACATCAGGTGATTGATGATAATTCTGAGTCAACACCTAAGTCTACTGCCTTCTTGCCTTACGTAGGAAACACGTCCAATAAGATCGGTCGTATTTTACGGAAATACGATGTGAAATGTGTTTTCCGACCTCCATCTAAAATTAGAGCACTTTTGAGTTCCGTTAAGGATGATCTTGGACTGCATAAGGCGGGTGTATATCGTGTCCCTTGTAGCTGCGGCATGGCATATATTGGTCAAACTATCAGGACCGTGGAGGACAGATGTACTGAGAATAAACGGCACACACGATTACAGCAGCCAAATAGATCTGCTATTGCCGAACATTGCTTGGATACTGGTCACCCCATGTTATATAATAACACCGAGATATTGGCATGCACGTCCAGCTATTGGGACAGTGTGATTCGGGATGCAGTTGAGATTAAATTAGCGAGCAACCTTGTTAACAGGGATGGAGGTTTCTGTTTAAACTCTGTTTGGAATCCGGCTCTCTCCCTTGTCAAGAAACAGAGGGACAGACTCAATGCTACCTCACCTGCGAATTCATAGTCTCACTATCGATAGCTCTGACTTTGGCCATCTTTGGTGGCACTAGTGTTCAGTGTGTGTGTGTTATTTTTCCTGCTTGGGTCCGAGAACCGAGGTATTAAATTTGCATGTACGCCGCCTGTCCGTTGCAGTTTGCCTTGAAAATGGCGGGGTGTTCTCCCGCCGAAATATCGGCGGTCGCTGAAAGTGTTACCTGGCTGAATTCTCGGAAGTTATTTGATAATGCTTAGTATGTTAGTATGTGCTGGGTAGCTTTTGTGATCACATGGAGATTTGCGAATGAATATGGAGGTGCATTTGTGCTGGACCATTATTCCCTCCCATGTAAATTGTTCGGTTGACTGCTTCTGCATATTTCGCGCCTTTATTTAGTTGAGAGAAGATCGATTGTGGGGTGTGCATCTAGTATGTGGAAGACACGTTTGCCAGTTCTCTAGAAACACTTTAGTTGACCTTGTAAATTATAGGGATGATTTCAAATCAGTATACGCGGGTGGAAATATGATTTTTCGTCTGTTTGTTTCTAATTACTCAGTGGTCTAGAGCACGCTCCACGTAGCTTAAGTTTCGAGTTTGTATATAAATAATTCCCAGTATCTGTGTTCGGAATTGTGTTGCATGAGCAATTGGTAGGATATTGCTGTGTGCAAACCATGCAAAATTATATATGTTCTTGTAATGCCAGAGTATGGAGATGGTGTAGAAACACGAGCAAGCAGGCAGGCCTGGACCAGAAACAGTAACGCATTTGAACCGAGGATGGGGGGAGGGGTGGCACGAGCCAGTCTTTGCTCAACAGTTCTGAGAGTGACTTCGATGCACTGATGACTTTCTGATGTAAGAGGGATGATTTTGTATGGCTGATGGTGTGAATTGATTGTTTACTACATTGATATGGTACACGGTGATATATTGCTGGGTTGGAGATTAGTTTCACACTCTAATATTCAAGCTCCTGTCCTCAGTGGGAGAGCAGTGTAATTGAGTAAGAGTTTCCGTATTTGACATGTATGGCGCTTTGCAAGATTTAGTTGTCGGTGCAATACGGCGATCAGTGTAAAATAGTT
Source organism: Schistocerca americana (assembly GCF_021461395.2). Classification (NCBI taxonomy): domain Eukaryota; kingdom Metazoa; phylum Arthropoda; class Insecta; order Orthoptera; family Acrididae; genus Schistocerca; species Schistocerca americana. The sequence continues at coordinate 137,085,548 of NC_060126.1, read as the reverse complement.
TATTGCCACTGAATGTCACATCTGTAGAAAGAAAGAAAAGGCGAACTGTGCTTCCCTAGGACTCAGGAACATCGTAACATATAGTCGGGGTGAGTGTAGGCATACGATAATTTTTTCGGGTGCTGTACAGGTATAAAGATAACTGCACTGTTCATGTGAAATGTGTATATATAACATTGTAAAGTTACTGTAGTTTATGTTGTGGCATGACTAGAGAGGATGACTGTGTGTTCTACCGCATTTGCCAGTCCTTCATACAGCACATCGATAACTGCAAGGGTATGAGAGAGATTTTTTATGTGGAAAATTATGTGCCCTATAGGTACTGAGATTCGTTCCAGAAGCACAGACGTCAAGAGTAAACATTACTTGTACATCGATCGGTGTCAGACTGTAGCAGCAATCGTAATATTTCATTGTAGCTACACTGGTAAATATGCTCCTGGCCTCGAATATTCTCGTGAGTCTCGTATGTATTTAATGATCTGCAGACAACTTCGCAGGTTTAACTGTCAATGCAATTTAGCGATCTGTGCATTGTAATTATACTGCATCTGTAGAAAGAAAGAAAAGGTGGATGGTACTTCGATACCAAAGGCATCAGTAATTTGCTGGGTAAATTTGATAAGAGACAATCATGATGTTCGATTCATTCACATCCTTTGTGCTGGGATATAGGAGCCTCTACATTGCGGTGGGAACGTTTGTGTGTGGTGAAAGCAGGAAGGGTAACACGTGATGGACTGGGGTATCACGTTAGGACCGCCGGGAAGAGTGCATTCGATGTTATTCTGAGCTATTTTCGTAAACAGGTTCTGTTAGGGCAAGAATTTCCATGCATACAAGCTGAGACATCACGAAAACAACTACAACAGTACACGGTAAGTATTTCTTGGACACTATGCAATTTAATAGATTTTGACTTGGTTATTATTTAAGATAGCCATATGGTTTCAGTATAACATTGAGAATGCTGCTAGATGTGCTTGCGATGGTAAGTAGCTATGCACGGCGATGCGTCAGCCACACGTCACGCATGGTCCTTTAGAATCACTAGGGAGACAGCAGCTTGTGCTATTCTGGAACAGATTTCTGCAGTGCCTTCAGAGGACTGCAGGTAGAGGGAGGGTAGCGGCAAACCCAAGCAAGCGCAGTCAAGCGCCTTTATTTAGTTGAGAGATGATCGATTGTGGGGTGTGCATCTAGGATGTGGAAGACATGTTAGCCATAAAGCGCTAGCCTGAGAGAGGGTGGCCCATGGATGCCAGAGCAATGCTGTGGTGCCTGGGGGGGGGGGGGGGGGGGGGGAGTCACGGCCGGGGCAGTGGCTGTGATGGCGTGCGTGTCCCTGGAGCGTCTGTGCCCCCGCCCGGTCGCGTCAGCACCGGTGCCTAGATGAACATGTATTTCGATAGGAATTTCTCAGATATCAACTATGAAAGGGATGTCGCCACCTCATTTGTGCAGGTATCTGTGCGTGGTTTGATAGCTGACGGCCATGTCACTTCATGTGGGCTGCCGCTAACCTCCTGTGTGGTCCATTGGACAGGGTGTGGAGGGCTGTGCTTGAGCACGTTGATTGCGTATCTGTTGTGTCATTTTGCAAGCAGGTCTGTAGGCTGAGCTATGCGTTATTTGGACAGTTTACGATTTCGTGCATGCACATCAGTTTATGACAGTATTTAGGAGCAGTTTGCAGGTCTGTACTGAAATTATTTCGGTAAATTAGGAGTGGTTTGCGTGCCTACAGAGCATTATTTAGGAATAGTTTACTGGTCTGTGGGCTGTGTGGCGTGTCCCCAGCATGTGTTTTGTATGAGTGTGATAAGTATAGTCCATTGCTAAATAAATTGTTACAAAATAGCTGGCCGGAGTGGCCGTGCGGTTCTAGGCGCTACAGTCTGGAGCCGAGCGACCGCTACGGTCGCAGGTTTGAATCCTGCCTCGGGCATGGATGTGTGTGATGTCCTTAGGTTAGTTAGGTTTAATTAGTTCTAAGTTCTAGGCGACTGATGACCTCAGCAGTTAAGTCGCATAGTGCTCAGAGCCATTTGAACCATTTTTTGTTACAAAATAAATAAGGTACACTCCTTCGTTATTCTGACCAGCAGCCCAGCACAGGCTGAGTTATTTTTGCACCATTTTCCCCCTCCAGACCACCATCTGGCATTACATCACAGCAGGGACAACAGTACCCTCTGGTATCAGTATGTGCACAAGGTCAGTTGAAGTCTAGATCTCATGGTGGAGACATTGCCTGCAAAATAAAAACCGGTAGCATTCTCGCTTTCCGCACCCGGGTTCCTGGGTTTGATTCCTGTCGGGGTCAGGAATGTGATGACTGGGTGTTGTGTGATGTTCTTAGGTTAGTTAGTTTTAAGTAGTTCTAAGTTCTACGGGACTGATGTCCATAGATGTTAAGTCCCATAGTGCTCAGAGCCATTTGAACCATTTTGAAAATAAAAACTTTTGTCCATCACAGGCAGAGACGTTTTCCCGTCATTTCACCCCACCATCTTGGATTACATCACAGACTGAACGATAGCATTCGCTGGTGGTGCAACTGTGTACTAGGTCTAGACCACATGGTGAACACACTGTCTGCCGCCATCTTGGATAACGGTACTTGTGTCATCAGCTGACGTCATGGCTGCCATCTTGGATGACAGCGCCCTCTGCTGGTGGATGTGTGTAGTAGGTCAGTTGGAGCGCGGACCTCTTGATGGACACACTGGATGGTGGTGCTGTGTCTAATTGTTTAAATGAAGACTGGTGCATGATTTCGACAGTTGATAATTAGCAAGCATGTTTGCAGACTCTTTTAGATGGATTATTATTTTGACAATTTACGAGTTGTTTGGCTCTCTGGACGTAAATATATAGCATTATTTACGAGTGGTGTGCATGTCTGTAGGCTGTGCAATGCATTATTTTGACAGTTTATAATTAGCAAGCGTGTGTGTAGAGCATTATACACGAGTTATTTAGGAGTAGTTTGCAGGTCTGTATGCTGTGTGGCATGTCAGAGCGTGTCTCCTGTATCACTGTGATAAATATACTCCATTCCTAAATAAATTGTTCCAAAATAAATACACTCCTTCCTCTCTCCAGCAGCCCAGTGCAAGCTGAGTCCTTTTCCCATGAATCCCTAGGAGGACATGGCGGTCGGATGACTTAGGTTAGTGGAGGTAACCTTTCTTTCACGCCATTTTGTCAGCTTAGTAATGATATGCAAATTGACCAAAATTCAAACTAGGCGCCAGTTCCTTGGAGGAGATGGAGGTCGGGTGACTTAGGTTAGTGGAGGTAGCCCACGTGACCTATCTTCCTGCAATTTTCTTAGGTCAGTAGAGGTAACCTTGGTGTGATGGATTATCCTGTTGGAATTTGAACTTCCCGCCTTTTTTCTGGGGGTAGGGGGGGGGGGGGAGCGTGGCCATATTGCGTGTCTGTTATCACTGACAACTCTAAGTAAATGTCACTGCCCTCGGTCGTTAAGTGAAGGCCGGCAGCCACTGCGTTGTCCTTTTTGAGATGTCCTTTTTGAGAAGTAATGCCTGGAATTTGGTATTCTCAGCACACTCTTAGACACTGGACTCGCATTCGGGAGGACAATGGTTCAATCCCGCGTCCGGCCATCCTGATTTAGGTTTTCTGTGATTTCCCTAAATCATTCCACGCAAATGCCGGGATGGTTCCTCTGAAAGGGCACGGTCGACTTCCTTCCCCATCCTTCCCTAATTCGATGAGACCGATGACCACGCTGTCTGGTCTCCTTCCCCAAACAACCAACCAACCAACACTCTTAAAGTTGTGAATATCAGAATACGGAATTCCCTAACGCTTTCCCAAATGGAATGTGACGTGTGTCTAGCTCCAGCTACTATTCCGCGTTCATAGTGTATTAATTCCCGTCGAGTGGCCATAATCATCTCGGCAACCTTTTGACATGAATCGTCCGAGTACAGATGACAGCTCCACCAATGAACTGCCCCTTTGAGTTTGCGATACTGCCGCCACCTTTATACGTGCGTATCGCTATCCCCTGACTTCAGTTGTCTTAGTTTACAAGCAGACACGTGACGCTACCCACCGCAAGTAGTCGATTTTGAGCAGAAAGTCTCTCGCTGTAGTTGCGCAGCAGACGTCCAGTATGAGTTGTGCGGGTCGCAGTGTGAGAGTGGGGAGGCAGCTGCTCGCTGGTCATCGGCTGTCCTGCGCTCACCTGCGGCCGCTCAGCATTGAGCCGGCATTGACTGACAGCTGAATGGAGCCGGCCACGTGGAGAGGGCGGCCGTGTCGCGGACCTGGCTGGGCAAAAACCGCCACGAGCCGCGGCCGCAGCTGGCGCGGCACCGCCCGCCCGCCGTGTTTGCTTGATTGCCCGCCACTTCTGCCTTGTCAGCGCAGGCTTATGTAAATAGCCGGCTGGCAGCGCGGCCCCGAAACACACGCCACAGAGCACGCGCCGCCGTCTGCATAAAGAAATTGGCGCGGCAAATTTTCACCGCCTCGAGTGGACACGATTTTAGGTGTTGTCGCTCTATGAGTGCCGTTCCCTCGACAGGCGTAACAACAGGAACACTGGAGCCTGCCACTGTAGCGTTGGGGGAGGTGAGTGATGGCGACGAAGCACTGGGAACCTGTGAAGTTCCGTCGTCAGCAGATTCCTACAAGTTCATCCACATCATACAACGCAAGCCACCTAATGGTGTGTCGCGCAGGGTACTTTCGCTACCACTATCTGATCCCTCCAACCCTGTTCCACTAGCGAATAGTGCGTGGGGAGAATGATTGTCGGCAAGCCTCTGTATTGGCTCTAATTTCTCGAATTTTCTCCTCGTGGTCAATACGCGAGATACCGTACATGGGGGAGGAGGGGGAGGGGGGAAGTAATATGATGTCCGACTCTCCTGAAAAGCGCTTTCCCGAAATTTCAGTAGTAAATCTCCCCGTGATGCACAACGCCTCTCTTGTAACGTTTGCCAGTGGAGTTTGTTTAGCATCTCCGTAACGCTCTCTCACCAGCTAAACGATCCCGTGACGAAACGCGTCGCTCTTCGTTGGATCTCTACCTGGTAGGGATCCCAGACAAAAAATGGTTCCAATGACTCTGAGTACTATGGGACGTAACATTTGAGGTCATCAGTTCCCTAGAACTTAGAACTACTTAAACATAACTAACCTAAGAACATCACACACATCCATGCCCGAGGCAGGATTCGAACCTGTGCCCGTAGCGGTCGTGCGGTTCCAGACTGAAGCGCCTACAAGAGCTCGGCGACTGTGGCCGGCCGATCCCAGACAGATGAACGATACTCCAGAAACGGGCAACCATTTCTTTCGTGAATGAGATAAACTTTCATTAAGATTCTTCTGATGAATCTGAGTCTGGTGTCTGCTTTTTCCCCCTATCTGTTTTATATAGTCATTCCACTTACGGTCGCTCTGGTTAGTTACGCCTGGATATTTTACGACAGACGCTGTCTCCAGCCGTTTGTCATCAACAGTGTAGCTGTACAGTAGTGGATTTCTTTTCCTATGTATGCGCAATGTGTTACATTTACTTACGTTCAGGGTCAACTGCCAGAGCCTGCACCAGTCATCAGTTCTCTGCAGGTCGTTCTGCAAATTCTTACTATCTTCTGGCACTGCTACTTTGGTACAGACAACTGCATCATATGCGAATAGCCGTAAAGAGAATCCGACGGTTTCTACTAGATTATTTATATATATTGTAAACAGCAACGGTCCTATCACACTTTCCTGGCCCACCATCACCGGGCTTTTACTGCAGTCGCTTAAACCGGCAACCTATTCCTTTGAACGCAGGTAAAGCTAACCGTTATTCCTTCCCTAGAGCATGCAAGCAAGAACACAAACTATTGCCCACCATTTCATCATTATGTATGAAGGCAAACTGCAATAAATATCATATTCCTTAAGAACATGAAGCGGCATAACACCAAATCAGAAGTGAGTGTGCCCTGCAATGTCTCAAAGGCATGTGGTGTTATTTCAGTGATTACAAAATCGAATCAAATTTACGGACAAGTTGGCTTTAAGAGCCCATTGTTCACCCTCTGACCTGGATGCGTGCAGTGATTCGATTGGGAACGCTTCTCGTAAACTTGTTGTATTCTCTCCTGAGGCAAGCTGGTTCACAGCTGTTTTAACTGGATATTGGCCCTGGGACGAGACGGACGTCTAAACTAGCTTCACATATGCTCTTTTGGGGAGAGATCTGGAGGTCTTGCTGGCCACGGGAGTATCTCAGTACCATGCAGACATGTGCCATACGTGGAAGGGGACTGTCCTGTTGGCATCATCTACTGTCACATGAGACGTAACACTTGAGCACGCAGGATGTCTGTATTGCAGCGTTGTGTCTCATTCACAACCATCCATGGCTTGAAGTCGCACCTGGTCGCGACCATCATGTTAAGTGGAGCAATGCAGTGTGTCTCCGAAACATTGAACAACTGGAACCTCTCCCCAGGTGGCCACCATACTCGCTGAAGATGGTCGTTTGGGGTAGGGCAGAATACTGATCCATCGCTGGATGCTGCACTGTGTCTTCCATCAGCAATCCATGCTTTCCAATTACAGTACCCTCCATCGCAGATGTTTATGTTGTGTTAACGGCAGCTAACACATACGAGGATCGTTCAATAAGTATATACGAGGGCCGTTCAGAAAGTAACCTCCGGTTGATTTAAAAAAATACACCAAGTTAAATAAAAATATTTTAATATATACATCTTACAACTACATCTTTGCACTATTTTTCTACATAGTCTCCATAGCGATTGAGGCACTTATCGAATCTCTTCACATGCTTTGAAATTCCTTCTGCATAAAAATCACCCGCTTGTGCCTGGAGCCAGCCTGTGACCGCATCTTTGAGCTCTTCGTCGTCATCAAACCGCTGTGACCCGAGCCATTTCTTCAAATGCATGAAGAGGTGATAATCACTTGGCGCCAGGTCTGGGCTGTAAGGTGGATGGTTGATAACGTCCCACTTGAAGGACTCAAGAAGGGCCGTTGTTCTGCGAGCAGAGTGAGGACGGGCGTTATCGTGCAAAAAAACGATACCGGAAGTCAGCATACCACGGCGTTTGTTCTGTATAGCCCGTCGTAACTTTTTTATTGTTTCACAGTACACGTCTGGATTAATGGTCGTACCACGTTCCATGAATTCAACCAACAACAACCCTTTGGCATCCCAAAACACCGTTGCCATCAGTTTTCTGGCAGAAAAATCTTGCGAGGCTTTTCTTGGTTTGGTAGGCGAATTTGTATGTGCCCACATCTTTGATTGTTCTTTTGTCTCAGGGTTCACGTACTTAATCCACGTTTCGTCACCGGTCACGATTCTGTTTAACAATGGTTCTCCTTCGTCCTCATAACGTGACAGAAAGTCTAATGCAGAGGCCATTCTTTGAGTTTTGTGGTGGTCGGTAAGAATTTTGGGCACCCATCGTGCACAGAACTTACGGTAACCCAATCTTGCTGTCACTATCTCGTACAAGAGAGTCTTAGAAATCTGTGGAAAAGCAGTAGACAACTCCGACATTGAGAAACGTCGATTTTCACGAACTTTTGCATCAACTGTCTGAACGAGTTCGTCAGTCACCAATGATGGTCTACCACTCCTCTCTTCATCATGAACGTTTTCTCGTCCACTTTTAAATAAACGTACCCATTCACGGACAACTCCTTCACTCATAACTCTTGGTCCGTACACGGCACAAAGCTCACGATGAATAGCTGCTGCAGAATATCCTTTGGCTGTAAAAAACCTTATGACAGCACGCACTTCACATTTGGCTGGGTTTTCTATTGCAGCACACATTTTAAACTGCCACAAAAACTGAACTAGCGCAGGTACGACGTTCACTCGACCACGGCTTGATGCCGACTGACCTGTTGAGTGCGTGAACGCACAGATGGCGTCGCTACTCCCCCCACAACCCGCACTGTGACCAATCGGAGGTTACTTTCTGAACCGCACTCGTACTTTGCGTTCTGCCTTACGGCTGGTCTTGTCATGGGGAAAGCCTCGTCAGAGAGGTCCACCACATGAGCGTCTAGGGAAATGATTCCAGTGGTGGTTTCCCGTTGTCTTCCACTGATGATGATAAAATGACAATGAGGACAACACAACACCCAGTCCATGAGCGGAGAAAATCTCCAACCCAGCAAGGAATCGAAGCCGGGCCCCTTGGCGTGAGAGACAGCCGTGCTGACCACTCAGCTGTCAGGCCGGACTTCAATAAGTAATGCGCCACATTTCTTTTCCTCAGAACATATTTATTGTTAAGAGTCATAATTTGATGACAATATGCATTAACATATCTTGTCCATGTCCTATTTTTCTACGTTGTCTCCATCACGTGTTGTGAGCGTACGCCAATGTCGTGGAAGAGCAAGTATTCCCTGCTGGTAAAAGCTCTTGTCCTGTAGGCGTAGTCATGTTTTCACTGCATGACTGACACTCTCGTCATCTTCAGAGTGTGCCCCCCCCCCCCCCCCCAGAGCGATTGAAGTCTGAGGATGCCAGGTCTGGACTGTAGGGTGGATGAGACAATGATGTCCAACCCAATTTGACGATGTGTTCCCTGGTTCTCAGACTTGTGTGTGGGCGTGTATTATCGTGCTGGAACAAAATTTCTACTGGTTTCTAGTCCGATCGAACACGTCGGAAACGGTTCTTGAGTTTATTCCGAGTCTTCATGAGTGCATCTGAATTGATATTTGACCCTCTTGGCGTCACATCCACGAGAATAACGCCACAACAATACCAGAAGGCTGTCACCATGATTTTTCCGGATGAGAGGGTTGTCTTGAATTTTTCTTTGTTCTGAATGAAGACGATGCCACTCCATAGACTGCCTTTTTGTTTCCGGTGCAAAGTGGTGTACCCAGCTTTCGTCCCCCCTAACGATTCGTGACAGAAAGGCCTCTCCGTCGTCCTCAGAACGCTCCAACAATTCAGATGAAATGGTCTTTCTGTCAATCTTGGGGTCCGCTGTGAGTATTCGTGGAATGCAGCGTGAGCACCTCTTTGAATATCCGAGAGTCTCGATCATTGCAGACGCACTTCCAATGCTGACCGACAAGTGTAGAGCCAATTGTAGAGTTCTGATGCGCCGGTCGGCACGAATAATGGCATGTGCACAATTCATCATGTCTGGAACAGTGGCTGTGACAGGACGTCTCGAGCGTGGCTGATTGTGGAGCTCTGTTTCTGCATTTCCCGAGGCTGTAACTTTCTTTACTCATCGCACAACTGTACTCCTACCGACTGCAGCATCGCCATACACTGCACGCGAACGTTTACGGATGTTCACCATGGTTGTAGTCATATGTAGAGGCCATTTTGACGCTGTAGTTAAAAGTGACACAAGGAAGTGGTCGTACGAATAAATTATGTTGTATGAACAAAAATACTGGAAGGAGGTGTGTTATAAAATACCCAGTAAAAAATGAATAAACGAAGCCACACTAAGCAGTGTACATATGCCTAGAAATCAAGTTGTCAGAGGTAGAAAAAAACATATTAAAACCAAAAAAAGGGGCGGGGGGAGGGAGGGTGGGTAATGGATCTAAAGTGGTTCATTACTAAAACGTTGAACAGCTACTTAACTGTGGATGACGAAGTATACATTTTAAAATAACAAAATAAAAAATGTATTCTTACAGAACGTAGAATTTTGAGGAAGGCCCGCACCGAGCGGGAAACTTGACTATTTGGCCAGAAGTAGAGGCTTAAAACCTTCCAGGAAATGTCTACCTGTAAGTTCTACCCGATCATTTAAAATGAGCCATTGTTTTCCTCTAAGTTCAAAATGGTTCAAATGTCTCTGAGCGCTATGGGACTTAACATCTGAGGTCATCAATCCCCTAGAACTTAGAACTACTTAAACTTAACTAACCTAAGGACATCACACACATCCATGCCCACGGCAGGATTCGAACCTGCGACCATAGCTGTCGCGCGGTTCCAGACTGAAGCGCCTAGAACCGCTCGGCCACTCCGGCCGGATTTCCTCTAAGTGTTTGAAAATTTCGACCACTTCCCATAACTCTAATCTATGTCCTTTTATTTCTTTGTGTAAGATCACGATATCCTCCAGATCCTTCGGAGTATCACCAGCAATAAATAAATTTTCTGCAAAGCTGGAATTGCGTTCGTTACTACTTTTCTTTCCCAATAGATGTTCTTTATATCTCACCATTATTGCGTTACCAGTTTGTCCAATACAGTAATTGGGACAAGTGCTGCAGATCATCTTGTAAGTGCCTAAATTTGAGAATGGATCTTCACAATTTTTGGTAGCATTGTAAGATGGCAAGACCTATGCCCCTTACGTGAAGTCATTAAAGATCACCTAACACACGTTGAGCGAACAGTAGGGCTGAACAAAAATGACTGACAAGGCACAATGCATCTTGTAAAGGGTATAGTATGGACGTATTGGAATAATTAATGTCGAGTGATGGTTGTAAAGTAATTCACACGACATTAAAACTTTGTGGAAACGCGTCGATTTACTCGAGGCTAGTTTATCCCAGGGAAGTATTCAGAGTTGTCTGTGACTGGCTGGGGAGCGGCAAAGGGCAGCGACAATAGGCAGCTTAGGGCAGCTCAAGCTCTGAGAAAGTGTTAACGGGGCACGGCCTTAAGACGAGTGACAGTGAGTGGGTGGTTGACCCCATGCTGGTGTACCGGGAAGCAGACGGAGAACTTGTACGCCTGTTGATAAATGTCCGTCGTCCTGTTTTCAGCAAAACATGCAAGAAAGCCGCGCAAAGCTACGGTGGAGCGGTCAACAGAGCCCAAAATGTGCGTGTTCGTGACTATGGCAAGTTCATGCTGATTCACGGTGCGCAGAGTCTGAAGTAAATCAGGTGAAGAGCGACAGAATGAAATACGCCGGCCTCCGATAGGGAAGTAGGACCAAGGAATTTGAAGTACTCTCCTGGGAGTCAGAATTCCGGAAAAATTGGTGTACTGTGCAGACGCTAGCCTTGATGGGTGGCCTGGGAGGAGCAGAAGTTGAGAGGAAGGGAAATTTTGTGGGAATTTGTTCACTTCCCAGAGCAGGCATTGGTTGGCGCTGGAAAGCGACGCATAATTAACGCGACTTGTGCTGCAATTGGTGTAAGTGATTTTGCTGGAGGGGGAACCGAGGTGAAGAGCAGAATGGGAGAAGTCTCCACAGAGGTCTTCCGTTCCCAGCTTGCCTAGAGTGCAGACGTGACGTTCTTTATTCAGCTTGCCTGAGAACGAGTGAGCATCTCTGCAGTTTAGGACTTAGCAAACGGAACGATTGAGCTTGGAGATAGGAAGTTTTGGTTCAGCTATGTACTGAGCAAGATAGCTAGGAGTGAATAGACGAGCACAGCCTTGCAGCACCATGAGGCTGGCCGACGTCCTCACAACGACGACGCCCCGAGACGCTGAATTCAGTGATATTGCACCCACTCCGGCTTGAATTAGGCCACTGATTAATTTGTTGGATCACGACGGCAAAGTTTCCACGAGGGTTTCATGGGTCGTGTATTGGGGAACTTTTCTCGCACTTCGCATTACGCCTGGGTCAGTCGATAGGAATTAATTTTGATTTATCACGCTTTACTCCATGTAAACGCAATTTTACCACTGCCTAATAGGAGAGTCATGTAATGTGATGATTAAAGGTCAGGAGTTAATATAAATTTGTGCTAATCGACTGCATCTGTTTTCACCCAAGTAATCGAAATCCCAAGTCACTTTCCTAATTAATTTTATTTTCAACATTTGCATCTGCTGTTCAATAGCTGAATATAACATCAATGTGCACCCCTTTTTAATTAAAAGTGATCAATTCTGAATCAATTAATGTCAACACTGATACTGCAGTTCAATCAGGAGTCACAGGGCCTTATTACTTTCTTTGCATTATCCAATATTGCACTAGTTTTGCACTCTCTGTTGATCTATTAGTCAATTAGCTGGGATGAACACACGCCAAAACCAGTGCATGGGGGCTTAATTATATATTAATGAATGCAATGGAAATACTTTTTAAGGTTTTTTTTAATTTTTTAGTAGCTGACTGTCCGGCTACGAAGTGTCGTAAACGGTTGGCCCTGACTAGTATTACTCCGCAATCTGACTGCATAGAATAACAACAAAGAGTGAAAGAAAATTTCCGTTAACACAATTAATTAATTAAGTCCCCAGCGACTATAAAACGTACGAAACCAAACCACAAGTGTAAGTGTTCTGTGTGTGGAAGTGTGATTCAACGTACACATCTGGCACGGTTCTTCTTCAATAAGACAAGAAATTTTAAATACCATTTATACTGAAGTAATTAAAAAAATAGAAATACTATAATTGCGCAAGGAAATCAGAATTGCACTTTAATACAAGAACACAAGCCAGATGCTTTGTTGACTGAACCCGTAATGACGCATTATTTAAGACATTGAAATAATGAAAAAAAGGGAATTTTTTTACCTTCATATATATTGACGAAAAGCACTCTGATCATTACAATATCTCCATTCGAACAACATCTGCTGTCTAGCCCATCAAACAACTGCATAAAACATGGAACCAGCACTCCCTACTACAACATCTCAACACCGACTCACTACTGCCACATCTCGACAAGCACTGACTACTGCCACATCTCGACAAGCACTGCCAGTGGAGGCGGCTGAATAAAACACTTTGGCTCAATCTCTGGCGCTGTGGCTCAGTGTAGCCACCTTTCATATGCCCTTCCTCCACGGGCCAGAATTTGATGGTATTTTTGCCAGCATTGGTAGTGAAAATACCACCAAATTCGTCCACAAAAATACAGACAAAAATAAAAGATAATATTAATACATAAATATCACATAATTAGATAAAATTTTGGCTTTGCACTGACCTTTCAATAACCTAATATATAAAATACAGTAAGCAATAAAAATGCTTTCATACATGTGACTTTACATAATAGTTTACACAATACACAAAAAATCAGTTTATACAAATGTTCACATAAAATGCTTTCAACAATTCAAAAAAACAAGTAGTTGATACTTCCAGCAGTAGCACCCAGCAATAGTCAACAGGTGCAAATACCGACCAGTGACATCATTTTAGTAGAAGCAGTTCCATCAGTGGCACCCAGCAATGTTGAACAGGTGCAGACACCAACAAGTGACATCTTTCAGCAGAAGCAGTTCCATTAGTGGCACCCAGCAATGTTGAACAGGTGCAGACACCAACAAGTGACATTATTTCAATAGATGCAGTCCATCAGTGGCACCCAGTAATGTTGAACAGATGCAGACACCAACAAGTGACATTATCTCAGTAGAAGCAGTCCATCAGTGGCACCCAGCAATGTTGAGCAAGTGCAGACACCAACAGGTGACATCTTTTCAGTAGAATCAGTCCATCAGTGGCACCCAGCAATGTTGAACAGGTGCAGACAGCAACAAGTGACATCTCATCACTGGTTGAGCATTTCCAACAGTGGCACCCAGCAATGTTGAGCAGGTGCAGACAGCAACAAGTGACATTATTTCAGTAGAAGCAGTTCCATCAGTGGCACCCAGTACATCATTTCAGTAGAAGCAGTTCCATCAGTGGCACCCAGCAATGTTGAGCAGGTGGAGACACCAACAAGTGACATTATTTCAATAGATGCAGTCCATCAGTGGTACCCAGCAATGTTGAGCAGGTGCAGACAGCAACAAGTGACATCATGTCAGTAGAAGCAGTTCATCAGTGACACCCAGCAATGTTGAGCAGGTGCAGACACCAACAAGTGACATTATTTCAATAGATGCAGTCCATCCGTGGCACCCAGTAATGTTGAACAGTTGCAGACACCAACAAGTGACATTATTTCAATAGATGCAGTCCATCAGTGGCACCCAGTAATGTTGAACAGGTGCAGACACCAACAAGTGACATAATTTCAATAGAAGCAGTTCCATCAGGTGCACCCAGCAATGTTGAGCAGGTGCAGACAGCAACAAGTGACATCATTTCAGTAGAAGCAGTTCCAGTAGTGGCACCCAGCAATGTTGAGCAGGTGCAGACACCGACAAGTGACATCATTTCAATAGAAGCAGTTCCATCAGTTGCACCCAGCAATGTTGAACAGATGCAGGCAGCAACAAGTGACATTATTTCAGTAGAAGCAGTTCCATTAGTGGCACCCAGTAATATTGAACAGGTCCAGACAGCAGACCATAATATTTACTATCACTAATCACACTGTTCATCAGAGTTTATCAGCAGAAATTAAACATGTCATAGTGGCACCAATCATGTAGAAAAAGTGCAAGTAACAGTCCATAATATTCACTATCACTAATCACACAGTTCATCAGCAGAAATTAAACATTTCTAAGTGTCACACATCAATGTTGAACAGGTGCAGGTGTGAACAACAGTTTGAATCCACACACAATTGCTTTTACAAAATTATCATCAATGCTCTTACACTAAACACACAAAGTATAATAAACACACAAATGATATCAGATAATTGTCATATTAACTATTGCAAATACACAAATATCAGTAAACCTATAATATTTATGGGTGTCAGTGCAAGCCACAACAAACAAGTAAAATAATATTTAGGAGATAGGTCGGTACCAATTATTTGGGATTAGGAAAGGAAAACACACAAAACACACTCACTCATCTTTCATCCACATTAAGTGCTACTGTGCAGTTGAATAGTGTTAACTGTGTAAATGCAATTCTGTCAAAATTTGATGTTCAACTTGTGTATCAAGTAGTACTGGCAGCAATGTATAACAGTCAATAATAGTTAGTCAACGTCATAGTCATCATGTCAAGACCAATGTTTGCCAAGCCAAATCAAAATGTACGATTGCTGAAAAACTGTCAGTGTGCCATGATACGCAAATACTTCCTCTCTCCAAAAAAAAGTATATACTGCTTATTGATTTAACAAAGTGTGTGTGTGTAGGCAATCTTCTTTCCACTTGAGTGTTCTAGTCTGCTATCTTCATCCTCCTTGTTCCATATAGACCCTTCATCCTCCTTGTTCCATATAAACCAACAAAAAAATATGCTCCTCACTTACTTCACCTCTTATCCACCAAAACTCCAATAATCATTACATAATCTTAATACTTCAATAATACCTCTTACGTCTAAACATATAAATCTTATCATCAGTATCATTTACCTTACCTCTTGTCCACCAAAACTCCAATAATCATCAACTTCCCACAATCTCAATACCTCAATAATTCCTCTTCAATACGTCGATACATATAAACCTTATTACCAATATCATTTCACTTCAATAAGAACTCTTTCCTCTAGTCAGTCTCCTCGAACAAGTACAGATAAAATCCTAGTGCAAACTTCAATTCATCATCCCATGCAATCCAAAGACACAGTGTCCACACACAACCTCTGTGTAATCCATCTGACCCAAATCTTCTACTCATTATGAATTATAAGATACATTTTGGTTACCTTGTCCATCATTAAACAAAAGAAATGCATACATGACTTCTAACAGCCTTTAGTTTGAATAACTTTCAGTAAATAAGTACGAGTGCATAGTATGAAAGATCACATAAGACTTTGAGTGAATAAATCTTA
Organism: Schistocerca americana; assembly: GCF_021461395.2. Classification (NCBI taxonomy): domain Eukaryota; kingdom Metazoa; phylum Arthropoda; class Insecta; order Orthoptera; family Acrididae; genus Schistocerca; species Schistocerca americana. The sequence continues at coordinate 137,069,902 of NC_060126.1, read as the reverse complement.
ATATTTCACAGTGTGTACACCACTTCAAGAATCATGGCAAATCAGAAACATACATGTGGAGTATTTCTTGTGTCAAGTGTCACTTCCTATTTCAATTGCTCACGAAGAATGTAGTGTAATAACTGTCAATGGTCTAACCCTAGTGTTGGTATGTCATGTCGTTAGCTTCCTTCCTATTAGCATAAATTTATACAGCTTCCATAAAACCTCCAGTTCATGTTACTTCTATGAAGTTTCTTGTACTAATGTCGTTCATCGAATTATAGCAGTTCATTTTCTTATCTTAAAAATATGAGGCACTGAGCGTAAGCAAAACATGCAACAGCGAGTAAATATACCAGTAGAGAACAGAATGTCAACAAGTGGATGCAGGACAATTCCTACAACGAGGCATGCCAAGCAAACAATCTATAATTAATACCATAGTGTGACCTAAACTCCATGTTCGTACCCAGTATATCAGCATTTCTATATACCAAATTAAAGAGTAGTTATGACAACAAAACAGAAATGTGTAAATATGCAATCGATACGCAAACCAGCAAATATATATCTTACATAATAAACAGGTCATTAGCATCATATCAGCATAAGCAAATAAATGTTCATAGGTAATCTTAATAAGTAAACATGAAGGCGCAAGCAGATAAATCACAAACTTACATACATATCAGCACAACTAATCAGGTGACAATTATAATTTAAATAAATAGGCACAGCAGGCACATAATAAAAAAATATGACATCAGTCAAAAAGCATAGCAGCCAAGCGATGCATAATATACATAATTAACAACCGTGTTCATTAATCAATCATTGTCAAAATCAGTTAATGTACGCAAGCACGTCGCTTCACAAGTAAATTCATAGAACATGAAACTTAGCACAAAGTGTGAATCACGTAATCGCGAGCAGCAAATTACGTCTAAAGTACAAACCTAAGTGGAAATACGTTACCTGAAAAATAAACTCAATTAACAGTTACGTTTTTGGTTTATTACCTTTTTTTCTTCGAAATTATATTCTTCCTAAAATTTTCTCCATAGCAAGTCCTCTTAACGTCGGACGGACACAGAATTTACCTGAAGTTCTTAAATATTTTATACAACCGTATCCTGAAAAATACTGAACGTTAATAACATAATTCATCAAGTCACTATAGCTTTATACTGAATTTAATCAGAGAAATTAAACTGTGTATTTGTTTACGGCTGTCAGTGCATTCGCACTGAGCGCTCGATCAGCTGTAGGCGCGTGACGTGGGAAGTGATTGTTTGCGGTCAACGACTGCCTTGTGCGGCGCGCAGACTTGACTGTTGCTTTGAGTATGTGCCGCCGCCGGAACGCGGTGCGGTATCCTTTTTATTCTCTGCATGTTTACATGTAACTGTTAGTCTCTCAAAGTATGTCATTCCACAAAAATTATAACGTTCGATATATGATGTATTCCCTTAGAGCGTCGAGATTTAAGTTTCTACTTCAACAGCGTTATCATGAATAATTTTGCGAATTCTATATGGACCGTTATAAAGCAGAAAAAATTTGCGACACAAGCCCTTTCCTTTGTGAGACAAACGATGAGACTTAATTAACACCTTCTGACCAACTGACAAGATTTTTAAACGACCAGGATGTTTAGCTGATTTCTTTCTTCTAGCAGCCGCAGATGCAATATTTTGCAGAGCCAGGTTGACGACTTCAGAATGCCGCAGTTTCCGTGTAGGCGGAAAAGGAACGATTTGAGAAATGCGATTTGTCGGTGCTTTATTTTTAATACCAATATAGGCGGTAAAGAAGTTGAATCATTAGGGAGTTCATTCAGAATGTTTTGAAAAATATGAAGATACTGATCCCATGTTCTGTGATTCTGATGACAATAAAGTCGACACAATTTATTGATTTCCTTCATCCATCTCTCTGAAGCGTTAGACTGAGGGTGAAAAAGTGAAATGAAAATTGGTTTAATCTTACGACGCCGTAGAGTACGAAGCCAAATTTTAGAGCGAAACTGTGATCCATTATCTGATATAACCTTATCAACATGACCCACTTCTTTAAGAAAATGTTTGATGAAAACGTTAGATACTGAACGAGCTGTTGCTTTGCGTAAAGGTGTAAAACACACATATTTTGATGTCAATTCCACTGCTACGAAAATGTACGCAAAACCATTAGTAGAACGAACCACTGGACCGAACAAATCGACTGCAGCCATGTCCTTTAATTTCGCTGGAATGATAGGAAACAACGGTGCTCTATGAGAAATAGTTGGCGGCTTAGCCTTTTGACATAATTTGCATTTGGGAAGAACCGATCGATTACGTTTTTCCATATTACTGAAGTAGCAATTTTCTCGTAATTTATGAAAGCATTTTCTGGGACCAAAGCGTGCATAACTGAAATGTGTGTACCAAATCAGTTTATTAACCCACTCATCAGGAATACAAACTAACCAAACAGAGTTGTCGACCGATTTTCGTTTAAAAAGAATGTCATTACGAACTAAATAATACTGTCTGATCGCTACGCTTTCCTTTCTCCTCCACTTCTCCTTAATGTCCTTCCAGATTGGATCCTTATTTTGCTCTTTAGCGATGTCCTGGAGCGAAGACAAAATAAAATTCTCAAACGCAACACCTTGAATATACATCAAACAATAATTGTTTTCCTTGCAGTCCTCTTCAGCACTTTGTTTCAAACCCATAGATGCACGTGATAAAGCATCAGCAACAATATTTGAAGATCCCTGTGTGTAAACAATACTAAAATCAAATTCCTGTAGGTACAGCGCCCATCGTGACAATCTTCCATGAGTTAATTTTGTTGACATAAGAAATTCCAGAGCTCGATGATCGGTGTATGTCTGCCAAACAAAAATGTCCGAAATTTTGTAAAAGCCCAAACAACAGCCAAAGCTTCAAGTTCCGTAATCGAATAATTCTTTTCTGATTTAAAGAGAACACGACTTCCAAATGCAATAGTCTTCTGTACTACAACGCTGTTTTCTTCTATCTCTTGAAATAAGTGTGCACCTAGGCCTTTGTATGATGAATCCGTCGCCAAACAAAAATCTTTAGATAAATCCGGATGTGAAAGAAGTGGAGCAGCAACTAAAGCATCACGAAGTTGTTCAAATTCTGACTGAGCTTCCTCATCCCAACACCAATTAGAATTCTTTCCAGATAGTTCACATAAACGAGGTGTGGCCAAATTGTCCAATCTAACAAAGCGTCTAAGAAAATTACAGACACCAAGGAAACTACGAACATCACGTTTTGTGGTAGGAACAGCACAATTACGAATAGCGTCTAATTTCTCTGGATCAGGAAGAATACCTTCTGTAGAAATAATGTGACCGAGAAATTTCACCTGAGAACGACCAAATTCAGATTTTTCCAAGTTCACTGTAATGCCAACTCTTGCAAAGATACGTAATAATGAATCCTAAATTTTGTTGTGCTCACTCCAAGAATGTTTAGCAATAAGAATATCGTCAACATATGAAGTAATATTGTCACGAAGATAAACAGGTAAAATTTCGTTTAAACTACGAATGAATGCTGCTGAAGATACAGTAAGCCCAAACGGTAATTTCCGAAACTGGTAACAGTTACCAAAGGCTAAAAAGGCAGTGTATTTTCTACAATCAGGGTGGAGTTTTATTTGCCAAAAACTTGCGCGCATATCAATCGTGGATAAAACTTTAATTCCATGGAAATGTTGAAGAAGTTCATCTAAATTTTGTGGACGGTCAGTTTCAGGAATGATGATATTATTTATCTGTCTGGAATCCAGAACCAAACGAATTGACCCATCCTTTTTAAGAACGACATGTAATGGGCTGGTATAAGGACTGACTGCTGGCTCAATAATGCCTTGATCTAACATGTATTGGAGTTCACTCTTAACCCTGTCTCTGTAAGCCAAAGGAATAGCGTACATTTTTCCCCGAAATGGTGTGTGTTCTTTTACTTTAAATAAATATTGTAAGCCTTGTATAGTTCCTGTGTGATGACTAAATACTGTAGTATGTGAAGTCAAAATTTGGTGCAGTTCTTCTCTTGCAATGTCATCTGACACTTCAGCTTTATTAACCTTTTCATTAATTAATTCTTCGCTATTAATTATATCATCCATCGCGTCTCTGTATCTATTGTCGTTGTCATGAATGAACACATTGTCGTCATAATGCTCAACGAAAACATCAGAAGTAAGAAACCTTAAACATTTTGTATCTGATTCAGATCTTGCTAAACACTCGAAAAATTTCAAACATTTCGACATTTCGGCAACAGTCAAATTCACACTTCCTTCTTTAAAGTTCAAAATTGCCTTATGTGTGTTAAGAAACTCCATACCTAATATAATTTGTGTACTGAGTAATGGAACAATAATAAAATTAGCAAAAAATTCGTATCCTTGACAAATGAAATTTAGGTTGGTCTGTTGTTTAACTTCCACACTTTTTCCAGAAATAGCGCCTCGAATTATAGTTTTAGAAACAGGTAACACAGGACAAGCAATGGTTCTTACACGTATACGAAAAACTGATTCACTAATGACATTCAATGGGCTCCCAGAATCTAAAACCGCAGTGAACTTATTCTTACCCACACATACTTCAACAACAGGATGTAAAAATGCGTCTACATTATTTTCCTTTTCGTCTAGCAAAATGTCTCTCATGTCTTCCAGGCGTACGTAGTGTAAAGTCGTAGTGTCATTACTTTCTGAACCGTCTATATTGCTGCCAGAAGCCGAAGCTGCAATTCATTGTCGATTGTTTGCGTCACGTCTTTGATTAGTCGCGTCATTTCGCGGATCAATTTCAACGATTTGCACTTGTCTCTCTGAAGTTCTGTCACGTGGAGGATGCCAATTAGGTCCCTCCTGTCTGTTAGATGCAAATTCTGGGTTGTGTCTGTTATTAAAATTTCTATTTTCCTGTCTGTCTGCATAACTACTTCTTGTGTAATTTCGACTGTCACTTCTGAAATTATTGTTGTATCTACTACCCTGATTATTTCTGTAGTAAGAATTTCTATTACTGTATGAATAATTTCTGTCCTGATGATACCGATTACTGTTTCCGTATGATTGATCATTCCGGTACGAATTACCGTTATTATAATTGTCTGTGTAATTTCTGTTAGAACGTCTGTTATTGTCATAAGGCTGGTATCTATTGTCCTGTCTGTTACGTCTGTCATTCTGAAAATTACCCATATAACGCCCGTTCCGATCACTATCCCTTTTCTCTGAAAATCTATTGTAATTACTGTTACTGAAAAAATTACAGGAAGTCCCGTCGTCGTTGTCATACTTGAGTTCTTGTAGCAAAGTCTTAAAAGTCTCAATGTCGTCTTTACATCTTCCAGCTAAAGCAATTTGTCTTATGGATTGTGGCAGCTTAGTTAAACAAATGCGAATTAATTCAGTCGGGCTATAAGGGCTGGAAAGAAACTGATTCTTTCGAATCATGTCTTCAAAGTATTCTGCTGGCGTGCGGAACTGACTGTTTAATATTACGCTGCATAATAAGACTATGTTTGACTCTGTCTTGTGTGTTTTCGGACCAATATGCCGATAGAAATGCATGATAAAAATCATTTAAATTATTACAATCTCTAATAAGTGCGCGCATGCGCGTCGCCGGTTCGTTTTCTAAATATCCACACATAAATTCCAGTTTGTGACTTAGTGGCCAATTTGGTGGAAGTGCGTACATAAATTGATCTAACCATGAACATGGATGTATGTCATTCTTGGAATTGCGAAAGATCTTAAATTTCCGAACAGTCAAAAAGTGTTTATAGTCAAAGTCAAAGACCTACCGCGTCTGTCCCAGTCACAATGACGATTATTGTCAAGTTCGCGCGCCTGGCACTCTCTTGTTGCATCCCGTAAATGAAACAAATTACTTTCTTCAAACCCTTCTGCTATCTGTGATTCTAAATTTCTTTTGCTGTCTTTTCCTACGATTTCGCCTTCAATTTCTTTGACTTGCTTTTGTAATGCCTCAAATTCCCTTTTAACGCGTTTATTAAATTTTCCCTGATTTTCAACATGCTTATTTATGTTCTGGTACTCTTCGGTTTCTGCAAATGGCAATGGAGCTGTATCATCTGAATCTCTGTCCCCATTTAAACTAAGACTTGTCAGTTTATCTGAAATCTCCTCAACTATTTCCGATAAGTCACCTATTTTTTCTTTCTGTTTATTTACGTCTTCTGTAAGTGTCGCGACTCGGGTTTCAGTATTGACACATTTAGTAGTTAACTGTTCATATTGTTGTGTTAGGTTATTTATTCTGTCATTTGGTACGGATTCCTCGATTCTCTCAAATATTTCTTCCTTATCGTGTGCACGTTGTAAATTTAACTCTGAAAATTTCTGTACTGTCACGCGATCTCTTTCCTCCTGTTCTCTATCCTGTTCCTTTTGTCTGATTTCTATTGAAATTAATCTATTATTGTGAGCATTCAAAATCGGTTGTACTTCTTCTCTAGTTTCTTTCTTTAATTCATCTTTCATGTTTTTGAAACATGTCCCTATTCGTGAGTCTAACCGTGTTTCCATTGTTTCCATCTCTGTTTTAATTGTTCCTATTTGTGATCCAAGTGAGTCTAACAGTGTTTCCATTGTTCCCATATCAGTTTTTAATTCAGATCCCAAAGTTCCCATCTCTGTTTTAATTGTTCCTATCTCTGTTTTAAATTCAGATCGAAAATTTAATATTGCACTCATCAACTGCTCCATATTAACCTGTTCGAAATTCCTTTCGCCCCTAACATTTCCCACAAAACCAGCTTCCTTCGTCATAGCTGTAAAGCTATCTGTGTTCGATACTATTCCAGAATCTTCTGTCGTTAATCTCGAATTCTGAAAATTTTCTAATTGTGAAAAGTTTAGAATTGGTTCCGGACTATTTTCCCGACTTATTAAATTGTTTTCAACTTCATTATTCATCACACTGTTCTCCTGTGTTGGCGAGTTCGCCATGTTAACAATTTCGTCATACTCACTATTCATCATTTTTGCCTTTTTCATCGATCGCGTAATCATTTACAAAATATACAAAACTCGTCACTACGAAAATTACACACAATGACACTTTATCTCCAACAATACCATTCACACGAAATGCTTCCCTCAAATACGATTAACGAACAATTGAAATCTTCCTAACTGCACAAAATTGTCAAACCCGTATACAAGACAACAAAAATTAAATTCTGCAAAAAATACCATTAGAAGAATGACAATTACCAAATCTACACATGCAATATAGACTACAATTACTAAACTACAAATTACTACAACAATACTACTGTCTACTATTTTTACAATCAGAAGAATTCCAAGGGACGATCCGAAGCAGCGGTCGCCACGTGTATGGGGGCTTAATTAAATATTAATGAATGCAATGCAAATATTTTTTTAGTTTTTTTTTAATTTTTTAGTAGCTGACTGTCCGGCTACGAAGTGTCGTAAACGGTTGGCCCTGACTAGTATTACTCCGCAATCTGACTGCATAGAATAACAACAAAGAATGAAAGAAAATTTCCGTTAACACAATTAATTAATTAAGTCCCCAGCAACTATAAAACGTACGAAACCAAAGCACAAGTGTAAGTGTTCTGTGTGTGGAAGTGTGATTCAACGTACACATCTGGCACGGTTCTTCTTCAATAAGACAAGAAATTTTAAATACCATTTATACTGAAGTAATTAAAAAAAATAGAAATACTATAATTGCGTAAGGAAACCAGAATTACACTCTAATACAAGAACACAAGCCAGACGCTTTGTTGACTGAACCTGTAATGACGCATTATTTAAGACATTGAAATAATGAAAAAAAAGGGAATTTTTTTACCTTCATATATACACTATGGATTCTGATGATAAATGTGACTGTGAAACTGGGAGTGAAATATCCTCTAGGACACAGATATTGCGTAACAACAGCAACTAATAAGTAAATAAAATATTGCCATCAACATTCTGTCCAATTTTAGAACTGTCGCTCGTCCCGCGATCTAGAAACGTCTGACGGTACTGTCTCCAAGTGGGATCTTCCCACTGTAATTCATTCTCGCTACTTTATTACAATGTATTTCGTTTGTTCGGCATTTGAGTATTCTTTAACTTTTCGGATTCGTTCATCTAAATGTTGCCGTCTTGTTTTCAAACTGATTAAAATGTGGTAACGTTTTTAACCGTTATTTTAATATGTGAACATTAATTGGATTGCTTTTGTAACCTACTTTGTGACTATTACAGTCTCTCATAAAACAAAAAGATATTGCCATGAGTCAGTCAAGTTATATTTTTGGGAAGACAACATTTTCGTGTTTGTATTTTACCTTTACTTAAAAATCAGCATACATGTTTACAGATTTCGACAAGATGTGGTTCATGGAAGACGGAGCTCGACCCCACCTGAGCAGGAGAGCTGAAGGAGCACTTTGGGGACCGCATTCTGGCTCCGGGATACATGGAGGCCTCTGGCATGGGACTCGATTGGCCGCCATATTCTCCGGATATGAATATATGCGACTCCTTTTTGTGGGGCAGTGTTAAAGACAAGGTGTACAGCAATTAACCCAAGACCACTGCTGAGCAGAAAACAGCCACACAGGAGGTCATCGACAGCATCAATGTTCCGACACTTCAGCGGGTCATGCAGAATTTCGCTGTTCGTCTGCGTCCCATCATCGCCAATGATGGGAGGTATATCGACTATGTCACAACCTAAATCCGAATACCTGCAGTAACGTTTACGTGTTGAATAAAGTAGTGCACACCGTACTTTTTTTTCTTTCATGTAGTTCAATACATACATGTATCAATACATACCGATAACGTATAAGAACTCGTAAATTTGTTCAGACACAAAAGAAGTTGTTTAGTAGCAGGATATAATGCTATTTCTTTGGTTCACAAAATACTCAAATTTTAAACAGAGCTATAGCGTAGTGGTGGACCAGTTCATAGTTTGTTGCGCATGCATTGCATTTGCGCCGTGCGAGTCAAATGTCCTATGACTTTTCGAACAAGCTCGATAGTTTATAGAACGGTGCGGTGTATCGGGAAATCTCGAGCCCGTTCGAGCACGAATATCGTTTGTTCACCACTACTGCATACGGCAGAACGACAGTTCGGAGACGACGATTGTTTCAGTATAACAATGTACCCCGTCGTAAAGCAGCATCTGTGAGGAAGTGGTTTGCGAACAATAAAATTCTTGGGATGGGTTAGCTTGTCCAGAGTCCGACCTGAACACAGCGGAACACCTTCGGGGTGATCTAGAACGTGGACTTCACTGCAGACAACAGCGTCCAACATCACTACCTTTTTTTTATTTTAGTTGTTGAGAGAGAATGGGTTACTTTTCTCCAGACACTCAGGCACCTCATTGAAAGTGTCACCTGCACAGTTCCAGCGATCATACCCAGGTGCCCGGATAGTAGTGATGAAATAGTGTGTCTATTTCTAGTGTGTCTACTTCTTCTTTGAATCTGCGATTAATACATGTGACAGAAAGACCACTCCAGGAACTTGATTTCAGTAAGGCACTTGACACCGTCCCGCATTGCCGTTTAACGAAAAAAAAAAGAGCTTACGGAGTATCACAGCAGACTTGCGATTGGATTCAAAACGTTCTTGCGGATAGAAATCAACCCGTCGCTCTTAACGGAACAAAATCGACAGATGTAAAGGTAGTTTCCGGAGTACCACAGGGAAGTGTTCAAAAAAATGTTCAAATGTGTGTGAAATTCTAATGCTAATGCTAAATGCTAATTTCATCAGTCCCTAAGCGTACACACTACTTAACCTAAATTATCCTAAGGACAAACACACACACCCATGCCCGAGGGAGGACTCGAACCTCCGCCGGGACCATCCGCACAGTCCATGACAGCAGCGCCTGAGACCTCTCAGCTAATCCCGCGGGGCCAGGGAAGTGTGATAGGACCGTGATAGGACATCACACACAACCATTGCCGAGGCAGAATTCTAACCTGCGACTGTAGCGGTCGCGCCGTTCCAGACTGAAGCGTCTAGAACCACTCGGTCACATCGGCCGTCGCGTGAGGTTTCATTTCATTTCTTCCTCAGCTTGTAGGAGCTTTTGTCGTAAGGGACAGTATTTGAAATCAATATTCTAGCGGGTAATGAAAGAGCTCAGGTAACTAGACCGTGATACATGCTGGCGCCGCTGACAGGATGCTCCACGACTGTCTTATACGAAGGCGAAAAGTGGATAGAATGCGAAACGCCTGGCGCCAGATGTCTGTGAAGAAATGAAACGGATAACTGTGCCCCGGTTTTTGCTCGCCCTACTCCGGGAGGCAGTTCCGATGTGGAGGCCCATTATCACGATTCTGAAGCGCAAAAAAGTAGCAGCGGAAATTAAAACAAGGGTGACGACAGCCGCGGGGGCCATCCACGTGCCCAAAGCGAGCGGCAGGAAGCAGTCGTCCGCGTGGGTGCGACGGAGGAGCAGATCTGCAGCCACAGCACGGCATCTGCCGCGCACGCCGCGCAATTGCGGACACAAAAAGGCGGCGGCGCCGCCCCCGTCACGTATGTGGGTCGCACACGGAGTCCGCGGAATAATGGGCCCGCGGCGACCAGCCGACAGGCGACACGTGGCGTGCTCAGAGAACCGGGGCCCCTAATTGTCTGACGCGGGGTCCCACTACAAGAGGAAAGGAATCTGTTTTTATTAACACCAGCGGACTTCTCGATCGTCTTCCTCCGTAGGAGAGCTGCGCTGACAAGCGTCGAGACAAAAACGTCGTCAACTGCGGTACTTAGCGAGACACTGTGTGGGGCGGGAGCGTCAATCTGCCCTTCCTGTTTCGTTCGTGTGCTGTGAGCCGGAAGGCCGACTGTTTTTCTTTATTCTTTTTCGGGCCATCATGAAACCGCGTTTTGCTGCCAAGCAATGCGTGAAGCCTCATAGATTTTGCAACAGAACATTACGAAGGAGCTGTCATAAAACCCAAAGATACTCTGGCCGTATGTGAAATATATTATGGTAGACAATCTGGGCAGCCGTCTTCGGTTGTTTGCAGATGACGCTGTCGTTTATCGACTAATAAAGTCATCAGAACAGCAAAATAAATTGCAAAACGATTTAGAAAAGATATCTGAATGGTGCGAAAAGTGTCAGTTGACAGGAGTGGCCGAGCGGTTCTAGGCACTGAAGTCTGGAACCGTGCGACCGCTACGGTCGCAGGTTCGAATCCTACCTCGGGCATGGATGAGTATGATGTCCTTAGGATAGTTAGGTTTAAGTAGTTCTAAGTTCTAGGAGACTGATGACCTCAGCAGTTAAGTCCCATAGTGCTCAGAGCCATTTTAACCATTTTTTGTCAGTTGACACTGTTGTTGTTGTTGTTGTTGTTGTTGTTGTTGAGGTCTTCAGTCCTGAGACCGGTTTGATGCGGCTCTCCATGCTACTCTATCCTGTACAAGCTCCTTCATCTCCCAGGACCTACTGCAACCTACATCCTTCTGAATCTGCTTAGTGTATTCATCTCTTGGTCTCCCTCTACGATTTTTACCCTCCACGCTGCCCTCCAATGCTAAATTTGTGATCCCTTGATGCCTCAGGACATGTCCTACCAACCGATCCCTTCTTCTAGTCAAGTTGTGCCACAAACTTCTCTTCTCCCCAATCCTATTCAATACCTCCTCATTAGTTATGTGATCTACCCACCTAACCAACATTCTTCTGTAGCACCACATTTCGAAAGCTTCTATTCTCTTCTTGTCCAAACTATTTATCGTCCACGTTTCACTTCCATACATGGCTACACTCCATACAAATACTTTCAGAAACGACTTCCTCACACTTAAATCTATACTCGATGTTAACAAATTTCTATTCTTGACAAACGCTTTCCTTGCCATTGCCAGTCTACATTTTATATCCTCTCTACTTCGACATCATCAGTTATTTTGCTCCCCAAATAGCAAAACACCTTTACTACTTTAAGTGTCTCATTTCCTAATCTAATTCCCTCAGCATCACCCGAATTAATTCGACTACATTCCATTATCCCCGTTTTGCTTTTGTTGATGTTCATCTTATACCCTCCTTTCAAGACACTGTCCATTCCGTTCCACTGCTCTTCCAAGTCCTTTGCTGTCTCTGACAGAATTACGATGTCATCGGCGAACCTCAAATTTTTTATTTCTTCTCCATGGATTTTAATACCTACTCCGAACTTTTCTTTTGTTTCCTTTACTGCTTGCTCAATATGCAGATTGAATAACATCGGGTATAGGCTACAACCCTGTCTCACTCCCTTCCCAACCACTGCTACCTTTTCATACCCCTCAACTCTTACAACTGCTATCTGCTTTCTGTACAAATTGTAAATAGCCTTTCGCTCCCTGTATTTTACCCCCGCCACCTTCAGAATTTGAAAGAGAGTATGCCAATCAACATTGTCAAAAGCTTTCTCTAAGTCTAAGAATGCTAGAAATGTAGGTTTGTCTTTCCTTAATCTTTCTTCTAAGATAAGTCGTAGGGTCAGTGTTGCCTCACGTAAGTGTTCCAACATTTCTACGGAATCCAAACTGATCTTCCCCGAGGTCGGCTTCTATCAGTTTTTCCATTCGTCTGTAAATAATTCGCGTTAGTATTTTGCAGCCGTGACTTATTAAACTGATAGTTCGGTAATTTTCTCATCTGTCAATACCTGCTTTCTTTGGGATTGGTTATTATTATATTTTACTTGAAGTTTGAGGGTAGTTCACCTGTCCCATACATCTTGCTCACCAGATGGTAGAGTTTTGTCAGGACTGGCTCTCCCAAGGCTGTTAGTAGTTCTAATGGAATGTTGTCTCGACTCAGGTCTTTCAGTGCTCTGTCAAACTCTTCACGTAGTATCATATCTCCCATTTCATCTTCATCTATATCCTCTTCCATTTCCATTATTGTCTTCAAGTAGATAGCCCTTGTGTAGACTATTTACTCCTTCCACCTTTCTGCTTTCCATTCTTTGCTTAGAATTGGATTTCCATCAAAGCTCTTGACATTCATGCAAGTGGTTCTCCTTTCTCCAAAGCTCTCTTTAATTTTCCTGTAGGCAGTATTTATCTTACCCCTAGTGAGATAAGCCTCTACATCCTTACATTTTTTCTCTAGCCATCCCTGCTTAGCCATTTTGCACTTCCTGTCGATCTCATTTTTGAGACGTTTGTATCCCTTTTTGCCTGCTTCATTTACTGCATTTTATATTTTCTCCTTTTATCAATTATATTCAATATTTCTTCTGTTACCCAAGGGTTTCTACTAGCCCTTGTCTTTTTACCTATTTGATCCTCTGTTGCCTCCACTATTTCATCCCTCAAAGCTACCCATTCTTCTTCTACTGTATTTCTTTCCCACATTCCTGTCAATTGTTTCCCTTTGCTCTCCCTGAGACTCAGTTTATCCAGGTCCCATCTTCTTTTAATTCCCACCTTTTTGCAGTTTCTGCAGTTTTAGTCTACAGTTCATCAGCAATAGATTGTGGTCAGAGTCCACATCTGCCCTGGAAATGTCTTACAATTTAAGACCTGGTTCCTAAATCTCCGTCTTACCATTATATAATCTGATATCTTCTAGTATCTCCAGGGTTCTTCCATGTATACAACCTTCTTTCATGATTCTTGAACCAAGTATTAGCTGTGATTAAGTTATGCTCTGCGCAAAATTCTACCAGGCGGCTTCCTCTATCATTTCTTAGCCCCAATCCATGTTCACCTACTATGTTTCCTTCTCTCCCTTTTCCTACTCTCTAATTTCAGTCACCCATGACTATTAAATTTTCGTCTCCCTTCACTACCTGAATAGTTTCTTTTATCTCATCCTACATTTCATCTATTTCTTCATCATCTGCAGAGCTAGTTGGCATATAAACTTGTACTACTGTAGTAGGCGTGGGCTTCGTGTCTATCTTGGTCACAATAATGCGTTCGCTATGCTGTTTGTAGTAGCTTACCCGTACTCCTATTTTTTTATTCGTTATTAAACCTACTCCTGCATTACCCCTATTTGATTTTGTATTTATAACCCTGTATACCCCTGACCAAAAGTCTTGTTCCTTCTGCCACCGAACTTGACTAATTCCCACTATATCTAACTTTAACCTATCCATTTCCCTTTTTAAATTTTCTAACCTACCTGTCCGATTAAGGGATATGACATTCCACGCTCCGATCCGGTAGAATGCCAGTTTTCTTTCTCCTGATAACGAGGTCCTCCTGAGTAATCCCCGCCCGGAGATCCGAATGGGGGACTATTTTACCTCCGGAATATTTTACCCAAGAGGACGCCATCATCATTTAATCATACAGTAGAGCTGCATGCCCCCGGGAAAAATTACGGCTGTAGTTTCCCCTTGCTTTCAGCCGTTCGCAGTACCAGAACAGCAAGGCCATTTTGGTTAGTGTTACAAGACCAGATCAGTCAATCATCCAGACTGTTGCCCCTGCAACTACTGAAAAGGCTGCTGCCCCTCTTCAGGAACCACACGTTTGTCTGGCCTCTCAACAGATACCCCTCCGTTGAGGTTGCACCTACGGTACGGCTATCTGTATCGTTGAGACACGGAAGCCTACCCACCAACGGCAAGGTCCATGGTCATGGGGGGGGGGGGGGGGGGCAGTTGACACTAAACAACGAAAAGTGTGAGGCCATCCACATGAGTGCTAAAAGAAACTCGTTAAACTTCGGTTACACGATAAATCATTCTAATCTAAAAGCCGTAAATTCAACTAATTACATAGGTATTACAATTACGAACAACTTAAATTGGAAAGAACACACAGAAAATGTTGTGGGGAAGGCTAACTGAAGACTGCGTTTTATTGGCAGGACACTTAGAAAATGTAACAGACCTTCTAAGGAGACTGGCTACACTACGCTTGTCCGTCCTCTTTTAGAATACTGCTGCATGGTGTTGGATCCTTACCAGATAGGACTGACGGAGTACATCAAAAAAGTTCAAAGAAAGCCAGCACGTTTTGTATTATCACGAAATATGGGAGAGAGAGTCACAGAAATGATACAGGATTTGGGCTGGACATCATTAAAGGAAAGGCGTTTTTCGTTGCGACGGAATCTTATCACGAAATTCCAATCACCAACTTTCTCCTCCAAATGCAAAAATATTTTGTTGACGCCGACCTATATAGGGAGGAACGATCACCACGATAAAATGAGGGAAATCAGAGCTCGTACGGAAAGGTATAGGTGTTCATTCTTTCCGCACGCTTTAAGAGATTGGAATAATAGAGAATTGTGAAGGTGGTTCTATGAACCCTCTGCCAGGCACTTAAATGTGATTTGCTGAGTGTCCATGTAGATGAAGTTAGTGTCCAAAGCTCTTGAACGAGGCAAGAGCTGTAATTGTAGATAGCAAACGATAAGCAGTAATGTTCGTTTTCAAACGTCCTTTCACAAAAGAAAACCCAAGAGTATTGCCCCAATCCATACGGGTATCGACGTAAAATGCCAAATTGTATTTTGTGGCGGCCGGCGAATGAATGTGTAACGCTGCAGCGTAATTTCACCGCCGAACTGGCAAGGATACTAAACAGGGAATATGTCGATACCAGGGGATAAACTCTTTGCGGATTTTATTCCGTGTACTTATTTGGAGAGTAGGTGTGCCTTGCAGACAAGCGAATGAACAGTGCTCGCAGATGTCAGCGTTTGAGAGAGGACGTATAGTTGGGCTCTAAGTAGCAGGTCCGAGTAATCGGCTGACAGTGTGAATAGGAGCGACACCACTGTTCGACGATGTTGGCCGTTGAGAGTGAACCTGGCCGAACACAACGTTGAGGAGGAGGAGGCGGCCGACCTAGAGAGATGACAGAACGTGAAGATCGAGCAATCCTGAGGAAGGCAATCAGAGCCCGACTTTCATCAAAATCATCGATTTGGAGAGCAGTTGGTGCTTCAGCAACAACAATAACCGTTAATAGGTGGTTCACAGAAAGCGAGCTGAGCTCATGGCGCCGCTTGTGCTGACTGCCATTGTACACCAACAAGCCCGGTTGCAGTGGTGTCGGGCACATTAAGCCTGTAGACTCATTGACTCAAGTAGAATTGTGTTCAATGATGGGTTATCGAATAAAGTTTTCCGAAATTCCTTCACTACAGAAGATAAAGGAAATATTCCAGGATTCGAATCTAGAACAACCGCCAACATGAGATAATCAGATATCCTCGCTGTAACGAAGCAGGTTAAAGCACTTCTTCCGGTCCAGGTAGCATACCAGTAAGGTTCCTTTTTCTGAGTATGCTGATAGAATAGCCCTGTAGCGTAGTAACCATATACAACTCGCTCGACGAAAGATCCGTATCTAAAGACTGAAAAGTTGCTTAGGTCACACCAGTACACAAGAAAGAAGGTAGGAGCAACCTGATGAATTATAGACCTTTATCACTGACCTCGATTTGCAGTAGGATTTTGGAACGTATACTGTTTTGAACGTTATGAATTACTTCGAAGACAACGATTAGTTGACAAATAGCGAACATGGGTTCAGAATGTACCGTTCTTGTGAAACACCTCCAGCTCTTCACTCTCACGAAGAAATGAGTGCTATCGACAGGGGGCTTCAAATTGATGTCTAGTTTTCCAAAAGGCTTTTGACACCGTTCCTCAAAAAAGGCTTTTAATCCAACTGCGCCTCAGTTGTGCGACTGAATTCCTTTTTTTTCTGTCAGAAATCCCACAGTTCGTAGCAATCGATGGAAAGTCATCGATTAAAACAAAAGCAACATATGACGTTCGTCAAAGAAGTGTTATAGGACCTTTGCTGTTCCTTATCTACATAAACTATTTGGGAGACAATGTGAGTAGCCGTCTCGGGTTGTTTGCAGATGATTCTGGCATTTACCATATTGTAAAGTCATCATATGATCAAAACCAATTTCAAAATGATTTAGAAAAGATATCTCCATGGTTCAAGAAGTGGTAATTGGCTCTAAATAGTGAAAAGTGTGAAGTCATCCACATGACTGCTAAAAGGAACCAGTTAAATTTCGGTTACATGATAAATCACACAAATCCAAAGCCTGTGAGTTCAACTAAATACTTCGAGATTACAATGGTTCAAATGGCTCTGAGCACTATGGGACTTAACTTCTGAGGTCATCAGTTCCCTAGAACTTAGAACTACTTAAACCTGACTAACCTAATGACATCACAAACATCCATGTCCGAGGCGGGATTCGAATCTGCCACCGTAGCGGTCGCGCGGTTCCAGACTGTAGCGCGTATAGACAGTCGGCCACCCCGGCCGGCGAGATTACAATGACGAATAACTTAAATTGGAAAGAACACAAAGATAATGTTGTGACAAAAGCAAACCAAAGACTGTGATTTACTTCGGAACACTCAGAAACTGCAACAGGTCTGCTAATGCGACTACTTACACTACGCTCGCCCACTCTTTTCTAGAGTACTGCTGTGCCGTGTTAGGTACGCATCAGATAGCATTGACGGAGGACATCGAGAGTGATCAGAGAATACCAGCTTGTTTTGTAATACCACAGAATAGGGGAGAGAGTACCACAGATATGATTGGGGTGGCAATCATTAGAACAAACGCGTTTTTCCTTGCGGCAGGATCTTCACATTAAATTTCGGTCACCGACTTTGTCCGAATGCGAAAATATTTTACTGGCGTCCACATACATAGGGAGAATTGACCATGAAAATAAAACAACAGAAATCAGAGCCTGCACGGAAGTATTTAAGTGTTCGTTTTTCCCTTGCGCTGGTCGAGAGTGCATAGGGAGAGAAATAGCTTGAAGATGGTACGTTGAACCCTCTCTCAGGTGGTTGAGTGTGAATTGGAGAGTAATCATATAGATGTAGATACGGTTCGGACTTAGCTTCCTCTGATTTTCATCTCTTCGCTGATATGAACCGCTGGCTATTGACGACAACACTGTCACACAGACAGCAAGCCGCAGGCTAGCGTAGGGAACTGGCGAAAAGCACAGGCGGCTGTCTCCTATCACGAGAGTATTGGAAAGTTGGTATCACGCTGTGACAGATGTCTAAGTCGGAGTAGCGATTATGTAAAGAAGTGGCTGGAAATAAAACAGTTTTGATTTTCAAATTTCGCGGCTCCTCGGAGGTTAAAAAAATAGTTCTCGTATTTCAGGAGGTGATATTATACAACAATTTGGTAAAACATTTCATGCCGCATGCGTTCAATTTTTGTAGGTGACAAAGACACAGCTTGAAAGCTGCTCTTCGTTAATTCCCCCGCCAGCTTCAAAGCACTTTCGATTCTGCTGACAATACCACGTATAACTCTTCTGGGGTAGTCTTTCGGTTCTTTTATGAGAGCAGCAGTATTTACAATCAGAAAGACCAATGTATCAATTGCGTTTACTTTCCCTTTGTAGACTTCGCCTTCCAACCGTCAGCACAGGCAAAAATCTGTAGGGGTAAGGTGCGGTGACCTTGGCAGGCAAGAAAAGTTACCATATCTGCTTATTTATCTTACGGGAGAAGTTGGGTTTACAAGATGTGTCAGTTGACGACTAAAGGTGCAGGATCCCCATCTTGCTGTAAGAAAATACCCAAACTTGTGGCCAAAGGAACCTCTTCCAATACCGCTGTAAGGTCGTTTTCAAGGATATCTAGGCCCTGTAGGACGACACTGTAACACAAGAGGACAGTGAGTGTGTGTCGTACCACTCCACACATTACCGAAATTATGTCTCCACAAAGTCACAGGGGTTTCGCCTAGCAAGCGGTGTGGTTTACAAGTATTATTGATACCATCACGAGAGTAAGTGACATCATCAGTAAACAGGGTTAAAGGGATTATTCGGCGGTTTGCAATTAGCCAACAACAAAATTCCAGTCGTCTGCCTTCGTCATCCACTGTAAATGATAGGGGTTGGAGCCGTAAATATGTAAAGTCCGTCATATTACACTCATGCTCATAAATTAAGGATAATTGCACAATGTGGTGTCACACAACGCGACACTACACAAAACTGATGCTAACAGCATACGCACATAGAGAAGACACGACACATATCTGTAAGTCCACGGTATTGGTGATAAGTTCAGAAAACCGTCCCGAAACACATGTGCTACAAACCGTCACTGTTTCCTGCACATGTACGCCGACATCAATATGGGATATGATCAACACGCACATGTACACAGGCCACACAACGGGTTGGCATACCCTGGATCAGGTGGTCGATCAGCTGCTGGGGTACAGCCTCCTATTCTTGCACCAGTGCTTGCCGGAGCTCCTGAAGTGTCTTAGGGTTTGAAGACGTGCAGCGATATGTCGACCGAGAGCATCCCAGACGTGCTCGATGGTGTTTAGGTCTGGAGAACAGGCAGGCCACTCCATTAGCCTGATATCTTCTGTTTCAAGGTACTCCTCCACGATGGCAGCTCGGTGGGGCCGAGCGTTATCATCCATCAGGAGGAAGGTGGGACCCACTGCACCCCTGAAAAGGCGGACATACTGGTGCAAAATGATGTCCCGATATACCTGACCCGTTACAGTTCCTCTGTCAAAGACATGCAGGGGTGTACGTGCACCAGTCATAATCCCATCCCACACCATCAAACCACGACCTCCATACAGGTCCCTTTCAAGGACATTGAGGGGTTGGTATGCAGTTCCTGGTTCACGCCAGATGTAAACCCGGCGAGAATCACTGTTCAGACTATACCTGTACTCGGATGTGAACATAACCTGGGACCACTGTTCCAAGGACTATGTACTGTTCTTGACACCACGCTTTTCGGGCTCTCCTGTGACTTGGGGTCAGTGGAATGCACCTTGCTGGTCTCCAGGCGGATAAACTATATCTGTTCAGTCGTCTGTAGACTGTGTGTGGAGACAACTGTTCCAGTGGCTCCGGTAAGGTCCAGACAAGGCTACCTGCAGTACTCCGTGGCCGTCTGCGGGCACTGATGGTGAGATATCGGACTTCTTGTGGTGTTGTACACTGTGGACGTCCCTTACTATAGCTCCTGGACACGTTTCCTGTCTGCTGGAATCGTTGCCATAATCCTGAGATCACACTTTGTGGCACACGGAGGGCCCGTGCTACAACCTGCTCTGTTTGACCAGCCTCCTGTTGCCCTAGTATTCTACTCCTCATAACGTCATCCATATGTGTTCTTTGAGTCATTTTCAACACACAGTCACCAGTAGTAGCACGTCTGAAAACGCCTGCACACTTACTCGCTGCACCGCCCTCTGACATGCACCAACACACTTCTGCGTGTGTAGACTGCTTCCAGCGCCACCGTGCGACGACCGCAGGTCAAATACGCGGCATGGTCATACCCTGAGGTGGTTTAAACCCGTAAACCGCCAACCAGAGCGTTATTTCACCATGTACCAGCATTATCCTTAATTTATGAACAGGAGTGTATTTTACGTAGAACACCGATACGTGTAGCAATCTTCGTGTACTTGTTGAAGCACTAAGTTCTACCAGCTGAATAATGTTATCTAAATCAACCACATTCTGTTCATTTGCACGTTCAGATGAGGATGGCTACTGGACACTGCTCCAGTCTCGTACAATTTAGTGAAAGCAAGAGTAAACACTCTTGAATGAAAATCACACATCATGGACGAAGCAAGAAAGAAGAAAAAAGCTGACCAACCTAGGCAAAGTGGGCATTTCTGGCCAAAAGAAGTCTACTAGAACTAATCAAAGGCCTAAATTAGAGGCAGACATTATTGAGACTGTACGTCTGGCACATAACATTGAACGGAACTGAACATGGACTTTGGGGAAGCTGGAAAACAAGAGAAACGAAGCGTTGATGATGTGGTTCTATGAAAAGACGTTGTACTGGTAAGATAAGGAATTAGGAGGTTCAGGGCAGACAAGGCAGGGAGAGGAACATTGCAAGAAGAAAGAAAACTATGGTAGGAGAGGCGTTAAGACATCGAGGATTGACTTCCGTGGTACTTGAGAGATGTGTAGACGGTAAAAGTTGTAGCGGAAGACAGAGATTAGAGCATATGAAACGATAATGGAAGATATCATGTAGATTAAAGGTCGAGGAGGCGGGAAAAGGAAGAGAAGGATATACTGATGTCAGCTGCATCGACACTTCATGCGGAATCAGCGTTGACGAGTGAAAATCTCTGCCCAGCTGTTATTCGAAGCCGATATCTGCTGATTTCTAGGCAACTGCGTTAACAACTGCACCATACAGACACAGAGCTCAGCGCGGACGATATCGGCACGCCTCTCTGCTGACCCGCATTCCCACACAGCGCCATCTATTCGCAGTCCCCGTACATCTCCTCCGTGCCCACTTCTTCCTAGAGATTTCCGCATGAAGTCGAACGTATTCATCATCCATCAAGGCGAATCAGTTATAAGAACGTGTGGTGTTTGTTCTTTCGGACATGTCCGAAAGAGCAGACACGAAGCATTCATACCATAATGGAAGATATTGGAGCAAATAAGCCCTCGGTCACAAATATTAAGTCAAAATTGACCTGGTTTCGACGCTACTATGAGCGTCGTCTTCAGAGTTAGACTAACTGTTCTAAAACATATTAGGTATATAGTACATCAATAAAATTAAAGTTTGTGCCCACTTTAGAAAGTATGGGCAAGTAAACATGGTGTTGCTACGAGCGCCATCTAGTAGCCGCAGAAACAACTAGGCTACTGTACATTAAAAATTAGACACATGAACTTGTGATGCAGCTGATTCAGGCATATCGTAAGCATTAATAATAACAGGATGAAGTTACATATTTATCTGCTTTAAATAGAGACACATTTTGTAACGTAGAAAACGTTAGTTATGACGTACAAGAAAACAGCAAAGATGTGACAGGAAAACAACATTTCGGTAAACTGCATGAGGAAATCTGAATCAAAGATCAAGCAATGGCTTTATATAGTCAAAAAAGTTTTTATTTCGCAGCTGCAGCTGTTCGTCGAGAATGAGGCCATCATGACGAGTGAGATGTTTGAAAATATCCAATTCCTTTAAGACGTCCAACCTACGCCCCTTCTTTTCGGTATGCGAAATATTGTTATCGCCTATGGTTTTAGGCACGTGTCCAGTAATTAAGAGATGATCGGCAAAGGATGAATTTAGGGGAATGGTGCCGTTCATTCTCAAAAGATGTTCTTCATATCTGATGGTGAAAGCACGTCCAGTTTGCCCTATATAATAGCAGCAGCAGGTATCGCAGATGATCTTTTAAACGCCAGAACTTTCTGTCGGGGAGCGAATGGATTTCAAATTATGAATGAACTTTCTCTTTAGATTATTATTAGTAGAGTAGGCAACATTGCAGTTGTATTTGTTGCGAAGCATGCGCTGAATCTGATAGGAAACGGGTCCTATGAGAGAAGGAATAGAAAAACGTTTTTTTGGGTTAATTTCAGTGCATGAGGTGTTGGCGTGGTAGTTCTTGCAGTTTTCTTTTTTAGGATATCGTCCACTATGTTAGGCGTATATTCGTTATTGACTGCTATGGTTTTAAGTAAATTAATCACCTCATCAAACTTTTCTGTTGAAAGTGGTATGGAAGTGGCTCGGTGGACGGCAGAGTGAAAAAAGGCCATTTTTTGAGACTGTGGGTGAAAAGAGGAAGCAGGCACGATTTGATCAGTATACGTTTCTTTTCGAAAAATATTGAAAGTGATGTTATTGTCTTCTATTGTAAGCGTCAAGTCTAAATAATGTAATTGGCGGTTTTCGTTTTCGAGTTCAATAGTGAAAGAAATTTTTTCATGGAGGTCGTTAAAAAGTTTAAATACACTCCTGGAAACTGAAATAAGAACACCGTGAATTCATTGTCCCAGGAAGGGGAAACTTTATTGACACATTCCTGGGGTCAGATACATCACATGATCACACTGACAGAACCACAGGCACATTGACACAGGCAACAGAGCATGCACAATGTCGGCACTAGTACAGTGTATATCCACCTTTCGCAGCAATGCAGGCTGCTATTCTCCCATGGAGACGATCGTAGAGATGCTGGATGTAGTCCTGTGGAACGGCTTGCCATGCCATTTCCACCTGGCGCCTCAGTTGGACCAGCGTTCGTGCTGGACGTGCAGACCGCGTGAGACGACGCTTCATCCAGTCCCAAACATGCTCAATGGGGGACAGATCCGGAGATCTTGCTGGCCAGGGTAGTTGACTTACACCTTCTAGAGCACGTTGGGTGGCACGGGATACATGCGGACGTGCATTGTCCTGTTGGAACAGCAAGTTCCCTTGCCGGTCTAGGAATGGTAGAACGATGGGTTCGATGACGGTTTGGATGTACCGTGCACTATTCAGTGTCCCCTCGACGATCACCAGTGGTGTACGGCCAGTGTAGGAGATCGCTCCCCACACCATGATGCCGGGTGTTGGCCCTGTGTGCCTCGGTCGTATGCAGTCCTGATTGTGGCGCTCACCTGCACGGCGCCAAACACGCATACGACCATCATTGGCACCAAGGCAGAAGCGACTCTCATCGCTGAAGACGACACGTCTCCATTCGTCCCTCCATTCACGCCTGTCGCGACACCACTGGAGGCGGGCTGCACGATGTTGGGGCGTGAGCGGAAGACGGCCTAACGGTGTGCGGGACCGTAGCCCAGCTTCATGGAGACGGTTGCAAATGGTCCTCGCCGATACCCCAGGAGCAACAGTGTCCTTAATTTGCTGGGAAGTGGCGGTGCGGTCCCCTACGGCACTGCGTAGGATCCTACGGTCTTGGCGTGCATCCGTGCGTCGCTGCGGTCCGGTCCCAGGTCGACGGGCACGTGCACCTTCCGCCGACCACTGGCGACAACATCGATGTACTGTGGAGACCTCACGCCCCACGTGTTGAGCAATTCGGCGGTACGTCCACCCGGCCTCCCGCATGCCCACTATACGCCCTATAAGTCCGTCAACTGCACATACGGTTCACGTCCACGCTGTCGCGGCATGCTACCAGTGTTAAAGACTGCGATGGAGCTCCGTATGCCACGGCAAACTGGCTGACACTGACGGCGGCGGTGCACAAATGCTGCGCAGCTAGCGCCATTCGACGACCAACACCGCGGTTCCTGGTGTGTCCGCTGTGCCGTGCGTGTGATCATTGCTTGTACAGCCCTCTCGCAGTGTCCGGAGCAAGTATGGTGGGTCTGACACACCGGTGTCAACGTGTTCTTTTTTCCATTTCCAGGAGTGTATATGATCAATTCTATCGGCGGGTCCGTTGTAGATGACTAGAATATTATCAACGTATCTCGTGTAAGAAAGGATACCCAGTGAAGCGGCTGAGACACGGTTAAACAGCTTTTTTTCCGAGGAATTGATAAATATTTCGGCAAGGATGCCGGCTAAAGGATTGCCCATAGCGAGCCCATCAGACTGCTGGTACAGTTGTCCGTTCAATTCAACGTAGTTGTACTTGACAACGACATTAATGAGATTCATAAAGTCGGTAATCTGTTCATCTGATAGATCTTTTTTAAATTGACGTAAGTTTTCTTCCACATGAGCGTCTCATGTACCGGGACACTGGTATAAAGATTTCTACGAAATAAAAACTTTTTTGACTGTATAAAGCCATTGCTTGATCTTTGATTCAGATTTCCTCATGCAGTTTACCGAAATGTTGTTTTCATGTCACATCTTTGCTGTTTTCTCGTACGTCATAACTAACGTTTTTTACGCTACAAAATGTATCTTTATTTAAAGCAGATAAATATGTAACTTCATCCTGTTATTATTAATGCTTACGATATGCCTGAATCAGCTGCATCACAATTTCATGTGTCTAATTTTGAATGTACAGTAGCCTAGCTGTTTCTGCGGCTACTAGATGGCGCTCGTAGCAACACCATGTTTACTTGCCCATACTTTCTAAAGTGGGCACCTCAGTCTCGTTGCAACCCTTGTTCACAGTACGAGCAGCCCTTAGCGGCTCGCCATCTGACAAGTGTTCATGACGTCGCCTTTCCGGCTCAGATCTTTTTTAATATGTGACTTGTAAGTACTGCATCTTTTCCAGTCAGTACAAACTTTAATTTTATTCATCATCATCATCATCATCATCATTTAAGACTGATTATGCCTTTCAGCGTTCAGTCTGGAGCATAGCCCCCCTTATAAAATTTCTCCATGATCCCCTATTCAGTGCTAACATTGGTGCCTCTTCTGATGTTAAACCTATTACTTCAAAATCATTCTTAACCGAATCCAGGTACCTTCTCCTTGGTCTGCCCCGACTCCTCCCACCCTCTACTGCTGAACCCATGAGTCTCTTGGGTAACCTTGCTTCTCCCATGCGTGTAACATGACCCCACCATCTAAGCCTGTTCGCCCTGACTGCTACATCTATAGAGTTCATTCCCAGTTTTTCTTTGATTTCCTCATTGTGGACACCCTCCTGCCATTGTTCCCATCTACTAGTACCTGCAATCATCCTAGCTACTTTCATATCCGTAACCTCAACCTTATTGATAAGGTAACCTGAACCCACCCAGCTTTCGCTCCCATACAACAAAGTTGGTCGAAAGATTGAACGGTGCACAGATACTGACTTCCTTCTTGCAGAAGAGAGTAGATCGTAGCTGAGCGCTCACTGCATTAGCCTTGCTTTAATTTTTTTGCTTTAATTTTATTAATGTACTATATACCTAATATGTTTTAGAACAGTTAGTCTAATTCCGAAGACGACGCTCATAGTAGCGTCGAAACCAGGTCAATTTTGACTTAATATTTGTGACCGAGGGCTTATTTGTCCAACGGTCACTGAACCTTAGCAGCTATGTTCAAAGTTTTAATAATGGAAGATGTTGTAAGAGGTCCATGACTAAGGAATTTATTGCTAGCGCACTCGAGCAGATGTAACTTCGATGGATTGCTCACGCGCTGCCTGCCATATGTAAGCTACAATAGAAACGCAGACCAGAGAGAGGTGTCGGCAGCAGTAGGAGTAGTAGCTCGCAGTCAGGCGGTTGGGCCGGTCGTCGAGAGCGATGGCGGTTCCTAAGCTATGTAGTATTAGGTAAAACCAAGAATTATTATTCGTAGCCGCACGCATATGTAATTTGTAACAACTGATTTTGTACTATTGATATCAAGTCCCATGTAAATGTTTTTTTTAATCTTTTATTAATAATCTTTCTTATAAAATTAGCTTTTGACAATCATTCATCTGAAATTAAAGATTTTACTAATTTCTCCTATCCATGGTCATCCCGATTATCGTACAGAAAAATCAGTTGTTTCTTTTTATACATGACAAATCTAGCGGCCAGCATTGCACTGGGCTGTGACAGAAAAATTTCTTATAGGAGCAGATATATACGCGTTATCCGGCGACTTCATTGAGGTAAGAATTTTCAAT
Source organism: Schistocerca americana (assembly GCF_021461395.2). Classification (NCBI taxonomy): domain Eukaryota; kingdom Metazoa; phylum Arthropoda; class Insecta; order Orthoptera; family Acrididae; genus Schistocerca; species Schistocerca americana. The sequence continues at coordinate 137,043,499 of NC_060126.1, read as the reverse complement.
TTACTCAGAACGAGTTTTCAGGGCCATGACACAGCATTGCTGACGTCCAGATTTACCAGTTTATATTCACAGTCAGTTAATTATTGAAAGGTTATATATGAGTTAGATTTTTATTGGGAGGTTACGCAATAATAAACTGTTGGGAGGTTACAATGTTTAATGCAAGTGCTACGCTGAGATGAAGAGTTTGGCGTAGGTGAGAGGAATTCGTAGCAGACCCCATCAATTCAGTCGGACAATTGAGTGACTCAGATGCAAAAGCCGCTAACTGCATTTTTTTGTCGATTCTGAGATTAGCACACTGTCGTATAAATTTTTGCAGGGCGTACATGATGAAATAGGCTCCAGGGTGCAAAACCCGCTGTAAACCGTTGAAACTGGCTGTAGAAAATCGTGTTCGGTTGCAAAAGCCGCTAACTGCACGTGCTCTTCGTGTGGAAAGTCCGATAAATGCCCAACGTTTGCAAAACCCGCCAAGCTTAACAGGCATGGTGGTCGCCTTGCCGTGTCCAGATACAATGCTCGCCACCTGACAAACTAACCAATCTAGACATTCAAAGTTACATTTGAGTATAGTAGGACTGGAAGAGATATTTTTCTTATTCCGAGTTAGGTCGGCCGCGCTGTAACGAAAGCGTACACAACAGTGAAGCCCTCGCTGCCGATGCACTGTCGAAATATGCACCGGCAAGCACAGTTGATCTGATCAGCAGGCTGTGAGCTGACGAATCTTCGTGAGTATTTTGAAGGAAATCAGTGATTTTGTGAACGGCTTAAATGCAGAAGACGTACAAATAATAGGAATTCTGCAAGAAATCGAACTCGTACTAATAGTTTAGAATGACCGGAAAGAGGCCGAGGGCGACGCTCCTTCCAGGAAAAGGAAGGCTTAGTAAAAGTGATAACTGGCATTTCCAGATTCAATAAGAAAAAAAAAAATCAAGAAAAGCAAAAACAAAAATATTTGTGTAGTTCACGGAGAGCCCTTCTACAGTTTTGGAGAGGGGAAAAAATTGAGCAGAGGAAACTGCCCAACACCAAACACAGCAGGTTCCAAATGGTTCAAATGGCTCTGAGCACTATGGGACTTAACTTCTGAGGTCATCAGTCCCCTACAACTTAGAACTACTTAAACCTAACTAACCTAAGGACATCACACACATCCATGCCCGATGCAGGATTCGAACCTGAGTCCGTAGCGGTCGCGCGGTTCCAGACTGTAGCGCCTAGAACCGCTCGGCAACTCCGGCCGGCAACCACAGCAGGTGTAGAACTTTTAGAAGCCAAATTCGGAGAAGTCAAAAGCCTTTGGCAGCTCCATACTGGTGAAGAATGGGTGACCGACGACAAACACAGATTCTTCACCGAGCTGTTAGACAAGCAGGAAGGCACTCCTAGAATCGCTCCTGCCGCTGACAACCCGCAGAACGAGGAAGAAGCCGGAAGCGATTTTGAATTGTGGACAGTGTTCCGCCAATTTTATCATTTCCTAAAATTTTATCGACTTTTACTAAGATGCAATTTGGAGGTTATTTTATTTTATACAATATCTTATGATGTCAGAAGCACAATGATTTTTTTAACCTAATGATGAACATTCATTTCTCTTCTCTTTTTGACGTAAAATACGTCAGTTTTTCCTGGTAAAATGATGTCACCTTTATTTTTATATGCCAGTTTTGTAGAATTTTCATATTTCTCTTTGAAATGAAGCGTATTTTCTTTACATTCGCAATAATTAAATTCGATCCTTCTGTCATTCCTAACATATGACCGTATACCGGGTTTTGCAGCAAAGTGTTTGTTTCTTAATTGGATCGATACATTTGCAAAACCTGCTAACTGCATAAGTCAGGTGCGAGGGTCAATATTTCACTTAAGATTTTAACGCGTAAAACATAATCACGGATGTCAGCCATTAATACCGAATAATTAATTATTTCATTGTTTATTTTTGAAAAAAAAGGAACGTAGTCTTTTGCCGGCCGCGGTGGCCGTGCGGTTCTAGGCGATGCAGTCCGGAACCGCGGGACTGCTGCGGTCGCAGGTTCGAATCCTGCCTCGGGCATGGATGTGTGTGATGTCCTTAGGTTAGGTAGGTTTAAGTAGTTCTAAGTTCTAGGGGACTGATGACCTAAGATGTTGAGTCCCATAGCGCTCAGAGCCATTTGAACCATTTTTTGAACGTAGTCCATAACTTCAATGGTTTGAATAGGACGAGTTTTTCGCGATTATTTCAGTTTGGCTTATCAGGCAGTTAGGGGCTTTTGCATCTGGGCTACTCAGTTGATGAAAAATAAAAGATCACAACGCAGTCATAAGACTTTTTTTTCAGTATCTACAGTGTTGTTAGAACGCTGGGCAGTCGGATGTAGCAGCTGTATGGTAGCCATTAACCACGGACACGTGGATTTCTGCGGAGTATATAAAAGTTAGATTTTGGAACCCTACACTGAAAATCGCTGTGCGACGAGGCTCTTGTGCTGCTTTCGGAATACCATTAATTCGTATCACGCCTACAATGGTCATAAAGTGCATGCCTTCAGCAATCGCGAGCTGTTTGTGCCGAAATCTGCTTCGTCGCTGCCAGGCCATCCATCACGCAGAGCCCTCCACTGCCTCCTGTGCGGTCAGCCACGGCCCTTTCAGGTCAGCGGAGAGCACCCGTGGGCGTCAGGCGTCAGGCGACGGGCGCTGTTCTTTGCTACTGGCTTCCAGACCAACGAGTCAGCCATTTTGGAACGCCTATCTTTTTCTTTTTCGTCAATTTTCATATGGTCCACTGTGGTTCACCACTGTTTCCTCTCCTAGCAATCTCTCTACTGGGTCTGGAAAGACTGTGCGTCAGCGTTAGACATTGTGAGCGTTCGATACCTGTCTGCTTCAAGTTAACACTGCAGGTTGAGATGGCTACGTTTCTTGTGGTAGGGAAAGTTGCGTTGGACTCGACAAATTGAGGAAATCTTCGGGAAAAAGGAAACCCCAACGAACGAACACTGAAGTTTGATAGTATGGGGTGTTCAGTCTCTCCGCAGTGCTGCATGATTGTTAGCCGCGCGTGCCGTATGCAGCAGTGAATATACCGAAATGCAACTCAGTGAAATACAAGTTATTAATTTATTAATATTCATTTTTACGTACAAATTTTCACAGTAAATGTTGAAAGTGTCCCCCCTGTCGTTGAATACACAATCCAATTCGTTTAATCATGTTTCGAAACACAAGCTGTAACATTTCTCCTGCAACAGATGCAGTGAAAGTGGATACTGCAGTTTTTAATTCATCGATGGATTTTGGGCGGTTCTTATAGACAGTTGCTTTCGCTGCACCCCACAAGAAAAAGTTAGATGGTGTTAGGTCAGGCGATCGTGGCGTCCAAAGTCCCTGTGAAACTATGTGATCACCAAAACTTCAGCAAGCAGTGATATTGAAAAGCGGGCAGTACGCGCGTTTGCACCATCTTGTTGAAAATAACCGTTCAGTATTTCACTTAACACAAGTTCTCCTATAAATGGGTACAGAATATCACTGCAGAATCGTTGTGCGTTTATTGTTTCGTTGAAAAATATGGGACCCACAATCCGACGTCTAGAAATTGCAATCCAAACTCCTATTTTCACAGAATGCAATGATTCCTCTTGAATACACAATGGATTTTCAGTACTCCGCATGCGAGAATTTTGCGAGTTCATGTACCCGTATAAATGAAACCACGCCTCATCAGTGAAAAACGTTTCATTAAGAATATTCCTTCCATTTTGTTGAACGAAATTTTTGAACCATTGACAATAATGCAGTCTCTTGCCATGATCAGTATTTTTCAGTTCTTGCACGACTGTCACTTTGTATAGGAAAAGTTCTAATTTTTTCCTTACAGCTATGTGGGCCTTTCCGACACTAACATCGATTTTCTTACTGACTTGTTCGGACTCATGAACATTTTATCGGAAATATCGAGTAGTTTATCCTCAGACAAAACGTTAGGACGACCACTTCTCGGTGCATCTGTCACTGAACCCGTACTTCGAAATTTGTTAATCAAATCTCCCACAGCATCGCGATGTGGAAGTGTTGTCTCCGGGAAAACTGAATTAAATGTTTGACGAACTGAAACTGTGTATTTACCGCCAGCTTTGAACACTTGTTCGACTAAAAACAGACGTTCTTCAATGGTCAGCATTTTAACAGCGACAAAAACGAAACAAACGAACAATAGAATTAAACTTAAACGTTCACGTAAACACGTGGCGACACACACCAACGATACTACTGATGCTGGCTGAGACAAACGAAACAGTGGAATGTTGGGAGAGTCCACCTGAAGGGAAGTAACCCAGGCATTTACATCTACATCCATACTCCGCAAGCCACCTGACGGTGTGTGCGGAGGGCAGGCGAACAAACAGATTGGCTAACAAGCATACGGCACTGCGGAGAAACTTTTTGAACATCCCGCATTTCCTGCCTTTGAGAAGATACACTGCACGAGATCGTAGGTGAAGAAGAGGAACTAAACAAAAATTTCGAGTTATACGACAGGTATGGCGCTACCTGTGCTAACATCAGAGAGACGAGGCACAAAACTTCGAAGTTCTACGTCACGCTCGGAAATCGACAGTCGTAGGTTTGGGGCACTTGTGATTGACGCCGAGAGAACTGTTTGTTAAAAAAATTGGGGTTTTATACGCTAGGATCTCTTTTCTCCGCCTTCCGCTGAGGTGAGAACAAACGGCCAATCCCGCATGAGCGATTTCCGAGGGCATTACCGAACTATCCGAAGTGTGTTCGTGGGTCGTCAAGATCGAGTGCTCCTCGCCTTTTCTAGTCTGAATATAAGGGGCAGTCAGATGAAAATTAGACAGGCTATGTAACGAGGATGCCACGAACATTGGTAGCACAGGTAGGTGTATGTTGCGAATCGGGAATGAATAGCGCGAACGCTCACTGCTGTGCCATTTGTCTGTTAGGTGTGCTCGACGTGGGGTCATCGAGTCGTATGTGGATCCGACTTCACTACAGAGGCCGGAATAGAGGAACAGCGTGGTTTAGTGCGGTTCTAGATGCATAAGGTTTGTCAGGAAGTGTGTACGTTGAACACAGTACGTCGTGTGCGCGTGTGTTTGCTTGGAATAAGCGATTTTGAGAAGGTCGAGCGTCACTGAAAGAGAGCAGTCGGTGAGGACCGGAAATGACCGACGGTGGGCGACCGATGGCGTCCGGGTCATGTTTAGGTATCAGTCGCGGTACCTCTCGAGTCATTACGACAAAGCATATGAAGTTCCGGAAAATCTGGCCGCAGCGAGTGCCCAACAGCCTGACGGAAGTGCAGGAGTCGAACAGAATCTCGACGTCACTGCAGCACGTGGAACGGTATCGCCTATTATCACGGGAGATGAAACGTTTCATCATTTTGAGCTGAAGACGAAGCGCCAGAGCTAACAATGGAAGCACATGGATTCATCCCCAACGAAAAAAATCCAAATCTGTGCACGCCAGCTCCGGGAAAGTCATGTAAACTTTTTCCTTTGACTGTAAGGGTCCGCTGCTCATTAACTTTCTGGAACAATAATTAACGCACAGCGGTACCTGACCACTTTGCAAAAACTGAAGTGTGCCATCAAGTCCATAGTTCCAGGAATGGTGTCGGACGGCATCATTCTGTTGCACGATAATGCACGGCGACAAGTTGGCAAGATTGTTTGCATTACCTCGCAGAAGTTTCACTGGGAGTCCTTACACGTCATCCATACAGTTCCGTTCTCCCCCCATGGAATTTCTATATTTTTTAAACCCTGGAGAAAGACATTCGACGCCATCAATTTGTTTCGGATTAACAGGCGTACGCCTCGGTCATCATCGTTCCATAGACAACTGCAAACATTTTTCCAGGAGGTCACTGACCGTCTTACCTCATTGCGATATAATTGTGTTAAGGGTTATGGCGATTACTTTTGGCCGGCCAGGGTGGCCGAGCGGTTATAGGCGATACAGTCTGGAACCACACGACCGCTACGGTCGCAGGTTTGAATCCTGCCTCGGGCATGGATGTGTGTGATGTCCTTAGGTTAGTTAGGTTTAAGTAGTTCTATGTTCTAGGGGACTGATGACCTCAGCAGTTAAGTCCCATAGTGCTCAGAGCCATTTGAACCATTTTTTTATTACTTTTGAAATTTGGTGGGGCGGGACTGACTGTTGTTATGTCTGGTTTGTCGGAATGTCCCCTCCACCCCCCAACCTTTCTAGCTCAGCGTTCCGAAGCCTACAAGACTGCTGACACGAGTGGAAGCTAAAAATCACGGGTTCATGCCATGACTGAGACATCTGTTCTATAAAGTCTATTTTGCTAGTCTCCACGACACACCTATAGTTTTCCATGTTCATTTCTATCTGCCATGTACGTTCGTAACTCCCATTTTTTGTTTATATAACAACGATTTTGCTCTATTGTTTTACCTGTTACTATATCATTCTGTATCACTTTATAATGTTAAACTAAACTAAAACTAAACTCCTCCCGCACAGGCCATGAAGGTCCAAAGGCACCGACTGGCCGCCGTGTCAACCTCAGCCCACAGGTGTCACTGGATGCGGATATGGAGGGTCATGTGGTCAGCACACCGCTCTCCCGGCCGTATGTCAGTTTCCGAGACCAGAGCCGCTACATCTCAATCAAGTAGCTCCTCAGTTTGCTTCACAAGGGCTGAGTGCACCCCGCTTGCCAACAGCGCTCGGCAGACCGGATGGTCACCCATCCAATTGCTAGCCCAGCCCGACAGCGCTTATCTTTGGTGATCTGACGGGAACCGGTGTTACCACTGCGGCAAGGACATTGGCACTTTATAATGTTACGGTTCCACAAACAAAAACTCAGTACATGTATAGAACTACAGCTGGCAAAAATCGGTGTTGGTCATATACGCCAGTAACATATTCACTCTAATTATGTAGTAAACATCTTATTCTCTTTTCTTATCTGTAACTTTCGTGATCCGTACTACATGTGTATTGTCAACAGGTGGAAACACCGTTAGCTGACAATGTTCAGTTATGCCGTCAGTCCAAAAAGGTTCGAAACTGGATTAGTAAAAAACAAGACAAAAGTTAAGATGGTGTTTCTAAAACACACGCTCATACAGCCCGATTAATCTGACAAGAAACACCTTCCTTGGGATGTTGTTCACGTCGCACGTGACATTAGCTTGAATGTCAGTTACGTCGTCGAATCGTTGACGCTTCACGTGAGTTTTGCTGTAAATTAGTAGCCTACTAATAACACCCCAAGTCAAGTCACGCATGATATATTTTTTTTCCAGAAAAGAACTGCTAGCATTTTGCATGTAAATCAAGTCGCGGCAGGCGCGCACACGTCGTTTTTGTTCGGTAGTCAAGTTGTGCGACACAAACTTTGAGCACGCTTCTCTCTTCATAGAAACATTCTGGACAACGTCTTGAACACTTCAGTTAGAGACGTTGCTCCATTGCGATTTGTGTCACAACAACTTTTACACACTACAGCCACTACTTACCACAGCCTGTTCGCAACTGACTGGTAACATGCACATTTGTTTTTTACAGTTGTTAGTTCCAGTTGCTACTGTAGTTACTTCACTGACGTCGTTTATACGCAATAAATAAAAACAGCATCGGAACTTTTGGGCGAACGGTTATGTCCATTATCTATGATCGTAAATATTTTAGTCTGTAATTTAATGCACCCCATGTCAGATCAGAGATCACGATGTGGCGAAGTGTGATATATAGCATCTCCATACCCTTTGTATTACGCTTTGTGCTTGTGAATACAGCGTGTGTTGTGTGTAAGCTGCGAAATGTACTTTGTCTGAATGAATTTTTTGTGTCATTAACATTTCGTTAGCTACATTTTCTTTATTTCTGCCAGAACCACGGCCCTAGCATCTAGCTGCACTTGGCACAAGATATAATGTTTCTGTAACACCTATAGTAATGTAGTAGGTAGTATCAAATTCAAAAAGCGACTGGCTGAATATAATGGTTACATAAACCGCCAGATTTTTATACATCGAACTTGCGGTATAACCGCCTTGCAGAGGATAGTATCTGTCGAAAAAATAAACAAAATAAAATTCTTTACGAATATTGATCTTGAAGAGGGTAGCTGAAATAAAAATTCTTGAAGTTGAAAACGGGTGTAGCTCAGATCGTAAAAAAAAAGAGAAAAAAAATTGCGTGAACTTCTTCTCGTTGCTCCTCTGCAGTTGATTCTTCTGTAAATTTCTTAAATGAAGAGGGGCCAGAGTACCCCGTGATTCTCTAATAATATGAAGGGTCAAAAAGTGGTTCATGTGTACCCAGATTTAAAACTATGAATGTTGTTTATTTCTTAACTCGATGTTACGTCAGACAGTGCAGCTCAGAATTTCACACTGCACTGGGTCCCTCGCCTGATTTCTTGCTGTCTTACATACATCCGCTGAAAGTCAGAATATTGTTACATACAGTACTTTCGTTATTTGCAATCGCAAAAGTTGTTCGAAATTGCAGAAAATATTATCATTCATTGTTTACAATTGTCATACATATTTGCGTTTTCATGGTAAAATAAGTGAAGTGATTCAAATAAACAATGCTGATTACATTCTTATTAATTACACTAAAGTTACATTATCTTACGTACTCCTGCCATATTTTCTGCTTCGAATATAAGTGCATTATTTTTAAGTGCAGACGGAATGTCGATATGTAATCCAGTAGCCTAAATAAAAACAACGTTTACATTCTCAATTTAGTATCGTACTGTGAATTACAGTAATTGCGAAGTAATTAGATGTCGTTAAATCAAACAGTACTATAGTGAGTTGCCAGAATGACACATAAAGTTGCTACAGGTTTCTAGCATTATAACATATTGTAGGCCTATATTTCCTGCTTTTTTGTTATTAAATTGTTTGTAAATGAATAGTGCTAACTGCAGTTCAACGGTTCGACAATACATGGTCCTACCAATGGATGGTCGTACCATTAGGGAGTACTTTTGTCGGAAGTTGTTGAAAATCACATTGCCGAGCTCAAACGGCGAAATTACATTTATGTACCTTATCTAATGACGTTACAGTTAATCAAGCGACACAAATTAGTTTCTAAATCGTATAAAAATTGTCTGTTAAGTTTAGAACTAAGCAGGAAAAATGATTAATACTAGAATGGCTTGCTAGCATGTTCAAGAATATAAGTAATTTTTGCAAACACAGAACTGACCCAAGTAATATAGAATTGCAAGTGTTCCGTGGCTGCGGTTCATATCTCAGAAGAGCGCGACAGTGCGAGCAGTTGGTTGTCGCGAAAAGCGATTGGCGGCGGGGCTCGCTAAAAAGCGAAATAATTCGCGAGCGGGTTGAGTCGCAGAGGGGCGCGAGTGGTCGCCGCATCCGTGGGCGGGGAGCGCGCCAACCAATGAGCGCGCGGCGCGCAGTTTTTTGCTATGCAAATAGCGGCCGGCCGTTGGTTGGCAGTCGCGAGTCGCGGAGCGGGTTGGCGGGCGGGCGCCAGCTGCGCGCAAGGGAAGGGGAGGGGGAACAACAGCCTGCGCTCTCTGGAGGGGAAGGGGAGAGGGGGCAATGCCTGCCGGACATTTCCCGTGTTTTAGCTTTGCAATCCCGTAGCAGAACGATAACAGCAAACACAGAAGCTACATTTTTACACTAATCTTTTCATTCCCACGTAACTATTACTTATTTATTTAATCTGATCTTATTAGGGCCATCAGGCCCTGTCTTACATCGGACCAGAGTTTCATACATGCAATTCGTTTTTTACACCATAGTTTCCCAAGAAATAACAATCTTAGTATGACAAATAGTATTCAAATACTGAAGTAGCAATGTGAGTAAATAATACTATGAACTAATAAATCATCGTGAGACACAACTGCAATTAAAAACACGTTGTCTCACATCTTGTTTTGGTTGTAGGGCATCACCATTCCGTCCGCCCCTGGTAGCTGAGTGGTCAGCGCGACCGTATGTCGTCCCTAACGGCTCGGGGTCGATTCCCGGCTGGGTCAGAGATTTTCTCCGCTCAGGGACTGGGTATTGTGTCGTCCTTATCATCATCATTTCATCCCCATCGACAAGCAAGTCGCCGAAGTGGAGTCAACCAAAAAGCCATACGTCTTTTCCATATCACCACCCCAAGCAAGTTTCGTCAGGTGGGGAAACAGAAGACGAAATGTAATATAAAACGTGAACTAGCCGTCTGAAGATGAACCTGTCGGTTCGAAACCGCCAATGACACTGATTAATTAAATAAATAGGATTGTAAATAGCGGCTGATTGCCGTAATTTTCTGTGTTGTAGTCAACCTGTATTTTCTAAACAGCCACGTGCTCAAAATTTCAGTTTTTGACAAAATAGCGAGGAGAGATATGCGGGACAGTGTTCGTTGATAAGATGAGAGAGAGAACAGAGGGTTTGGAAATAACTGCGACTGTCTGCCAGGATAGCTGTGCGTCTACATCTGCATCTACATTTATACTCCGCAAGCCACCCAACGGTGTGTGGCGGAGGGCACTTTACGTGCCACTGTCATTACCTCCCTTTACTGTTCCAGTCGCGTATGGTTCGCGGGAAGAACGACTGCCGGAAAGCCTCCGTGCGCGCTCGAATCTCTCTAATTTTACATTCGTGATCTCCTCGGGAGGTATAAGTCGGGGGAAGCAATACATTCGGTACCTCATCCAGAAACGCACCCTCTCTAAACCTGGACAGCAAGCTACACCGCGATGCAGAGCGCCTCTCTTGCAGAGTCTGCCACTTGAGTTTGCTAAACATCTCCGTAACGATATCACGCTTACCAAATAACCCTGTGACGAAACGCGCCGCTCTTCTTTGGATCTTCTCTATCTCCTCTGTCAACCCGTCCTGGTTCGGATCCCACACTGATGAGCAATACTCAAGTATAGGTCGAACGAGTGTTTTGTAAGCCAACTCCTTTGTTGATGGACTACATTTTCTAAGGACTCTCCCAACGAATCTCAACCTGGCACGCGCCTTACCAACAATTATTTTTATATGATCATTGCACTTCAAATCGTTCGGTACGCATACTCCCAGATATTTTACAGAAGTAACTGCTACCAGTGTTTGTTCCGCTATCATATAATCATTCAATAAAGGATCCTTCTTTCTATGTTTTCGCGATAGATTACATTTGTCTATGTTAAGGGTCAGTTGACACTCCCTGCACCAAGTGCGTGTGATGGTGAAATATGATCAAAGAGCTGAACATCACACATATATCGAACACAGGCATTCATAACGAGTTCCAGGCTGGAGGCGTGTATTGTCGTTGGTCACTTTGAGCACAAGCTGTGATGGTCAATTGTTTCGTTACTGATCAGAAGCCACATAATTAGTGTATGCACTTGTTCTGTTCTTTAGTGTGTCCTACCACAGATATTGCACAAGTGTCGGTGTGGAACTTTTCAGATTACAATATCTCGTAAACAATTTGCACTAGAGTCCCGCAATAAACACCACTGACATTCTAATTTACACTAATTTCAGTTTGTTAAAGTTAATAGGCATTATTCTATTAAAGAATGTTTGCATAAAAAACACGATGTATTATTAGAATCTGTTAACTGGCTAACAATACAAGCCGGTGACTACCAATTCATTCTGTGAAAACCGCACATCAACAGCCCTTTCCATTTCCCAAGTATCTGCGGTGCAAGTTTTAGGTGATTCACCCTGTGTAGGCGAAACAGTAAGGACAGTAAAAGGACTTGTTAGAGAGCGAGAACACCACACGCAGTTGGAACTAAGCGTGAAATATGAGGAAACCTGGATACCAGGAGAACTGCGGCCGTGATACTGACCTCAGCAACGTGCTTGTGCCAGCTGAGGAAAGTAACGTTTGTAGAAGAAAACTCCAAAGTGCGACTGGCTTTCCAAGAACGACTGTAATTTCAGAAGAGAAGACGGCTTTAGGCTTCCAGCTTCATGGTTTCCTGTCATGAAGGAAGTAAATACGCAGGCACTTCGCTCGTTAAAAAAAAAAAAAAAACAGCTACCTCTGTGGCACGATAATAATGTTTTGATAAACACTCTTACCTCTCGCTACCTCTGCCGCACGGTAATAATATTTTGATAAACACTCTTACCCTCTTGTTTTGCTGGTTTCGCTATCTCTCCAATATCAATTTACCCAATAGCCCCACTTCTACTGAATAAACACGGTGAACTGCCATTGATAAGTGAAAGTGACTTTGGTCTTTGACAGCAGAATTAATATGAATCAAATGGCTCTGAGCGCTATGGGACTTAACTGCTGAGGTCATCAGTCCCCTAGAACTTAGAACTACTTAAACCTAACTAACCTGAGGACATTACACACTTCCATGCCCGAGGCAGGATTCCAACCTGCGACCGTAGAGGTCGCGCGGTTCCAGACTGTAGCGCCTAGAACCGCTCGGCCACCGCGGCCGGCGAAGTTTTCTGATCTGGACTTAATCAACGGAAGTAACATGGACGTGGACTAACCTACCTGCGACTTCAAGGAGAAATACTCCGAAACAGCCACCTCGATTGACGCACCGCTAGCATCAGCCGCCAGCAATGGGAATTACACGAAGCCATATAGAAAGAATCACACCAGCCTGACGAAATCGAGGGCAGCACCTGCGCCGTATACCAACCATTTGCAGAGGCTGCATCAAAAAGAAAGAAAAAAAAGCCAGACGACGACAGACAAACCCAAGGACGTTGTACAGAAGACAACAAGCAACCAGCAACCTAAAATCAATTTCGAGCCACCACGCTACCAACACAGGAACCTGCAGCCGCAGCGTCATCCTATGTACGGTGTTCTGCACAGATAAGACCGGGTCACCTAGCCTCTGCTGTTGCCGGAGGTGCAACAGCTGCGACTCAACTGAGGATCACCCGGAAGCAGCCATCAACGCAACAACCTCACGTCGTGCTACGAACCACGGCAGAGCGCTTAGCAGTTACTGAACTAGTACATGCGCTTGATCAAACTGTTACTGAAATTAAGAAAACCCTTCCCACCCTACTAGCAATCGTGGCCACACAAGAAGCTGTCAGAAGCATGCTGACGATAACCAACGGAACCATCTAGATGGGATATGTCCAGAAATAGACCAACTGAAATCATTAATTTTGCGATTTGGAATGCCAATGGCATATACCACCACCTGCTGAAATTCATACAATTCCTGACATCTGTCTAGCGTCTGAAATTCACCTAAAGCCGGCACTATGAATTAATGCTGCGACCACTCTACAACTGGGGTGGAACTGCTTTCTACATCAGGAACTCGCCCCGCCACTAAACTGCACCCTAGCCAACGCTACACTGCAGTCACAGTGAAGACCATCTGTAGCATCATCATCTTCATTGCCATCTAGAGGCCTCTTGACGCAAGCAACCTCTTCCAAACTATAGGGAAGCGTATCACCGTCAGGGATCTTAATGCAAAACACAAGATGAGGCACTATTATTCGTAGTAGCTGCACCTTACTAAAAGTAGCAGAATGTTTCCACGAATACGTCTGTGAACTGTAAAACCCACCAGCTACCCAGCCAATGGAAATCTGCCGGATGTATTCGAAGTCTGTATCGCCAAGAGAATCCCTGGATTCACTACCGTGGCCGCACATTGTATAACGTATGACATTTTCCACAGAGCGGCAATTCGTCCCCACCAATAGCCGGCCTAGCACCGTCAAGACCAAATGGGCTGATTACTGCCGACAGTTGAAATGCTGAATTGTGAATCATGTACTTGAAGCTGATGCCAGCGTGGGCAATGCAGATATTTATAACTACGGCCATTACTGAAGTAGTTATCTCCTCCACTCCACCAGATTACCCTGGTGCAGGTTGCAGACCAGAAACTACTCTACAGGACATTCTTCTACTTGTCTGAAAGAAGAACACTCGGAACAAGGAGTAACACCTTACAAGGCTAGAGTGAATCTGCTTCAGCAGCAAAGATTGAGCACCAGAATATGGGGTGGGCAGAAAGGAGCGCATCGTTGCAAACTGATGCCTCTGCATGATACCTCGTCCACCTCTTTACGAAGAAATGGCCCAAGATGCGACTGTTAACAACTGTAGCTAGTCGGGCCTGCACTCCACTGGACAAGACAAATGCTACAGCTGATGTATTTGAAAACAAATTGTTTGCTCGTGGCCATCAACAATGGACGTGATAAACTCTTGGAGGAACGACTCTCTCTCTCTCCACTGAAGCAGAAGAACACTATTCGGAGATAGAAACCATTACTGAAGAGTGCAGCAAACGTTCAAACGACAATCAAATGTGAAAGCACTTGGTCATGATCAAATCAAAGCCAAGACGCCCAAGGGAATGCCTTCAGCAGCCATTAAGAACGTTACCCACGTGTTTATCAGCAGCCTGATTTAGAAGTAGTTTTCTTCACCGTGCAAAAAAGTCATCGTTATGGTAGTCTCAAAACTGGGGAAGAGCTATATGGGTCCTGACAACTACAGGCCTATCAACCTCTTCTTCACGCTGAGGAAGGCTATCGAGAGCATGTTGCTGCAACGGCTCATTCTACAACTGATCAGTGAAGTAGTGCTGCCCGACGAGCAGTTCAGGATCTGAGGAGGCCACTCCACGCTTCTCCAGTTCCTCTGATTGGTGGAAGAAGCAACTGTGGAATTTAATAACAGGAAACACTGCGGCATGATCCTCCTGGAAGTCATCCACAGAGGAACGGCCAACTGCGGGTGGTACAACTACTCACCAGCTATCTAGAAGGCCATTCTTGTTAGGGTTGGGGGAAGGGGGGGGGGGCACTTCAACATACAGAAATGAACTTGCTGGAGTACCTCGAGGCTCAGTGCTGGGTCTTGTCTTTTACAGTGCCTACACAGCAGACCTCCCATCGTCACTACATATTAGTAAATATGTCTAAGATGTTGTGTTGGCAGAAGAGCCAACACCGTGTTACTAGTGGAGGCCGAAAAGCACGCGTCTTAGCTCACGCAGGCTGGCATGAGGAGGGAGGGACTATACTGACGTGAGGTCTGGAACATGACAAGGAATGAGAATTCAGAAAGCGGACGTAATTAGTTTGATACTTAACTTGAATCCATTAATGATGAACGTCACTCTTGACGGTACATGATTCACAATATTATCAGTTCAGAATACATTCGTAGTAACTGAATATGGCGCCTTGCTAGGTCGTAGCAAAAGACGTAGCTGAAGGCTATGCTAAACTGTCGTCTCTGCAAATGAGAGCGTATGTAGTCAGTGAACCATCGATAGCAAAGTCGGCTGTCCAACTGGGCCGAGTGCTTGGGAGTCTCTCTAGACTAGACCTGCCGTGTGGCGGCGCTCGGTCTGCAATCACTGACAGTGGCGACACGCGGGTCCGACGTGTGCTACCGGACCGCGGCCGATTTAAAGGCTACCACCTAGCAAGTGTGGTGTCTGGCGGTGACACCACAGATGTCGATACTGCTTTCATGTGCAGGCACAGACGATCAGGTATTATACAACGCAGTTTATAGAAACCCTGAAGAGACATCGAATCGTGGACATCAGACTGGTGCATAAAGTTTAACACTGCAAAGAGCTAGGTGATTCTACTCACAAAACGGCGGCCCAGGCCTACAGCAGACATCCCTCTCTTTGGTACCTCCACAAAAGGACATCTAAACCAAAATATCTAGGGGTTTATCTGATCGCCAGTTCAGTTCTATGCACTCACCGACAACACCAGGAAGAATGCCATCCTGGGAGCCCTTTACCCAGCGCTTAATGAGAGAACTGCCCTCTGAGACGACTGTGAACTGAGGATCTTCTGAGAGATGATACGGTCATTCACAGATTACATCTGTCCTGTATGGGGAATTGCAGCTAAAAGTCATGTTGATAAAGTCCAACACATCCAGAGTAACGCTCTGTGGCGGATATACCACGTCTCTTGAAATGTATCAGCTTTCAATCTTCACGAAGCTACAGGGAAGAAACAAGTGATCCAGAGATTCAAGGAGCACACGGAACATTTATACAGTATGTTATTCACCACCAGACATAAGAGGCAATATCTTTGGGTAACACACTGCATCCAACAGGTCTATAGGTGAAACTTGTTCCAAAGAAGCCAAACAGTGGTCTTTGACAGTGTTCAACCAACGGGGAAACACGCTTAGCAATCTGGAAGATCATATTGTCTTATCCCTACGGGAAAATGAAACTTGTTACAAGCATCTCGAATAATTACAAGATGAACTGGAAATATAGTGACTAACATTCGATAGAAATGCTCAATTATCTCTATCCACCCACCAGTAGAGATGGGCAAAACTTCTTTTCAGAGATCGGATCAGAACAGGACAGTCACTGGAATGAACTAGTTTTTTTTCATGACTCACCACTCACCCACAAAATAAGTAAACGCAAGGCACTTTGCATTTCTAATTCAGGTCACTAAACATGTATTTTTATCTGATATTGTCCTATTTTGAAAGAACGTATAAAGAGTAGTAATAATTTTGTGTTATGTCCCTAGTAATTTTGAGATATAAAAGCTATAAATATCGTCTGCTGTAAAAATGATAAATATTGCAACAAAATCCTAAACATTTTTTATCAAGTTGAAAAATTTTAAGAATGAAGACTGATTCTTTTTATGTTTTGCCACTTTCATTGGAAAAAATACGAAACAAGAACTACAACATACAGTAACTGTAATTGAAGTGTATCCACAGTCGTCTTTTACAGTCAGTATTACCATATATGTACCCAAAAAGGAAAAATTAATCGATATTGCCATTTATAAATAAAATGTGACCCATTTTAGTCGATGTGAGTCTTTCTCTCTTCTCGGTGCATATTTGTTCTGCATTTGAAAATATTCGTTCACAGGGCACCGCTTTTGCTATGATACAGAAAACTTTTAGAACCAATACATACAGCGTTGGCCACAGCAATTTTCTTGTTTCCCACCATTTTAAGGGATCGCTAGGCAAATATCCCTCCGCTAAATATTTCTCCAAGCCGAGAATTGCCGCACTTTCTACGTCGTGAATTGCTTGAATCTGACCAGTAGTTACATCAAACTCCTCCCAGGTTGAAGAAGTCTCATGCATTACGGTTGTAACTGCTTGAGAAATGAGCTGTGTTTAGCCGGCCGTTGTGGCCGAGCGGTTCTAGGCGCATCAGTCCGGAACCGCGCTGCTGCTACGGTCGCAGGTTCGAATCCTGCCTCGGGCATGGATGTGTGTGATGTCCTTAGGTTAGTTAGGTTTAAGTAGTTCTAAGTTCTAGGGGACTGATGACCTCAGATGTTAAGTCCCATTGTGCTCAGAGCCATTTGAACCATTGTTGAGCTGTGTTTTTTCTTATCGAGCAACCAACGCTTTCATTTCTGCAGTAGCCTTTTATAGCAATCCTGAAATGATTTGTCTGCTGGAAATCCTTGCCTCTTGAATCGAGAGTCCAGTAAAGCTGCCTGACCAATCAGTTCGTTCCTGAAGCTAGCCTCAAACCACTCTGATAACCCTTTAAGGAAATTATAAACCAACGACTATTTCTTGAGGACATTCTTTATTTTTGTCTTTAAAATATCTGTTGCCCTTCCATTAATCTTGGCAAGATTTTCATTTTGGAATGTGAGACTGTTTTCTCTGAGGACAACTCCTTGGTTGCCTCATCGAAAACTTTGAAAACATGAAAAGCCTATTGCATTACCTCCCAGGCTGTATCATTAAGTTTAAAGTTATCGATTTTCCTCCTAAAATAGCGAGGCAAGAAATTATGGGATCTTTATTTAAAGTAAATCTTTGCAACATTTCATAAGTAGAGTTCCATCGTGTTGGGACATCTTGTTTCAGTTTCAGTCGGTCATTTTTTAAATTTTCCACATTTCAGCAAGTTTGCTTAAAGCAAAGAGTCTCTCCTTCAAAAGTATAATTATTTTGACGTCGTCAACGGTTTTCTGTTCAGACTTCTGAACTGCGTGCTGCACAGAGAGGTTTAAAGAACGTGAAAAGAAGGGATATGTATACGTTTGATAAGCATAGCACTTAATTTCATGTTTGACGTATTGTCTGTTATAATGGAGGTGATTTTAAAATCGATATTGTATTTGGCAATAATCACTCAGTTTGAGAAGTTTTCTGCGGTGCGTCTGTCTTCGAGTTATGAGGATTGTAAAAGGTATGACTTGAGTTCGTTCTTCTCATCTATGAAATGTGCAGTGAGAGCGTAGAAACTAATGTTTTAGACTCGTCCACGCATCACACTTAAGGCAGACTGCCTTTGGGCGGCCAAATCATATTTAATTTTTATGAATAACTGGTAATACAAACTACGAATTGGAGAGTTTGAAAACGTTTTTCGACTTAGTAAATTAAAGTTTGAGCAAAACATGTAACATATTATATTTTTTAAAAATTCTGTTCTTGAATTAAAGAGAAAGGATTGTATTCTCTGCAAATCATTTTTAAAAGTTGTTCGTCTCATGCTATACTTTTATTTAATGTGAGCGGATTTATAATATTAAAACGTTTACTTATTTATGTTTACTGAAAAGTAGTTGGGGTGAGGGCATCGCAAAAGGAAATAAATCAGGATTTGGTCCAGAACCTGACGACACAGATGGGCTTTTCTGAGAGAGAACCTTCACCCGAGGTGGAAGCGGACGTCAGTGAAGACGGTTCACGAGAAATGATTTTTCGAATTTCTGCATCGATTAATGACGTCTTGATCGACTTCCTAACCCACAACGTTCCAGAGATACTGTAGGATGCTTTGATTTAAGATGTTCCTTCAGGTTTGATGATGAGCCAGATCCCATGGAAATCCTCTGCTGACAGTAGCGGTTTTTCGTTTTTTTCCCATTTTGGTAAAGTAGCACCGTACATCACTCGTAGTTCTTCTTGTCGAAGGCCATGTGGTTAACACATTGTTATGCAGCACTGAAAAGTACGCTGGAAATATTAAAGTGTTTATTGGTAAAATATACATCTTAATCTATAAAAGCAATTATAAATGCAGCAGAGGATATAGAGCAGAATGTAGGACGTCATGATCTGCGAAACTTAGACCACAATCGTGAAGTTTGTATCATATACGAAAATATCTGAAACAGTCTTACTGATTAAGGAAATAGCGAAGACAAGTCTGACAATAGGCGAGAATTTCATTGCTGAAAAATAAAAACTTTGAATAATATTACATCCGAACTTGGGCTACATAGTGTGTGAGCAAGAGATGGCAGGATAATGGTGTGGATAAAGGCTGGAAAAAAGCTGTGCAAATAAATTCTAAAGCCTATGCTTTAAGAGCTACGAACTTGTCTATTCATGCAGCCACAGGTTTTACCAGTGTGTCTGTACTGTTACTGTAGAACGTAGTTGGCGATCACTTTCAACTCATTTCGAAGAACACCTCCACATATTTCAGAATATCTACATCTACTCCGCAAGTCACCGTAAAGTGCGTGGCGGAGGGTATCCTGTACCACTAATTCTCATTTCCCCTCCTGTTCCATTCGCAAATAGAACGAGGGAAAATCGACCGTGTGTACGCCTCCGTATGAGTCCCCATTTCCCAAATAATATCTTCGTGGTCCTTACGCCCAATATATGCTGGCCGTAGCAGAATCGTTCGGCAATCAGTTTCAAATGCCGATTCCCGAAAACAACGCCGCCTTCCCTCCACGGATTCCCATATGAGTTCCCAAAGCATCTCCGTAACATTTACGTTTTGTTTGAACCTACTGGTAACAAATCTGATAGTCCTCCTCTGAATTGCTTCGATGTCTTTCTTCAATCCGACCTAGTGCGGATCTCAAACACCACATCAGTACTCAAGATTAAGTCGCACCAGTGTCCTGTATGCGGTCTCCTTTACAGGTGAACTACTCTTTCCTAAAATTCTCCCAATAAACCGAAGTCGACCATTTGTCTTCCCTACCACAGTTTTCACATGCTCATTCCACCTCATATCGCTTTGCAACGCTACGCCCAGACATTTAAAAGACTTGACTGTGTCAAGCTGGACACTACTAATACTGTAGCAGAAGATTACAGCTTGTTCTTCCTACTCATCCGCATTAACTTACATTTTTCCACATTTAGGGCTAGCTGCCATTCATCACACAACCATGTCTTCCTTCTAACGTCGTGGACATCTGGCTCAAGCCAAGCATGCTCTCCAGTTCCGTAAATATAGACTGCATTGTCCTAAGACGGCACAGAAGTAACAGATGAGGAGGTGAAGTAGCAGCGTACAAACGCTTTAACTTATTGCCGCCAACGCTCCTAGCACCCAGTAATAGTGAAGACAAACAGCTCGATTATAGGTTCGTAAATATCAAATCCCTTAATAAAATCTGCCTAATTTGCGTCCTCTACAGATCTCCGAAAGTAGGTGGGACAGTTTGTTTCAGAACAGCTCTTTCAAAATTCGATTCGACTTAGAAGCTAGCAACACATAAATATTCTACTCCTTGATTTTGAAATTCACGTGTGTAGTTGCTTCTTCAAATGTAACAATATTTCAGCTTGCACGTACCCATAATGCAGCATATAGTCGCTCTCTCATACACATATTTGCATGAAATCAACAGGCTAAGAAATTCGCAACTGTATTCAGCTCACAACATCGTATTCATGACGTATTCTCTAAAAAACCAAAGAATAAACTCTAACTGACAACATACAGAGCCTAACTGTCTCTGAGGTGCCAGAGATAATTTGGGAGACGACTGCCATTTCATCCCTGGACTTGAAAGACAAGCTCCATGGGTTTCCTACCAAACTAACTCGATTACCCAATAAATGTGCTCCCCCAGAGACAGGAAACCTGAAGAGAAAACCTACACCTTGGCTAATGGAAGAGCTAAAACAGTTTGTGAATCTCGGAGACACTGCACCTTGGACTTAACAAACGACCTCCTACTATCGAAAATAAAATTAATTACAAGCAAAGAGCAAACAGACTCAATCAATCTGAGAGAAACGATAACTAAGGCAAGTCAATACGTTAATCTAAAACATAAAGACCAGATGCACTATGGAAAAGCTTGTGTGATCCACAGAAGTATAGGCAAAATAGAAGCTGCAGCTGATAACATTGTCCCAACCAAGGAACTAGATCAATACTTGACTTTAGCGATAACCATCATTGAACTGCAAACAAAACATAGACTTACTGGTTATTTCACGTAGGTAGTCACGAAAAACTGTCTTGAGGTGAAACGCCGTCGGAAAATCCTTCAGATAATAATTTACAATACAGAAAGGCTTCACAGTCCAAATGAACAAGCTTATTCTTGATCCACTACTGCACACTAAAACTACTCCTCCCTAGACCATGAAGCTCTTGCCTGAACAACACAGCAGAAACACTCGTTCCCATCAATGTACAAGCACTAGAGGTCCGACTGCTAAGAAGATTAGCTGGGTACTTTCTTGATGATATTATTACCCAGTGGGCAGAAGATATTTAGGATGACCCAGGAAGGTAAACAGTTTCAGCCAAGAGGGCATAACAGCCAAATCCCTAATAAATCCAGAGAGAAGGAGATACAATATTGAAAATATTATGATTCTTTAAGTAACTGTGATTTTAATAAGTTTTTTAATTACGTATAAAACTCTGGTCTGACGTTAAGAGTGGTCCTTAAGGCATTAATCTGTCCAGGTTAAATGAATAATTAAAAAATTAAACATAACATACAGGTTGTCCCAGGATGAACGGTCAATATTCAGGGACAACAGGAACGACCATTTGAAGCAATAAATAAATAAATCATATGGACGTGTGCACTATTCTGAATGGTTTCCGAGATACAACGTATTTAATGTAACTGTTATTTATTTTCTTTATAACTGAATGCATTGTCATTGTTTACAATGTACCCAGCAGTATAGACGAATAATTTGATATAGGACACGTGGGCTATCAAGTCCGGAAACTACGACAATTTGGCTTACAAAACTACCTACATTTCAGCGCATGGACGTCGCGCGAGATTTTCATTATCTTCTCGGTGTCTCTACACAGACTATAAGTACTAGAGAAAAAAAGAATAGGACCTTTTCATAGGAAATTTAGTGTACTTGAATTTTGTGTTGTCACACGTTTTCGCTTCAGGAGACGGATTTCGTGTTATTCAAGAAAAATGTACAAAGTAACTTTAGAATACGGCGTATGTCCACCTTTAGATTTTTGCTTCAAATGATCGTTTCTGTCATACCACTGAATGTTACCTTTCCTCCTGAGGTAAACTGTGTACATGGACTATCATATATGTTAAAATAATTATGTGTTACACATAGCGTTATTTTTATAAAAAGCTGAACTTGGATAGAGAGGCTTTCAGTCGAAAGTGAGTTGCAAGCTGTATCACAGTGCCAAGAGCACAGAGAACAAAGTGACAATTGCAGTCGCTATATGATCTGCTCCATGTGATCTCATCTGTGAGAGTGGTGCTGAGCAGCAAGCCAGCCACCTTGCATTCTGATCCATAAGAATGGTGAAGAGTGAGCTAGAGAGCTACCTCGTGATCTGATCCCTGATAGTGGCGGGGGCAGTGAGCTAGTGGGCAGCTTACAGTCCGATTGGTGATAGTGGTTGGTGTGCTGAGCTATTGGGTGGATCGTCTTACAGTCCACTCCTACCACGGGGTGGCTGAAGACCGCAGCTTATATGATTGCTGACAACACATTCCAAAGGCGATGCTAAGTCAAAAGATAAAAAAAAAAAAAACTCAGTCAAAAGTATGCAAACGCTAACAGAGCTTCTGAAATTTGAGGTTTTCTTTTCAAATGAAGTGTGGAAGCATTATGCTGGAAGTGTTTTCTACGTTAATGTACTGTTCTGAAGCGTCAATCCTTGGTTAGTCTCCACAGCTGCACGGTCAGTGCAGTGGATTGTTAAGTGAAGGGGCTTGGGTTCGATTCTCAGCCATGTGCTTACTTTCGTATCATCATAAGTGGCATTACTATTGAGATGGCTGAATGGGTACAGACTGAGAGCCAAAAAACTGAAAAAACGAAGCTTTCTTTATTTTCTGTTGTTTTCATGGCGAGAAAAGCTTCTCATACTAATAAGGATGTGAAAATTACCGAACAATCAGTTTAATAAGCCACAGCTGCAAAATACTAACACGAATTCTGTACAGACGAATGTAAAAACTAGTAGAAGCCGACCTCGGGGAAGATCAGTTTGGATTCCGTAGAAATACTGGAACACGTGAGGCAATACTGACCTTACGACTTATCTTAGAAGAAAGATTAAGGAAAGGCAAACCTACCTTTCTAGCATTTGTAGACTTAGAAAAAGCTTTTGACAATGTTGATTGGAATACTCTCTTTCAAATTCTAAAGGTGGCAGGGGTAAAATACAGGGAACGAAAGGCTATTTACAATTTGTACAGAAAGCAGATGGCAGTTATAAGAGTCGAGGGACATGAAAGGGAAGCAGTGGTTGGGAAGGGAGTAAGACAGGGTTGTAGCCTCTCCCCGGTGTTATTCAATCTGTATATTGAGCAAGCAGTAAAGCAAACAAAAGAAAAATTCGGAGA
Organism: Schistocerca americana; assembly: GCF_021461395.2. NCBI lineage: Eukaryota > Metazoa > Arthropoda > Insecta > Orthoptera > Acrididae > Schistocerca > Schistocerca americana. The sequence continues at coordinate 137,019,923 of NC_060126.1, read as the reverse complement.
AGAAATAAAAACTTTGAGGTTCGCCGATGACATTGTAATTCTGTCAGAGACAGCAAAGGACTTGGAAGAGCAGTTGAACGGAATGGACAGTGTCTTGAAACGAGGGTATAAGATGAACATAAACAAAAGCAAAACGAGGATAATGGAACGTAGTCAAATTAAGTCAGGTGATGCTGAGGGAATTAGATTAGGAAATGAGACACTTAAAGTAGTAAAGGAGTTTGCTATTTGGGGAGCAAAATAACTGATGATGGTCGAAGTAGAGAGGATATAAAACGTAGACTGGCAATGGGAAAGAAAGCGTTTCTCAAGAAGAGAAATTTGTTAACATCGAGTATAGATTTAAGTGTCAGGAAGTCGTTTCTGAAAGTATTTGTATGGAGTGTAGCCATGTATGGAAGTGAAACGTGAACGATAAATAGTTTGGACAAGAAGAGAATAGAAGCTTTCGAAATGTGGTGCTACAGAAGAATGCTGAAGATTAGATGGGTAGATCACGTAACTAATGATGAAGTATTGAATAGAACTGGCGAGAAGAGGAGTATGTGGCACAACTTGACAAAAAGAAGGGACCGGTTAGTAGGACATGTTCTGAGGCATCAAGGGATCACCAGTTTAGTATTGGAGGGCAGTGTGGAGGGTAAAAATCGTAGGGGGAGACCAAGAGATGAATACACTAAACAGATTCAGAAGGATGTAGGTTGCAGTAGGTACTGGGAGATGAAGAAGCTTGCACAGGATAGAGTAGCATGGAGAGCTGCATCAAACCAGTCTCAGGACTGAAGACCACAACAACAACAACAACTAATAAGGTATGCAATCCACAGGTGCACATGGTTTATAAAACATTTCTGTAGCTTGGGATACGTTTCCTTAAAAATGTGGCATGACATGACGTTACAAGACCAGATCAGTCAGTCATCCAGACTGGTGCCCCTGGCATTACTGACAAGGCTGCTGCCCCTCTCGAGGAACCACACGTTTGTCTGGCCTCTCAGCATATACCCCTCTGTTGTTTGCACCTACGGTACGGCTATCTGTAGCGCTGAGGCACACAAGCCTCCCCATCAACGGCAAGGTTCATGGTTCTTCGTGGTGGATCCAAAAATATCAAGAAACAAATCCTTACAAGTAATTGGAAGTGAACTAATTGTTGTGGCAGTCTGGAAACTGCAAACGGTTCGCGCATGACGTTGAGTGCTTTGATTGGAGGAAACCAGCTACAATGCGTGAAGTATCAACTACCATGTAATTTTAATGAGCTTACAGTCAAATAATTTATGCAGTTAAATAATGTTTGTATGGGTGGAGAATTAAATAAATACGATACGAGGTTTTATTTTGGTTTTCAAGTCATTACTACTTAAAATAAACATTTTTATTCATTGTTAGTCTGTTTCACAATAGTACGCCATTTTTGTGCTAATTCGTAGCTGTGAGTGATTTTCAGTTTTGTCCTACCAGGAGTAGATGTTATGACAACTAGGCGGTGAGTAAAATAAGGTTGTTGATCTGTAGTAAATGATACGACGAACGATTTTTTGTCTGTACAAATTATTAGACCCATTATCTGATTTGACGTATCTTGTTCCAACACTGCACTCTATTTAGACTAGTCGCCAGATGTAATAATGAGGCTGTGATGATGAACGGACATCTCGACCAAGCCGACCGCTCTGGGTTCCCTCTTTTGATAGGTGCGTATTGATGTCGGTAGCTCAAAAAGCATGTTCTCGGCAAACTTGCTCGACTTATTGCCACTTTCCTTCCGCGCGAATGTTTATACACTTCGATAGTCGCTTTCTGTTATGTCTCCTTTTTTCTCACAAGACTCAACGAACAAAGATATCGATGAGGCTGAAGATAAATGTCCAATGCCTGCAGTAACTGGATGCTATAAAGGATAGGCAAGCCTTTCGGACCAGAACAACCCTGCGTAACACAGCAGAGATGTACGAGAAATGTTCTGGCAGAGATATGTTAACGGAACTTCACTGGATTTGATAATTGTGCGAAAGTAAGACAAAAACTAAATATTTATCTGGCAACATGTACATTTGAAATGAAGCCTGCTCGTATAGCTTGTAGGACAACAGTAACCTGCGTCACAAGGAGGTGAGTCAGAACTGGATCGAATTGATACAGTAGATTAACGACTGTTGATTTGGTACACCAGCCACCCTGAGTGTGACTTCAAGGAGGTTTTCCAAATTCTGGGCTGATCCCCAGTCCACGCCTTTGAACATACGGTACCCAAACTCTTGAAACATTATACACTGAAGAGCCAAAGAAGCTGGTACACCTGCCTAATATCTTGTAGAGGTGCAGCAACACGACGTGGCATGGACTCCACTAATGTCTGAAGTAGCACTGGAGGGAAATGACACCATGAATGCTGCAGGGCTGTCCATAAATCCGTGAGAGTATGAGGGGGTGGGGGGGGGGGGGGGTGGAGATCTCTTCTGAACAGCACATTGCAAGGCATCCCACATATGCTCAATATGTTCGTGTCTGGGTAGTTTTGTGGCCAGCGGAAGTGTTTGAACTCAGAGGAGTATTAGAGTGTTCCTGGAGACACTCTGTAGCAATTGTGGACTTGTGAGGTGTCATATTGCCTTGATGGAATTGCCCAAATCCGTCGGGATGCACAATGGACATGAATGGATGCAGGTGATCAGACAGCATGCTTACGTACGTGACGTCTGTCAGAGTCGTATCTAGACGTTTCAGGGGTCTCATATCACTCCAACTGCATACGCCTCACACCATTACAGAGCCTCCACCAGCTTGAGCAGTCCTCTGCTTACATGCAGGGTCCACGGCTTCATGAGGTCGTCTCACATCCCGTACACGTCCATCCACTTGAAGCAATATGAAACGAGAATCGTCCTACTAGGCAACATGTTTACTGTCATTAACAGTCCAATGTCAGTGCTGACGGGCCCAGGTGAGGTGTAGAACTTTGTGCCGTTCAGTCATCAAGGGCACACGAGTGGGCCTTCGGCTCTGAGAGCTCATATCGATGATGTTTCGGTGAATGGTTCGCACGCTGACACTTGTTGATGGCCCAGCATTGAAATCTGCTGAAATTTTTAGAAGAGTTGCACTTCTGTCACGTTGAAAGATTCTCTTCAGTCGTCGTTGGTCCCGTTCTTACGGGATCTTTTCCCGGCCGCAGGGATGTTGGAGGTTTGATGTTTTACTGGATTCCTGATATTAACAATACACTCGTCAAACGGTCGTACGGGAAAGTCCCCACTTCATCTCTATCTCGATGTGTCCCATCGCTCGTGCACCGACTATAACACCACGTTCAAACTCACTTAAATCTTGATAGCCTGCCACTGTAGCAGCAGTAACCTACTAACAACTGCGCCAGACACTTGTTGTTTTATATAGGCGTTGCCGACCGTCGCGCAGTATTCTGCCTGTTTACATTTCTCTGTATTTGAATATACACGCCTATATCAGTTTCTTTGGAGCTTAGTGTAACATATAGAATGAAGTTTTCATAATTCACAGAAAGCTGGGGAGCACGACTTTCCTCTGTTGGCTTAACTGACACTGTTGCTACAGGAAGGGCCGGTTGCAAAGTTAAATTAAGATAAAATTTTCAAACCTTGCAAAACAGCGAACTTTCTGCGACAAGATGTGTGCTAGGAAAGAAAAATGTTTATGTGAGATGACGCGAAATTTGTTTATATATAAGTCCTAAAAGAAAGGAGTGCGTTAACCAATTTGCTTTATTTCCGGCGTGACGGTAAGTAAACTTAAGGACGATCTTACATCGTCAACGTCGGACATAAAAGTCTAAACAATATTTATAGACGATTTCAGTTCATGCACGGAAGGTCCAGTAACATTACACCTGTGACGAAATAGGTCAGTGTAACATGTCAACAGCCGGCACCAAAATTGGGGCCGATAAATCATATCTGTGTACAATCAGCCCGAGGCACTTTTCTACCTCCGCTTCACTCCTCCCCCCTCCCGCTTATAAGTGTCCTAAGTGTAACAAATAGTACTATCTGCAGGCACCAGTCTTTGGCATGGCTTGGTGCGGCCTGCCACGGACTCCTGTCTTATTCCAACCTCTTCATCTCAGAGTAGAACTTGCGCCCTAGGTCATCAATTATTTGTTCGTTGTATTCCAAGCCCTGTCTTCCCTTACAGTTTTTACCCTCTGAACCTCTCTCTAGTACCATGGAAATTATTCGCTGATGTCTTAACACTTGTTCTATTATCCTGACCCTTCTTCTTGTCAGCGATTTCCATATATTCCATTCCTCGCCGATTTGGTGGAGAACCTCCTCATTCCTTATCAGCCCATCTATTTTCAAGAGCCTTCTAAAGCACCACATCTCAAATGCTTCGATTCTTTTCTTTTCTGTTTTCCCACAGCCCATAATTAACTATCATACATACTGCAACACGCTCCGAAAATAAATTCTCAGCAATTTCTTCCTCAACTTAAGACCGATGTTTGATACTGGTAGACTTCTGTAGGCCGCGAATGCCTATTTGCTTATGTCCTCTTTCCTGTGCCCGTCATGGGTCGTTTTGCTGCCTGCGTGGCTGAATTCCTTAACTTCGGCTACTTTGTGCTCCCCAATTCTGACTTTAAGTTTCTCGCTGTTCTCATTTCTGCTACTTTTAATTACTTTCGTATTTCCTCGATTGACTCCCAATCAATATTCTTTACTCGTTAGACTGTTCATTCCATTCAACAGAGCCTGTTACTCTTCTCCACTTTTACTGAGGATAGCAATGTCATCAGCGAATCTTATGACTGGTAAATCTCCACCTTCAATTTTAACCCCACTATTGAACCTTTCTTTTACTTCCGTCATTACTTCTTCGATGTATAGATTGAACAGTAGGGAATAAAGGTAGATCCCTGTCATACATCTTTTTTAATCCTAGCACTTCATTTTTGATCTTCCACTCATATTGTTCCCTTTTGTTCTCTGAACAAATTGTAAATTGTCTGTTCTTCCCTATAGCTTATTCTTACTTTTCCCAGAATTTCGAAACTGTTGCACCATTTTACAACGTCGAATGCTTTTTGTAGTCGACAAATCCCATAAAGGTGTCTTGATTTTTCTTCAGTATTACATCCATTATGAATCTGAACATCAGGATTGCCTTTCTGGTGCCCATACCTTTCCGAAGGACAAACTGACCATAATCTAACATCGTCACTATTCTTTTCTGTTCTCCTGTATTTTATTCTTGTCAGCAACTTGGATGCATCAGCCTGTAAGATGACTGTGCGATACTCCTAGCACTTATCTTCCCTTTCTGTCTTCGGAATAATGTGTAAGATATTTTTCTTGAAGTCTGATGGTACACTATGTGATCAAAAGTATCCGGACACCCCCAAGATCATACGTTTTTCACATTAGGCGCATTGTGTTGCGCCTACTGCCAGGTACGCCATATCAGCGATCTCAGTAGTCATTAGACATCGTGAGAGAGCAGAATGGGGCGCTCCGTGGAACTCACGAACGTCGTCAGGTCACTTGGTGTCATTTGTGTCATACGTCTGTACGAGAGATTTCCAAACCCCTAAACATCGCTAGGTCGATTGTTTCCGATGTGATAGTGAAGTGGAAACCTGAAGGGACACATACAGCACAAAAGCCGACCTCGTCTGTTGACTGATAGAGACCGCAGACGTCGTAATGTGTTACAGGCAGACAGCTATCCAGACCATCACACAGGAATTCCCAACTGCATCTGGATCCACTGCAAATGCTACAACAGCTAGGCGGGAGGTGAGCAAACTTGGATTTCATAGTCGAGCGGCTGCTCAAAGGCCACACGTCACGCCGCTTGGTGTAAGGAGCGTAAACATTGGACAATTGAACAGTGGAAAAACGCTATGTGGAGTGACGAATCACGGTACACGATGTAGCGATCCGATGGCAGGGTGTGGGTATGGCGAATGTCCATTGAATGTCGTCTGCCAGCGCGTCTAGTGCCAACAGTAAAATTCGGAGGCGGTGGTGATATGGTGTGGTCATGTTTTCCATGGAGGGGGCTTGCACCCCTTGTTGTGTTGCGTGGCACTATCTCAACACAGGCTTACATTGATGTTGTAAGCACCTTCTTGCTTCCCACTGTTGAAGACCAATTCGGGGATGGCGATTGCATCTTTCAACACGATCCAGCACCTGTTCATAATGCACGGCCTGTGGCGGAGATGTTATACGACAATAACATGGCATGCACACATTCATGACCTGAATCCTATAGAACAGCTTCGGAATCTTTTGGAACGCCGACTTCGTGTCAGCCCTCACCGACCGACATCGATACCTCTCCTGAGTGCAGCGCTCCCTGAAGAATGGGCAGCAATTCCCCAAGAAACCTTCCAGTACCTGGTTGAATGTATGCCTGCGAGAGTGGAAGCTGTCCATCAAGGCTAAGAGTGGGCCAACACGATATTGAATTCCAGCATTACCAATGGAGGGCGCCACGAATTTGTAAGTCATTTTTTGCCAGGTGTCCGGATACTTTTGATTAGATAGTGTATGTCTGTAAACTCCTTCTACACACTTTCTTCTACACAACTAGTGCGGTTACCACTTCCTACAGTTATTTCAGAGATTCTAAGGGAATGTTATCTATCCTTTCTGCTTATTGGATCACAAGTCTTTCAAAGCTCTATTGAACTCTGGCTCCAATACTTGATCACCTATACGTCCCATGCCGACTTCTATTTCTTCCTCAATCACATCGTCAGGCAAGTCCTCTCTCTCGTAGAAGCCTTTAGTGTACCCTATCCACCCGTTCACTCTCTCCTCTGTGCTTAACTGAGGAATTCCAACTGCACTGTTGCCGTCCTTGATTTAATTTCACCGAAGGTTGTTCTGGCATCTCTGTGTGCTGCTTCAGTCTTTGTGATGACCATTTCTTCACATTTTTCTGCAGCCATTTCGCCCTAGCTTCCCTGCACTTCCTATTTGTTTCATTCCTAAGCCACTTAAATATCTCAATTCCTGAATTTTTCTGAACATTTTTGCGCTCCCTTCTTTTGTAGATCAACTGAAGAATTTCCTCTGTTACCCTGCGTTTCTTCACAGTTACCCGCCTTGCACCTATGTTTGTTTTTACAACTTCTGTGATAGCTCTTATAAGAGATATCCATCCCTCTTGAACTGAACTCCCTATTGTAGTATTCTCGTAATTCATCAGTACTACAGATTCTCACTTCTTTCCGTAATGATACTTGTGGACTAATTTCTTAAACTTCAGCCTACTCGTCATCATTACTAAATTGTGAAACGAGTCTGTATCTGTTCCTGGGTATCTCACAATCCAAAACCTGATTTCGGAATCTCTGTCTGATCCTGTTGTAATCCTTCCCAAATCTTCAGGCCTTTTCCAAGTATATCTACTCCACTTTTGGTTTTTGAACAGCGTATTTGCTATTAACAACTGAAATTTATTGCAGAACTCAATTAGACTTCCTTCTCTCTTTTCCCTACTACCATATCCATTTTCTCCATAGCACTTTCTTCTACTCTTTTCCTACAGTCGCGTTCTAATGACCTATGATTATCAGCCCTTCATCTCCTTTTATATAACGAATAATCCTTCCAGTATCCTCCTATTCTTCAGCGGTTATCTTCTGCTAGTGACGTCGGCGTGTACACCTGAACTATCGTTTCTATACTGGTTTGCTGTCGATTCTGATGCAAACGACCTAATCACTGAATTGATCATGGTAAGCAGCTCTCCACCTTATTTCTTATTCCCAATGACTCCTACTCCCATTACACGAATTTATTACCCTTCCCCTTACCAGAAATCCTTATCTACTTTCCACTTCACTTCTCTGACCCCCACTGTATCTACATTGAGCCTTTGCGTTTTTCTTTTCAGTGTTTCTAGCTTCCCCACCACGTTCAGACTTCTGACATTCCATGTAACCCTGTATCTGTTGTGCTTGTTTTATTTTGTATCCTGATCTCCTGTTGTTAACGTTCATGTGTTTATGTATTGTAATGCGAACGTTCCGTCAACTGAAACAAGCTAGTGATATGCTTATGTAAATGCTTCCTGATGAAATGAGTCCTCTAATGGAGTTGAAATTGTGTAACTGTATTCCAATTACCTCTTACGAAAAATAATTAGAAAACCTAAAACTGCATACTGCAGAAACCTTCATGTGAAACTGTGTATTGTTCAGCGCAGTGAACAGTGCTACAAAGTGTGACATCACAGTATGTGTCTTGCAATTCCAACACAGAAAAGATAACAGAGTAAAACAAATACTGCATAAAATTACAAACCGAACTTTGAAAGAATAAATGTTCGAAATGCTTGTATTAAAATGCCCTGAAAATTTACATATCCAAATTGATGAAGAAAAATTGTGAAAATTGAAGATACACACATGAACATGTAACATTGCACTGTAAGAATAAGAATAGCAGACAAAAGGAATGATATCTGAATTGAACTTTAGCTGAACTGACACAGATGAAATTCTGAAATGCAGTGCTTGACTGTAAATGATCTTACTGTGTCCTAACAGTGAAGTTAAACTGGCCCTAACAAACTTTTGTGACTTGTCTTGCAGCAGTGGAAGCTTGGAGTAGTGGAGTAAAGAGAGAATGAGCACTGTTTTTATTTATTCAAGATCGCGGACCCTCTCCCCTCCCCCCTCTGGGAATTCTCCAGACCACACCTTTCCTACTTCAGACCTAACACTGGTGAATCCTCCATCAGACACCGCCCTGGACGTATTGTGAGTGGATTCATCGGAAGCTTTAACTGTCATAAAATGCTTAGCAGTAAGTATCTGGTGCGAGGTGAAGTAGAATGCATTTGTCAGGTTCGGATTCATTTGCTGGAATGTTAATGGAAGCACTCAAAACACTAATAACTGACAAGCGAGAGTGGAGATTTTTTCCACTCATGGACTGGGTGTTTTGTTGTCCTCATCATAATTTTATCCTCATCATCGGTATGCAAGTCGCCCAATGTGGCGTCGACTACAATAAGACATGCATTTGGCAGCTGAACTTCCCCACATGGGGCCTCCTGGCCAACAATGCCATATGCTCATTTTTTCCCGAGAATGTGGAGGGTAAGTGACAGTGTGAAAGAAGGAGGGTTGAGAGGTGAGTTTTGTACCATTTCATATAAGTATGAAATTACAATGAAATACAGACCTTTACCTGCTGATAGGAGTTGATAAATATAAGCAGGGGCACACGAAAATGCGTACCCCGACTGGGATCGTACCTGATCCTGTTCACATGGCATATGCTCTATCCGTCTGAGCCACCGAGGGCACAGACGATAGTGCGACTGGAGGGACTTACCTCTGGCACGCCCCCCATGAGACCTACATTCCCAACCTACTGTCCATACACTACATTTGTAGTGCCACTGCCCACTATACTCATTACTCTCAGCAGTCAATCTACCAATTCCCGTAAGAGTTCAGGCAATGTGAGTGCATCTGCACTGAAGAAGATCATTGGCCAGTAAGCCTCATCTATATGAAGATGGTATCTGTTCTTACAGATGTAAGCAGCTAAAGGTCTGGATTTCATTGTAATTTCATTCCTCAGGGGCTGCGAGAGCACTAATGGTGTAAGTTCTTTTGGACATGTCTGTAAGAACCGTATGTTGGTCTGCAAAGTATGCATATAGATGTAGATGTTAATTTAGTCTATCTATTAAGATATAGTCCATCAGTTTATAGGCACACAAAACTCACGAAAGAATGTTGTCACTCACTTACCAAGAAAACAAAACACGGAACTTCTGCTGCTGATTGTCCATCAGCAAAAACCATCATATTAGTCTCTAATTTTCTCATTGCAAGACAGATGTGAGAGGCTGTAGCATGTTTGCCCACAATACTAGACGATATATATATCTATAGTTTTATATATACGTTTGGATGTACCGCAATACAGCTACATCCAAACGTATATATACAACTACAGAAATCTGTAATTATTGATACATGTTCAATTACCCAAAAGTTCCTAAATGCAATGTAACATATACCGTACAGTTAAAAGGAAGTCACGCTTGATCAAGGTCCGCGTCACTTTCCATTTTTAACCAGACATGACGTCTGAGACAGGAAAGAGAAATAATAATAATAATAATAATAATAACAATAATAATAATGATAGGACAGCAAACTATCACTGAAGCACAGAAGAGTAGCCTCCTGTCGCCCTACAAGCAAATAGATGTTGGGAGAGACATAAGGATTATTATTATTATTATTATTATTATTATTATTATTATTATTATTATCCACCCTTCCCATATAGGACTATTAGCTAGACAGGCTGAAGCAACTCCCCATTGCGAGACTAACAGTGAAAGTATCCACTTTGCATCCAGCAGTTATTGATGAGACTGGCTAGAGCTAGTCTCTAGTGCTCGATCAAAGGTAACTACCCTTCCCCAACTCCCATGCTTCACACCCGGAAAAAAAAATTGAATATTGTTGCTGATTTTTATATTTCCCACCAATAAGAAGTAAAAACTTTGAGGTTCGCCGATGACATTGTAATTCTATCAGAGACAGCAAAGGACTTGGAAGAGCAGTTGAACGGAATGGACAGTGTCTTGAAACGAGGGTATAAGATGAACATAAACAAAAGCAAAACGAGGATCATGGAATGTAGTCAAATTAAGTCAGGTGATGCTGAGGGAATTAGATTAGGAAATGAGACGCTTAAAGTAGTAAAGGAGTTTGTTATTTGGGGAGCAAAATAACTGATGATGGTCGAAGTAGAGAGGATATAAAACGTAGACTGGCAATGGGAAAGAAAGCGTTTCTCAAGAAGAGAAATTTGTTAACATCGAGTATAGATTTAAGTGTCAGGAAGTCGTTTCTGAAAGTATTTGTATGGAGTGTAGCCATGTATGGAGGTGAAACGTGAACGATAAATAGTTTGGACAAGAAGAGAATAGAAGCTTTCGAAATGTGGTGCTACAGAAGAATGCTGAAGATTAGATGGGTAGATCACGTAACTAATGATGAAGTATTGAATAGAATTGGGGAGAAGAGGAGTATGTGGCACAACTTGACAAAAAGAAGGGACCGGTTAGTAGGACATGTTCTGAGGCATCAAGGGATCAGAAATTTAGCATTGGAGGGCAGCGTGGAGGGTAAAAATCGTAGAGGGAGACCAAGAGATGAATACACTAAGCAGATTCAGAAGGATGTGCGTTGCAGTAAGTACTGGGAGATGAAGAAGCTTGCACAGGATAGGGTAGCATGGAAAACTGCATCAAATCAGTCTCAGGACTGAAGACCACAACAACAACAAGGAAAACAATGGTTCAAATGGCTCTGAGCACTATGGGACTTAACATCTGTGGGCATCAGTCCCCTAGAACGTAGAACTACTTAAACCTAACTAACCCAAGGACATCACACACATCCATGCCCAAGGCAGCATTTGAACTTGTGACCATAGCAGTCACGTGGTTCCAGACTGAAGCGCCTAGAACCACACGGCCGCACTGGCCAGCCCACGTATAGGAGAAGATAAGCTAGACTGCACCAGTATTCTGGGTCTGCTATCTTGGATTGTGATATCATAGTTACAATGTTTGAGCATTCAGTCAACATTCTCAAAAACTTTCTCTAAGTCTACAAATGCTTTCCATTATCATATTTCCTTTTATCGCCATTGCATCACTTACTTTAAATTTAATACATATCTTTCGACCACTGCAAGACATCATTTGAAAACTACTTCGAACAGAACGCTTCAAGGCTGTCCAAAGACCTCACATTCAGCCCAACTCCCAGGTTTAACCATGATGGACTTGTGGAAAACCTACTCTCCTTCTTCCACTCCCTACAGTGGAACTACTTCATTGCCAAAAACCCCTCCAACCACAGCCAGTTAAATCCTAAAATCGAACCCTGCCTGTCCCAGTTCGTACCACCATCCAACCATGGCCCTCCCACAATTCCGCCTAACCATCCCTTGGTCACCTGTCAGGAGTTCCTAACTTCCAGCCTGGCCTCACCATTCTTCCATTGGTCCCTCCCTAAGAACAACCACCTTCTAGTAGGAGAAAGGACTACCCTACACAAAATAAAATTGATCCTGACCTGATCATCCTCCCATCAGACAAAGGTTCCACCATTGTTCTGATGCACCTGGCAGAGGGCCTCCGCCAGTTTTCTGAAACCTTCACCTACAAGTTCTGCCAAAGTTACCCCCTTCCAGAATCCCAACATATCCTCCAATCTCTGCTGAAATCCTTAGGCCCTTCTCAGAACCTTTTCCCTGAATCCATCTATCTACTGACCCTCAACAACAGTCCACACACCCACCTTCTACACGCGCCCCAAAATCCACAAACCCAACACTCCTGAGCACCCCATTGTGACTGGTTACAGTGCCCCCACCGAAAGAATTTTGGCCCTTGTTGACCAACATCTGCAACAAATTGTCCAAAACATAGCCTCAAATATTAAAGATACTAACCACTTCCTACACTGGCTCTCATCATCCCCACATCCTTACGTCCTCTGTCCCTACTCACCATTGTAGAGGCAGCCTCCTTATACACCAACACACCTCATGCCTAGTCACAATTGAATGGTACCCCCTCCAATGCCCTGCTGGTTCCATACCCACTACTTCATTCCTCATACATGTAACCAGCTACATCCTAACTCATAACTACTTCACATTTGAAGGGAAGATATACAAACAAATTCATGGTACAGCCATAGGCACCCACATTGCACCTTCCTACACCATTGGCCACATTCCTAGCTTCCCAAAATCCCAAATCCCAGGCCTGGTTCAGGTTTAGTGAATCAATCGTTACAATCAGCACCCAAGGACAGAACAACTTACCTCATTCCTCCACAATCTCAACACCTTCTATCATATCCACTTCACCTGGTCCCCCTCCCATCCATCATGCAACCATCCTAGATGTCAGTCTCATCCTCTCAGATGACTCCATCCACATCTCAGTCAACATCAGACCCACCAATTACCAACAGTACCTTCACTTTGACAGCTGCCACCCCTTCCATACCAAAACATCCCTCCCTTACATCCCGGCTACCCCACGGCAGACACATCTGCAGTGATGAGAACTCCCTCGCCCAATATGGTGAAGGCCTCACAAAGGCCTTCACAAACAAAATTTTGAAAACAAAATTTTTGAAAAACACAGCCCTCAGTCGCAAACAGAATTAATTTGTGACCTAGGTTTCGGTGTCATGAGGGACACCTTCTTTGGACAAAATTAAAACTAAATGTTACAGCATAACGTACCAAAAAATACGAAAGCTGCAGTCATACCTGGTAACCTCAGATAGTCGGAATTAAAATCAAATGCAACAGAGGTGCAAGCCACTAGGGGCTGCCATGTGTCCTCTGCTACAGTCAACACAAAACTTCATGAGACTGGCTAGAGCTATCACATCGACCTAATACACAAACAGATCCTCCATGCCACATCCCCACACACAGCTGATCTTCACATCCATTCAAAGAACCAATGAAGCACCCCCTTGTCACCCGATACCACTCAGAACTGCAATGACTGGATCATGTCCTTCATCAGGGTTTTGATTATCTATCATCATGCCGTGAAATAAGGGACATCCTAGCGAAGGTACTTCCACCCCCTCCCAAAGTGGTGTTCAACCACCCACCCAACCCACATATCTTAGTCCATCCCTATGTCACACACACCCCTGATCCCCTGCCTTGTGGAAGAGTCAGATTCAAGACCTGCCCTATCCACACTAGTGCTGTCACTGGCTTATCCTACTTCAGGCCACCTGTGTAAGCAGTCGAGAGAGGACAATTTACTCTCTCATCTATTTTTTGAACACAGAAAATTATTAAAGGTTTTGCTGATAACCTTATGCACCTTGAGCGAGACTCTAGAAAGTTAATGGCCTGAGCAGATGTTGATGTAGCCTGGTAGGGCGCTAAAAGCTTGAGGTATTTTTATGGTTCTTAGTTCGTAGAAAGAGCATGTAGGAAGTTGAAAGCAATTGATGGTGAGCCCACACCTCAGTAAATCATGCCAGACAGGCCCACAGCTGCACAGGGCAGACAGGGCAGCCCCTAGTCGATACAGGTCTCCAGCAGGACAATGCTGCTATACCTGTATTGGCGCCAGCCGAAGGCTGGGCTGGGGGTGACAGACTGAAGTAACACGTCTGCACAGTGGAGTCATAAACCAGACGTTGTGTGCAGAGCAACATGTAATAAAATTTCACAAGTTTTCATGTTCATCGATACTGCAAACAGGCCTGTGACTCACTTCCATTGGCCGCCTCGGTTGTATAAGAAACTCTGGAGTCCGAGAAACATTTAGAGATAGAATCTTTATTACACCTCATAGCTAGGACTAACATGCTCCAAGGCACAGGCGATTTAGATAAAGATCTTTAAGATTGTATATGTTCGCTTGTTGACAAGGGAAGCTACGCGACTTTGGAGAAAAAATCTTCTCCCTCCGTGAAAACTTCAAACAGGCATGTAATTGGTGGTTTCTCTTTTTTCCAGAGACACAGGTTTCTTAACTCTTGCGCTGATTCGACATGAGTTTGTGCTGTCGTGTAGGGGGGGGGGGCGAATTTAGCGCCTCTGAAGGCGTATTATTGGCTCAAAATGGGGTGAAGGCGGTGTCGTTCGTGCACTTTGCGGAAAAACTTTTTTTTTTTATTTAAAAAAATCAGGAGAGGTGCAGGGCACTCGGGCTCTGGACTTCGGTCAGGAAGGGATCTTATGGTCAAAGCTCTGGCATGTGTGGTTGATGCTTGGGACCTGTCCTGAGACTGACTTCAGTTGCAAGTAGTTAGACTGGAGAGCCTGTGGTGAAGTTCTTACTGTACCGACAGTGTGACTCCAAACGTCTCGGACTACTCGTTTGACGAGGGCACACTTATTCGTTTTTGGTTTACCAGTCTTGATATTTGGTATGCTTGTGCGCTCTGTCGTACAAGTGAGCCAAATTGGTCCTTGGTACGACCAGCGAACGGGTGTGTCACACAACGAAATCTACCGTGATTTCAGGGCTCTAGTAGGGAGTAAATTGCGATCTGTCTGCCTGATCGCTAGACCGTGAGATTTTTCATTTCTTTCGTGGCCGCGATCGATTCACAGGTACTGCCTTACGCCTCGCCTCTGCCGCACACATCTTGCCAGCTGCAAGTTACATTGCTGCACGAAACAAACAGGGTAACGTACTGCTGCTCCAGCCTTGTTAGGGCGTACTTATCTCAATCGTCACTTGCTCTCAGCTGCACCTATATAGACTTCTCTAGATTATCAATCGAAGTCTGCTCAGCGCCAGATCAATTCAGATTGCGTTATCCATATTTTTAGGGTCAGAGTACTTGGCTCATTTCTGCCACCCAGGATCCTTGTCCATTGTTAACTCAACTGTCTGTTGTTTACTGTATTCAATCAATAACTATGACTTTTTCTTTGAAAAGAAATGTTATTAGTAAATTTTACTACATTCTCAATCATTTTATGTGTAGTGTTAGCAGTTAGCCAACACTACGAACACTACCTGAGTGAGGAAGCCGATATGCACGCGTTAAGTCACGCAGGCTAGAGATAGGTCTGAAACAGGATACATAATGAATGCTATAAAGAAAAGTACGTCGCTTCTGGAATACTTAACTTTAATCCATCATTTGTATACATCGTTCTTGACGATACAAGTGAGACTCTATAGATACATGCAATGTTACTAATGGCGCCTTGCTAGGTCGTAGCCATTGACTTAGCTGAAGGCTATTCTAACTATCTGCTCTGCAAATGAGCGAGGCTTCGACAGTGTGCATCGCTAGCTACGTCGTCCGTACAACTGGGGCGAGTGCTAGTAAGTCTCTCGAGACCTGCCGTGTGGTGGCGCTCGGTCTGCAATCACTGACAGTGGCGACACGCGGGTCCGACATGTACTAATGGACCGCGGCCGATTTAAAGCTACCACCTAGCAAGTGTGGTGTCTGGCGGTGACACCACATTATGTAGTCAGCATCAAGGGTTAACTTTCATTGTGGCGCCCCATGGCAGGATAACTTTCATTGTGGCGTCCCATGCCAGGATAATTTTCAATGTTACATACCAACTCTGCTACAACCTCTGCACAGCGTTTTACATTGGTGTGAAAACTAACCAGCTGTCTACCACAACGAATGGCCACCGCCAAACTTGCCAAAAACAGTGTACGAACCAGTGGCATAACATGCAACAGAGCACAACATGCAAGTGTCTGTGCGTGTGCGTGTGTGTGTGTGTGTGTGTGTGTGTGTGTGTGTGTGTGTGCGCGCGCCCGCGCACATAACATCCCCTGTCCCAGCACCCCTGCCCAATACTTCTCAGCTAGTTGTGTGCTGCCATTTCATGGCCTAGTCTGTGGAACCGCATGCATAACCATCTACCTGTACCCCTATCTAGTCCACAGACGGCTCCCTACTCTCCCATAAGCTGCTAGTCGCTTCCCCTCAACCCTCTCCCTGCCTCCCGCCACTCTCCATTAGTCACCCCTCCCCACCCTGCACCCCTCCCTTACCTAGGTGCACTCACTATCAGCTAGGAAAGAGCTGGAAATCCACTGAGCACAATGTTGGGAGACAAGCGGTTTTGTGTGTGTGTGTGTGTATGTGTGTGTGTGTGTGTGTGTGTGTGTGTTTCTCCTACAAGCTTGAGAAAGGAATTTAATTATGAAAGCTAACAAAGCAAAGCACTGTACCTTTTGTTTGTGTACCTGTCGACGACACAGTGCTTCTGCCTTCTGGTGAGTCGTCTCTTTTATTCCTAAATAATTCGTAACTATTTAGACCAGATACGCAGGAACCGATCTGACCTCTTTGAGGATATCCACATCGATACTGATATCAGTGACCATGACACAGTTGTGACAACAATTATTACCAAAGTATTAAAGTACAACTAAACCAAACACAAAGATTTATATGTTCAGTAAACTAGACAAAAAATCACCAGTGTCATACCTCAGTGAAGGACTTGAAACTTTCAGCACAGAGAAGGAGTATTTAGAGAAACTATGGCCCAACTTTAAAAGAATAGTTGACTGTGCGCTGGATAGATATGTACCCAGCAGTCCATTTCATAATGGGAGGAAACCTGCATGACATATAAGGGGGTACCAAAAAACCACTGTTTTGTTCTTGTTTCGTTTTCTGTGACGACAAATTTAATGTGCAGCTGTGAAATTTGGTTTTCTACTAGGCAAGAATTCCGCTGCAACTGTTTTAATGTTGAAAACAGTTTACCAAGATGACCCTATGAGAAAAATTTAAAGTTTACTCGATTTGAAAATAGCGACATGTCGATTGATGAGAAAGCTCGTTCCGGACGTCCATCAGAATCGACGAAAATGTTGAAAAAACTCGAGAGCCTGTGTTCACAGAACGTCAACAGACAATTGATCAACTGTCAGAGAATGATGGGTTATCTTGGAAGTCGGTTCAGTGAAATTAACGGAAGATTTGGGAATGGAAAGGGTTGCTGGCAAGTTTGTTCCTCGGTTTCTGACTGACAGTCAGAAGAAACTTCGAGCTGAAAAAAGCTGTGCTTTGAAACAACAGCTTGAAACTGATCCAGATTTTCTGTCAGAGGTCGTTACTGGTGATGTGTCATGGTGCTATTGTTACGGCCCAGGAACGAAGCAACAGTCAAGTCAATGGAAGACGTTATCGTCACCCCATCCAAAAAAAAATCAAAAACATCCTGATCTGCTTTTTTAATGCCAATGGCGTAGCTCATTCAGGCCAACAATCAAACCTTTTATTCGGAAGTTAAGAAGATTAAGCAACAGTGTTCGTCAGAAAAGACCCGATTTTGTGGCAGAGTGGTTCTTCCACCACGACATCGCACCTGCATACACAGCCATCTCAGTTTTTGGCTAAAATGGCACGGCTCCACTGCCCCACGCATCTTACTTGCCTGACCTGGCTCTGCGCGAATTTTTCTTATTTCCACGCATGATAAGGGGCATGAAAGGATGCCGATTTGACGACAGTGAAGAAGTCAAGAAAAAAAGCGAGGGAGGAACTGTCGGGGCATTTCTAAAGATGACTACAAAAGATGTTCTGAATGGTGGAAGCACCACTGGGACAAACGTATTAGTTGTGATGGAAAGTATATCAAAAGGGATAAGATTGTTTTGTAAACAATTTGAAAATCTATAGCGCTTAAAAAAGATTCCGATTTTTTTGGCTATGCCTAGTACAGTCAGCGTAAAGAAACTTCTAAGGAAGCAGAGATTACTGCGTAATAGGTGTAAAATAAAACAAAGGGGCTTTAGATAGAGAGACGCTTATTGGAGCGCATTTGTCTGTCAAGAGAGCAACACTTGATGCCTTCAGTGACTACCGCAGCAGAGTATTGTCCAATGATATTTCACAAAACATAAAGTAATGCTGGCCGTGTCTAAAGGCTGTTGGTGTCATGAAAGTTAGTGGCCAGTCCTTAGTGAACGGTACAGGAACTCAAACTGAGGGTGGCAAAGCAAAACCTGAAATGCTTAACACCATTTTCAAATGTACCTTTACAAAGGAAAACCTAGGAAAATTGCCCCAATTTAATCCTTGCACCACTGAAAAAATGAATGAAATAAAAATTAGTGTAGACGGTTTTGAGGAACATCTGAAATCGTTAAAACTGAACAAAGCTCCAGGGTCCGCTGGAATCCCTGTCAGATTCTATATTGAATTTTGCGGCTGAGTTAACCCCTCTTCTAACTATATCGTATAACCCTCGAACAAAAAACCGTGCCCAGATCTTGAAAAAAGCACACGTCACACCCGTCTAAGAGGAGGGCAGTAGAAGTGAGCGACGAAACTGCCGTCCAATATCCGTGACATCGATTTGTTGTAGAATCTTAGAACATATTCTTAGCTCAAACATAATGAGGTACCTTGAACAGAATGATCTCCTCAGTGGCAACCAGCATGGATTCCGAAAAGATCCATCATGTGAAACTCAAATCGCCCTTTCCTCACATGACATACTGAAAGCTTTGGGTCAAGAGACTCAGGTATTCTTTATTTCCGAAAAGCATTTGACTGAGTGCCATACCTACTCGTATTTTCATAAATACAATCATTTGGAGTATCAAGTGAAATTTGTGAATGGGTGGACGACTTTTTGGTAGGGAGGACGCAGCATGTTATCTTGGATGGAGAGTCGTCATCAGATGAAGAAATAACTTCAGCTGTGTCCCTAGAAAGTGTGTCGGGACCCTTGCTGTTCGTGTTGTATATTAATAGCCTTGCAGACAACATAAATAATAACCTCAGACTTTTTGCAAATGATGCAGTTATCTATAATGAAGTACTGTTTGTAAGAAGTTGCATAGTTACGAGGGTTGGAACTTAAATAGTGGTAACTATTTATTCACAACCGATACAAAAGAGTTACATGTTTGCATCTGTTACTGTCCTTCAGAATAGTCACCAGCGTTGTGTAGAAAGAGTTGCCAGCGATGTGGAAAGCGTAGTATACCGTTAGCAGAACCTGTTCTGTTTATGGTGCGAATGGAATGGGACAAATGGTTCAAATGGCTCTAAGCACTATGGGACTTAACATCTGAGATCATCAGTCCCCTAGACTTAGAACTACTTAAACCTAACGAGCCTAAGGACATCAAACCCATTCATGCCCGAGGCAGGATTCGAACCTCGAATGGAGCGGTCTACAGCCTGTCGAATCTCTGGAACAGTTTTGAAGCGAATGTCACGAAGTGATTCCTTCGTCTTCGAAATCAAATCAAAGGACTTAAGTCCGGGGAGTATGGTGGATGGTATAGTACTTCCCAGTCCCATAGACCGAACGGGGCAGCCAGAGCTTGCGCTGTATGCTCCCGCGCATTGTCGTGCAAAATGATGGGTGGGTTGCGCAGAAAGTGTAGCAGCTTCTTTCGCAAAGCTGCTGGCAGGTTATGCTCCAAAAATGAACAGTAATACTGTACACTGACGCTACCGTGGAGAAACGTAATGCCTAAGGATAACACCATCACAGTCGTACAGGAGAATCACCGTAACTTTCACCATATTGGGGCTCTAATGCGACCCATAATGACGCCATTCATTGGATTGGCGTTTCAGTTTTGGCTCGTACGATGTGGCCCATGTCTCATACAGTGTTACGAAACGGCGTAAGAAACCTCTCCTTCGCACTCATAGCGCTCCAAGTGCGTCTGCGCAGAGTCGTAACGCATCCATTTCAGCATTTCCGTCACGTCATGAGGACCCATCCTGATGCAATTTTTCGCATGCCCAGGCGTTCCTTCAGGATGCGAAGAACAGTCGTATGCGCTAATCCGGTTTCGCGGGCGAGCTCACGAATTGTATGGCGTCGATCACTGTCCACTAACGCGGCTACAGCGTGCACTTTTTCAGAGACGCTAGGACGACCTGCCCGATGCATGTCTGCCACAGTTGGCCGACCTTCGTTGAAGGCTTTTACCCAGCGTGCCACTGTTCTGCACGGCAATGCCGATTCCCTGCACGACTCTTGAAAACCTTGATGACAGTGTCGTCCTGTACGACCTCTGGCACATTCAATCTTGTTCCAACTCCGTGGTTCCTGTTTCGAAAACATAGTGACACCGTTACGTTAGACCGCTCTCTCGCAAGTGACTGTTTTTCCCTCGATTGTGCTCACGCCGGTGACGTGGGACGGGCGAGTCCATTTGCTCGGAGGTAAGGTAGGTATGTCAACAACGTGTGCTATCAGCGACAATAATAGATTCCATTGTATAGTGTCTCCACAGCAGTGTTGCCACTATTTAAGTTCCAATCTACGTATGTCAGATCTTGATAGGATTTCGAAGTGGTGCGAAGATTGGCAACTTACTTTAAATGATCAGAAATGTGAAATTGTGCACTCCACAAAACGAAAAAACGTAGTATCCTATGACTATAATATAAATTAGTCAGCCTTGGAATCGTCCAAGTCACGCAAATACCAGGGTGTAACACTTTGCAGGGATATGAAAAGGAATGATTTCATAGGCTCAGTCTTGGGTAAGCAGGTGGTAGACTTCGGTTTATTGGTAGAATACTGGGGGAGCGCAGTCGGTCTACAAAGGAGATTGCTTACGAATCACTCGTGCAACCGGTTCTAGAATATTGTTCAAGTGTGTGGGACCTGTACCAAATACAGGCGATACTGAACGTATAGAGAAAAGGGCAGCGCGAATGGCCACAAGTTCGTTTGATCCGTGGGAAAGTGTAAGAGAGTTACTGAAAGAACTCAGCTGGAAGACTCTTGAAGACAGACGTAGACTATCCCAAGAAAGTCTACCAACAAAATTTCAAGAACCAGCTTTAAAAGACGGCTCTAGGAATGTACTACAACCCTCTATGTATCACTCACATATGGATCGTGAGGATAAGATTAAAATAATAACCGCTCTTACAGAGGCACTCCATACGTGAATGGAATGGGAAGAAACCCTAATAACTGGTGCAAAGAGATGTACCCCCAGCCATGGATCTCACGGTGGTTTACAGAGTATAGATGTAGATGTAGATGTAGAACGTCTCTACTCCATTATCACATTGCTCCTCAATATATTTTATAATCATATTAATTTTATATTTTAAATCAGTATTATATTTATCATCCTGCGTGTACCACTGCTAACATCAGTGTACCGAAAATACACCTCTGTCAACATCTCACGGTATTACACATCATTCACTGTATGCTTCATTTTACTTTTTCAAAACCACCAACATAGCAAACCCAACCAAAAAACCTAAATGCTAAGGCAAACAAAGCTGAATAAAAATCCATCTTCATTTTATGTTATCTCCTTAGCTCTGAAGGTTCACTTTGACACGTGACATTGCTTAGAATGATTCATTATGTCCTGAATGTCATTTTCATTAAGTTTTTTATTGGTTCCTAAAAGCAAAAGTTGTAGGCGTATAACCTGGAAGGAATATAATCACAAGGAAATTTATTCGCGTAAAGTTGGTGAAGTGTTGGCAGAAGAGCCAACACTGTGTTGCTAGAGGAGGCCGAAATGCACGCGTTTGATTACACGCAGACTGGCGTGAGGTCTGGAATAGTTAAATGTAATTAATATAGCCAATAAGGTACATTGTTGCTGGAATACTTAACTTTAATCCATAATTGGTGTACATCGCTCTTGACGGTACATGCTTCACATAATAAATATCAATTGAATACGGCGCCTTGCTAGGTCGTAGCAAATGACGTAGCTGAAGGCTATGCTAACTATCGTCTCGGCAAAGGAGAGCGTATTTGTCAGTGTAGCATCGCTAGCAAAGTCGGCTGTACAACTGGGGCGAGTGCTAGGAAGTCTCTCTAGACCTGCCGTGTGGTGGCGCTCGGTCTGCAATCACTGACAGTGGCGACACGCGGGTCCGACGTATACTACCAGATCGCGGCCGATTTAAAGGCTGCCACCTAGCACGTGTGGTGTCTGGCGGTGACACCACATACCTCTACCGCAAATCGGCGTACGGTTGTGTGATAAGGCTTCCGCCCGCCGTGGGGAGGACCCCATGTTGACGTATGCGACGAGGTGGGGAGCCTAACATCAGGCGAGGCTGTGCCACCCGCACCCTGTCATTCGGTCCGAAGGGAGCTAGGAAATACCTGAAAACCTAGTCCAGGATGCACGCCAACATGCGGTGTATGCGCCCGTAGAGAGACAGGAGGGGCCGAAAGGTCGACCTCCATCGCGTCGGGGCACCCGACGGGCGAAGACGACATCTGGTCCGGACCGGGCAAGAGCTCCATGTCGGAGGACAGCTGGTCACTGGAAGCGATCGGCGGAGCGTGACCCAGGGAGGCGCTTGGCGGTTGCAGCGACGCGTCCACTGCGGGCGTCGCCGGCGGGAGAACAGGCGGCGGCGGCGCGTCGTCATGGGGCAAAATGAAAGGCAGCGTCGGTAACACCTGGGGATGAGGCGAGCCAGTAGATGGGTCCCCAGGGCGCTGACCGGACGGCACCGTCGCTGAAAGCAGACGGGGAGCGGCAGAACCCGTGCGACGACAGAGGCGCAGCTGATTGAGATGCCGACGCACCTCACCAGAGGCCCCCAAAACCAGATACATAGCGCGGCCGAGGCAGCGAAGAATGCGCCCTGCGAGCCAACGCCGTGAACCTCGATAGTTGCGATAGTATACAACGTCGCCTGGAGCAAAAGCAGGTGGCTGCCGCTGCACAGGAACCGGATGCGGCGGATGTAGCAAAGACATCAAGGTTCGATGAGGACGACCGTGGAGCAACTCAGCCGGCGAGCGACCATCTCGGGGCTGAGAGCGATACGAAGACAAAAAGAGCAATAACGCGTCCTCCCGAGAATGCGACTCTTTCAACTTCAACATTTGTGACTTGAAAGTCCGGACCAATCGTTCAGTGGCACCGTTTGACTGCAGCGAAAACGGCGCGGATGTCAGATGTTGAATACCATTGGCCTTGCAGAATGACTGAAATTCTGCGGACATGAATTGTGGGCCATTGTCGGAAACAATAGTCTGTGGAAGACCCTCAATGCAAAAGATAGCGGATAACGCTTGGATGGTGGCAGATGACGTCGTGGAAGACATCCGGACAACAAAAGGAAAATTACTGAATGAATCTACCACAACCAACCATCGAGCATTCCAGAATGGACCATCAAAATCGATGTGTACGCGTTGCCAAGGGGAAGTGGCTTTTGACCATGCAAAGAATTTCCGCGGCAGTGCGGATTGTTGTGCGGCACACGCCATGCAAGAAGAGCACATATTCGTAATCGCAGCATCGATTCCGAACCAAGTACAGTGCTGACGAGCAAGTTGTTTCGTTCGCACTATACCCCAATGTCCTTGGTGGAGAAGCCGTAAGACAGAGGACTGCAACGAACGTGGGACCACGACCCTGGACTGATCATTATCAGAACGCAACAGCAAAACACCACGTCGAACAAAAAGTCTCTCCTTGTGAGCAAAAAATCGGCGAACCAACGGATCCTCGATCCGTGACTTTGACAAGGGCCATTGAGTAGTAACAAAACGCAAAACGGTAGCAAGGACAGGGTCAGCAGCTGTGGCCGTAGCCACACGACGAAAATCAATCGGAAACGATTCGACCACGTCATCGGTTTCCGAATCAATGAACATACAAGCAAGTTCGGAAGAATCGAATGCTCTATCCTCAGCAACAGGCAAACGGGACAACACATCAGCGTTTCCGTGCTTAGCAGTGGACCGATACAGGATATCGTAGCGGTACTGCGAGAGGAAAATAGACCAGCGAATGAATTTCTGCGCTGTACGTGGAGGTATAGGCTTGGTCGGATGAAAAAGCGATGTCAAAGGTTTGTGGTCCGTGATTACCATCATCATTTGACGACCATACAAGAAATCATGAAACTTAGTAACACCAAATACGAGAGCCAAAGCTTCTTTCTCCATCTGTGAATAATTTCTTTGCGCAGACTAGAGCAATTTGGACGCAAAGGCAATAGGGCGATCATGCGAACCATCTTTGTGCGCAAGCACAGCACCAATCCCGAAATCCGATGCATCTACCATCAACAAAAGGGGTTTCTGGGGCTCGAATGGCGTAAGGCAAATATTGGAAAGCAATGCCGATTTCAACTGGCGAAAGGCGCGTTTGGATTCCGTCGTCCAGACGAACGGAACACCTTTACGGCGTAAGCGATGAAGCGGAGCAGAAATGGAAGAGGCGTGGCGCACATAGTTCTTATAGTAATTGATTTTTCCCAGCACACTCTGTAGCTGCTTCAAATTCTGCGGCGAAGGCAAGTCTTGTATGGCACGGAGATGCTCGGGACTGGGATGTATACCTTGGGCATTGATTACATGTCCCAGATATGGTAAATCACGAGCAAAAAACACACATTTGTCCTTCCGCAAGCGAAGACCATTTTGTCGCAAGACCTGAAATAACGTTCTGAGATTGGCTAAATGTTCTTCTTCCGTCTTTCCGGAGATCACAATATGGTCCAGATAGTTTGCTGCAGTAGGGACCGACGCACAAACAGTTTGCAGATATTGCTGAAACAATGCAGGGGCGGATGCACACCCGAATGGCAGTCTTTTGAATCGATACAAGCCAAGATGCGTGTTAACCACCAAGACGCGCTGGGATTCGTCGTCCACTGGTATTTGCAAGTACGCATCTGCTAGGTCCAACTACGAAAAATATTTACCCGGGCACAGTTTGTCAAAAAGATCTTCCGGGCGGGGTAAAGGAAAAGTTGCAATCACTAGTTGTGGATTCACCGTTGCCGTGAAGTCCTCACAAAGTCTCAATTTTCCGGAAGGTTTAGGCAAAATTACTAAGGGTGATGCCTAGAGAGAAGCCTGCACACGTTCAATCACACCTTGTGATTCCGAATCGTTTAGGGGGACATTGCGCGCTCTGAAAAATTTCGGTTGCGCGTTGACTTTCAGTTCCAAATGTGCGTTATAGTTCTTAGCGCAACCAAGGCCCGGTGCAAAAATGTCTGCAAATTCTTCACATAGACGAGAAACACTGTCGGCACAGTTTGGTTCACTGATAGGAACTATAGCCGGCCGAAGTGGCCGTGCGGTTAAAGGCGCTGCAGTCTGGAACCGCAAGACCGCACATCCATGCCTCGGGCATGGATGTGTGTGATGTCCTTAGGTTAGTTAGGTTTAACTAGTTCTAAGTTCTAGGGGACTAATGACCTCAGCAGTTGAGTCCCATAGTGCTCAGAGCCATTTGAACCATTTTTTGATAGGAACTATAGACAAGTTAAACAACTGAAATAAATCGAAACCAAACAAGTTCACTGCAGAAAAAGAACGAAGAACGTAAAATGACACAAGTTTTGTTTGTCACTTGTATGTTGCAAGAAGGCTGCACTGTCCTAACACAGGGATATCCTGACCGGAATAGCTAGTTAACTTAACATTTGCGGCACGCAATGGAGGTGTGCCCAGCTGTTTGTACGTGTCGTGATTGATCAATGAAACTGCAGCTCCGGTATCGAGCTGGAATGGCATCACGGTGCCATGAATGTCCAAATCTACAAAAAGTTTATTGTCCTGCTGACGACAAGAGCGACTGTCTCGTGCAACGTGAACAGACACTGGTTCAGAAGCACTCGCGACTTGACGCGAATTCCGGCGACGTCGACGCATACTTTTTGTGGGACGAACACAGTCACCGTTAGAGAGAGTGGCACTGGGCGGAGTGGAATGAACTACATGAATTTCCATGGGCGAAGGTTCACGAGCCTGAGTATTCCTGGTTCGATTCCGGCGCGAAGCAAAGGGCCTGGAATGGTTGCGAGTGTCCGATCTGAGCTTTTTCCAGCTAACGCTCTGAACATGTCCTTTTTTATTACAGAAAAATCAAATAGCTTGGCGTGACGGGCAATTCACACGCGAATGTCTAGTTGCACACCGCGGGCATGATTTTAACACTGCATTTGCGTGCTTGCGCGGCACACGTAGTGTGTCCTGCCGATCCAATATGTCCATCACTTGTTGAAGGGAGGGATTGACTAGTTTCAAAATCTGTTCCCGTATACGGACATCAGAAACGTCCTGTGCAATTGCATCACGTACCATAGTATCTGAATAAGGGAGTCCACATTCACACTCAAAAGCACAATCCCTAGTAAGGCCTTGCAAAGTTGCAACCCACTTCCGATTAGTTTGACCGGCCGTACGTTTTGTACGAAAGAACGTATACCTTTTGGCAACTACATTGACTCATTCTTTGAAATATACATCTAATGCAGACAAAATTTCTTCGTAGGACAGAGTTGCTACGTCGCGTCGGGGAAATAATTTCACCATCACTCGGTACGTCTGGACGCCAACAGAAGAAAGCAAAAAAGGCTGCCGCTCAATACCTTGAATTCTGTAGGCGGCGAGATGGAATCCAAATTGGCGTGACCACACCGTCCAGCTTTCCAGTGCCGCATCAAAAGGACGAAAAGGTGGTGCAACTGCGTGTTGTGGCTGCGGTAGCGGTGGAGCGGCGGCGGCCGCATCGTTTTGCATCGCACGTTGATGCTGTCCAAGGGCATCCAATAAGGCCTGTGTCTGCTGATTCTGCAAGCGATAAAATTCGGACAGTACATCTGGAGATTGTGGCGAAGCCATGACACAATGAAATCAGTCTATCAATACGAACACAAAATCCTCGGCGCCATATGAAGTGTTGGCAGAAGAGCCAACACTGTGTTGCTAGAGGAGGCCGAAATGCACGCGTTTAATTACACGCAGACTGGCGTGAGGTCTGGAATAGTTAAATGTAATTAATATAGCCAATAAGGTACATTGTTGCTGGAATACTTAACTTTAATCCATAATTGGTGTACATCGCTCTTGACGGTACATGCTTCACATAATAAATATCAATTGCTATGGCGCCTTGCTAGGTCGTAGCAAATGACGTAGCTGAAGGCTATGCTAACTATCGTCTCGGCAAATGAGAGCGTATTTGTCAATGTAGCATCGCTAGCGAAGTCGGCTGTACAACTGGGGCGAGTGCTAGGAAGTCTCTCTAGACCTGCCGTGTGGTGGCGCTCGGTCTATAATCACTGACAGTGGCGACACGCGGGTCCGACGTATACTACCGGACCGCGGCCGATTTAAAGGCTACCACCTAGCAAGTGTGGTGTCTGGCGGTGATACCACAGTTGGCTTATAATATTAACACTTAAACAACGCTGTAAGACAAAAGGAAGACGACGCACTATGGAGGAATTATCCGAATTGGACGGAAATCCGTAGATGTAAGGGTGACGCGGATGAGAACGAAAATGGTTCTGCTATGAAAAGAAATGGTACCCTAGTCATACAATGAAGGCTTTCACGGCCGGATGTTTCAGCTGCTGAGCCGACTGTCAAGACTCAGCACAACCAGGAGCACCTCTGAACATGTCCAATGTAGCCTTGGACGAAATGTCAGGGACTGAAGAGTTCCATGGACCACTGCCATACAACCCAGAAAAGTTCTCAGCAATGGTATCCCAGAACATCACTCCTGGTTCTCAGGCCGTGTGGCTGTCGACGGTCAGGTTGGTATCCCACACCCGTTCAGGATGTATACAGTCACATATTCGGCCTGGAATCTTATCGACTGGAGCAGAATTGTCTTCAGTGATGAGTCCCCCTTTGAACTGAGTCCCGATAAACCGCGAAGATGTGTCTGGAGAAGCCATCGATAGCAGTACGATGCCAGCTTCACTGTCACCCCCCATGCTGCCCTACAACCGTGTGTGATGGTCTGGGGTGCCATTTCATTTCATAGCAGGATCTTTGGTTGTCATTCGCGACGCACTTGCAGCGCAGCACTACATCGACGATTTTCTACACTCCATTTTGTTCCCCTTCCTGTCAATCCCTCTTATGCTTACATTTCAGCAAGATAATGCCTGTCCACAGGCGCGAGAGTTTCCACTGTTGCTTGTCAAGCCATACTCTGGCCAGAAAGATTGCCGGATCTCTCCCCAACTGAATTGTTTGGAGCATTATGGGGGAGGGTCCTCCAAGCAGCTCGAGATTTGGATGATCTAACGCACCAGCTGGACAGAATTGGAATTTCAAGAGGATATGCAACAACTCTATCAATCAGTTCCAAGCTGGATAACTGCTTGCATAAGGGCCAGAGGTGGACAGATGCGTTTTTTATTTGTTCAATTTGTGAAGCTCTTGCTCTTGAATAAATTATCCAATTTTCCTGAAATGATAATCATTTCTTTGTCTGTAGATGTAAATCACATCTACCGATTTCCGTCCCAGCTGGTTAATTCATTCGTGGCGCGTTGTCTTCTTCGTCTTTGAGTGTATAATGCCAAGGCAGAAAAACAAATATTTAATAGAAAAAATTTATGTAATGCTTATGTTGGAAGAAGGTAAAAGGAATGTGTAAATTCCTCTTCTCTATCTTCACCACTCATGCATGCTTCAAAATCTTTCATTAGTTACTGCCATAAGCTGAGCAATGATTTATTCTTCGTATGTAACATCCCCTTAAATAAATCTGTCAGTTAAATTTTATTTGTAGCCATAAATTCCTGAAACATATAGAAAGACATTTAAACACACAGCAAAGTACTGTCTACAAAACAGTATATATTTTCTACATTACAATGGTTTACATGTGACTGAAAATACAACTGTAAAAATCACAGCAATGCAATTTCCATAATCAAATAGCAGCAGGGTTGCCACAAGCGAAATTCTGTTATTTCCCTGATTTCCAAACACGTTTCAGCATTTTTCCCTGACAAATTTAGAGACTGATTGATTGATTAACTGAGAGATCATCAGTCCTGCAATGCCGAAGTTACTCACAAAAGAAAGAGGGTCGGCTAAAAGTGGATGGAT
Source organism: Schistocerca americana (assembly GCF_021461395.2). NCBI lineage: Eukaryota > Metazoa > Arthropoda > Insecta > Orthoptera > Acrididae > Schistocerca > Schistocerca americana. The sequence continues at coordinate 136,990,539 of NC_060126.1, read as the reverse complement.
CCAGTCAGGGGAGTCAAACTATAAAACAAGGATGTTAAAACACACAGAGTAAAATGCACAAAAGGTTAGATAAAATCTAAAAACTGGAAAAAAGTGTAATCTGTCATGGGGCCCCAGACTAGGAAAACGTGAAGTGAGGTCTCGACCACAACCACCCTGCCTCTGCTAACCACTTTCACAGAGGAAACTGTGGACCAGTTCAACCATCCGTGAATTGTCTTCTAATGTTAAAACTAAGCGAGACCGTACTTAGCATGTCTCAGAGAAACATTTAATTATAAGATATGATTGCACTGGCCGCCACACACACCTTTTCCGACATTTGGGAAACGGCTTGCTTCTGCGGAATTTTTGACAGTGTGAAGCTTCGACCATAGATATTGGTAAAAAAAATGGTTCAAATGGCTCTGAGCACTATGGGACTTAACATCTATGGTCATCAGTCCCCTAGAACTTAGATATTGGTAGACTGGTCATGACGTATATTTCGTGGCACCAACATCTCTACTGCTATACCACGTGACTATTGGCAAAACAATGGTGGTATCCTGTTGTGCTTTTGGTTGTACCGAGCGTTTTGTGAAGGGAAGTAACATTAAATTTCACGTGTAAGTATTATTAGTATAATTTAGCGGCATTTCTTGAATACTGATAAACTATTGTGTGTATCATATCCTTACCCAGAACGCCACGGTTACGTAAATTGGCGGTTTGAAGTGCTGTGTGTGTTTCCAGCCGCACATTGCAATCGTATATATTTCTTGAAATGGTAAGCTACAAAGCTGCTTTTTCTCTTTCGTATAGGTTTCCAAAGGATGAAGGGCGCAGGCAGATGTGGATACAGGCAGTGAAACGAATAGATTTCAAGCCTACTGCGCACACACCCATCTGTTCGAAGCACTTTGAAGAATATATATATATATATATATATATATATATATATATATATATATAAACAAAGATGATGTGACTTACCAAACAAAAGCGCTGGCGTGTCGATAGACACACAAACATACACACAAAATTCAAGCTTTCGCAACCAACGGTTGCTTCGCCACGAAAGAGAGGAAAAGACGAAAGGATGTGGGTTTTAAGGGAGAGGGTAAGGAGTCATTCCAATCCCGGGAGCCGAAAGACTTACCTTAGGGGGGAAAAAAGGACAGGTATACACTCGCGCGCGCGCGCGCACACACACACACACACACACACACACACACACACACACACACACATCCATCCGCAGATACACACACACACACACACTATATATATATATATATATATATATATATATATATATATATATATGTGTGTGTGTGTGTGTGTGTGTGTGTGTGTGTGTGTGTGAGAGAGAGAGAGAGATATTTATTACCAATAGCCCTTCCCACTCCAAAAGCAATGGCAATGTACATTGCTACTACATAAGAAGAAACGATGATTTTTACGATCCTGGATTAAATCTGACTTTGGTACAAAAAGGGGTGAATTATGCTGGTATTATTTTAAAGAACAATTTGAAAAAACAAGTTAGGGGTTTGATTTCTCATCAGGGTTTAGTTTTATTTTGTACTTCCCAGTTACAAAACATACGAATATCAGAAACAAATACTGAATACCATTTGCAAAAAGGTAGTTGTATGGCCTATGTTAGTTTCCAAATAATAAGCTGTAATGTATGGGATAAATAATATGCCGCTACAAAAATCTTTGGTCATTTACCAAAAAGCATTAAAAGCCTGACAGACAGCCAACCAGCATTTAAAATCAAACTAAAAGAATCTATGAATGACAGCTCCTACTCAGTAGACGATTTTTTAGGTATAAATAAGTGATTGGAAGGATTGTCATGTAATGATAGGTCTACCTTTCATTAAACTGACACATCATTGCGAAGTATCGTATTCATGATCTGTGGAACAAGTATTCATGTAAGTAGGTGGTGATTTTGTAGATATCTTATTTGATACATCTACGAAACAAACTGTTTAAACCAAAAAAGAGCTTTCAAATGAAACTGCTTTACGTTTTGTGGGTGAACGACACAATTGAGTTCGTTACATTCTATGTGAACGCGTGTGTTTACGTTACAGGTTTCGTTGTTTATGCCGATTTATGAAGTCTATAACACTTTCTACAACCAAGGCACTAAAACACACACACGCAATATTTACATTTTATGCAGTGCATAACGCGTATTGTTAATAGAGAATGCATCTCATAATTGGTAACACTGAAATATTCGCGGCGAATATATTGCCGAACATCGAAAGTGTTTCAGCAGTTCACAAAGTTCATTGTGAAGTAATGGCTGTAAAACTAAATTTGTACAGTGGTTACGCAATAATTTATCACTTCTACCTGTGTTTACATAAGCTACATTTAATGTGGTGAAGTTAGCAGGAAATCCACTGAGAAATACTGGAAGTGAAATCAGGAATCAGAATGCTGCCTGGAAATCCCGCCGACGTTCTGCCAACAGTCACGTGATTCTATGTTGCAGCCACGCCAGATGTATAGCCGCTGCAGTGCTTGCCCAGTCTATTAGTATCTATGGTCGAAGGTGTGAAGGATATTTTCCTTGGATATCTTTGGCTAACAGCTATATCTCTGGCTGACATCTACATCTTTGCCTGAAAACTTACTTGCACGTCATTTGTTTACGTTCTGACAATACTAACACATATTAGTAGGTAGAAGGTTGAATTCGCAAAACTTTACGTGGAAGTCAAGATTTATGCATAATGGGTGGTGGAAAAACTGTGTTTAGGAAACGGAGGTTGCATGGAAATCGGTTTATCATCAAGAAAGAGAAATCAGCTCGAAACGAGGAACATAAGCTCTCAGCTTCACCATCGAAACTTGGGACAGGAGAATTGTACAGTTGCGTGAATGATGATATGGATTCCACTGGATTCAGACTTATTGATTTAGAGCTTCTCTGCCAGATCATAAAGTTTTCATGTTCATGTGTTAGCTGCAAATGCATGATCGTTGTTCGAGAAAGAAGAGTGGAAATTGCTTGTGATTTTAAATTAATTTGTAATTATGAAATTTGATTTTCCTCCTCCAAAAAAACTGACACTGGTATCTATCAAAGCAATTTTACGTCAGCATATGCTCTGAGATGCCTTGGACAGGGCAGGGAAAGAGGTAATTTATTGTGTGGTTTTCTGAACATGTCTCCACCTTTTGAAAGGTTTGAAAAAACAAATAAATAAATGTCTGATGCTGTAGGCTGTACTGCCAAAGTTTCTATGAAGAATGCAGTGGAGGAATTGGCGGAAATACACCAAAAAGTAATACATCCTGGGGTAATTATTCATGACAGTGAATTTCCTACAAATACTAGGCTACTGACCTGCGTGTGTCTGTAGGTGGAACCTGGATGAACAGGGGTCACTTATCTCTGTATGGAGCTGCAATTGTGTTATTGCTATTGACTCAGACGAAGCTTTAGATGCAGAAATTATCTCTAAATATTGCCACCAGTTTGCAACAAGGTAAATGTCCAACAAAGATGACAGTGAGAAACTGTGGCAAGAAAGGCATGTAACAGCATGCTCTAAAAATTATAGTGCTGGCAGCGGCCTTGCCGCAGTGGATACACCGGTTCCCGTCAGATCATCGAAGTTAAGCACTGTCGGGCGTGGCCGGCACTTGGATGGGTAACCATTCGGGCTGACATGCGCTGTTACCATTTTTCTGGGTGCACTCAGCCTCGTGATGCCAATTGAGGAGCTACTCGACCGAATAGTAGCGGCTCTGGTCAAAGAAAACCATCATAACGACCGGGAGAGCGGTGTGCTGACCACACCCCCCTCCTATCTACATCCTCATTGAGGATGACATGGCGGTCGGATGGTCCCGGTGGGCCACATGTGGCCTGATGACGGAGTGCTTTAAAAATTATAGTGGCTCAAGTAGGGGCATGGAGGCTGCAGCAGTTGTGAGGATGTTCTCCAGATCTGAGAACCAGTATGGTGTTAGATATACTAAATACCTTAGTGATGGGAACTCCTCTTAGTTCAAAGCTGTAACAGATAAAAATCCTCACAACACAACTATAGAACAGTTGGAATGTGTTGGCCACATCCAAAAGAGGCATAGTGGTAGGCTTCGTCTCTTGCTGAAAGAGAAGAAAGGTGAAGTACTTGAGGGTGGAAAACCACTAGGAGGAAAAGGCAGGCTCACTCTGAAAGAAACTGATTCTCTTTAGTTATTTTATGGGAGAGCTATCAGGAAAAACACACATAATTTAGAGGCAATGAGGCGTGCTGCGCGGGCAATTTTTTTCGACAAACGATCCACCGACCAACCACCCATGCACAATCTGTGTCTGAAAGGCGATTGGTGTAAGTTCAATAGCAGAAATAAAACGTATTCACACAAACACTCATTACCAGAGCCTGTTATGAATGCAATTAAGCTTACGTTCATGTTTCTCGCAGACCCTGATTTATTGAGGAAATGTCTTCACGGAAAGACAAAAAATGCAAATTAAAGCCTCAGTCATTTATTTTGGATTAGATGCTCAGAAAGAACATTCTGTGGACTTGAAGTATTCAAAATATGTGCCTATGATGCAGTTTTATGTTACAATAACGGAAATAATGGCAGAATTGAAGTGCTGAAGAGAGTTGGTATAGATCCTGGTGTGTTTACAATAAAAGCATTTTACACCATCGACGAGAGCAAGGTTAATAAAGCTAACATATCAGTGTCTTACCTGCAAATACAGGCCAGGCAGATTCGAAGAGGAGAGAAGAGAAACTTGGAGGATGGGGAGTATAAGTATGGAGGATTTTAAAATTGAAGTAATCTTATTACATGTAGGACTATGAGAAGAAAATCTTTGAACCTCATTTTCTCTGTTTTACAGTTTATTCGTTATTAGAAGCCTTTTCTCAAAACGTATATGCGCTAATGCTATGAAATTTTCAGGAACTGTTCACAACGTGTTGCTGTCTCCCTGGAATACGAGATCCTGTAATTATATTCTGATTTTTAGATCAGTGTATGTAGAAAAAAAGGTAATTTTGGATATGCAGAATTAAATACTCTGTTAATGATACAATTTGTGCCATAAATTAATAACTGTAGTTCAGTGCTCTTACAACCTTCTCAGGACACTACAATAAAATTTTCAGATTAGTTGCATGATTAGAATTTGAGCTGTCGCTTTTTATAAAACAGACAATAAAAAAATTAAACATTCAAATTTCTGGTCAAAATATTAATCCTGCAAATTTTATCATATTTTTCCATTAAAACACAGTTCTTTTCCTTTACACTTGCAAAATTTAAGATTTGTACATTAATAATTGTGGCTATAATGATTTTTAAATAAATGTTTATATTTTCCATTACATCCCCCCCCCCCCCTGAATAATATATAGTGACGGGAAAAAATCGCAACGCCAAGAAACATCTGTGCAACGTAAACGGCATTTTTCAACAAGATAATGCGCCATATCACAAGGCAAACTGTGTGATGGAGTGGTTCGAGGAAATCAGTGGTGAGTTCCAATAACTGATGTGGTGGTCACCTAACTCGCCAGATTTGAACCCATCGAACACATCTGAGATGTGACTGAACGTGGCGTCAGAGCTCATCCCCCCACTCCCAGGATTTTTCTGGATTTAGATGACTTGTGTGTGCAGATGTGGTGCCAACTCCCTCCAGTGACCTACCAAGGTCTCATTGCTTCCGTACCACGACGTGTCGCCACTGTTATCCGTGCCAAAGGTGGACGTACCAGAGGTAGGTGGTCGTAATGTTCTGGCTAATCGATGTACACTGCACCCTAATCCACAAAACACTTCTGTAGAAAAGAGAACTCTTTTTGCAAGTTTTGCGTAAATAATCGCTTCGTGTCGAAGGTCTTGTTCTTCAGATCACTGCCAAGGTCAGTGATCTAACAGTGTTCACTATTTTTCTTATGCTAATTGAATTGTATTACAACACTCTTAATTCAATTTCATTTTGTTTCTACAAATAAGCACCACGTTTCAAGATGAAGGCCTTTATAACTCACTTTCAAGAATGTGTATTACATCTGTGTGAAATTTGTTCGATCGCCGCTGCGTGGTATGATGCATGCTGGCGCCAGATTCAATATTCTCCCTCTCACGTTCGCGCTGAAAGCAAAACCAGGTAACTTCCCCTTCGCATCCCAAGCGTAACAGACTAATAGGCCAACTTTTCGCGGTAGCTGTAGTGGCCATTTCTTAGCTTACCCATAATATTCTTGTGCTATATTACTTTCTCTTTGATTTACACTTGGCAACGAATGCTACTGCACATAGTCACACAGAAATTCTGTGTTGGTAAGTTGACTGATACCTCCTACGACGTATGGAAGTAACATGTGATTGGTGGAATGTGAAAATTACCGGAATGCCGGACGTTTTAGGCGTTTTGTGGGACTTTTTTTGTTAATTCTCGCAATGCAGGATTATTAGTATCATCGCGGGACGGCCCTGCAAAATCCAGTACGGTTGGCTGCCTTAGTCTTGGCCTTCCCTGACCCTACAAACTTTCGTATGCGCGAACATGCTTCAGACTTTCAAGAATATCGGGGGCCGAATATCGATATTCAAAATGTTACCACTATCGGACAACGGTATATTGAAAAGTGTTATCGATGTATCGACAGAAAAAGCATCGACGTACCGGCTAAAAAAAATTCTGTTGCACATTGTAAATGTACTGCCAGTTTTAAAGCTGTTTATTTATTATTAGGTATTCTGTACGTTAATAATCCAGCAGCCTGCTTATCCCACTCAGTGCAAGAATTAAAGGGAAAGCGATGCACTTGGCGACAACCATTTTGCTAATAGTGGTAACTGCAGGTAGGTCGGAAAGTAAAAAGTGACCAATGAGTCCGACGTTTGCTTTTGCCACGTATCGGATTTGTCATGTCGATCGCCCTGTTTTCTCATTTCTGCAAACACCAGCGACAGAGCAGTTTCTGTTGGTAGCATAGAGCGCCGATTACGTCAGCATTTCTCCTCACGTGTTTGTGTCCATTCCAAAATCCGGTCTTGCCGTTTAGATTTTTGTTTCTGAGTTTCAGCAAATGAACAATGCCGATGTGAAGAATTAGCACACTGGTAGCGTTAAAAATTGTTTTTTAATGCAAATGGTGTGCTATGTTTCACATCGGATACCTTGTTATTCGATTAACTCCTCCCCCCCCCCACCCCCCCGCCACAAGTGCAATCATCGGATTTTTCCTTTGTGCCATTTATACTTGCTTCAGACAGTATTTTTGGTAAAAATATCGATGTATCGAAATTTTATCAACGGCACTCCTTCAGACTTGCCTCACGGAAGTGTCGCTGGACCCCTGCTGTTAATGTTATATGTTAATGGCCTGCCAGACAAAATTAATAGAAACTGTAAAGGTGACAGTTAACCATAATAAAGTATCGTCTGAAAAAGGTGCTCAGAAATTCCGACTGATCTTAAGATGTCAAAGCTGTTCCAACATGCTTTAAATGTTCAGAAATGTAAAACTGTGCACTTCACAGAACACAAAAACATACCGTATTTTGCGGACTATAAGACGCATTTTTTTCTTCGAAAAGTTGCTTCCAAACTTTAGATGCATCTTATACTCGAAATTAATACAAAATGCGGAGTGTTTGATTTAAATTTCCCGCCTAACTTAAATGACCCTATATTCGATGCCGCGGGGAATCTGTCTTTATTTGGCAATATTGGATTCTACTGGCAGCAACAGTGCACCAACGCGACGATCATGAGTTACGGGGATTGACTAGCTTGCTAACACTGTCTCTCTCCAGCCCTGCCATCACAAACCAGGACACTGTCTAGCCTATGAAGCATCATTGTAGTCCATGGTGCCAGCGAACCCGAATTGGAAGTGATTTGTTTTATCGGTAACAGTAGAATATGTTTGTTAGTAGCTAGATTCGTAATGGAAAGAGATAAAAGCTTTCATATGACGCGGGCTATAAATTGAAAGTAATAGCATAAGCGGAAGAACATGGAAACAGAGCAGCTGAGCGGCATTTCGGACCTCCACCAACAGAAGAAGAAACAGTCCCGATTGGCGGGCTAGTAAAAAAGAACAGAAAAGTAAGGAAGACTAAATGTGCAAATAGACAGCTAAATGCAAAATTTCCAAAAGTAGAAGATGACGTATTGAAATGGGTTCAAGGTCACCTTCAAAATGGCATCGGAATTAATACAAAAATGATTCAAATACGCGCTAGTAAGCTAGCGCTACAGAGGAACTAAAGACTGTAAGGGTGGGATTGGTTGCTGCTGCGGTTTTATGAAGCGTCATGGACTTAGTTTGTGAACCAAAACCAAAATATCTCACAGAATTCTACAAGACTATGAAGAGAAAATATTAGTTTTCTATCGCTTTATTATTCAACATCGAAAGAAAACTAGTGTGGAACATACACATATATCGAATATGGACGATACTCCTCCGACATTTGATGAGCCGAGTAACAGAACTGGTGCCATGAAAGGTGCTAAAACTGTAACGAAAAACAAGTGGACACGAAAAAATACACTGCTCTATGTCCTTTCTTCTTGAGCTGATTGTGCTAATCTTAATCCTTCTAAAATATCACTAGGTATTGTTGTTCACATACATGACGCGCGATTTGAAATATGGATTAACAGAGTGTGGGAGAAAAGAAAACATGCTTTATTGAAGAAGAGTTCTCTTCTTGTGCTAGATCAGTTTAGCAGTCATTCGAAAAATTCTGTGAAAGAGTAACTGAGAAAGGGAAACAGGGCTTGCTGTTATTCCGGGAGGACTTGGTTCACAATTGCAGCCTCTTGGTGGACCGATAAATAAACCATTTACAGTGTGTATGAGAGAGGAATGGAATAAATGGATGATGAAAGAAACCCAGTATGAATTCACGCCGAATGGAGTTTTAAAACGACCTACAGTCAAACAAATGTGTTAGTGGATAACACACTCGTGGTCTAAAGTGAAAGGAGACATTATTGTTAAACCCTTCAAGAAGTGCGGCATAACGCCCTTGATGGAAATGAAGACCGTCTCATATAAGAAGAGGACAATGGTGACGACGAAGAGGAAGAAGAAGAAAGTTCAGATGACGATTTTCAGGGATTTTAAAGGGCAGTTTGGTTTTATAAATTAAGAATTTTTTTTTAGACTGGCTTTGTATTCTGATTATAGAAATGGTAAAAATGTTATTTTAAAAAACTGCTTAAAAATTAAGGTGCGTCTCATAGACCGTAAAATACAGTAATATCCTATGAGTAAAATATCAGTGAGTCACAATTGGATTCAGTCAACCGGTACAAATACCTCAGTGTAACAATCTGTGGATATAGAAATAGAATAAGTAAAGCAGGCAGCCGACTTCGGTTCATTGGCAGGATATTCGTAAAATGAAATCAGTTCACACAAAGGGTTGCAGTACAGCACCGATTTTCAGAATACCGATCGATCGAAAGCGTTCCAATGCGCAAAATCAAATTTGCGCGCGTGCCATCTAGACGTTCCGCTGGAGCTGGGTAGGCCAGTTGTGTTGTTTGCCCCTCCGTCTCCCGGCCAAAGTTAAGTAATTGTTGGTTTTCGCTATTGACGTCAGAACCTTCGATTGTGATGGGTAGAGTACAGCTGTTGTGCCGCTCGCAGTGGTGCCAAATGTGCCCACGATGTACTTAGTATTTCGGATAAATTTAG